>NC_044044.1:55426764-56037111 GCF_901765095.1 Microcaecilia unicolor | reverse complement strand
GACTAAACAACTATTTGGAATTGTTTGACTTATTATGGGGTCCTTTTATCAAGCTGTGGGAAAAAAGGGTCCTGCGCTAGCTGCGGGAGCTGTTTTTCTCGCATGCGAGGGCCCTTTTTACTGCAGGGGGTAAAAAGCCCCCAGACAAACATGGCCATGCGGTAACAGAACTCTTACCATGTGGCCATGCAGCGGGAAGCCCTTACCGCCACCCATTTCCAGGAGTTTCTTTTTCCCCCAGAAAGGGTGCACACTCGGGGTGGAACTACCACCGGCGGCTGCGTTGGGCCGGCAGTAGTCTCAATTTAGGATTCGGTAACAATGCTTTGTAAAAGACACTTTATTCAGTTTGACCAGACCATTTCCCAAACAGTGAATAGTGCTTACTTGCAGGACTGTCACTTTCCGATCTTGTTATGAGACTACTTTACTCAAGTCCAAGCCCACTTTTCTGGGAATGTGAAGTGTGGAGAACAACACTTTTATACACTCATTATGGAATTGAGATAAAATTAAACAGTATGAGAACTGTATAGCCCAATATGCGGAGGCACTCCAGGGGTATAATATAGTGTTTTTTCCATTAGGATTGGCTGTGGGGGAACCTAGTAGAATGGGGGTGAGAAGGGCTGAGTATTGAGTTTTTCAGAAGATTAGTAAAGTAGGACTTAAAACTATCTTGCAATATTAGTCCATAGCAATACTGCCCTCTTTTTGGCACTGGCTTAATAACCTCTATTCTCTTCTCTTGTGGGAGTTGCAAGATTCTATATTAACTTTTAAGCACAGGAAAAAAGTCATATTAGTTTGAGGCCCTTATATACATTATCTCTCAGAATGGGCCTGTAGTTTGATTGTAAATAACCTTGGCTTATAAGGATGAGCTGATTGAGCCTTTGTCACATGCTGCTTGACTTGGGGGGTGGGGGGGAGGGTAAGGAGGGAACAGTGGATATGGAATT
The DNA here is from genome assembly GCF_901765095.1 of Microcaecilia unicolor. NCBI lineage: Eukaryota > Metazoa > Chordata > Amphibia > Gymnophiona > Siphonopidae > Microcaecilia > Microcaecilia unicolor. The sequence continues at coordinate 56,036,149 of NC_044044.1, read as the reverse complement.
TTATACAGTGGATACAGAGGGTCTTCAGTGTCCAGGTCCTTTGTTGTTTGAGAATATATAGTCACATGGATTAACATGCTTCTTGTTTAGTTTAAGGGTGGAAGTTGGCAGTCCTTTGACGTAAATAAGCATTTTTGAAGGAACCTTTTCCAAGTTTAACAAAAAGATTTGAAACTAAAAAGAATGTGCTCCAATCCTTGAAAATAATCAGTGTAAATTTAGGCACCCCTTTATTCAGGCTTCTATATCTACCCTCAATTTTCAAAAGTCATGTATCTGAGTAAATGAATTATTTTGAAAATGTTTCATATTTTCTCCTATAGGGCTACTGCCTGACCAACCTACAGTATGTGATACCAGAACCAAGCCATCATGGATTGTTTGCTGCAAAGCACCCTGGGTATTACATTACAGAACTGCCAAGCTGCATGTGTGTGAAGAATAAAAAAACAAAAACTGGTTGTAGAAAAAATGTATCAAACAAAAACAAAATGATTATTGTTCTTAATGGAGGAAACAATGTTTTACCATGTAATGATGTCAATTAATTTTTATGCATCAATCAAAATTACAATGTCTGCTTTTATTCTATCTATATCAACAATTCTTCACAAACAAAACATATGCTGTATTAGGTCTACCACTTCTGGGAAAACACCAACTAAAAATGCCTTGACTCCTTTTGTGTGATCATCATAATGTGTCCCAGAAATAATTTCAGGACACCATACTGCATTGTATACTAAATGAAAACAATATTGTTGTTTTTGGGTAACCCAACCAGCAATTGTGTAAGCTGGAAAGCCCCGAACTTTCATTGCTTTCTGTAACTGATCTTTATTTGGTAAAGGAGTGGCTCTTTCAATGAATCTTTAATGAAAAAAAAACAAAAAAAAAAGAAAGCAGGTTTTACAGGAAGCATAAGTACAATAAATCATTGAGGTTAGAAAATAAGAATATAAGCATTATCATATCAGGGTACACCAAAGGTCCATCAAGCCCAGTATCCTGATTCCAATAATGGCCAATCCAGTTCACGGGCAAGATAATGGATTTTCCCAAGTCTATCTTAATAATGGCTTATGGACTTTTATTTCAGGAAATTATCCAAAACTTTTTCAAACCCTGCTATATTCCAGAGTTTAATTACATGCTGAGTGAAGAAATATTTTCTCTGATTCGTTTTCAAATTTACTACTTAATAGCTTCATTGCATGGTCCCTAGTCCTAGTATTTTTGGAAACAGTAGACAAGCAAGTCACATCTAACTGTTCCATTTCACTCATTATTTTATAGACCTCTATCATATCTCCCCTCAGCTATCTTTTCTCCAAGCTGAAGAGCCCTTGCCTCTTTAGCCCTTCCTCATAGGGATGACATTCCATCCCCCTTTTCATTTTTTTTCACTCTTCTCTGTGCCTTTTCTAATTCCGCTTTATCTTTATTGAGATGCAATAACCAGAATTGCACACAGTACACTAGGAGCAATCACACCATGGAGTAATACAAAGGTATTATAATATTCTTATTTTCATTTTCCATTCTTTTGGTAATAATTCATAACATTCTATTTGCTGTCTTAGCTGCTGCACACGGACCAGAAGGTTTCAACATATCAACGATGACACCTAGGTCTTTTTCCTGGGCAGCGACTCCTAGTGTGGAGCCTTGCATCATGTAGCTATAGTTTGGGTTCCTCTTTCCTACATGCAATACTTCGCACTTGCTCACTTAAATATCTTCTGCCATGTGGATGCCCAGTTCCACAGTCTCGTAAGGTCCTCTTGTAATTTTTCACAATCTTCTTGTGATTTAACAACTTTGAATAACTTTGTGTTGCCAGCAAATTTATTTACTCCCATCTTTAGATCATTTATAAATATGTTAAAAAGCAGCGGTCCCAGAACAGACCCCTGGGGAACCCCACTATCTACCCTTCTCCATTGAGAATACTGACCATTTAATTCTGCTGTTTTGTATCTAACCAGTTTTTAATCCACAATAGGATACTACCTCCTATCCCATGACTCTCCAATTTATCAGTCTAATAAGGTTCTCTTGCAATTTTTTCAAAACCTTTTGTGATTTAACAACTTTGAATAACTTTTGGAAAATTTAATTACCTCACTAAGGGACCCTTTTACTAAACCGTGTAAGCGTCTACGTGTGCCAAACACATGCCAAAATAGAGTTACCACATGGCTACCACGTGGATCTTGCTGTAATTTCATTTTTGGTACGCTTCCGATACATGCATCTGAAAAATAATATTTTTGGCCGCGCTTATTGGACATGCGCCAAGTGGCATTTGGCGCACATAGGTCATTACCGCCCAATTACTATGTGAGACTTTACCGCAAGGTCAATGGCTGGCGGTAAGGTCTCAGATCTAAAATGGATGCGCTGCAATTTTGATTTTGTTGTACATCTGTTTTCGGAAAAAATTATAAAAAGGCCTTTTTCACAGGTGAACTGAAAAATTATTCTAATTAGTTCCATCTCTAAGGGGTCTTTTACTAGTTCAAGTTATCTGTAACATCGTCCATTTTATTTCCGTTTTAAATATGTTAAAGAGCAGCAGTCTCAACACTGACCCCTGAGGTACCCCACTATCTACCGTTCCCCATTGAGAATACTGACCATTTAATCCTACTCTCTATTTTCTATATTTTAACCAGTTCTTAATTCAAAATAGAACACTACCTCCTATCCCATGACTCTTTAGTCCTTGGTATCCATCTACCTACTGGCTTTGACCATCTCCCTCTCATTCCCTCTCCAGCACTCCCATTCCCCCCTCTGTCTCTCCCTTACCCAGTCTCCTAAATTCGCCCATCTTTTACCCACTTCATTAGTTCACCATTCCCATACTCTGTACTCACCCCCTTTGCCCTCATCTACCCTCCACTGCATCTCATCACCCTATCAGTCCCAGCTCCAATAACTTATCTTTCACCATCTTTTTAATCCCTACCATAACTCAACCTTCAGAGACTTATCCCCTTCTCCTACACCCCTCACCAGTACCCCAATCCCTTTTCAATGTCTCTTATCCTCTCTCCAGTCTTCCAGATCATTCACATTATGTCTCAACCTTTCCCCACATCATCCTTTTTCTTGCCCTTTTTCTCATATCCCTCATTTCACACCCTGCTTCTTCCCCTCTCCCAACCCCCAGTCCTATTCTTCTTCTGCTCCTTCTCTCTGCTGTGCCCCACCCCTCCATCTCCTGCTCCTTCCCTCTGCTCACCACCCCTCCCAGTCCCATCCATCTCCTGCTCCTTCCCTCTGCTGTGCTCCATCTCTTCCAGTCCCATCCATCTCCTGCTCCTTCCCTCTGCTCACCACCCCTCCCAGTCCCATCGATCTCCTGCTCACCACCCCTCCCAGTCCCATCCATCTCCTGCTGCTCCTTCACTCTGCTCACCAACCCTCCCTCTGCTGTGCCCCACCTCTCCCAATCCAGGTTGTGCCCCACCCGTCTGCGAGGTCCAGGATCGCGCAAAAACTCTGGCACAGCAGTCTTCAATCTTTCTCTGCTCCCGGCAGCATTAGCGATGTATACATGCTGCCTTCGGTATGCCCCGGAAGCTCTCTCTTCAACTTCCTATTCCCGGCCCGCATAGGTGGGACCAAGGGACACTGCAGAGAAAAGGCTTCTGGGGCAGTGTGAAGGCAGCATGGATACATACATTACTAATGCTGCCGGGAGGCGGAGCACAGAAAGATTGAAGACTGCAGCGCCAGAGGGAGGGAGGAAGAGAGGGGGTAGACGGAATTGCGATCGCAATGCAGGAGGTGGCAAGCTTTTTTTTTTGGGGGGGGGGGGGGGGAGCATTAAGCGTAGGTAGAGAGGAAAAGAGAAAGACATCAGTGTATATATGTTAGAGGTGGAGCAAAAGGGGAAAAGTACCAGTGGTGGTTTTCTTTCTCAAACTCCCCATTCTGTCACTGTAGTAATTTATTTGTAGTTTGCCTCGCTGTAGTTTTCTTGTGTCTGCTGTTTCTTGCATTCTACTCAGAACATATGGTAGGCTGATTATAAAAGATTCCAAATAAATATAAATATGTGGATAGGATTGATATTAAAAGTGTTGTTCAGGCAAAGTTACCACAGATTCTAATTCTGCTCTCCTTTATTACGTTACTATGCTGTTCTTGGAGTACTGTTCGCAATCTCTGATGTTAAGAGAGTTTTGCTCTTCATATATCTGTAAGTGTGGTGTTACCCAAAGCCCAATTCTCTCATTACTTTTGTTCAACCTTTATTTAAAGTGCTTAATATTGTTGACAGATATGGATTTTAATTTTTCTACTAGTGACGTGCTGTTCAATTAATAGTCCTTCTTATATACATATGCAGCACTGACCTTATTAGCAAAGGTTTCACAGTCAGATGGGCTTAGTTGTCAGAAAAGAAAACATGCCAAGCCCAAAATACCCTGAAGTGCTCAGGATGGGAAAGCTGCTATATGGAAGCCCGTAAACATCACTGCTTTAACTTTGGTTACTGCTTACTATACCTGATATACCTCTGATAATTCAAGAGATGATACTATTCAATAGGTCTGCTGTAACAGCTTATTGGAGTTGGGGTGGGGGTGGGATCACAAGCAAAATCTGTTTGTAAGAACCAGTTAAATAGTGCTGCTAGGATTCTCACTGAGACTTGCTATAGGTAACCATGCTCGTTCTGTTTTCTTTACCCTACACATTGGCTACCCATTTTCAGTTTAATCCAGTTAACACATTTTTCTTTTTTCTAAACTTTCAAAGCCCAAAAGTTCAATGACCAAACATATCTTTTGTCCCTTCTTCTACCTTCCATTTATGACTCCTTCAAGCTGCTTTCATTCCTTATGGAATTTTTGTTCGGCTTACGTCAGACAATGGAATTCCTCCAGTTACTTATCACCAATCTGAACATCTTTCCTGAAGATGCAAGGATCAGTGATTCTTTCTAGAAAACAAAGGTACGCAAGTTAAATTGCAGGATCATTCTTGGTGGAAGGAAATGGAGAAAAAAAGAATAAGGATGGTCACTCAAGGCCCTGCACCTTGGGGGGCTCTGTATTTCTTTTTTTTTTTTTTTAAATTATTATTTATTTATACTTTTAAATACAATTATTCAAGGATTACCTTGAACAGAAATGCAGGTAGCAATGAAAGCTTATTATTTTAAATTTTCACATAACATTGAATATAATATTTTAAACATTTATACATACAATATAATCTGAAACCTTCCTTAGACCCCAATAAAGAAGAAAAAAGGGGGTGGGGAAGAGAATTTGTGTAGACTTGGTGATGTCTGGATAAATCCATACTTTGGAACTATGGAATTGAGCTTTCAGATTTCGAAAATAAAGTTTTAGGATATTATTATAGTCTTGCTCAAACACTAAAGATACAACCATTGTAGCTCTGTGAATTATAGTATTTGAAGATTGTTTCAAAATATCTGAAATATTTTGGAGATCAAAGTTATCTTTTTCAGGGCCTTGTGCTCTTTCTCTAATTTTGGGGATATAATATATTTTGTTTAGCGGGGGTATAGCCTCTGGAGGAAAATTCTAAATTTCTGTCAGGTATTGCTTAAAGGTATCTATCAGAGTTACCCCTGCTAAAACTGGAAAATTAAAAAATCGGAGATTCAGGCGCCTGTTGAAATTCTCAATTTGTTCAAGTTTGCATCTCATATCTGTAAAATCCTTGGCAGTCACATTTTTAAAGACTTTTAAGGTATCTACCCTCTTGTTGTATTGATTGTACTTGTATTGTCAGATCATTTTTTACAGAGTCTACAGTTTTCTTTAGGTCCTCAAACTTAGTATTTAAAGTTAACACATCACCTGAAGTCTTCTGAAGTGTCATAGTGATCTGTTCCAGCATCACTTTTAATGTTTGTAGAGTCACCTCCTCAGTTTGCGCCGTGGAAGTCAAACTTCCTCCGGTTCCCCGAGTCGTTGTCTGCATGCCTGGGTCCTCCCTGGTAATCCCTAATGACACACCTTCTGAATCGTCGGGGTTTCCCCGCCAGGGCCACTCTCAACAGGAGACTTCCTCTCCTGGCGGGGAGTCCGCTTCCCCGGACTTCCCCGCTATGGGATCCGCTCCCCGTAAAGGCCTGGTAGCACCGGGGAAGAAACATTCTATCGAGGTCTGAGCTGGCGAGGATGCTGAGGTAGGTGGAGGCACTGTCCTCAGCACTCCCTTGCATTTGGTGTGAGGCATTTCAAAAAGAATAACTAAGAGATTTTTAGCTCAGGTCGGTAAAAGCGTTTCAGCAACCATCCAGTGTGGCAGCCATCTTGGATCCTCCCCCCCCCCCCCCCACCCCACAATCGGGGCTCTATTTCTTTGTGTTATCCTCATGTAACCTGCCATAGCACTCAGTGCAGTCTTCTCCTTCCTGTCCTCTCTCCTGCTGGAAGGATGTATAAGATTACAGCACTTCTTCCAGCTAGTGCCTCCTTTGCAGCTCCCATGGAACAGGATAGATACCAGTGAGGGAAGAAGGATAGACACAAAGTGCCAATGGGAGGCTAGTAAAAAAAGGTGTTGAGAGAGGGAAAAATGAAGACTAGCACCAGAGGAAGGAGAGTTTGGTGGGCGTTTCCCCCTTTTGCTCCACTTCCGCTCCAGCATATATGTACTAATGTCTTTCTCTTTTCCCTCTTATGCATAATTTCCTTTTTGTACCTCCCATTTGCATGTGGTATATCTCTTTCCACATACCAGCAACCCATGCATTCACCCTCTTCTTTCCTCACCTGCTTTCAACCTTCACCTCCTTCTCTATGCTTTCCTTCATCCCCCACTGAAAATCACTACATTGCATCAGTTTTACATTTAAAAATTTATCTTAATGCTCATTCCTAGAATTAATATTCAAGATATCTAATTCCTCTACTGAGAAAGTATAGACCATTCATTTGGGACTGTTTCTACTCATTGAATTAATCACAAATATGTGAAAAATATTTGTCTACCAAGCCATGGATAATGTGATCCTTGCACCCCCCCCTCTCCTTCCTACATGCTTAAGATGATTAGAGAGAACTGAAGCAACCCCTCCACTCTCACTCCACCTCATTTCAATTAATACATACCTCAGTTAACCATGAAGCTATTTCAGCACTCTTAAATGTCCTCTCCTTAGATAACCAAATATGGAAATTGAAGACTACAGTAATTGTTGCTATATAGACAGTTTATCATTCTTAGACAAAATTGCAAGACCAGTGGTTAGAGCACCAGTCTTGCAATCCAGAGGTGGCCAGTTCAAATCCCACTGCTGCTCCTTGTGATCTTGGGCAAGTCACCTAACCCTCCATTGCCTCAGGTACAAACTTAGACTGTGAGCCCTCCTGGGACAGAGAAATATCCAGTGTACCTGAATGTAACTCACCTTGAACTACTACTGAAAAAGGTGTGAGCAAAATCTAAATAAATAAGTAAAATAATTAAGAAGACAGTAATTAATCATCTACCATGGTACTGAGAATACCATACTGGTTTTAGTAGAGATAAGAGAATAACAATTTGTTGATCTTGCTAGATTTCAAATTAGCATTTGATACAATCATTCCAATCATCTTATTGGAGATGCTTGGCTCAAATCACCTATATTATAACAGATGCAATCTGTTACATTACATCAAAATGTATATACCAAATGCTTCAGAATGATTTACAATAATAAAATCCAAGATAGCCCTTGGGAATCTATATAGCGGTGATGGCGAACCTATGGCACGCGTGCCAGAGAGGGCACGCAGAGCCCTCTCCATTGGCACGCGCGCCATCGCTGGTCTGCCCACTCTCCCTCCCTCCCAGCACCAGTTCAGCATCCCTCCCGCCCTCCCTCCAACCAACCAACCAACCAAAGAAGCATCAGGCCGCCCGCCCGCCCTCCCAGTACCAGGAACCCCCCTCCTCCATTGAAATTTAAAAAGCGTACCGTCCTACTCCTCGGGGTTAAGGCGGCATGCGTCGGCAGCAAAACGTGTATTCTTCATGCGGCGCGTCTTTGGCCTTCCTTTCTGTCTCTCAAGCTCTGGTCCCGAGCTTGAGAGACAGAAGGGAAGACCGAAGGTACGCCGAGCGAAGAACACGCGCTTTGCTGCCGACACACGCTGCCTTAACCCCGAGGAGTAGGACGGTACACTTTTTAAATTTCAAAGGAGGAGGGGGGTTCCTGGTGCTGGGAGGGAGGACGGGCGGGCGGCCTGATGCTTCTTTGGTTGGAGGGAAGGCGGGAGGGAGGCCTGGTGCTGGGAGTGAGGGCAGGGGGAGAGGAGGGTGGCTGGACATTTGTGGCTGGAGGGGAGCGGAGGGTTGCTGGACATGGATGGAGGGCAAGAAATGAAGAAGAAAGGAGGAAAGAAAAGAAATAAATGGAAAGGAAGCCCTGGAAATGGAGTTAAGAGGACAGATAGCAGCAGAATCGCATACTGGGCCAGCATGATCAGAAAAACAAAGTCACCAGACAACAAAGGTAGAAAAAATCATTTTATTTTCATTTAAGTGTTTGGAATATGTCCAATTTGAGAATTTACATCTGCTGTCTTATTTTGCACTGGGTATACTGGAGCTGTAACAGCTTACAGAAATGATTTATAATGAAAGAAAATCATGTTATTTTTTTCTCCTATACTAGTATAATATTTTCAATCATGTCTGTTTATATGCGCCATGGCTGGTGTAAGGGGTGTGGCTATCATAGGGGTGGAGTCATATGTGGTGACCCCGCCCGTAATGAGTACCAGCATTTTGCGATAAATAATTCAATTTTGGGTTGCTGTTTGGGCTGAAAGGTTCGCCATCACTGCTATATAGCATCCAAATACATAACCATTTCTACAATTTCCTATGAAAAACTATATTCACACATGCCACCGTATCTTATATAGCGTGACCGAAATTGAATTCTGGATTTGCGTGTGCAATTTAATTACTTTTAACAAGCCAATCAGCACTGGTAATTATTGACACTAATTGGCATTAATTTGAAGTTACACGCACAAATTGCTAAGCATATTCTGCAAAGTGGTGCATGTAAATTCTAATGCGCACTGCCAAAAGGGAGCATGGCCATGGGTGTTAAATGGGCAGGAAGTGGGCAAACTGAAAATCTATGAGTAGGGTTATAGAATACACCTGCTGTGCACCTAACTTAAGCACCAGTATTTACACCGGTATTGGCGTAAATGGATGCACCTAAAGTTAGGCACAGGCATGGCTGCAAGGCATATTCTATAAACCACTTCTAGATTTATGCACAGTGTACAGAATATGCCTAGGCGGAAATATTTTTAGCGCCAATTTTTCAGGCGCCAAATAAAGAATCTAGTCTATTATGGGTTTTTTATTTATTTGAATTTAACATTTTACATATCCATCAAAAGAACATATTAATTGTAATTTCAGGAAATTACAAAAATAGAATTACAAAAATGAAACAAATGTCCCGTCCTTAGAAATCCAACTAGTCCACATTTAGAGGGAAAAGTCACCTAGATAACAAAGAAGCAACAAAGCAATCAAGTCAGCAAAAACTATTACATAAGGAGGTCTTTTACTAAAGGTTAGCTTGAGTTATCTGATGCAGGTCCCATTTTTATTCCTATGGGCCCTGCTGCAGATAACTTGAGCTAATCTTCAGCAGGGGTGTAGCCAGACCTCGGCAGGAGGTGGGTCCACAGTCTGAGGTGGGGGGGCACAGTTTAGCCCACCTCCCCCAGCCGCCGACCCCCCTACCTGTCGCCGCCAACCCCCGCCACGTTTGATCCCCCTCCTGCCACCGACCCTCCCCCGCCACTTTCAATCCCCCCTCCCCCGCTGCCTGGTACCTTTGCTGGCAGGGGTCCCCAACCCCTGCCAGCCAAAGTCTTCTTCAGTGCCAGTCTCCGGCGCCTTTGCTGATCTGTTTCTGTGAGACCTGACTGAAATTGATCAGGGAAGGTGCTGGAGATCGGCGCTGAAGAAGACTGGATCGGGAGGGGGGATCAAAAGTGGCGGGGTTTGTTGGCAGGGGGGTGGAAAGTAGAGGGTGCCAGGGCTAAATCTGTGGGGGCCCATACCCCTGTGGCCCCACCTAGCTACGCCCCTGATCTTCAGTAAATGACCCGAATATAGCACATATATACTATATTATACCCCACTAACCCACAGAACTACCTTCTTGTCCCTTAAGAAACTGCTCAAGTTGTAGTGAGTCCAAAAATATATATTCAGTACCCTTGAATTTAAGAAGACACTAGAAGCACCTATTGCCAACAACCTAGACTTAAGAGCCAAAAAAGCCTTTTGTCTAAGTTGAGTGGATCTAGCCACGTCTGAAAACACATTAATCTTGGCTTCACAATAAATATCTTTCTTTTGAAAAAAATGTTTTCAGAGCCAACGATTTATCTTTTTCTGACCAAAGGTTGCTAATAAAGTACATCTAATTTTTATAGTATCTTGAGAATCTTCTAAAAAAAAGCCGTAAGATCCACCTCTGTTGCAACCAATTGCTCAGCACCTTGTTGAACATCAGAAAACGTTTTTTTTTAAATCAGGTAACTAATAACCATTTACTCTCTGAATCGTATCACCTATAGATAGTCCGATAATCTCTTTGAGGTATTTCCTCAAGAGATCAGGCGACAAAGATAAATACAAGGAAAATTCAAAAACTGAAAGTTCCTATTCCTATTGACATTCTCCATCAATTCTAATTTTAAATGTAAGTTTAAGGAATCCTTAAATACTGAGAGAGAAGTAGCCTGTAGGGTAGCAACCTGAGTTTCTACATTTATACAACACTTATCCAAGGTTTAAATATTTAAATCCACATTAGTTAATTTTTCCACAACCTCTTGAGAAAAGACAACACTTTGAATTATTATAGCTGTCAGGAAACCCTCCATCCCATAATTTCTTCAAAGAAATATCCTGTTTAACTCCCAATGTCTGTGAATTTTGGCATACGTCAATCATCTGAAAAGGAGAAGGTAACTTTGCACAAGAAAGTGAGATTTTATCAGTAGGCACAATTACAGCCAAAGTGGAGGCAACTACATGAGATGCCCCTCCTACACAGGATATAAGTGTTAGAGGGGGGTACGTTCATGAGAACTCAAGAAAGCGCCAAGTGGAGACTAAATTTGTAACAGTACCTGTTCAGATGGCACCCCAGAAACCACATGCTTGTCCATTGGATCCACTGATTTAGGTGTGGAGATCTTTGATTTGATGTTCTGCTTCCCCATTTAAATCAAAGGAAAAAAAAAGGGACAAATTCACTTAGTTCTCCTCATGCTCCTCGGTACTTCCAAAGGGCTTCTAAGGGGCATGCCCCTTAAGGCATGACCTGTGGCCGCACACCACAAGCAGCGCCGGCTCTTGAAGGCAAAATCAGCACTCTAATGACATCAACAGGTGGTCTGCAGGTGTCTGATGGAAACGGACATGAGCCCATCTTACCAGTAGCCTCCTCTTTCCTGCAAGCTAGAAATGCAGGAGGAATATACTTTTCACACTCTGCACCAAAGAGGTAACTCTTTCCTCTAGTTCATTATGTTAAAGTGAATCAACAAACCTCTTAAACAGTAAAGTTTTCAAATGTTTTCTAAAGAGCAAATAGAAAGCTGAGTAAAACAGGGAGCTACCAATTTCCAAAACTTAGTTGACTGTACAGCAAATAATTTATCATAGATAGAAAATTTTTTTATACCCTTAGGGGGGCCATAAATTCTAATTAATGCTAATTAGTGCTGATAATAGCTTAACAGCCAATTATCAGAACTGATTAGTTTGTTAACTAATTAAGTTGTGCGCATTGTTATGGAATATATAAGTACATAAGTATTGCCATACTGGGAAAGACCAAAGGTCCATCGAGCCCAGCATCCTGTTTCCAACAGTGGCCAATCCAGGTCACAAATACTCGGCAAGATCCCAAAAATGTACAAAACTTTTTATACTGCTTATCCCAGAAATAGTGGATTTTCTCCAAGTTCATTTAATAACGGTCTATGGACTTTTCCTTTAGGAAGCCATCCAAACCTTTTTTTTTTTTTAACTCCGCTAAGCTAACCGCCTTTACCACATTCTCTGGCAACAAATTCCAGAGTTTAATTACACGTTGCGTGAAGAAAGCTTTTCTCCGATTCGTTTTAAATTTACTACATTGTAGCTTCATCGCATGCCCCCTAGTCCTAGTATTTTTGGAAAGCATGAACAGAAGCTTCACATCTCCACTCATTATTTTATAGACCTCTATCATATCTCCCCTGAGCTGTCTTTTCTCCAAGCTGAAGAGCCCTAACTGCTTTAGCCTTTCCTCATAGGGAAGTCATCCCATCCCCTTTATCATTTTCGTCAACCTTCTCTGCACCTTTTCTAATTCCACTATATCTTTTTTGAGATGAAGCGACCAGAATTGAACACAATATTCGAGGTGCAGAAATCGAGGAGCAATATATAGAATCTCAGGGTAAATGTGGCAATATCCAGTGATATCTGATGTTCCTCAAGGCTCCATCCTCTTGCTTTTCTTTTTAATGTTGTACTTTGAACTACTTGTTGTTGGTTATCAAATCTGATATCTAATATTTCTCTTGTAAAGACAATTTGTGGCTCTATTTAACATAGGGCCTGTTTTTTTATATTTTTTATTTTAAACATTTCAAATTATAGAATCACATCACAAAGAATGCAACTGAAGTAATTTAGGCAAACTATATCCATAAGAGAATAACAACAGGAAAATATTTCTCAAACGTATGTCCACAATATAGGATAATGTCAAAAATCAATGGATATAATCGGTTATCTTTAAGTTGCTAACTGGTGATATTCAATGCTGGATAGCCGTGTATCCAGCGCTGAATATTGTTGGATAGCCACCTAAGTGTCATTTTAGCAGACATTTTACTTTAAATATTGGGCAGAAAGAAATTATTTTGGTAAGTCAAACAGCAAGAACCAGGAAAACAAAGCAAATAATTCATACCCATAGCCTGCGCCCTTGCTCTTGGCGTAATCTCTGGGTATTTTTCGAAAGGTTAGGAAATATTCTTATTTTGGAACCCATAAATTCACAATCCATATAGTGAGGGCTTGTTTTTCAAAGGTTGATTCACTGTAAGCTATTGAAATATGGCTTAATTGCAATTCTTTAAAATGGACTAGAATTTTTGTGGCTTTTTAAGCAGCTTACATTCCAAGCTAAAAGCCTGTCAGTGGTTTTGAACAATAACCTGTATGATTTATTGGAATTATGCTGCCTGCAAAACCAGCTTTGCTTTTGCAAGATTGGTTATCAGAGCCACTGCTTTATAGAAAAGGATCAGTTACAGACAGCTTTGAAAGTGCTGGTGCTTTTCTGGTTAGACTGCTGCTGGTTGACATCCAAAAATACCTTTATTGCTTTCAATGGCATCCTGAATTATTTCCGATTGAGCACATATATAATAATGTTTTTTTTTCTATCTTTTTTATGTTTTTCTGCTATTTTTCATATCAGGTCAGAAACAGAAACAAGCACCCCAAATTACATTCCTGTGCTATGGAGTAATTGACTCACACATCCCCATATGACACATCTTCAGGAAGAAACTTAGGGGTCAATATTTAGCGGGCAGCGGTGAGCATTTTGCTTAACGCTAATGGAGTTATTCTTGGATATTCAAACTGCGCCTTGTGCAGGAGGCTTCGGCTTTGAATATCTTGTTATTTTTGAGCTGGCTAACACATAACTACTTAAGTCGATATTCAGCACTTAAGTGTTCATGGATTCGTGCATAAAGCGAATGCTACATACCTGTAGAAGGTATTCTCCGAGGACAGCAGGCTGATTGTTCTCACTGATGGGTGACGTCCACGGCAGCCCCTCCAATCGGAAACTTCACTAGCAAAGGCCTTTGCTAGCTCTCGATCGCCCATGCGCACCGCGCATGCGCGGCAGTCTTCCCGCCCGAACCGGCTCGTGTTCATCAGTCCCGTATGTAGCAAGACAAAGACAAGGGAAGACACAACTCCAAAGGGGAGGCGGGCGGGTTTGTGAGAACAATCAGCCTGCTGTCCTCGGAGAATACCTTCTACAGGTATGTAGCATTCGTTTTTTCAGAGGAAAAGCAGGCTGCTTGTTCTCACTGTTGGGGTATCCCTAGCCCCCAGGCTCACTCAAAACAACAAACATGGTCAACTGGGCCTCGCAACGGCGAGGACATAACTGAGATTGACCTAACAACTTATCCAACTAACAGAGAGTGTAGCCTGAAACAGAATAAAACATGGGCCTAGGGGGGTGGAGTTGGATTCTAAACCCCGAACAGATTCTGAAGCACTGACTGCCCGAACCGACTGTCGCGTCGGGTATCCTGCTGCAGGCAGTAATGAGATGTAAATGTGTGGACAGATGACCACGTCACAGCTTTGCAGATCTCTTCAATAGTGGCTGACTTCAAGTGGGCCACGGACGCAGCCATGGCTCTCACATTGTGAGCCGTGACATGACCCTCAAGAGCCAGCCCAGCCTGGGCGTAAGTGAAGGAAATGCAATCTGCTAGCCAATTGGATATGGTGCGTTTCCCCACAGCCACTCCCCTCCTGTTGGGATCAAAAGAAACAAACAATTGGGCGGACTGTTTGTTGGGATATCCGCTCCAGATAGAAGGCCAATGCTCTTTTGCAGTCCAATGTGTGCAGCAGACGTTCAGCAGGGCAGGAATGAGGACGGGGAAAAAATGTTGGCAAGACAATTGACTGGTTCAGATGGAACTCCGACACTACCTTCGGCAAGAACTTAGGGTGAGTGCGGAGGACTACTCTATTATGATGAAATCTGGTGTAAGGGGCCTGGGCTACCAGGGCCTGAAGCTCACTGACTCTACGAGCTGAAGTAACTGCCACCAAGAAAATGACCTTCCAGGTCAAGTACTTCAGATGGCAGGAATTCAGTGGCTCAAAAGGAGGTTTCATCAGCTGGGTGAGAACGACATTGAGATCCCATGACACTGTAGGAGGCTTGACAGGGGGCTTTGACAAAAGCAAACCTCTCATGAAGCGAACAACTAAAGGCTGTCCTGAGATCGGCTTACCTTCCACACGGTAATGGTATGCACTGATTGCACTAAGGTGAACCCTTACAGAGTTGGTCTTGAGACCAGACTCAGACAAGTGCAGAAGGTATTCAAGCAGGGTCTGTGTAGGACAAGAGCGAGGATCTAGGGCCTTGCTGTCACACCAGACGGCAAACCTCCTCCATAGAAAGAAGTAACTCCTCTTAGTGGAATCTTTTCTGGAAGCAAGCAAGATGCGGGAGACACCCTCTGACAGACCCAAAGAGGCAAAGTCTACGCTCTCAACATCCAGGCCGTGAGAGCCAGGGACCGGAGGTTGGGATGCAGAAGCGCCCCTTCGTCCTGCGTGATGAGGGTCGGAAAACACTCCAATCTCCACGGTTCTTCGGAGGACAACTCCAGAAGAAGAGGGAACCAGATCTGACGCGGCCAAAAAGGAGCAATCAGAATCATGGTGCCTCGGTCTTGCTTGAGTTTCAACAAAGTCTTCCCCACCAGAGGTATGGGAGGATAAGCATACAGCAGACCCTCCCCCCAGTCCAGGAGGAAGGCATCCGATGCCAGTCTGCCGTGGGCCTGAAGCCTGGAACAGAACTGAGGGACTTTGTGGTTGGCTCGAGATGCAAAGAGGTCTACCAAGGGGGTGCCCCACACCTGGAAGATCTGTCGCACTACACGGGAATTGAGCGACCACTCGTGAGGTTGCATAATCCTGCTCAACCTGTCGGCCAGACTGTTGTTTACGCCTGCCAGATATGTGGCTTGGAGCACCATGCCGTGACGGCGAGCCCAGAGCCACATGCTGACGGCTTCCTGACACAGGGGGCGAGATCCGGTGCTCCCCTGCTTGTTGACGTAATACATGGCAACCTGGTTGTCTGTCTGAATTTGGATAATTTGGTGGGACAGCCGATCTCAGAAAGCCTTCAGAGCGTTCCAGATCGCTCGTAACTCCAGAAGATTGATCTGCAGATCGCGTTCCTGGAGGGACCAGCTTCCTTGGGTGTGAAGCCCATCGACATGAGCTCCCCATCCCAGGAGAGACGCATCCGTGGTCAGCACTTTTTGTGGCTGAGGAATTTGGAAGGGGCGTCCCAGAGTCAAATTGGACCAAATCGTCCACCAATACATGGATTCGAGAAAACTCGTGGACAGGTGGATCACGTCTTTTAGATCCCCAGCAGCCTGAAACCACTGGGAAGCTAGGGTCCATTGAGCAGATCGCATGTGAAGGCGGGCCATGGGAGTCACATGGACTGTGGAGGCCATGTGGCCTAGCAATCTCAACATCTGCCGAACTGTGATCTGCTGGGACGCTCGCACCCGCGAGACGAGGGACAAGTTGTTGGCTCTCGTCTCTGGGAGATAGGCGCGAGCCGTCCGAGAATCCAGCAGAGCTCCTATGAATTAGAGTCTCTGCACTGGGAGAAGATGGGACTTTGGATAATTTATCACAAACCCCAGTAGCTCCAGAAGGCGAATAGTCATCTGCATGGACTGCAGGGCTCCTGCCTCGGATGTGTTCTTCACCAGCCAATCGTCGAGATATAGGAACACGTGCACCCCCAGCCTGCGAAGTGCCGCTGCTACTACAGCCAAGCACTTTGTGAACACCCTGGGCGCAGAGGAGAGCCCAAAGGGTAGCACACAGTACTGGAAGTGACGTGTGCCCAGCTGAAATCGCAGATACTGTCTGTGAGCTGGCAGTATCGGGATGTGTGTGTAGGCATCCTTCAAGTCCAGAGAGCATAGCCAATCGTTTTCCTGAATCATGGGAAGGAGGGTGCCCAGGGAAAGCATCCTGAACTTTTCTTTGACCAGATATTTGTTCAGGGCCCTTAGGTCTAGGATGGGACGCATCCCCATTGTTTTCTTTTCCACAAGGAAGTACCTGGAATAGAATCCCAGCCCTTCTTGCCCGGATGGGACGGGCTCGACCGCATTGGCACTGAGAAGGGCAGAGAGTTCCTCTGCAAGTACCTGCTTGTGCTGGAAGCTGTAAGACTGAGCTCCCGGTGGACAATTTGGAGGTTTTGAGGCCAAATTGAGAGTGTATCCCTGCCGGACTATTTGGAGAACCCACTGATCAGAGGTTATGAGAGGCCACCTTTGGTGAAAAGCTTTTAACCTCCCCCCGACTGGCAGGTCGCCCGGCACTGATACTTGGATGTCGGCTATGCTCTGCTGGAGCCAGTCAAAAGCTCGTCCCTTGCTTTTGCTGGGGAGCCGATGGGCCTTGCTGAGGCGCACGCTGCTGACGAGAGCGAGCGTGCTGGGGCTTAGCCTGGGCCGCAGGCTGTTGAGAAGGAGGATTGTACCTACGCTTGCCAGAAGAGTAGGGAACAGTCTTCCTTCCCCCGAAAAATCGTCTACCTGTAGAGGTAGATGCTGAAGGCTGCCGGCGGGAGAACTTGTCGAATGCGGTGTCCCGCTGGTGGAGCTGCTCTACCACCTGCTCGACTTTCTCTCCAAAAATATTATCCGCACGGCAAGGCGAGTCCGCAATCCGCTGCTGGATTCTATTCTCCAGGTCGGAGGCACGCAGCCATGAGAGCCTGCGCATCACCACACCTTGAGCAGCGGCCCTGGACGCAACATCAAAGGTGTCATACACCCCTCTGGCCAGGAATTTTCTGCACGCCTTCAGCTGCCTGACCACCTCCTGAAAAGGCTTGGCTTGCTCAGGGGGGAGCGCATCAACCAAGCCCGCCAACTGCCGCACATTGTTCCGCATGTGTATGCTCGTGTAGAGCTGGTAGGACTGAATTTTGGCCACGAGCATAGAGGAATGGTAGGCCTTCCTCCCAAAGGAGTCTAAGGTTCTAGAGTCCTTGCCCGGGGGCGCCGAAGCATGCTCTCTAGAACTCTTAGCCTTCTTTAGGGCCAGATCCACAACTCCAGAGTCATGAGGCAACTGAGTGAGAATCAGCTCTGGGTCCCCATGGATCCGGTACTGGGACTCGATCTTCTTGGGAATGTGGGGATTAGTTAGAGGCTTGGTCCAGTTCGCCAGCAATGTCTTTTTTAGGACATGGTGCATGGGTACAGTGGACGCTTCCTTAGGTGGAGAAGGATAGTCCAGGAGCTCAAACATTTCAGCCCTGGGCTCGTCCTCCACAACCACCGGGAAGGGGATGGCTGTAGACATCTCCCGGACAAAGGAAGCAAAAGACAGACTCTTGGGAGGAGAAAGCTGTCTCTCAGGAGAGGGAGTGGGATCGGAAGGAAGACCCTCAGACTCCTCATCAGAGAAATATCTGGGGTCTTCTTCCTCTTCCCACGAGGCCTCACCCTCGGTGTCAGACACAAGTTCACGGACCTGTGTCTGCAACCGTGCCCGACTCGACTCTGTGGAGCCACGTCCACGATGGGGGCGTCGAGAGGTAGACTCCCTCGCCCGCATCGGCGAAGCTCCCTCCGCCGACGTAGTCAGGGAGCCCTCCTGGGAGGCGACGGCAGCCGGTACCGCACGCGGCACCGACACCGGAGACCTCACCCCGGGCAATGGACCAGCCGGCGCCACGCTCGACGGTACCGGTGGCGCAAGCACCGCCGGTACCGGAGGGGTAGGGCGCAACAGCTTTCCCAGAATCTCTGGGAGAACGGCCCGGAGGCTCTCGTTTAGAGCGGCTGCAGAGAAAGGCATGGAGGTCGATGCAGGCGTCGACGTCAGAACCTGTTCCGGGCGTGGAGGCTGTTCCGGGCTGTCCAGAGTGGAGCGCATCGACACCTCCTGGACAGAGGGTGAGCGGTCCTCTCGGTGCCGATGCCTACTGGGTGCCGACTCCCTCGGCGACCCAGAGCTCTCGGTGCCGACACGGGAAGGAGACCGATGACGATGCTTCTTCGACTTCTTGGAACGAAGCATGTCACCGGAGCTTCCCGGCACCGACGAGGACGTAGAATCCAGCCGTCGCTTCCTCGGGGCCGAGGCCGAAGGAGGTCGGTCTCGGGGGGGCTGTACCGCAGGAGCCCTCAGGGTAGGGGGAGACCCACCCGAAGGCTCACCGCCACCAGCAGGGGAATGGACAGCCCTCACCTGCACTCCAGACGAAGAACCACCGTCCGACGTCCCGGTACCACCGACGTCGATGCAGCTGTCCGATGTCTCAGCGCCGATGCAGAGGGCTGATGCCTCGATGCACTGGCGGCCGAGGATGAAGCTCTGGACGCTGAGGACGTCGATGCACTCGATACCCCCGGTGCCGATGCCGACGAAGAGCCTGAGAACAAAACGTTCCACTGGGCCAATCTCGCTACCTGAGTCCGCTTTTGCAAAAGGGAACACAGACTACAGGCCTGCGGGCGGTGCCCAGCCCCCAAGCACTGAAGACACGACGCGTGCCTGTCAGTGAGCGAGATGACCCGGGCGCACTGGGTGCACTTCTTGAAGCCGCTGGGAGACTTCGATGTCATGGGCGGAAAAATCACGCTGGCGAAATCAAAAGTCGAAATGGCGGAAAAGGCACCTGAAAAACAAGGGGAAGAAAACTTCGACCCGAGGCCTAAAAGCGGCCTACCCCGACGACGAAAGAAAACTTACCGGGGCGAAAAAGCTGGAAATAGCGGGGGAAAAAGAGACCGAAGAGTCTCTTTCCACACAGAATGTTTTTTTTTTTTTTTTTTTTGAAACAACAGAAATGGACGCGCGAGGTCGACTTTGCGGGGCACGACACGGCGAAACACGACCGTATCGAGCGCGGACAAAAGAAGACTGGCCGGCACGAGCCGGTTCGGGCGGGAAGACGGCCGCGCATGCGCGGTGCGCATCGGCGCGCGAGGACTAGCAAAGGACTTTGCTAGAAAGTGTTCCGATTGGAGGGGCTGCCGTGGACGTCACCCATCAGTGAGAACAAGCAGCCTGCTTGTCCTCGGAGAAATAATACTACAAGATCTTCAAAACACCAGAAGCTGTTTAAGCTTTCCTAGATCAGCAAACAAACACAGGAATGGCTGGAAGAGTATATTTTTCTTCAATATTTATTTTAGGCCTCTTTTACTAAACTGCACTAGCGATTCCCGGCGTGGCAAATGAGAGGAAGCCTATTCAGTGACAGTTCCAATGGGCTTCCTCTTGGTTGCCACACGGTTATCACTAGCACACTTTTGTAAAAGAATTCCTTTTTCATGTGCTATAGTATAATGCATATGTATATGAAATGCTTTTTTTTAATGCTAAACTGAAATCTATTTTTCTTGGATTAAACCAACCGCATTTGCCAGGTACTAATTCTTTACGGGAAGAACTGCCTCTCGAGATGCTTCTGATCCTCACAGTTATACCTGTCTATTCTCTTTACATGTATACTGAACCATATGGTTATTTTGCCATTTTTCTAGTTACGTGTTTAAATTTGTTCACAAGGCATGGGTCTGTACTAATATCTTGCTTCTGTATATATACCTTTTATTTAGCATGCATTGACATGTGACGCTAATCTCCACAAACCATACATGAAAAGGATCTTCTACTTTACCTCATATTATTTATGGAATGAGGCATCCAGTTAAGAGGAACAAAATACTGCTAGCACTAAAAAAAAATGAATGCACAAATAACCCTCTTACAGGAAACTCATTTATCACATATTTCTTCTGTGATCAAAAATTCCAAATGAATAGGAAACTGAGATTTTCTCAAATGTGTGAAAAACAAAGACTTGTCTTGCGTGGGAGTATAAATATTAAGAAATTGCAATTATATATATGTAATTTTAAACTGATCTATCTTCCTTCTGTATCTCTTGACTTTCAATTGATATGCACATCTAGGGATTTATGAAAAAGGATTGCAATCCCATTCTTTTTCCTGAAGGCTGGTGAATAGTATACTTATACTATTCATCAGCCTTCAGGAAAAAGAATGGGATTGCAATCCTTTTTCATTAAGAAATTGCAATTAAATATATGTAATTTTAAACTGATCCATCTTCCTTCTGTATCTCTTGACTTTCAATTGATATGCACATCTAGGGATTTATGAAAAAGGATTGCAATCCCATTCTTTTTCCTGAAGGCTGGTGAATAGTATAAGTATACTATTCACCAGCCTTCAGGAAAAAGAATGGGATTGCAATCCTTTTTCATAAATCCCTAGATGTGCATATCAATTGAAAGTCAAGAGATACAGAAGGAAGATGGATCAGTTTAAAATTACATATATTTAATTGCAATTTCTTAATATTTATACTCCCACGCAAGACAAGTCTTTGTTTTTCACACATTTGAGAAAATCTCAGAATATGATCCCCCGCCTCTTATTATTGCTGGATACTTTAATCTCCCATTAGACATTTGCCTAGATAGTCAATCTAGAGTCAATTACCCTCCCTCTAAATCTCATATACTACTATCTTCTTACATTTCTCAATTCCACCTCTTAGATCTATGGCGACAATGTAATGTAGATGGCAGATACTACACTTTTTGTTCAAGTCCACATAATAGTATGCTACAAATTGACTATTTTCTAATTTCCAGTAATCTTATACATCAAATCACAAATCCCTTACCATTTCGGATCATGCACCTACATCTGTTACACTTCAATGCGCTACCTCGTCCCCTTCAAGAAATCCAATCTGGAGGTTCAATACCCATCTGTTATCTGAAGAATCTAATGTATCGAGAATTCGAAAGTTTATTATTGATTTTTTTTTTCAACTCAGTGATAATGAGGAAGTTGAACATTACACTGTGGAATGCTTAATCACTAAGAGGTTAACTAATACTGACTTTCGTTTATGCTAATAAAGAACAAAATAAAATATTTTAGGACAAGATCTTACAAAATTAGAATTCCAATACTCTCTTACACAGTCAAGTCTGCGGAGGACCCAGCTTTTACTTATGGATATAGAGCAAGAAATGAAGAAGAAAGGAGGAAAGTAAAGAAATAAATGGAAAGGAAGCCCTGGAAACGGAGTTAAGAGGACAGATAGCAGCAGAATCAGATACTGGGCCAGCATGATCAGAAAAAGAAAGTCACCAGACAACAAAGGTACAAAAAATCATTTTATTTTCATTTTAGCATCTGGAATATGTCCACTTTGATAATTTACATCTACTATCTTATTTTGCAATGTATACCAATTTGTTTCTAAGAATATTGCTGACAATTCCTGTCAGTGTGGGAAGTGGTGAGTGATCATTTAAAAATCATAAAAAATTATTTGCGATCAAGTATTTCGCAAGAAAGGCTTGTAAGCCTTGCCATGATTGCTATTGAGAATGATATATGTGCCCAGTTAGATATCAAAGATTTAATTACTAATTTCGTGAACATGAAAGCACGAAAAGCTAAGTGGTTGTAAACCTTCTATTTGTTGAGCAATCCCACAAAGATGCACTCCATCTTTCAGCTCCTATTTCCTTTGCATCTTGTGCCACACGGAGGGGGGGGGGGGGGCAACTGATAGTCTGCAGGGGGGCACCAGAGACCCTAGGCATGGCCTTGCCTGAACCAATCTGTAACAAAGTTACACTTTTAATTTAGCAAGGAGTCTTCTGAAAAACAGTGCTGCATTTGTAATCCCAAAAAGTCTTATCTTTGAGCAGTGCAATCTTGTAGGCTCCTTATTTTTCTATCGGCTTCATGGTTGACTGAAGAACAGGGATAAGCCTCACAGTCCAAGCTCTGTGATGCTGTAACACAGCATTACCTCTTTAACATAAACCTCTTCAAGCCCAACGCGTTTCGCACTAGGCGTCTTCAGGGGCTCCAATTCTATGCACAATAGCAAAACAGGAATATAAATTCCCTCCCCAAATATCAACAATATACCACATTCAATATACTTAAAAGCTATATTCACCTCACTCTCTACAAGCTCTCATATCTCTGGGCAATTGCTAAGATGGCTCCCTCCATGGAATGCCGGAAGTGACATCAGCAAAATGGTGTTACCGCAATACAGGTTATACTCACTCTTACCCTGTTGCTATCTTTTATAGATTCCCCCACTCCACTTCTTTGTTCAAACCCGTAGGTGTCACTGTCCTTCAATCATGTATTAATCGCTGCTCACTCTGCATCATTCTATGTAGCACATTGCCTTTACTTAAATCTATTTGTAATAGCACTACAAACCTCAAATCTTCTAACATATGTTGGTTATCCTGCCAGTGTTCTGAACAGACCACCCGAACCCACGTCCACTCGCTCGTTACTTCTTGTCTTGACTATTGCAACCTTCTTCTCGCTGGCCTCCCGCTTAGCCATCTAGCCCCCCTTCAATCTGTCCAAAATTCCGCTGCACGTCTTATCTACCGCGTGAACCGATACTCTCATATCACCCCTCTCCTCAAGTCGCTTCACTGGCTCCCGATCCGTTACCGTATACAGTTCAAGCTTCTCCTATTGACCTTCAAGTGCACTCAATCTGCAGCCCCCCATTACCTCTCTACCCTCCTCTCCCCATATGTTCCCACCCGTAACCTCCGCTCTCAGGACAAATCACTCCTATCCGTACCCTTCTCTACCACCGCTAACTCCAGACTCCGCCCCTTCTGCCTCGCATCACCTTATGCCTGGAACAAACTTCCCGAGCCCATACGCCATGCGCCCTCCCTGCCTATCTTCAAGTCCTTACTCAAAGCCCATCTCTTCTCCCTTGCTTTTGGCGCCTAACCACCTTCCCCATTCATGTTACCTACACTGACTACAGAGTTTGTAACCTCTAGATTGTAAGCTACCTACACTGACTACATAAGTTGTAAGTTACCTACACTGACTACATAGTTTGTAACCTTTAGATTGTAAGCTCTCTTGAGCAGGGACTATCCTTCCCCATGTGAAACTTGTACAGCGCTGCGTAACCCTGGCAGCGCTATAGAAATGCTAAGTAGTAGTAGTAGTAGTAGTGTTTAACAAGTGGTGTATCAACTTTGTGAAATCTAATATTGCTCAGATGTTGTGCAATACGATGTTTTACCTTTTTCACTGTTTGGCCTATGTACATTAATTTACATGGGCAAACAATCGCATATATAACATAGGATGAATCACAATCTGTAGAGGACCATAATTGAAAAAATCTCAAATTGCTTTGGTTAGGAATTTCAATACTACAGGTCTCCAAAGCATATGAACAATATGTACAGCCCTTACACTTATGATGTCCACGCCCTTCAGTCTCAACTGTGTGTGTTGTTTCAATTTTTCTCCTAAATTTTGTCCACACCTGAATGAGAACCAAGGACTATCTTGAAACACTTTATGGATACCCAAAATACCCCAGTATTTCTGTAGGATTTCAGTAACTTGTTTCGACTGTGCCACATAGGGTAAAATGCATGTTCATTACCTTTCTCAAACAACCACTCTCTCTGCACATTAAATGCCCTTTTGAAGGCTTTATGCACCACGTTACCGGGATAACCCCGCTCTTTAAATCTCTGTTTCATCTGAGATGCTTGTGTTATAAAATCCTGTTTTTCTGAACAAATCCTGCGAATACGCAGAAATTGTCCTACAGGTATCCCATTTTTTAGAGGGATTGGGTGAAAACTGGTGTAGTGGAGCAGGGTATTTCTATCTGTGGGCTTACGAAATACCTGAGTAATGAACGAATTATTGCTCCATTCATTGTGCACATCTAGGAAGTCCACTGCATTATTACCTATATGTGCTGTGAATTTAATGTTAGAATCATATTCATTCAACTTTAATAAAAATTCATTCAGCATTTCACTATTACTTCTCCAGATGAAAAAACGTCATCTATATACCGTAACTACTGAGTTATATATTGCATATAACCATTTTGATATACATATTTGTCTTCAAACTGGGCCATGTAGAGGTTGGCTATCGTGGGGGCTACCGTGGCCCCCATCGCTACCCCTTTTGTCTGCAGAAAAAAATTGTTCTCAAACTTAAAATAGTTGTTTAATATGCCCTTTTCTGCTAACTGATTCAAAAACCCACGTTCTTCTCTTGAATATTCCATCTTCTCTAATTGCTGTTTAATAAGTTGGATCGCTGCTGTTTGGGGTATGTTCGTGTATAATGCTGACACATCTAAAGTGACTAACACTACACGTTCATCTGCAGTAATGTGCAAAGCGTCCAATTTCTGCAGCAAGTGGGTAGTCTCTCTAATGTACGATCGAATGGTTGAATGCTGAATTAAGATGAAAATCTAAATACTGAGACAGAGGTTCCAAAACTGAACCTCTGCCATTCACAATCGGGCGCCCAGGAGGATTAAAAAGATCCTTATGTATTTTAGGCAGGAAGTAAATATTAGGCACTTTCGGAAAACACCAATCAAGATATTTATGCTACCAACCGACCAAGACCGGCAGTCATTACCCTTGAGACCCTTCGGGATGCAATCCAGGTTTTTAATTCGTCTCTGCTTCAAGTTTCGACTTCATTTAATGCTGAAGTAAAAGATCTTAAATTACAACAGCAGACTATGGAATCGAGAGTCAAAACGCAGGACGATAAGAGTGAGTCAAATTTACTTGAGATTAAGAAATTGCAAACTATTGTTGGTAATATAGTGACAGAAAGAGACAATGCACAAAGGAAAATTGAATTCTTTGATAATCAACTTAGGCGTAATAACCTAAGATTCTTACATTTTCCTAAGACTCCTTTGATATCTCCGAAGGAAATGCTAAATAAATACTTTACTGACATATTGGGAATTCCAAAAGAAGCTTTGCCTCCAATTGTAAAAGCTTACTATATTACGGGAGCCAAAACACCTTTAGTGGAGGCTCCAGAACTGAATCTAACACAATTTCTTGAAACATCCTTAGAAATTATCACAGAACGTACGACTATCCTTGCGTCTTTTGCCTTCGAATCCGATAGAAACAATATATTCAGACTATACTTCAGATTTATTTCAGCTCAATTTCTCGGATCAAAGGTACAAGTGTTTCCTGATATCAGTAAATCTACTCAGAGGAGGAGGAGATAATTTCTGGGGCTAAGGCCTTGGATTATCTCATTAGGTGGCACTTTCAAACTGAAATTTGCATGTAGATGTCTTATTTCCCTAAATAGGGCTCATTATGTATTTTTTGACCCAGACAAATGAGGCAATTTATAATTGCTAAAGAAAGCGGAGGCGAAGCAACCTTGAAAGCACCAGAAGGGAGCTAAAACCGCTGGCAGGGACCAGGACTTTACCCTCTCAATGTATCTTATTTAGAGTTTTTCTCTTAATTTTTCCTTATTTAATTGCTTTGTGTCTTTATCATTTATGTGGACTAAGTAACAAAGCTATTTCTATGTAATCCTTGATTATGTAAAGGATAAAGAAGTTTCCTTTTGTTGTATTTCCTATTTTCCAACATTTATCTTGTGTGAATGTATATTTTGAAATTCATAAATAAAGAAAGTGAATGATACATACCTGTAGCAGGTGTTCTCCGAGGACAGAAGGCTGATTGTTCTCACGACTGGGTGACGTCCGCGGCAGCCCCCACCAACCGGAAAAAGCTTCGCGGGACGGTCGGCACGCAGGGCACGCCCACCGCGCATGCGCGGCCGTCTTCCCGCCCGTGCGCGACCGCTCCCGCCAGTTGAATGACAAGCAATAAAATATGAAACACAACTCCAAAGGGGAGGAGGGAGGGTAGGTGAGAACAATCAGCCTGCTGTCCTCGGAGAACACCTGCTACAGGTATGTATCATTCACTTTCTCCGAGGACAAGCAGGCTGCTTGTTCTCACGACTGGGGTATCCCTAGCTCTCAGGCTCACTCAAAACAAGAACCCAGGTCAATTGAACCTCGCAACGGCGAGGGTACAACAGGAAATTGACCTACGAAGAACAACTAACTGAGAGTGCAGCCTGACCAGAATAAATTCGGGTCCTGGAGGGTGGAGTTGGATTTACACCCCAAACAGATTCTGCAGCACCGACTGCCCGAACCGACTATCGCGTCGGGTATCCTGCTGGAGGCAGTAATGTGATGTGAATGTGTGGACAGATGACCACGTCGCAGCTTTGCAAATTTCTTCAATAGTGGCTGACTTCAAGTGGGCCACTGACGCTGCCATGGCTCTAACACTATGAGCCGTGACATGACCCTCAAGAGCCAGCCCAGCCTGGGCGTAAGTGAAGGAAATGCAATCTGCTAGCCAATTGGAAATGGTGCGTTTCCCGACAGCGACCCCTAGCCTGTTAGGGTCGAAAGAAATAAACAATTGGGCGGACTGTCTGTGGGGCTGTGTCCGCTCCAAGTAGAAGGCCAATGCTCTCTTGCAGTCCAATGTGTGCAACTGACGTTCAGCAGGGCGGGTATGCGGCCTGGGGAAGAATGTTGGCAAGACAATTGACTGGTTAAGATGGAACTCCGACACCACCTTCGGCAGGAACTTAGGGTGGGTGCGGAGCACTACTCTGTTGTGATGAAATTTGGTATATGGAGCATGAGCTACTAGGGCTTGAAGCTCACTGACCCTACGAGCTGAAGTAACTGCCACCAAGAAAATGACCTTCCAGGTCAAGTACTTCAGATGGCAGGTATTCAGTGGCTCAAAAGGAGGTTTCATCAGCTGGGTGAGGACGACGTTGAGATCCCATGACACTGTAGGAGGCTTGATAGGGGGTTTGACAAGAGCAAGCCTCTCATGAATCGAACTACTAAAGGCTCTCCAGAGATGGCTTTACCTTCCACACGATAATGGTAAGCACTAATCGCACTAAGGTGATTCCTTACTGAGTTGGTCTTGAGGCCAGACTCTGATAAGTGCAGAAGGTATTCAAGCAGGTTGTGTGCAGGGCAAGAACGAGGTTCTAGGGCCTTGCTCTCACACCAGACGACAAACCTCCTCCACTTGAAAAAGTAACTCTTTTTAGTGGAATCCTTCCTAGAGGCAAGCAAGACACGGGAGACACCCTCAGACAGACCCAACGCAGTGAAGTCTACGCCCTCAACATCCAGGCTGTGAGAGCCAGGGACTGAAGGCTGGGGTGCAGCAACGCTCCGTCGTTCTGCGAAATGAGAGTCGGAAAACACTCCAATCTCCACGGTTCTTCTGAGGACAACTCCAGAAGAAGAGGGAACCAGATCTGACGGGGCCAAAAGGGCGCTATCAGAATCATGGTGCCGTGGTCTTGCTTGAGCTTTAGTAAGGTCTTCTCCACCAAAGGTATGGGAGGATAAGCATACAGGAGGCCGGTCCCCCAATGGAGGAGAAAGGCATCCGACGCTAGCCTGCCGTGTGCCTGTAGTCTGGAACAGAACAGAGGCAGCTTGTGGTTGGTCTGAGAGGCAAAAAGGTCCACCGAGGGGGTGCCCCACTCTCGGAAGATCTTGCGTACCACTCTGGAATGAAGCGACCACTCGTGCGGTTGCATGACTCTGCTCAGTCTGTCGGCCAGACTGTTGTTTACACCTGCCAGGTATGTGGCTTGGAGAAGCATGCCGGACTGGCAAGCCCAACGCCACATCCCCACGGCTTCCTGACACAAGGGACGAGATCCGGTGCCCCCCTGCTTGTTGGTGTAATACATTGCAACCTGATTGTCTGTCCGAATTTGAATGATTTGGTAGGACAGCCGATCTCTGAAAGCCTTCAGTGCGTTCCAGATCGCTCGGAGCTCCAGGAGGTTGATCTGCAGATCCTTTTCCTGGGGGGACCACAGACCCTGGGTGTGAAGCCCGTCGACATGAGCTCCCCACCCCAGGCGAGATGCATCCGTCGTCAGCACTTTCGTGGGCTGCGGGATTTGGAATGGACGTCCCAGGGTCAAATTGGTCCAAATGGTCCACCAGAGCAGTGAAGTGCGGCAACTGGTGGAGATGCGGATGACATCTTCTAGATTCCCGGTGGCTTGGCACCACTGGGAAGCTAGGGTCCATTGAGCAGATCTCATGTGAAGACGAGCCATGGGAGTCACATGAACTGTGGAGGCCATATGACCCAGAAGTCTCAACATCTGCCGAGCTGTGACCTGCTGAGACGCTCTGGTCTGCGAAGCCAGGGCAAGGAGATTGGTGGCCCTCGCTTCGGGAAGGTAGGCCTGAGCCGTCTGGGCATTCAGCAGGGCTCCTATGAATTCCAGAGACTGTGTTGGCTGGAGATGGGACTTTGGGTAATTTATCACAAACCCCAGCAGCTCCAGAAGTCGAGTAGTGCACTGCATAGACCAGAGGGCTCCCGCCTCCGAGGTGTTCTTGACCAGCCAATCGTCGAGATATGGGAACACGTGCACTCCCAGCTTGCGTAGGTAGGCCGCTACCACCACGAGGCACTTTGTAAACACTCGTGGGGCAGAGGCGAGCCCAAAGGGCAGCACACAATACTGAAAGTGCCGTGCGCCCAGGCGGAATCTGAGATACTGTCTGTGAGCTGGCAGTATCGGGATGTGAGTGTATGCGTCCTTTAAATCCAGGGAACATAGCCAATCGTTTTTCTGAATCATTGGCAGAAGGGTGCCCAAGGAAAGCATCCTGAACTTTTCTTTGACCAGGAATTTGTTCAGGCCTCTCAGGTCTAGGATGGGACGCATCCCCCCTGTTTTCTTTTCCACAAGGAAGTACCTGGAATAGAATCCCTGCCCTTCCTGCCCGGGTGGTACGGGCTCGACCGCATTGGCGCTGAGAAGGGCGGAGAGTTCCTCTGCAAGTACCTGCTTGTGATGGGAGCTGAAGGATTGAGCTCCCGGAGGACAATTTGGTGGCAGGGAGGCCAAATTCAGGGTGTATCCGCACCGCACTATTTGGAGAACCCACTGGTCGGAGGTTATGAGAGGCCACCTTTGGTGAAAAAATTTTAACCTCCCCCCGACCGGCAGATCGTCCGGTACGGACACTATTAGGGCGGCTATGTTCCCGTGGATCCAGTCAAAAGCCCGTCCCCGGCTTTTGCTGTGGAGGCGCAGGGGGCTGCTTAGGCGCACGCTGTTGACGAGAACGAGCGCGCTGGGGCTGTCCCTGTGCCTGACGAGGCCTTCGGGCCGGCTGGTTGTACCTACGCTTTGCAAAAGAATAGGGTGCAGCCTGCCGGGCCCGGGAAAAACGTCCACCTGTTGAGGTGGATGCTGAAGGCGCCTGGTGGGAGAGCTTGTCGAGGGCGGTTTCCCGCTGATGCAGTTGGTCCACCATCTGCTCGACCTTCTCACCAAAAATGTTATCCCCCGGCAAGGGACGTCGGCCAGTCTCTGCTGGGTGCGGTTGTCCAGGTCAGAGGCACGCAGCCAAGAGAGCCTGCGCATCACTATACCTTGGGCCGCAGCACGAGATGCCACGTCACAGGTGTCATAGATACCCCTGGACAGGAACTTTCTGCAGGCCTTCAGCTGCCTGACCACCTCCTGATAAGACCTGGACTGCTCCGGCGGGAGCTTCTCGACCAGGTCCGCCAGTTGTTGCACATAGGTCCGCATGTGAATGCTCATATAGAGCAGGTATGACTGGATGCGGGTCATGAGCATGGAGGATTGGTAGGCCTTCCTCCCAAACGAGTCCAGAGTGCGAGACTCCCGCCCCGGGGGCGCCGAGGCGGTATCCCTCGAACTCCGTGCCCTCTTGAGAGCAGAATCCACGACCGCTGAGTCATGGGGCAATTGGGGCCGCATTAACTCTGGGTCGGAGTGGATCCTGTACTGGGACTCTGCTTTCTTGGGAATGGTGGGGTTAGTTAACGGTCGCACCCAGTTCCGAAGCAGTGTCTCCTTGAGGACATTGTGCAGCGGCACCGTGGAGGACTCTCTAGGTGGTGATGGATAGTCGAGGACCTCGAGCATCTCGGCCCTCGGCTCTTCCACAGAGACCACGGGGAAGGGAATGCTAATAGACATATCCCGCACAAAGGAGGCAAAGGAGAGACTCTCGGGAGGTGAGAGCTTCCTCTCCGGTGAAGGCGTGGGGTCCGAGGGAAGGCCCGTAGACTCCTCTGAGGAGAAATATCTAGGGTCCTCCTCTTCCCCCCACGAGTCCTCGTCCTCGGTATCGGACATAAGCTCATGCAGCTGAGTCCTGAACCGGGCCCGGCTCGACGTTGAGGCACCGAGGCCTCGGTGTCGTCGAGCGGTGGACTCCCGCGCCGGCGGGGACGGAGCTCCCTCCATCGACGTCGACGGGGACTCCACCTGCGTGGCGGTCGAGACCGGCGCCGCAAGCGGCGGCGGTGTCGACGGCCCCGGCGCCGGGCTAGAGCTCGCCGGCGCCACAGACATCGGCGCCGAGGGCGCAAGCACCCCCGGCGCCGGCACAGCCTGGCGCATCAGCCCTTCCAGGATCCCCGGAAGGATGGCTCTGAGGCACTCGTCCAGGCCCGCTGCCGGGAAAGGCGGTGGGGCCGGTAGGGGTGTCGGCGTCAGAAGCTGGTGGGAGCCAGGAGACGGCACCGAGGTGCCGGAACCCCGACGCGTCGGTACCTCCACAACCGACGGGGACCTCTCCTCTCGACGTAGACGCTTCGGCGTCGCCTCCTCTCCGATGTCCGGATGCACCGAGGGCGACCGGTGACGACGCTTCTTATCTTTCTTACGATGCCCGTCACCGGCGCCGGAAGGCATGGAGGAGGAGGAGGTCGATCCCCCTCGGTCTCGAGGGACCGGGTCAGACAGGGTTCGGTCCCGTGGGCCACGAGCCGAGGGAGTGACCGGGGCCGACTGCCCACGCGGCCTCTCACCTCCACTCTCACCGGAGGACCGGCGGGACCTGTTCTCCTGGGGTCGATGCCATCGGTGCCGATGTCTCGGGCATCGATACCGGTACTGAAGGACCGGGCGTCGATACCGATGCCGTCGAGGTCGACGTCGAGGGGCCGGCGCAAGTTCCAAAAAGACGGTCCCGTAGAACTTGCCTCGCAACCTGAGTCCGTTTCCGGAGACCGAGACACAGGGGACACGACTTGAGATTGTGCTCCGGCCCGAGGCACTGGAGGCACCAAGCGTGGGTGTCGGTCTGCGAGATCGGCCGGCCGCACCGACCACACTTTTTAAATCCACTCGGGACCTTCGAGGACATCGACGGAAAAATCGCGTCGGCGAAGTTAAAGTCGTCGATGGTGGCGGAAATCACACCTCGAAAAAGGGAAAAACGACCGTGCGGCCACTAGGCCGCAACGTGGCGTCCCCGCTAGAAGCGAGGGAAAAGGGGAGCGCGTGCTCCACACGCTCAGGTTTTTTTTTTTTTTTTTTTAAAAAGAAACCGGGCGGTGTATCAAAACTTAAAAGAAAAAAGATAAACGATTCGCGTAAACGCGAACGGCTTTCCGGCGGCTGAAAACAGAGAGAGCGGCAAAGCACGACTCTCTCCAGACGCGGAAAAAAAGGAACTGGCGGGAACGGTCGCGCACGGGCGGGAAGACGGCCGCGCATGCGCGGTGGGCGTGCCCTGCGTGCCGACCGTCCCGCGAAGCTTTTTCCGGTTGGTGGGGGCTGCCGCGGACGTCACCCAGTCGTGAGAACAAGCAGCCTGCTTGTCCTCGGAGAATAAAAAAAATAATCATAATAAAAGAAACCTTAACTGTCCTGGAAGCCTACAAAGATGGTATTCCAATCAGGGCTATTATCAGAAGTTTCATATAAAAGCCCCGAAAAAAGCCACAATGGAAAACAACTCCCTTCTACGAAGAAAAAAATGTTGTAACAAGAAACAGGGCATATATCTCGATCCTAATCAATTAACAATTCTTTTCTCCTTAGTTTCTATAAATAGCTGGAAAAAACCTAAAATACTACTGTGCACAGTACTCATTTATCTTCTGTCCATCCAGTCAAGCTGTGAAATTTCCAAACAGCACTGCAGCACAGAATAATCAGTCCTCGACAAGGGACCCCCTTGTTTCGCATTCTTCATCAGGAGGAATCCAACTAACAAACATTCCATCTTCATGCTTAAATCGTGTCCAGATGTGTATATATTATTTTATTTTCAATTGTAATGTAAACCCAGTCCCATGCCATGCACTTGTTATTTTTGTTATTATTCAACAACATCATATTATTGTTATTTTATTATAAAATCAATACAAATTTTCATGATCAGAAACTGGGAGGCACAAAGCTTACCCAAATTCAATGATGGTCTCAAGTACTACAGGGGATGGAAATCTGACTTTAAGGAGTTATTGCAGATATGAAGCTCACTCCAAAGCAAGAAATGAACATGATGCTGAATTGACTAAGAAAGGAATCAGCTAAACACAGTGCTTTTTTTGTGCTGGTACGCAACGGTACGGAGTACCGGCACCTTTTTTTTTTGCCCCCCCCCCCCGGCGAGTCCTGCACTTAGTCCCAAGTCTCCCGCGAAGTCGCGAAGCACGCGGCACCAGCTCCCATTTCCAGCCACTGCTGCTTCTCCTGTTGAGCAGCAGCGGCCGCTACAAAAAGAAAAAGATCAAAAATGATTTTAAACCTGAAACGCGGCACCGTAGACAGCCATCAGGTATTGGCTGTTGGCTCTGCAGCCGCTCCTCCTCTCGCCTCTCACGTCGCTGCACTCCTCTGGGGTCTTACTCCAGGGGCAGTGACATGCCTTGATACAGGAGACATGCCTTGATACAGCATCAAATGCGAAACCTGAGTTCATGTCGACATGCCTTGATACAGCATCAAATGCAAAACCTGAGTTCATGTCGACATGCCTTGATACAGCATCAAATGCGAAATCTGAGTTCATGTCTGATTAAGAGGTCTCCGAGATGACTGATTTTTTCATAGAAAAATAGAAAACGAAGGAAGAAAAATACTGCGATACTGCGTTTAAAGCTAAGTGCTAATTTGAATAATGGATTAAATAAGTTAATGATTGGAAAGTTTAAGAATAAACATATGGATCAATGAGGAATGCCTGCCCACCATAAAAAGTTCCTGGCTCACAGTATAGCCTGAATGGTGGTGATATGGTTGTCTGACAGATCCTATACAAAAATATCCTTTAAATCTGTATAAAGAAGCCGTAAAATAGTCTGAGAGTTGGGTATTAATAGAAGATTGGTATTTTAGAAAGACTGACATAACAGATAAGAGTGAGTGGGCATTGATCCTGTCCATTTCCCCACTGGATCACCAGGGCAATGGGCAGGTAATCCTGCTACTATGGGGGGGGGGGGGGGGCTTGCAATTTGGGTGACTCCTCGAAGTACCATGAGGCTGCCATTAGTGGTTGTGGCAGCCATTTTAGAGAGCTGCAGCAACAGGAAGTAGCAAGTGGGCATTGCTCCTGCCCATTTTCTCACTGGACCAACATTGAGGGGGTTCTTGCAGTTCTGGTGGGTAGGGGTGAGGGAAAGCAGGGGGATTCAGCAAGGGTTTTCTTTGGCTTCCAGAGGTGAGAGGGGGCATGGCCATCCTAAATGGGGCACATTAGTTATTTGGTGCTGCATAAGCTTTGGCATCTAGCACCTTAGGAATTAGCCCAGATATTCAGTGCTGGTGGCCAGACATGGCCTGGCATTGAATATCTAGGGCTAATCCTGCCCATGGCAGTCAACATTTTTAAAAATGCTGAGTGCCATAAGCTGATTATTGACCAGCATACATTTCATTTGTTTGAGTTCCTTTTTAAAGTTAATTAGTTGCTTGTCATAATCTTCAAAAAGGACATCAAAACATACATCTTTTTTTTTAAGAAGCAGATTCCTTATCCAACTCTTCTTTGATTATATTTGTTTTCCTACTAGATGTCTGTATAATCAAGAGCATGAGGTCTAAAAACATTTGTTCAATATAGCCTCCCATTTTTTCTTAAAATCATTATGATCCATAAACATCTTAGGTGCCTTAGCAATCCTTAATCCTCTTGGGACTCTCTTATGTCTACAGTAATCAAGGAGGGTAGATGCATGCAATTTGGTCCATAGCATCCTTTGCTAAGTTTGATGATGTTATGTTACGTTATGGGGGATTTTTAGCCTGCCAACTCCCTCAACTGAAATTCAAGGCAGGAATAAAGTACTGGTACAATCATCAGGAATAACAATAAACAAGTTACAT
This sequence comes from Microcaecilia unicolor, assembly GCF_901765095.1. Lineage (NCBI taxonomy): Eukaryota > Metazoa > Chordata > Amphibia > Gymnophiona > Siphonopidae > Microcaecilia > Microcaecilia unicolor. The sequence continues at coordinate 56,001,160 of NC_044044.1, read as the reverse complement.
GCTCAATAAAACCAAAGCTCATCAACAGCAGGAGAACTGATAAGTCTTCAAAGCCTTGCAGAAAATATAATTACTCAAAAGATTAATTTTAACAGGAGGACAGCTAAAAAACAAAAAGAATTTGAGAAAACTGCTTTAAATCTAACATGTTTAACAGAAGGCACAGACAGAACAAGATGATTACACATCCAAAACATTGACAGTGTTTAAGAGCTTAAAGGTTGTGATGTTTGTGATAAGTCTTCAGAACAAGTTCCATATAGTGATTTAAAAACCATACATAAAGGAGAACCACGATCAAACTTGGACCTGTGAAAAATCAGTCTAGCTGCAGAATTCTGGATTATCTGAAGCTTGGAAATATACTTTGTCGCTACCCCTAAGTAAAGAGAATTACAATAGTCCAATAAATCTAAAATAGATAGTTGGACAATGACTCTGAAATAATCTTGAAAAAAATAAGAATAAACCAGCTGAAGTTGTTTAAAATAGAATATATCAACCAAAAGTAGACAGAGAGTTCACTGTGTTTCCTGTTATTGTAGGATTGTTGAGGGATGGGGGAAAAAGTCTCATTAATCACTTGGAGGGGCATAATCGAACGCGAAGGGGTGGAGCCAACCGAATTTTCAAAAAAGATGGCCGGCATTGTTTTTTGCCCATAATGGAAACCGAAGCCGGCGATCTCAAATCCGGCCAAATCCAAGGCATTTGGTCATGGGAGGGGCCAGGATTTGTAGTGCGCTGTTCCCCCTCACATGACAGGACACCAACCGGGCACCCTAGGGGGCACTTCTAAAAAGTAAAAAAAAAAGAAAAAAAGAAATACAGCTCCCTGGTGCATAGCTCCCTTACCTTGGGTGCTGAGCCCCCCAACACCCCCCCAAACCCACTACCCACAACTAACTATACACCACTACCATAGCCCTAAGGGGTGAAGGGGGGCACCTACATGTGGGTACAATGGGTTTCGGGTGGGTTTTTGGAAGGATCCCATTTTCCACCACTAGTGTAACAGGTGGGGGGGGGATGGGCCTGGGTCCACCTGCCTGAAGACCACTGCACCCACCACAACTGCTCCAGGGACCTGTATACTGCTGCGATGGACCTGAGTATGACATTTGAGGCTGGCGTAGAGGCTGGCAAAAAAAGTTTTTTAAGTTGTATTTTTGAGGGTGGGAGACGGTTAGTGACTACTGGGGGAGTCAGGGGAGGTGATCCTCGATTCCCTCCGGTGGTCATCTGATCAGTTGGGGCACTTTTTTGGGACTTGGACCTGAAAAAAAAGGGACCAAATAAAGTGGATCAAATTCTCATCAAGGCCGGCTTTCTTTTTTTCATTATCGGGCGAAGCCGGCCATCTCGACGCACGCCCCCGTCCTGCCTTCGCTACCATGCCAACATGCGCCCTTGAACTTTTGCCAGCCCTGTGACGGAAAGCAGTTGGAGCCGGCCAAAATCGGCTTTCAATTATATCGATTTGGCCGGATTCAGGAGATCGCCGGCCATCTCCCGATTTGTGTCAGAAGATAGGCGGCAATCTCTTTCGAAAATCAGCTGGTTGGTCACATAAAGATCTTTGCGGTGATGAGTCTAATCACTGACAAAAAACCCCTCCATCCATTTCAAGTGATTTAACATAAAGTGTTTCAAAATGAGTGCATCTGTGTGCAATGTTCTAATGATGCCAAAATGTTAACAACATGTATAATCAAATAACAAATAATAAACTGTAGTCAGCAGGGCTACACTTATCTTTGGCTTGGTGTGTCCCGACGAACATCCGTTCCACCATCTGCTTTTTCAAGGGACCAACCCTGAATGTCTGCAGAAGAAAAGGCAGCAAATATTAGTCACAGTGAAAATGTGTGTGCATAAAAACACCTCACAGGCACTTCCAGTGGTTTCCTTCAAATAGATGCTGCCACCATCTTTGACAGCTGGCAGGAGATTATGCAGGATGGGAGCAAAGCTGCTGTATGTCAGGATTTATTTTTATGCATTTCATAGGGAGGTAATGCCATGGAAGGATAAAAGGGAAGGGGAAATGCTGGAGTCGGGGGTGGGATCGGGGCAGTTCTGAGGGTAGATCTTGGGGATTTATCTTGGGCCCCACTCCAAACAAAAAGACGTTCCACTACTCCTGCTTTGTGATATAAGAAAAGGATGACAAGGGTCAAAGGAAGGAGCAGAATGAAGTGAGGGAGGGGGAGATGAAGGTGACCTGGTGGCAGTGGTGTACCTAGGGTAGTTGACACCCAGGGCTGGTCATTTTTAACACCCCCCTCCAAAATCCAGCACTAGGCATACCGAGAATACAAAACACTCAGGACCTATAGAGGAATTCTAGCATACCATAAGCAGTCATTTCTACGAGTCACACAAGGAAAAGGAAAGCATCTTAAACACTACAGTGAGCACTAGAATATCAATTCACCTATTGTAAAACGAAACCAGACAGAATAGTACAGATCGTTGATCCTGCACAGTCAATGCCAACTGAAAGTCATGTCTTTTTTCCCAAACACAGATAAACCCTAATCCACTATAGAATAAGTAATCATAAACTTTTTATGTAGACAAAAATTAAACTGAACCCCCAAGATGCCAGACTCTGCATACAATGCAACACCACAGAAACAGAAAATGTCCCCTAGTACTGTGCAAAATATAAAGACAGCAGATGTAAATTTGAAAAAACTAACAAATACCAATCACCACTTCACAAATTAACAAATAGAAATAAAACAAATATAGAAAATAAGATACCATTTTATTTGACTAATACATTTAGCTGACAGAGGCCAAAACCTTCTTCCTCAGGTCAATACAGTTTAGTGCTTTTACAGTATCCTATCCTGACCTGAGGAAGGGGGCTTTGTTCTCCGGAAGTTAGTCAAAATTTATTAAAATTAGTCCAATAAAAAGATTGTCTTATTTACATGTTCTATTATACACATTTATTAATACAGCTACAATACTACTTTATTCTAAAGCAAAAAAAATAAAAATATATATTTTACTTACAGTTTGTCTCTGGTTTCTGCTTTCCTCATCTTCTTTTCACTGTCTTCCTTCCATCCAGCATCTGTCTTTGTTCTTTCTCTGCCAAACAGTGTCTGCCCTCTCTGTTGTCCCCTCCATCCAATGTCTGCCCTCTCTCTCCCATCCATCCAGGGTCTGCCCTCCCTCTCGCTTCCCCTTCCATCCAGGATCTGTCCTCTCTCTCTCTGCCCCTTTTTTCAGCCCTCAGTTCCAGCCCCTTATCACACCTGCCCCTAGTTCCAGCCCCAGCCCACATCTCCCACCTGACCCTCCTTTTCAGCCCTCAGTTTCAGCTCCACTATCCCACCAGTCCGCAGTTTCAGCCCCAGCCCTTTTCTCTCACCAGTCCCGAGCTTCAGCCCCAGCCACTTCTCCCTGTCCCCTTTTCAGCCCGCAGTCCCCACAGTTTCAGCCCCTGCCCCTTTTCAGCCCCAAGTTCCAGTACTAGCCCCCTTATCACACCTACCCTTCTTTTCAGCCCCCTTCATCCACATGCCTTGCATTAGGGACCCTCTTTTCAGCCCCAGCCCCATTTTCCCACCAGCCCCAGGCAAGGCCCCTTCTCAGACACCAGTTTCAGCCCCCTTCTCCCCTCTGAACACCCCCCACCCCACCCCAGTCCCCTTCTCAGGGAACCAGCGGAGCCAACACCCCCCCAGCGGCGTGCACACGGGGCGGACTGCCCCTCCTACGCCACTGCCCCTCTCCCCTCTGAGACCTGACCATCAGCTCCGTCGTGAGACAGCAGCCCTCTTCTCCTGCCACCACCCTGCCTTTAAAAAAATCGGTGAAGCAGCGTCACAGGCAGCGCCTCGCGTCTGCCCTGCTTGTAAAAAAAAGCAAATCTCCTTCTCGTCTTCATCGGGCCTTCCCTCACTATCTCCCGCCCTCCTCTGAGGTAACTTCCTTTTTTTTTTTTTTTTTTTAAATTAATTTTTGTTGTCACCAATGCGATACATAGGCACATTTACAATGTTTCAGGTAGTATCAAAAGCAGTTCCATATAGTAGATGGCCTGAACAGCATCCAATAGTAAACAAAGATTTAACAACTTAGGTTTTGTAATGCCATAAACGTGTCGGCTTTTTTTAAAATACCCCCTATCCATTCATCTCATGCATCCCATTCCCTCCCATTCCTTCTCACACCATTCGCTTCAAAAACACACCCTATTCCCTCCCATCCCATCCCCGCCATCTTCCCTCTTTACCCTAACTGCTGTAAACAATCTGTCCACACCTTCGAAGGTAACTTCCTATTTCTGCGATGGCGGGACATAGTGAGGGAAGGCCCGATGAAGACGAGGAGGAGATTTGCTTTTTTTTACAAGCAAGGCAGACGCGAAGAATGCTGCTTCACCGATTTTACTTTAAAGGCAGTGTGGTGGCAGGAGAAGAGCTGCGGGAGCGGAGCACCCCCCGACCCACTGACACCCGGGGCGGACCGCCCCGCCCTTGGTACGCCAGTGCCTGGTGGAGAACTCAAGCTTAACATACTGAACCTTGTCATGGAAGTAGTTAACCATAGTCTGGGCAGACAAAGAATGGGAGGGGCTTCTTAATGGCCAGCACTGCTGAGTATACACATAAAGTTAAGCATCAACGCTTAACTTTATTCACCAGATGGCTCACAAAGTCTGGTCCATAGTTTTCAAAATGTCCCAATAATGCTATTTCCTTATGACTCTGGGCAAGTCACTTAACCCTCCAGTGTTCCAAATCGTTCATCTTGTTCTGTTGTTTTCCACCGCCTTCTTAAGTTCTAGCCTTCTCTTTCCCATACCACAAATACCACAGTCCTTCGGTTTTCTATTGAAATCCTAGTGCTCCACCATAGTATAAAGAACCTAACTTTGAAAATACCTGCCTCTGCTCCTATGTTTATAAGCTAGATGTGAGGATACAATGCTTACAGCAGATGAGTGACTGGTAGCAATGAGGGTCTAGAGTCTTGTTGTGATTATTATTACTGCCTGATTTAAAATCAATTCAATTCATCATTCTCTTTGTATTTAACATGCCTTCATTATATACCATAGACTCTTCTTGTAAAACACTAAGGGTTAGTTAACCCTCTCTAAGACCCCACAAAATATTTAGCAGCACATAACTGGACAGTGGCATTGAATATTCTGTCTGGCACTTTGGCAGTATTAGTGCTAGGGCAGTCTGAGGGTGGAAGGGCAGAGCTGGGAGTTACCCAGGCACCACCAGTATAGTGGCAGTACCTGGATAGCTACCCAGTTAACTTAGGAAAGCAAAAAAGATGTCTCACACTAACCAAGTAGCTATCCACGTATTGCTTCAGATAATTGGTGATACCAGGTGTGATACTGTGAGCAAGGGTTGAGAGTAGGCCTCCCATAACACAGCCACCCAAGGTTGGGGAAATAAGGTAAATGCCGTAATCACTAAGCCTGAGGCCTGTTGTTTCACAGGGTCAGGAACAAAAAGGTAAAGAGGAGTATAATCGAAAGGGGCACCCAAGTTTTCCTGAGGACATCCTCGCAGGACGTCCCAGCAAAGGGGCGGGGAAACCCGAATTATCGAAACAAGATGGGTGTCCATCTTTCGTTTCGATAATACGGTTGGGGACGCCCAAATCTTGACATTTAGGTCGTCCCTAGAGATGGTTGTCCTTAGACTTGGTCGTTTCTGATTTTCGGCGATAATGGAAACTAAGCATGCCCATCTCAGAAACGACCAAATGCAAGCCCTTTGGTCATGGGAAGAGCCAACATTCCTACTGCACTGGTCCCCCTGACGTGCCAGGACATCAACCGGGCACCCTAGGGGGCATTGCAGTGGACTTCAGAAAAAGCTCCCAGGTACATCGCTCCCTTACCTTGTGTGCTGAGCCCCCCCCCCCAAACCCATTACCCACAACTCTACACCACTACCACAGCCCTTATGGGTGAAGGGGGGCACCTAGATGTGGGTACAGTGGGTTTCTGGTGGGTTTTGAAGGGCTCACATTTACCACCACAAGTGTAACAGGTGGGGGGGGGGGATGGGCCTGGGTCCCCCTGCCTGAAGTGCACTGCACCCACTAAAACTGCTCCAGAGACCTGCATACTGCTGTCATGGAGCTGAAATATTTAAAATAATTTTTTTGAGGGTGGGGGAGGGGGGTTAGTGACCACTGGGGTAGTAAGGGGAGGTCATCCCCGATTCCCTCCAGTGGTCATCTGGTAAGTTCAGGCACCTTTTTGTGGCTTGGTCATAAGAAAAAAAAGGACCAGGTAAAGTCGTCCACGTGTTCGTCAGGTACGCCCTTTTTTTTCCATTATGGGTCGAGGACGCCCATGTGTTAGGCACGCCCAAGTCCCACCTTCGCTACGCCTCCGACATACCCCCAGGAACTTTGGTCATCCCCGTGATGGAAAGCAGTTGGGGACACCCAAAATCGGCTTTTGATTATACCGATTTGGGCGACCCTGTGAGGACGCCCATCTTGCAATTTGTGTCAAAAGATGGGCGTCCTTCTCTTTCGAAAATAAGCCTGAAAGTCTCTTTAATTCTGAGAGAAAATCTTAATAAGGGTTTCTGGCTAACAAGGCCCAAACACAGTCCATGGCCTGTGTCTACCATACCCAAAACAAAGTCTGTAAAGTTCTTTCTCACTCTCTCTGGGCATGGGTGTAGTTTGGGGGGCAAGGGGGGCGTTGCCCATCAAACGCAGGGCCGGCGCAATGCTGTTTAATACTGTGTGGGCTGAGGTTTTCATCTGGTAGTTAATCTTTCAAAAACAATGGCTAGCAGTGGGACTTTAAGTAGCTGTAGCCAGCCACATTATTGCTAGTAGAGATTGCACAAAACAAAGTGGCAGGGCCAGTGCTAGGGTTTCTAGCTGCCCTCTAAAGCCTATCTATGGGCACCTCCTACCCATCCAGCATCTCTTCTCTTTCTTTTCTCCTCCAAACCCTCCCTTCCCCCACTGTTTAGCACTTGCTCTCTCCCCTCTCCTCCCAGGGGCAGCAGAATGCCTATTTGCTTGGTGAGGATCTAAGCTCTGCCTCCAGTTTCACCATCATTTCCCACACCAATTTACATTTAGTCAATTTTTGGAAATCATATGCACGCTAATCCTATAATAGGGTGCTAAAATTAGGCACCGTTTGTGCACATATGTTAAAGAATACTAGCACTTACAAGCATATAGGGGGAAATTCTATATATGGCGACAAATAAATCAGCACTGAAAAAAGCACTATTCTGTAAACTGTGCTTAAAGTTAGGCATGGTTTATACAAGAATTGTGCTTACACCCAGGGGTCGTGCGGAAGTTTAGGTGCTGCCATTTGCACGAATGAAAATGTGGCACAAATGCCTACGCCTAAATTTACGCACGGAGCTCTCTACTCAATAATTACATGTATAACTCAAAACTACACCGCCCAAATGCCAATGACCCTCCCATTTCTGCACCCCCTTTTTTGGGCTCTGTGTAAAATTTAGGCACAGATCCTGCGCCTAAATTTACATGCATACGACATGTTACTTAACTCTAATTAGTGCCAATAATTGCTCATTAAAACACAAATTATTGGCACTAATTAGCTTGTTACTCAATATTGCATGCACAATTTTTAGTGCTTTTTGTAGAATTAGGGGGATAATGCACACTAATGTGTGTACGTGGTAAATTTATACACACAAGTGACTTAGCACATAAGTGCAAGGGACATGCATGTAATAAGTTATAAGCTAAAATGCCACATTTAGCCATAAAATGTTATGCCTGCTATAGACCTAGCGTAACCTTTAGCTGCATCAATGCAGACATTAAGCTAGTATTCTCTAACGGCATTTTGGCACATAGATAATGTTATAGAATTGGCACTTAGGCATTTTTCAGAATACCCATAACTCACGACCCACTCATTCCACGCTCATGGCACATCAGAATTTACACACACCACTTTACAGAATACACTTAGCAAGCTGTGCAACTAAATTCTAATGAATGCCAATTAGTATCAATAATTGCTTGTTAACTGGAAATTATTGACTTGCTAAGGTAATTAAATTGAGCAAATCCAAATACAACCGGAATTGCATGCACAATTTCGGTCACGCTATATGGAACTCGTGGGTGAGCGTGCAGCATTTGCATGCCCAAATTGTGGCTCTCAGCTATAGAATTGCCCCCTAGAGTATAATTATTCATTTACATGGTGCATTCCCAATAAAATTTTCAGCAACAGGCACAGAGCAGAAGTAGAATTACAAAAACATTCTGTTCAAACTCAGGTGTCACATCAGTGACAGCAACACAAATTCCTCCACTACCAGACACTGAGAAATAACATAAAAACTTACAGATAAGACACTCAAACTGCACTAACCCTGCCTATGAAAGTCAGTAGTGCAAATATTCTAGACCACCAGAACACCTCCAGCTGGAAAAAAAGAGAACATGTTAAAAGAATCTTTCTCTGTGATTACAAAAATAAAACATACACAGGCACTTAATAAAAAAAAAAAGAGAGAGAGAGAGAGAGAGAGAGAGAGAGAGAGAGAGACTACAGATTAGAAACAAACACCTAGGCAAAAAATGAAACTGAAAATCCACCAAACCAGATTATGAGCAGTGGAAAACAGAACAGAAACAGTACAAAACAACATACAAGAAATCCATATTTTCAAAGCTGAGAACTCATTTCTCTAGATAGAAAAAATTAGATTTTAACTATCTTTATTGTCTGAGCATTTTGTTTTTCCAGTTGGGTTGGTCCTCTTGGTCTCTCCTTACTACATCCTTTTGGTGGTTCTCTCCAGGGCCGCTGCAGCCACCGCCACAGCCCCCTTATCTTCCTGCATCTGCTCTTCCTTCGGTCTGGCACTCTTCTGATCCTGTGTGCTGGGACCCAGGTTATTGAGTTAACACAATCACCCAGGTCCTGACACACAGGTGCAGGAGACAGATCCCACTGTCAGGCTCCCCTTGGAGGATAGGCCCAGGGAATCTTGCACCCCCCTCTCGGAGGCCCTGGTTTTCTCCTGAGTTCTTTTTCCAGATTTAAATTTACATGTTCTGCCTTTCACTGTCTATCATCTTCTCTAATCTTATATCTCCTCTGACTTGGATCCTTTGGTCTCATTTTTTTCTCTGTCTCATCTGCTTTTTTTTGTAACCTACAGGTAGCTAAATTTTATTATTCCTTCTCACCACCACCGTCTTAAGTATCTGTCATGCACCTATTTACCAGCTTTTTGCTTGCACTTACCTCCCTAGTTTCCCCATTCCTACCTGTGTCTTATTCTTACGCTGCCCTGCATTTTTAAAATCATTTACCTTGAATCGGCAGTGTCTGTGAAGGAAGCAGGCTACCTTGGGCCTTCCCTCACTGTCCCACCCTCATGGAAACAGGAAATTACATCAGAGGAGAGTGGGACATGGTGAGGAAAGGCCTGAGGCAGCCTGTTTCCTTCACAGATGCTGCCAAATCATGGTAAAAGATTTTTAAATGAAGGGCAGCAGGAACGAGAAGAGGGCTGTTGTGGGAGCTGAGGGCGGGGAGATGGGGACTGGGGGATATGGCTGGAACTAGCAGCTGAGAAGGGGACTAGAGCTGGAACTGGGAACTGCCAGTAATCATGGCTTGTGGCCCCCTCCAGAGGTCATCACCTCCCTGGTATGCTGACCGGGTTGCACAGGCCCTGGAAATGGGATGGGAGTGTCATGCTGCCCTGTTGAATAAGTCTGTCAAATGCAGCCAGTGATTTATTTGTTAGGAAGGCTGAAACAGAAAAGCAGGTGGGGAGTGGTCCTGTGCTGAACATATCTTCTCTCTTCCTTCACATTACTCTTTCCCCCACCCCTCCCAAAAATACTCAGACTCAGATAATCTCCTGCTATCTCCTCTCTGGGCACCTATCCTATTCACTTGACTTACTCTACCCTTTTACTGACTCTTCTCCAAACAACACTTTCTTGTACATGCCTCTTTTTTTCCCCCCATCCCCCATGTGTGAAAAGCATAGTCACTCAATAGCAGGACTGGGGTTAGATGGAATAGAACAAATTCCCTATTTGGGAGCTCTTCAGCTTGGAGAAGAAAAAATTGAGGGAAAATATGATAGTCTATAAAATCAGGTGTGGCCTGAAATGGGTAAAGACAAATTGGTTGTTTACTCTTTTCAAAAGTACAAAGACTAGGGGATATACCATGAAGTTACTAAATAGCACATTTAAAACAAATCGTAGAAAATAGTTTTTCACTCATTGCTAAATTAAGCTCTGGAATGTGTTGCTGGAATACAGTGATATATCCATTCAAGGTGTGTGTGCTGCATATGCACCCCTTGTCAGTCCCTCCCTTCTCCCTCCTGCCGCATCTATCCCTTCCCTTTCTGGCCCCATAAAGCTCTCGCAATTCCCTCCCTCCATGCCTAAAAATCACCTCTAGTCATCGCCTGGGCAGCGCCAGTGGCAGTGATTCACTGGGGCTCTCTCTCTGAACCGTCCCACCCTTTCTAATTCAACTTCCTGTTTTCTGAAGGGAGGAGGATGGTTCAGAGAGAAAGCCTCAGTGCAAGTCTCAGGCAGCCTATGAGTGCCAATGGCACTGCCTGGTCAAAGACTGGAAGTGATTTTAAGGTAGGAGAGAGGGAAGGAATTGTGAGAGCTTTGTGGGGCTGGGAAGGGAGAGATATGGAGGAGAGGGAGGGAAATGCAGCATGAGACATATCCCCTGTTGCAAATTCCTGGCTACACTACTGCCAGAATGCATGGTTAAAGCAATTACTATAGCTGGGTTTATTTAAAAAAAAAAAAAAAGGTTTGGACAAGTTACTTGAAAAAAAGGCCATCAACTGTTATTAAAAAGATAGACTTGGGGAAAGCCACTGCATATTACAGATGGTAAGTAGCATGGAAGCTAGCTACATTTTGGGACCCAACTAGTTAGTTGTGATCTGGTAATTGCCACAAGTTAAAAACAGGACATTGTACTTAAGAACTGCCATACTAAGTCACAGCAAATGTCCCACAACTTCTTCGGTTGAAATCTGAAAGCTGAAAAGATCAAAGTGATCCTGCTTGTTATAGCATAGTCCAAAGTCCATTTTATTTGATATACTGCCCAATCGCTATCCATATTTAGGTAGTTTACAAGTTACAAAATTCATAAAAACATAGAAAAGCCATTTAAAAGGGGGAAGAAAAAGAAAGATACAACGGGAGGCCTAGGTTATTTCAATAAGAACATATATGGTGGGAAGAGGATTTTGGAATCTTTCTTAAAGGAACTAGATAGATAGGATACCAAAGGGAAAGAAGGATGGGGAGCAGAGACATGACCTGGGATAAAAAAGATGGTAAATCAAATCTTTTCTCTACTGCTATGTCAACCAAGTCCGTCAATGAGGCTGTCTCTTCCTATAATACTATTCTGTCATCTGCTCTGGACACTCTTGCTCCTCCTGTGTCTCATCCCGTTAAACGTACCAAACCCCAACCTTGGCTGACCCCTACTATCCGCTACCTACGCTCTTGTGCCCGCTCTGCTGAACACCTTGGCTTAAATCTCATGCCCCTGCTGACTTCATACACTTCAAATTCTTGCTGACCTCCTTCCAATCTGCTCTCCAACTTGCCAAACAGGACTATTACATCCAATTGACTATCGGTTCAAACCCTAGACGTCTCTTTGCCACGCTAAACTCTCTCCTCAAAGTGCCTTGTCCTCCAATTCCCCCTTCACTTTCTCCCCAGACTCTGGCTGATTACTTTCATGATAAGGTTCACAAGATTAAACTTGAATTCACAACAAGCTCTCCTCCACCCCTTCTTCCCTTAGTCTACTCTCTCAACCCTCTTACCCCTGCCTCCTTTTCTTCCTTTTCCGAAATCACTGAAGAAACTTTACTTCTTCTTTCATCCTCAAAACTAACCACCTGCTCCACTGACCCTATTCCCACTCATCTACTCAACACTATCTCTCCTGCTGTCACCCCTTTCATCTGTCATATCCTCAATCTGTCACTTTCTACTGCCACTGTCCCTGATGCCTTCAAACATGCCGTAGTCACCCCACTCCTCAAAAAAACCTTCTCTGGATCCTACCTCTCCTTCCAACTATCGCCCCGTCTCCCTCCTCCCTTTCTTATCCAAGATACTTGAACGTGCTGTCCCACCGTCGCTGCCTCGACTTTCTTCTCAACCTATTCTTCATCCACTCCAATCTGGCTTTCGTCCCTTTCATTCAACTGAAATAGCACTTGCTAAAGTCTCCAATGATCTATTCCTGGCTAAATCCAAAGGGCTCTATTCTATCCTCCTCCTTCTCGATCTTTCTGCTGCTTTTGATACTGTTGATCACAGCCTACTCCTTGACAAGGATTTCACTCGGATTTCAGAATTCTGCCCTCTATCCCGCTGTCAGTGGGTGTACCTCAAGGATCCGTCCTAGGACCTCTCCTTTTCTCCATCTATACTTCCTTCCTTGGTACTCTTATCTCTTCCCACGGTTTTCAGTATCACCTTTACACTGATGACTCCCAGATCTACCTCTCCACACCAGAAATCTCGGCAGAAATCCAGTCCAAGGTATCTGCCTGCCTCTCTGACATTGCTACCTGGATGTCTCACTGCCACCTGAAGCTCAATATGTCCATAACTGAGCTCCTTATCTTCCCACCTAAACCAACCTCTCCCCTTCCCCCATTCTCTATTTCTGTTGACAACACGCTCTTTCTTCCTGTCTCATCTACTCGTAACCTTGGGGTCATCTTCAACTCCTCCTTCTCTGCACATATTCAACAGATTGCTAAAACCTGTCGTTTCTTCCTTTATAATATCGCCAAAATTTGCCCTTTCCTTTCTGAACACGCTATCAGAACCTATATCCACACTCTCATCACCTCTCACTTAGATTATTGCAACTTGCTTTTCAAAGGTCTTCCACTCAGTCACCTCTCTCCTCTTCAATCTGTTCAAAATTCTGCTGCACGACTAATATTTTGCCAAAGTCATTATGCCCATATCAGCCCCTCTCCTGAAGTCACTTCACTGGCTCTCTATCCGTTTCCATATAAAATTCAAGCTCCTCTTATTGACTTATAAGTGCATTCACTCTGCAGCCCTTCACTACCTCTCCACCCTCATCTCTCCCTACACTCCTTCCCAGGAACTCCGTTCACTAGGCAAATCTCTCCTAGTTGCACCCTTCTCCTCCATCGCTAACTCTAGACTCCGTTCCTTTTATCTCGCCGCACCTTATGCCTGGAATAGGCTTCCTGAGCCATTACGTCTAGCTCCATCCCTGGCCGCCTTCAAATCCGGGCTAAAGGCCTACCTGTTTGATGCTGGTTTTGACTCCTAACTTGTCACTTGCTTGTAACCTTTATCATGTCTTCCTCTCTTCAATAGTCCCTTTCCCTATGTGTCCTTCTGTCTGTCCTACTCTTATCCTTATTGGTCCTGTCTGTCTGTCCTGATTTAGATTGTAAGCTCTTTTGAGCAAGGACTGTCTTTTCTTCATGTTCAATTGTGAAGCGCTGCGTACAACTGGTAGCGCTATAGAAATGATTCATAATAGTAGTATAGTAAATGAGGTTCAAACAAATTATTTATAGAGCTTTTTAATTGGGGGGGGGGGGGGAATGCCTTATTATTTTGCAAAGGCATTTCCCCCCGATTAAAAAGCTCTAAAAATAATCTGTTTGAACCTCATTTACTATACTATCTTCAGTTTTTGTTTGATGGTCTTGTGAGAGGACTCAAGTCTGTCAAAGGGGAGTTGATTCCAGAGTGATGGAGCAACTACTTTGAAGCAGAAGTTATGGTTTGACTCAAATGTAACTACCCAATAAGAGGGAATGATGTGGAGATTTTGTTGGGTTGGCAAAAGTATAAGGGATGAGAGCACTACTAAGGAATGGTGGGATACCCGCTGATGAGCTAATGTGATGATCCTAAATAGGAATGCAGTAAGAAATAGGTAACCAGTGCTCACTATAAAGGAGTAAATCGATCAAATTTTTTCTTGCCCAACAAATTTTACAGCAGTATTCTGGATTAATTACAATCAACATAAATGTAAAAGTAAGGAGTTACAGTAGTCTAATGTTGAAAGAACTAGTGAATGAACCAGAAGTCTTGGAGCTGTATAGTCCAGCTGCTATAGGGTGGAAGAAGGATTTCTTCACAAGACTGGAAAAATGAGTATTATAGGTAAGATTGTTATCAATGGTAACTCCCAGAAGCTTGACAGAGTATTGCAAAGTAATAAGAGTTCCATAAATTGTAGGTAGACTGGGAAGAGTAGGTGAGCCATTGGTGGAAAATAATATAACAATAGTTTTTGTTGGGTTAATTTTAAGTATAGACTCTTTGCCAAGAATGTGCAAGGAATCTGAGAATTTGCAGCACTGTGAGAAATTACTGATACCCAGAATGCTAACTCTCCAGAACTGAAATAGCTTCTGCTGAAGTACTGGTTTCAAGTGTGGAAGTTGAACTACCAAATTATGAAAATTATGCAACTGTTGGAGATAAATAAAGGAACCTGAAGTATGAGTACTGTAAAACTCATTCTTTTATGACAAATGCATCCTGTGATGAACCATTGTCAGAAAATAAATCAGATCAATAGGAATGACCTGGACTTGAAGACTATTTATTTAGGTGATACTAAAGAGGGGTACCTCATAGGGAATACTCATCAGAGTGGTTCTTCAGTTTTGAACAGCTACTTGAAATCCAAGTCAGAGCTACAAACCTAAAAGTGATGAAATTCAAGTTATTTTATGGGGAGAATGGATAGACCATATGGCTTTATTGCTCTTGTTCCATTTTCAGAGTCCAGGGGTCATGCTCAGCTGCTGCTCATGTTCTTTTGGGGTTTTCTTGGTATTTTGATGTTACTCCTGTTTTGAAGAAACTTCATTGACTTCCTATAAAACAAATAATTATTTTAAAAATTGTACTTTTGATATTTAAGGTGTTGAATAATTTGGTGTCACCAATTATTGCATCAAGTTATGTATTTATCAATCAGCAAGAGCTTTGAGATCTTCTGATGCTTGTTTATTAGAGAGCCCCTCCTTTAAGGTAATCAGATTGGAAGAATATAATTTGATGATTTTCAAAGTAACTGGACACAAGTTATGGAATGACTTACCACTGAATTTGCGAACAATGAAGAATTTGGAACTATTTAAAAGAGAATTGAAAACAATATTATTCTGACAAGCTTTCGGTGACTAGTATGTCTTGATTTTCTTTTCTAAGGAGCACTGCAATTTTATGAATAACTAATCTGAGGGATTTAAAATGAGATTTATAAATTTTATTTTGGAGCATTATTTTTAATTTATGGTAAATATGTTTTAATTATGTATTCTTATTATGGATGTTTTCTTATGAGCCATCGAGTACATTAGGATCGTGTGGGACAAACATATTTTAAATAAATAAATAAAATATCTGCTGGTGTCTGGATTCTCCATTTCTCTCTCCTCCTGTTTTCCCCACTGGTCTCTTTCTCCTTTTCCCTGCATCATACTTATGGGTCTTTTGTTTAAGATCATTTGTCAGCCTCACAGTAATCTGAAAGTATGAGCCATCCTTAGTAATAAAATGAGTAACAGCTTCATATGAAACTTACAGAAAAAAAGGCTCATAGTTAAAATCTTACCACAAACACATCCCTGATGTTCCAAATATGCACAGTTCAAATGGCCAGTTCAAGCCTCACCCATCAACATGATTTTGTGGTTTCAAGGGAAAGCCCAGTGTTTTTCATTAGTAACAAAAGCAGAAAGTGACTTCATTTGGAAAGTTTGCTCAGCTCTAATAACAAGATCAGTTCATTGTCTTGCATATCCAGGGATTTTCTTCATACCACAGTATTTTACACTGATGTGATTAACTGCTGAGGGGATTATCTGTATTGCACAAGATATTGGTAAGCGGTTTGCAATGTTCCAAAAGGAATTAAGACATAGGGGCAGACACAATAGTTAGAAAACAGGAGACTTCGTTAACAAATAAATTGGTTTGAAAGGAATGCCCAATAGAGCTGTGTTTTGCCTGGTTAGGGCTGCTTCAGGGGTTAAAACATACTGTTAAAACAAACATAGTAACATAGTAGATGACGGCAGAAAAAGACCTGCACGGTCCATCCAGTCTGCCCAACAAGATAAACTCATGTGCTACTTTTTGTGTATACCTTTCCTTGACTTATATCTGCCATTTTCAGGGCACAGACTGCAGAAGTCTTGCCCAGCACTAGCTCCGCCTCCCAACCACCAGCCCCGCCTCCCCCCACCGGCTCTGCCACCCAATCTCGGCTAAGCTTCTGAGGATCCATTCCTTCTGAACAGGATTCCTCTATGTTTATCCCACGCATGTTTGAATTCTGTTATCGTTTTCATGCCCACCACCTCCCGTGGGTGGGCATGAAAACCAATATAAGACCAAATCATATAATTAAAAATCATAATAAATCAAATAATACTAAAAATTAACATAAAAGGACTTCATAATTAGTACCAGATGAATGAATGAATAAATAAATAAATATGGGGTCCTTTTACTAAGCTGCAATAAGTGTTAATGCATGTTTATCACAAGTTTAAAAACAGTACCGCTAGGTGCACTTGAATCCCGTGCTTCCCATGTGGGGGCATGTTTGGGGCGGACAGTAGGTATGCCCAGTGGTAATTGGTTAGCACAACTACATCACTGTGCGCCAATCATGTAGTGTGTGGTTAACATATCAGCCTTTACCACCTAGAAAATAGGTGTAGTTAAGGGCTCACGCACTATTGAAAAATTAGCACGTGGGCATTTTATTGCTGTGATAAAAGTGGCCTCAGCGTGCAGGAAACCACGTGCTAGTCATAGCACAGGCCACTTTTTAACACAGCTTAGTAAATTGGCCCCTAAGCACTGTTCCCTCTAAGCTGAGCGGGAGTCCTCCACATACAATGGGAGATGCTGTTTTACTATCAGATTTTTAATATTGAGGGACAGGCAAGCTCTGCAAGAAACCAGCCTGCCTGTCTCTAGTCATTGAAAACACAATATTGAAGTACCACCCCCCACTGGCAGCAATGCAGTCAGAGGACTCCCACTCAGCTTAGGGGGAACAGTTCCCCTAAGTAAATAAATACATATATCATAAAAACGCGAGCTTCAAACAAATGTGCAACATGACTCTAAACATTAAAATGTGTGTGTGGGAACCCAAGAAAATTACATACCCTTCTTATCCCTGATATAAGTACATCAGCATATATCAAGCAGTTTCTTAAGAAAAAGCTGCAAAGAACAAACAAACAAGCACTCGCCAGGAGCTCCTACCTCCAGAGGGAGGAGGGTCACTGTACAGACAGCATCTAGTTAGTGTGACTGGAGCTTCTCTTAAAACATGACCTGCACTCTGCACTGCAGTACCAGCAAAAAACTTCCATTTACGTTTCAATATAAGCCAAATATGTGATTATAAAACCAGCTGACTGAAAAAGAGCAAAAAATAACATAAAATGTTTTAAAAATATAGAAAATGCCATGCATTACATCTATACGTTTCAATGACATTCTAGGGGTTAACATGACTGTCAAATCAAAAAACATCAAAAAATACCTAAAAAGGCCTCATTTTATAAAACTTAAAGGGCCTTGGTGTGCTAAGGTGTGCTAGTATTTTTAGCGCGCGCTAACGCTATAGACACCCATAGGAATATATGGGTGGCTCTAGCCTTAGCACACACTAATTTTTAGCATACACTAAAAATGCCAGCGCACTTACAGCATGGCATAGTAAACAGGGCCATAAAGGCATAAACCTAGGGACAACACATGTCCTTTGTATTACTCATGTACTTCAATGAACTTACTAAAAACTATAAAAATTGCGATAAAAATGCTGAAAGCAAGATGGCAATGGCTGCTGCCAATAAAAACCTGAATAACATCAATACATATGCTCATTTAAAAAAACAACTATAGATTCATGAAGGGTATGACTTCGGCTTTCAAATGACACCAAACAATCCACTTTTTTAATACTTTGAAAATCAAAATTAAAAACGCTGAAAACAAAATGGCCACATAAGTACATAAGTATTGCTATACTGGGACAGACCGAAGGTCCATCAAATCCAGCATCCTGTTTCCAACAGTGGTCAATCCAGGTCACAAGAACCTGGCAAGATCTCAAAAAAGTACAATACATTTTATGCTGTTAATTTGCAATCTTTTGTCAGATTTTTATTTAAGGGCACCTAATCTACTATGGTCTCTTTTGCAACCTTGCTATTGGGATACCCTATCTTCCCTGTTTTGGTGATGATATTAAAAGATACCTTGTTCCGAACATGAGTTCTTGAATGACTGTTGGCCTTCCCCCAGGTTCTAGTTTAAAAGCTGCTCTATCTCCTTTTTAAATGTCAATTTATTTTAGATTTATTTATTTAGATTTTGCTCACACCTTTTTCAGTTACATTCAGGTATGGTGGATATTTCTCTGTCCCAGGAGGACTCACAATCTAAGTTTGTACCTGAGGCGCAGCAGTGGGATTTGAACCAGCCACCTCTGGATTGCAAGACTGGTGCTCTAACCATTAGGCCACTTCTCCAATCCAATGACAGCAGCCTGGTCCCACCCTGGTTAAGGTGGAGCCCATCCTTCCAGAATAGGCTCCCCCCTCCCCAGAATGTTGCCACCATCAATAAAAACATAAAACAGGGCTTTTTTTTTACAAAGCTAGCAATTCCCGTGCGGCAAATGAGAGGAAGCCCATAGGAATTGAATGGGCTTCCTCTCATTTGCCGCATCGGGAATTGGCATCACGGCTTTGTAAAAGAAGCCCTAAGTTAAAAATGCTTGTTTTAATAAACAAATTATATATTCATTTAGGGCATGACCTCAGTTTTCAAATGATACAAAAAAAACGAGGCATTGCATTTTATTTTTTTTAAGTTTGGAAGATATTTTTGTTCTTTTTCAGTCAGGTATTGTTTTTAGCTGCCCCCCCCCCCCTTTTTATAAAGCCGTGCTAGCATCTGCAGGTGCAGTAATGCTGACACAGCCCATTCAAAGTGAATCACGGCTTTGTAAAAGGGGAGATTTATTAGCATATATGTGGCTTACATTGAAAAGTAAATATGGGAAGTTTTTTCCTGGTACTGCAGTCTATGAATGCCACTGCCAGGGTGAAGACTGTAGCACTGCAGACAGCATTTTAAGGTGGAGGTAAGGGCCGAGTCTGACAGGAGGCACATACGCCACTGATGCACCTTGTTTAAATACGCCACTGGGCACCAGAACCTTCCATAGATTTGGGGAAGTCTCTGAAGGGGGCATGGATGCAAAGGAGGATACGGTAAAATTATGTCTTACCTGATAATTTTCTTTACATTAGTCCCTCAGATCAATCCAGAGACTTGTGGGTTATGCCCCTCCTCTAGCAGGTTAGATAGAGAGAACTCCGAAGTTTGCCACAAGAGGGCATGTGCAGCCAAACTAACTTCAGTATAACGATACCAAAGCAGTAATGAACTTCAATTGACCGAAAGAACTCTCTCCTGCCTCTGGAAAAGCAGCATAAACTGGAGAACAAAAAACCTCCTCACTGCTATAGAAAAACCAATAAACATAAAAACATAAGAACTGCCTAAAACAGCTCAACCAAAGAACGTGAACAGAACATACGGAACGAAAAGAAACCGAGCAGACCTTCTTAAAGCGAAATCCCAGGGAGGGACTCTGGATTGATCTGAGGGACTAATGGAAAGAAAATTATCAGGTAAGACATAATTTTACCTTCCATAGCGTCCCATAGCGGGGGGAAGAGGGGTTGGTGGTTGAGAGGCTAGGATGGGGGAGGGCAGACTTATACGGGGTCTGTGCCGGAGCCGGTGATGGGAGGCGGGACTGGTGGTTGGGAGGCGGGAAATACTGCTGCACAGACTTTTACGGTCTGTGCCCTGAAAAAGACAGGTACAAATCAAGGTAAGGTATACACGTATGAGTTTATCGTGGGCAGACTAGATGGACCGTGCGGATCTTTTTCTGCAGTCATCTACTATGTTACTATGTAGATCAATCCAGAGACTTGTGGGATGTACCAAAGCAATCCTCGTCAAGGGTGGGACCGGACAACCCCGGCCAACAAAACAGAAGCCCCAAAAGACGCATCTTGACGTGCCGCCAGATCTAGACGGTAATGTTTCGCGAACGTATGCAAAGAAGACCAAGTCGCTGCTTTACAAATATCTTCCAATGGAACGAACCGACACTCCGCGAAAGAAGTAGAATGAGCACGAACATGGAGAGGGGGAGTCTTTCCCATCCCCACGTAGGCTGACGCAATTGTCTCCCTAAGCCACCGAGTAACCGTAGCCTTAGAGGCCATGTTCCCTTTCTTATATCCTGCAGGTTATCAATAGAAATCAAACAAAATAAAACATGGAAAAGAAAATAAGATGATACCTTTTTTATTGGACATAACTTAATACATTTCTTGATTAGCTTTCGAAGGTTGCCCTTCTTCCACATTGGAAGATGAGCAAGTGAAAGATCCCTTTATGTTGAATATCTTTCCTTTGTGGATGACTTTGGGGTCCTGTGAAATATTTTGGCATAGTTTGCAACTGGATAAATTACAGGGAAGTGTGCCCTTCTGTTCCTTTTCAGTCTGTGATGGAAGTTTACTTCTGATTAGCTTGTGTTTTAAGTTGGGTGGCTGTCGGAAGGCCAGTACTGGTGGGGATGGGAATATCTCTTTCAGTAATTCATCCTCCTGGAGTATAGGTTGTACATCTCTTATGATTTTCCTCAGTTTTTCCGGCTCTGGATTGTATGTCACTACAAGCGGGATTCTGTCTGTGGATTTTTTCTCCTTGTACTGTAGCAGATTCTCCCTGGGTGTTTTGAGGGAGGAGGCAATATTCTTGGAGATTATTTTGGGGTTGTAGCCTTTCTGGTTGAAGGATGCAGTCAGGCTTTTAAGGTGTCTGTCTCTGTCCCCTGGGTCAGAGCAGATACGGTGGTATCTTGTGGCTTGGCTGTAAATGATGGATCTTTTTGTATGTGAAGGATGGAAGCTGGAGTTGTGGAGGTAGCTGCATCTGTCTGTGGGTTTCTTGTATATAGATGTTTGTATACAGCCATCACTGACTGAGACCGTGGTGTCCAAAAAATTGACTTTTTCTGGGGAGTAGTCAATTTTGAATCTGATTGTAGGATGGTATGTATTGAAGGCAGAATAAAATTGTTTCAGAGTTTCTTCACTCTCCGTCCAAATCATAAAAATGTCATTGATGTACCGGTAGTATTTTAGAGGTTTGTCTCTTCCAGCTCAGCCATAAAAAGGTTGGCATATTGGGGTGCTGTCCTGGTGCCCATCGCAGTGCCCATTATTTGTGGATAGATATCATTGTTAAAGCGGAAGCAGTTGTGAGTTAAAATGAATTTGATTAAATTTGTAATAGTTTCTGGTGAGTATTGATGGTCCAGTGTGGATTTTTTTTAGGAGTCTTCCATATGCAGCTATGCCATCCGCATGTGGAATGTTGCTGTATAGTGATTCTACATCCATCGTGACCAGAAGGGTGTTAGGTGGTAGTTGCTTGATATTTTTCAATTTATTCAGAAAGTCTGTGGTGTCTTGTATGAAGCTGTTAGTTTTGTGTACGAGAGGTTTCAGAATTCCCTCTATGAATCCAGATATTTCTTCCGTGAGTGTGCCAATACCTGATATGATTGGTCTGCCAGGGTTTCCCGGTTTGTGGATCTTGGGTAGCATGTAGAATGTGCCCACAGCAGGCTGGTTTGGTATGAGTTTCTTCAGGTGAGGTTGCGCTTGTGTAGGAAATGTTTTGATAAGGTCTTTCAGCTGTTTTGTGTAATCCTGTGTGGGGTCCTCAGTTAGTTTCCTGTAGTATTTATTGTCTGAGAGCTGTCTGTGCCCCTCTTCAATGTATTTTTGTATGTCCATAATTACCACTGCGCCTCCTTTGTCTGCGGGTTTGATGATAATGCGTTCGTTAGTTTGTAGGGTTCTTATGGCCGCTCTCTCTGGTGGGGTAAGATTGTACAGGATTCTCTTTTGTTTGTTGGAAAGTTGGGATTTCACCCTATGTCTGAAACTTTCTATGTAATTATCCAGCTTGTAGTTTTGTCCCTCCTGTGGGGTGAAATAAGTGTTCTTTTGTTTAAGACTGTATTCCGGTCTGTTTGGTGTCCCTTTATTATAGAAATGTGTTTTAAGGCGCATTTTTCTAAAGAATTCTTCTAGGTCTGAGTATAGTTGGAGTTCATCTAGTTTCCTGGATGGGCAGAATGAGAGCCCTTTGGATAGCACAGATACCTCATGCTGTGATAATTGATGGTTCGAGATATTTATTATCCCCATTTGGTTTGCATCTGTAAAGGTGTGATCAGTATTCCCTGGTTTGTTTGGGCTCTGATTTTCACATGCCTCAGATGTGTATCCAAGTGTTTCCAAGGTGTCTGGGGATGTTGGTTCTGCAGAGCTGTAGCTATTCAAGGATAAGCAGTTTCTCTCTCTTTGATTTTGAAGAAGAGAATATAGCTTTATTTCCTTTTTGCGGATAGCAATGTATTGTAGGTCCTCTTTTAGTTGGTTCACAAGGTGTGGATGTAATTCCTCCATGTTCCTCATGATTACATCCCTTTGGGTTTGTATTATTCTTTTTTTCTTGTAGAGTTGATATATAAGTTCATTTCTTAGTTTCTGACTAGTGCGTTTGCTGAGTTTCTCTGCATAGTCAGAATTGTAAGTAGTAGCCAAAGGATTTTTGATCCTCAGTCCTTTGGGAATGATGTCATTCTTCTTGCAGATTGTCAGAAAGTAAAGATGACTGTTCACTCTTGTTTCTTTTTCCAAAAGTTTGTTCATTTGCTTTTTCATGCGGCTGTATGCGGTATCTTCCATCTTAAGTAGAGGAGTGTGGTAGCCATGTTAGTCCACTCTTAAGGTTATCAATAGAAATCAAACAAAATAAAACATGGAAAAGAAAATAAGATGATACCTTTTTTATTGGACATAACTTAATACATTTCTTGATTAGCTTTCAAAGGTTGCCCTTCTTCGTCAGATCGGAAATAAGCAAATGTGCTAGCTGACAGTGTATATAAGTGAAAACATTCAAGCATTACTATGACAGTCTGACAGGGTGGGAGGATGGGGGTGGGTAGGAGGTATGCATGGGGACATCAAAGCATATCATTGATATTCTAACAGGATGGGTGTGGATAGGTGAGGGGTGGGGTGATCAACAGAGACATACAGCTTTATGGTTTATAATGGGCTAGGAACATAGACTGTCATAGTAATACTTGAATGTTTTCACTTATATACACTGTCAGCTAGCACATTTGCTTATTTCCGATCTGACGAAGAACGGCAACCTTCGAAAGCTAATCAAGAAATGTATTAAGTTATGACCAATAAAAAAGGTATCATCTTATTTTCTTTTCCATGTTTTATTTTGTTTGATTTCTATTGATAACCTTAAGAGTGGACTAACACGGCTACCACACTCCTCTACTTATATCCTGCAAAAAGGACAAACAGATGATCTGATTTCCGAAACGGATTAGTCGCTTCCAAATAACAGAGTATTGCTCTCTTAACATCTAAACAATGTAGAGCCTGAAAGTTGCGTGGATAATCTTCTTGCTTGAAAGATGGCAAAACCACTTCCTGGTTAATGTGGAACCGAGTGACCACTTTAGGAAGAAAAGACGGTACCATCCTCACTGACACCCCTGCCTCTGAAAAACAGAGGAACGGATCCCTGCACGAAAGTGCCTGGATCTTCGACACCCTTCTAGCTGAAGTCAAAAGGAGATCGTTGTAAGGCCCTCGACTAGATTCAAATTCCACTCTGGCACCACCGGAACTCGAGGAGCTCTGAGGTGTCCTACCCCTCTGAGAAATCTTACTACATCCGGATGCGAAGCTAGAGAGCGTCCTCCCAAACGCCCCCTAAAGCAAGCCAAGGCAGCTACTTGAACTTTTAAAGTACTTAATGAAAGCGCCTTATCCATTCCCTCCTGTAAGAATGCCAATATAGATCCGAGAGAAGCCGAATGCGGAGAAATACCCGCCAAATCGCACCATGCCACGAACGTCCTCCAAACTCTAGCATACGCTGTCAAAGTTGAGCGCTTGCGTGCCTGTAACATCGTGGAAATAACTGCTTCCGGATAACCTTTACGCCTCAGCCGCGACCTTTCAATAGCCAAGCCGTAAGCCCAAACTGGGCGTGATCCTGCATGACTACCGGACCCTGATGGAGAAGATCCGGCAGCGGAGACAAATGAAAAGGCTCGTCGATCAGAAGGCGAATCAAATCCGCATACCACGGCCGCCTGGGCCAATCCGGAGCAATGAGAATCACTGGACCCGGATGCTGAGCTATCTTGCTGACAATTCAACCGACCATCGGCCACGGAGGGAACACATACAGGAGATCCACCGGCCACGGCTGATGAAGAGCGTCTATGCCTTCGGAACCGAACTCCCTGCCTCTGCTGAAAAAACGGGTTACCTTGGTGTTGGAGTATCGGGCCATCAGATCCAACACTGGAATCCCCCAACGATGTGAAATCTGACTGAACGCCTGCTGGGAGAGCTCCCACTCCCTGGGATCCAATCGATTCCGACTGAGGTAATTGGCCTGAACATTTAGAACCCCCGCTATGTGAGCGGCTGACAAAAGACTTAGATGCGTCTCTGCCCAATGACAGAGAACGGACGCCTCTTCCGCCAGAGGAGCACTGCGAGTTCCCCCCTGTCGATTGACGTACGCCACCGCCGTCGCGTTGTCGGAGAGAACTCTCACTGGTTGATCTCTTAGTAGATCCTCGAATGCTAAGAAAGCCAATCGGATCGCCCGAAGCTCCAGAAGATTGATCTGGAATCTGGACTCCGATAGAGACCAATTGCCTTGAGCCGAGTGCCCCAGACAATGAGCTCCCCAACCCGACAGACTGGCATCCGTCGTTACAACTCGCCAAACCGGAGTCTCCAAAGGCATGCCCCGCATCAGGTTGTCCAACCTGAACCACCAATGGAGGGCCAACAGAGCTCGAGGAGTCCAGGGAAGTCGAATCGTATAATCCTCTGAAAGGGGAGACCACTGGCTGAGTAGATGCCATTGCAGAGGACACATGTGGCACTGGGCCCAAGGCACGACTTCGATCGTTGCCGCCATAGACCCCAGGACCTGAACATAACTTCACGCTGTTGGAGCCGTTATCTGCTTGATAGAAGAAATCTGTTTCAGAAGTTTCAACCATCTCTGCTCCGGAAGAAAAACCCGACCCTGACGGGTGTCGAAAAGCACCCCAAGTACTCCAGAGTCTGAGTTGGAATGAGATGACTCTTTTGAAGATTTATCACCCAGCCTTGAGACTGTAAGAGATCCGTTACCACCTGAGTCGCTTGGACACATTGATCGTGAGACTGAACCCGGATCAACCAATCGTCGAGATAAGGGTGGACTTGCCATCCTTTGGCCCACAGAAAGGCTGCCGCCACCACCACCATCACCTTGGAAAAGGTGCAAGGTGCCGTGGCTAGACCAAAGGGCATGGCCTTGAATTGGAAATGCTGTCCTAACACCACAAAACGTATAAATCTCTGGTGCGGAGGCAAGATGGGGATGTGCAAGTATGCTTCCTTTAGATTGAGAGACGTCAAAAATTCCCCTGGCTATCACTGAACGAAATGTTTCCATCCAAAAGTGACGTACTTTCAGGGCCTTGTTGACCGCCTTGAGGTCTAACACTGGCTGAAAGGCTCCTCCTTTCTTTTCCACTACAAAGTAGATAGAATAACAACCTTGACGTACGTCGTCTGGAGGCACGGGCACCACTGCGTCCAGGCGCAGCAATTCTGCCAAGGTGTCTCGCACTGCTGCAGTCTTTACTGCAGATTTGCAAGGAGACTCGAGAAAACTGTCCCCTAATGGACGATCGAATTCCAGCTTGTAACCTTCCCGAATAATGCTTAACACCCATTCGTCCGAAGTTACCCTGGCCCATTCCTCTCCAAACTGAGACAGCCATCCCCCTATTGGTGGAGAGGGTAGGACCAGGGCCCCATCATTGTGAACCTCCGGTTCCATGCTGATTTCGGGACGCTGGAGGGGGAATTCTGCGCTCTGGACGAAAGGACTGCTGAGGCTTCTGAGAAAAACATGTCTTTTGGAAACCTCCGACCCTCCCGGGTCTATAACGCTTGGCATCTTTAAAGCGAGGACGAAAAGACTTCATCTGGGATCTAGACTTGTCCTCCGGCAAACGACCTTTGGAATCTCCAAGATCCTTAACAATTTGAGCCCTGACCAAACAGGAGTTTTCCCTTAAAGGGCAAGCATGCCAACCTAGATTTAGAAGGTAGATCAGCTGCCCAATGCTTCAACCATATCCAACGTCGAGCTGATACTGCAAACGAAATACCTTTAGCGGAAGCCCGAAGAATATCGTATAACAGATCCGCCAAATAAGTCAAGCGTGACTCCAGAATCGGCAGAACTTCTATCAATTCCTCCAGCGAAGCCGCCTTCTGAACCCAAGACAGACATGCCCTGGCCGCGTATGAACCGCATACCGAAGCTTGCAGTGTCAAAACCGCGACTTCAAACGAAGCCTTAACCGCAGTTTCCAACTTCTTCTCCTGCGGATCCCTGAGAGCTGCACCTCCCTCTACGGGCAAAGCTGTCTTCTTTGCTACCGCCGATATTAATGAATCTACTACCGGGAGACGCAAAGAATCCAAATCCTCCTGTCTCAAGGGACAAAGCTTGGCCATAGCCTCAGGAGAATCCCACTGAGCCTGAATTAACACTTGCATAGCCTCATGAATATAAAAAAGATTTCGAAGGAGCTCTAGTCCCTGACATAATAGAAGAACTGACCGCGGGAGGAACCGCAGAATCCGGGGGAGACAAATTCAGGACTTGCAATGCCTGAACAATTAAGGGAAGGAGCTCTTCCTTCCTAAACAGCCTGGCCGTGGTGGGATCATCCCCATCACCAGCGGGCAACTCCCCCTCTTCCAACATATCTGTAAAAGATTCCTCTGACCCTGGGTCCCCATCCGAATCTGAATTTCCCGAAAATTCAGTTTTGGGATCCTCCAACTGTAAGCGGGATCTCTTAGCCGCCTTTAAATTCCAGTCAGAGCACGAGGGAACGGCTCTCTGCAACATGGCTGCCGCCGGACCGTCTCTCTCGGAGCGTAACAAAAAAAGCTTTATGCATGAGGAGGACAAACTCTGGAGAAAATCCCCCCATACTCGCTCGCTCTGTGAGAGAAGAACCAGACCCGTCACGTTCGGGCGCAGCCCCAGCTGCACCGGCAGCTACACTCTCCTGTGCTAACGGCGGTAAAGAAAAAATGGCGCCAGTGGAACCCCGCGCTGCCCCAGACATTTTTCCCGCCGAACGAACTCCGCTGCCTTCAGGCGCTTCGACGACCGGGTTGCGTTCTCCCTCCAAAACTGGCTTCCCTACAGCCGCGGAACATCCCTCACAGGTCCCCGAAGCCAATCTCCGTACCCCGCAGCTCAAACAGCGCTTAACTGACTCAGACGGCACCAACATTATCAAAGTCCTCCCTTCTCCCCAATAAAAAGTACTCACATTCCTTTGAGCTGAACGGTACTGGCAAAGTACACAAAGTAAGCGCTGGAGAGGACTGTGCTGTCTGAATTGCTCAGGTCTTTTTTTTTTTTTTTAAAGAGGCAGGAGAGAAACAGCCAATTTCGAATCACTGAAACAACGGCTGACAGGGGGAGAAGGGTAGGGACCTGGCTCCACCAGGTGTATCCCCAATGTGCTCCTGCACCTCAACCCCAGAGAAGGCTCAACACACCCGAGGGAACGGGATAGGAGCTTCACACCAGAGCTGCACTTTATGCACTCCTTCTACCTGCTAGATAGAAAGAATACTGAAGTTAGTTTGGCTGCACATGCCCTCTTGTGGCAAACTTCGGAGTTCTTGCTATCTAACCTGCTAGAGGAGGGGCATAACCAACAAGTCTCTGGATTGATCTGTGGACGCTATGGAATTAGAAAGAGTTAAACATATCAGGCTGAAACCTGTTGACAACCAGTCAAACAAGTCTATCCCAGCTCTACTACTTTCAAATCCCATAGCTGATACCAATACTATTTTTTTGCCATTTCACACTTAGATTTCAGAGGAAAAGAAGTTTGTGTTAGGAAGACATAGGCTTCAGAAGATAATAGGTGAAAATTATCATGCTTACATATAAAGAAAAAGAAAAGAGCATACACAGAGCTCTGGTACAGAAGGACTACCACTGACTTAGTCTGCATACAGGGGTGGCCCAAGGCAATCTGCTCTTTGAGGTGAAGGCTGAGATGACGCCCCTTCCCCCTAGCTCATCCTCAAATCTACAATCAGGGAATAAGGGGGTTGGGAGTCATAGAAAACAATAGCAATTAAGTTTATTATGAAATCATGAAAATACATATGTCATATATTTATAAAAATCTTATTATATGTAGAGGGAAATAGCTTGTTATAGGAGTACAGCAAATGATACTCTAATACAAAACGTACTCCACTACCAAGTACAATTTACATAAATATCTTTATTGTTTCCCATTAATTAATCCCCCCCGTCCTCATACATGTCCTTGTGAAAGCAAGCTGCACACTTTGGACTGCAAAAGAGCATTGACTGGCCTTTTACGTGGAGCGGACAAGCCCCCACAGACAGTCCACCCAGTTGTTTATTTCTTTTAATCCCAACAAGAGGGGAGTTGCTGTCGGGAAACGCACCATATCTAATTGGCTAGCAGATTGCATTTCCTTCACTTATGCCCAAGCTGGGCTGACTTTAGAGGGCCATGTCACGGCTCATAATGTTAGAGCCATGGCTGCGTCAGTGGCTCATTTGAGGTCAGCCACTATTGAAGAAATATGCAAGGTTGCGACGTGGCTCACACATTCACATCTCACTACTGCCTTCAGCAGAACACCTGACACAACAGTCGGTTTGGGCAGTCGGTGCTGCAGAATCTGTTTGGGGTTTAGAATCCAACTCCAACCCTCCTAGGCCCATTTTTATTCTGTTCCAGGCTGCACTCTCAGTTAGCTGGTTATTGTTTCAGGTCAATCTATGTTATGTCTTCGCCGTTGCGAAGCCCAATTGACCAATGTTTTTTGTTTTGAGTGAACGTGGGGGCTAGGGATACCCCACACGTGAGAATATCAGCCTGCTTGTCCTTGGAGAAAGCGAAGTTCCTTACCTGAAGCAGGTATTCTCCGAGGATAGCAGGCTAGATATTCTCACAATCCCTCCCACCTCCCCTTTGGAGTTGTTTTTTTCAACTATTGAATTCAACTGAGGAGCATGACCGCGCGACGGGCGGGGAAACTACGTGTGTGCATGCGCAGTGGGAGCGCCACGCGCGGTGGAACACTCCAGAGTAGATTTTTACTAAAAATCCTCCGGGGGCCGACGTGACGTCACCCATACATGAGAATATCCAGCCTGCTGTCCTCGGAGAATGCCTGCTTCAGGTAAGAAACTTCGCTTTTTTGAATTGCATGTGTGTGCAAATAATGGATTCAAAGCTGGAACAGTGATTGATGTTGCATTTATGTATAGAAGACAATTGCTATAGAAGACACATTTGTGTATAGCACACAACAAGGTTTTTGACTGAATGGTTGCCGGTGTGGATGACATTTGAAAGTGAGTTGCATGGATGCCTGTTGATGGGTGGTGCTCGCTTGTTTTCTGATGAGGAGCAGATATATGCCTGTGATTGGGATGAAATATAGAGTACACAAGGCTTTAATCCAGGCAGAATTACATTCAGCTGCGTTAATTGAATACTGTCATAAGTACATAAGTAATGCCACACTGGGAAAAGACCAAGGGTCAAGTGAGCCCAGCATCCTGTCCACGACAGCGGCCAATCCAGGCCAAGGGCACCTGGCAAGGTTCCCAAACGTACAGACATTCTATACATGTTATTCCTGGAATTGTGGATTTTTCCAAGTCCATTTAGTAGCGGTTTATGGACTTGTCCTTTAGGAAACCGTCTAACCCCTTTTAAAACTCTGCTAAGCTAACCACATTCACCACATTCTCCAGAAACGAAT
The DNA here is from genome assembly GCF_901765095.1 of Microcaecilia unicolor. Lineage (NCBI taxonomy): Eukaryota > Metazoa > Chordata > Amphibia > Gymnophiona > Siphonopidae > Microcaecilia > Microcaecilia unicolor. The sequence continues at coordinate 55,970,981 of NC_044044.1, read as the reverse complement.
TCCAAAGTTTAATTATGCGTTGGGTGAAGAAACATTTTTTCCGATTTGTTTTAAACTTACTACACTGTAGTTTAATCGCATGCCCCCTAGTCCTAATATTTTTGGAAAGCGTGAACAAACGCTTCACATCCACCTGTTCCACTCCACTCATTATTTTATATACCTCTATCATGTCTCCCCTCAGCCGTCTCTTCTCCAAGCTGAAAAGCCCTAGCCTCCTTAGTCTTTCTTCATAGGGAAGTCGTCCCATCCCCGTTATCATTTTAGTCGCCCTTCGCTGCACCTTTTCCAATTCCATTATATCTTTCTTGAGATGCGGAGACCAGAATTGAACACAATACTCAAGGTGCGGTCGCACCATGGAGCGATACAACGGCATTATAACATCCTCACACCTGTTTTCCATACCTTTCCTAATAATACCCAACATTCTATTCGCTTTCCTAGCCGCAGCAGCACACTGAGCAGAAGGTTTCAGAGTATTATCGATGACGACACCCAGATCCCTTTCTTGGTCCGTAACTCCTAACGTGGAACCTTGCATGATGTAGCTATAATTCGGGTTCTTTTTTCCCACATGCATCACCTTGCACTTGCTCACATTAAACGTCATCTGCCATTTAGCCGCCCAGTCTCCCAGTCTCATAAGGTCCTTCTGTAATTTTTCACAAGCCTGTTGCGAGTTAACGACTTTGAATAACTTTGTGTCATCAGCAAATTTAATTACCTCGCTAGTTACTCCCATCTCTAAATCATTTATAAATATATTAAAAAGCAGCAGTCCTAGCACAGACCCCTGAGGAACCCCACTAACTACCCTTCTCCATTGTGAATACTGCCCATTTAACCCCACTCTCTGTTTCCTATCCTTCAACCAGTTTTTAATCCACAATAGGACTTTTCCTCCTATCCCATGACCCTCCAATTTCCTCTGTAGCCTTTCATGAGATACCTTGTCAAACGCCTTTTGAAAATCCAGATACACAATATCAACCGGCTCCCCTTTGTCCACATGTTTGTTTACTCCTTCAAAGAATTGAAGTAAATTGGTCAGGCAAGATTTCCCCACACAAAAGCCGTGCTGACTCGGTCTCAGTAATCCATGTCCTCGGATGTGCTCTGTAATTTTGTTTTTAATAATAGCTTCTACCATTTTCCCCGGCACCGACGTCAGACTCATCGGTCTATAATTTCCTGGATCTCCCCTGGAACCTTTTTAAAAAATGGGCGTTACATTGGCCACCCTCCAATCTTCCGGTACCATGCTCGATTTTAAGGATAAATTGCATATCACTAGCAGTAGCTCCGCAAGCTCATTTTTCAGTTCTATCAGTACTCTAGGAAGAATACCATCCGGTCCAGGAGATTTGCTACTCTTCAGTTTGCTGAACTGCCCCATTATGTGCTCCAGGTTTACCGTGAAGTCAGAAGTTTCTCAGACTCGTCCGCTTGAAGATTATGGGCACTGAGTTTTAAAAAGCACACAGTTCTTGGTAGTTGTTGGGGAGCCAATGAAGCTTCTCTCGAAGAGGTATTGCGCTATCGAATCTTGACTTGCTGCCGTGTTTTGGGTAGTCTGAAGTTTCTTCAGGATTGGGGTCTTACATTCTAAGAAAACACTGTTGCAGTAATCTGCTTGCTTGAGTACTGTGGATTGTACTAGGTTCCGAAAGGTGCCCATAGTTTTAAACTGAAACTGTTTCTGGAGGTAGAAACTTAACAGCCAAAGAACTTTAAATGTCTTTTAGAACAAAATTTGAGCCTTCCTACTACCTTTTACTTTCTGTTCTTTGGTTGCTGGAGAAGTAGCATGGCTACTGACCTCAACTAGGTGTTAATTAAGGTGTGAGGAAGTAGAATATTTGCAGAGGTTACTAAGGGCAGCCTGATTACTGACTTAGCTTGAAAGAGTCTGTTTGAAGTAGTCCCTTTAGATTCAAAACTATATAAAGAAGAAAGGTCCCACTTACCCTTCTTTCTGAGAAGTTCTGAGAGAAGAGGACATTTCTCTGGTAAGTGAACGGTATTTTGCTTTGTATTTTGGGAACTTAAAGATTGGGGTTTAAAGGAGGAATTGTAGGTTAGTGATAGGCAGAATAAAAATATAAAAAACAAACTTTAACAACTAATCTCCATACTGTTTTCTCCCTAGTTTTAAAACTTGAACTTTGTACCACAACATTAGCAGATAGCCTCTAGCAGGCACTGCAGGGCCTAATTTAGAGAGAGAGAGAAGCAAGCATTATTAACTAGTTTCCGTGGAGGGGCATAATCGAACGCGAACGCCTATCTCCATGGGCGTCTATGTCCGAAAATGGATAGGTGAAGAGGCGGGACAGACTGTATTTTCAAAAAAAATGGACGTTTTTTTCAGTTGGGCGTTTGTTTAGCGATAATGGAAACTAAAAACGCCCAGCTCAAAAACGTCCTAATTTGAGCCATTTGGTCGTGGGAGGGGCCACGATTCGTAGTACACTCGCCCCACCTGACATGCCAGGACACCAACTGGGCACCCTAGAGGTCAGTGCAGTGGACTTCAGACCAGGGGCGTATCTGGCCTCCGGCGGTAGGGGGGGCCAGAGCCAGAGGGAGGGGGCACATTTTAGCCTCCCCCCCCGCCGCCGCCGCCGAGCCCCCACCGCCGAGCCCCCACCGCCACCAATGACTCTCTCCACCCCCCTCCCGCCGCCAACCCTCCCCCGCTGCCGTTCTTACTTTTGCTGGCGGGGGACCCCAACCCCCGCCAGCCGAGGTCTGCTTCCACCTGCCGCTGCCGTAAAAACTTCTTCAGCCGGCGGGAGACCCCAAACCCCCGCCAGCCGCCCCGCGGTGTTTAAAATTCATCTTCGGCCTCCGTGGCCGTGCTGCTGGGATAGGCGCTGTTGAAATCCACTTCGGAGTCTGACGTCGCAGCACGTACAACGTACAACGACGTCAGACTCCGAAGTGGATTTCAACAGCGCCTAGCCCAGCAGCAGTGCCCCTAAGCACTAAACAACATAAGTGCTCCTAGCACTAAAAGGGAAAGCCGGGGAGCCACAAGGAAAAAGCAGGGAAGCTAAACATATAAGTCAAGTTCACACTGCACCAACACTGACCTGGACCTAGGGAATAGAAATCCACAGGAGACGTATGTGTTAGGCGGCGAGAGTCTGATAGGTACGGACGGAGAGAGGGATCTTGGGGTGATAGTATCTGAGGATCTGAAGGCGACGAAACAGTGTGACAAGGCGGTGGCCGTAGCTAGAAGGTTGTTAGGCTGTATAGAGAGAGGTGTGACCAGCAGAAGAAAGGGGGTGTTGATGCCCCTGTATAAGTCGTTGGTGAGGCCCCACCTGGAGTATTGTGTTCAGTTTTGGAGGCTGTATCTTAAGGATGTAAAAAAAATTGAAGCTGTGCAAAGAAAAGCTACGAGAATGGTATGGGATTTGCGTTACAAGACGTATGAGGACAGACTTTCTGAACTAAACATGTATACTCTGGAGGAAAGGAGAAGCAGGGGTGATATGATACAGACGTTCAAATATTTGAAAGGTATTAATCCGCAAACGAACCTTTTCCGGAGATGGGAAGGTGGTAGAACGAGAGGACATGAAATGAGATTGAAGGGGGGCAGACTCAAGAAAAATGTTAGGAAGTATTTTTTCACGGAGAGAGTAGTGGATGCTTGGAATGCTCTCCCGCGGGAGGTGGTGGAAATGAAAACGGTAACGGAATTCAAACATGCGTGGGATAAGCATAAAGGAATCCTGTGCAAAAGGAATGGATCCTCAGGAGCTTAGTCAAGATCGGGAGGCGGGGCTGGTGGTTAGGAGGTGGGGATAGTGCTGGGCAGACTTATACGGTCTGTGCCAGAGCCGGTGATGGGAAGTGGGACTGGTGATTGGGAGGTAGGGATAGTGCTGGGCAGACTTATACGGTCTGTGCCAGAGCCAGTGGTGGGAGGCAGGGATAGTGCTGGGCAGACTTATACGGTCTGTGCCAGAGCCGGTGGTGGGAGGCGGGACTGGTGGTTGGGAGGCGGGGATAGTGCTGGGCAGACTTATACGGTCTGTGCCCTGAAGAACACAGGTACAAATCAAAGTAGGGTATACACAAAATTAGCACATATGAGTTATCTTGTTGGCCAGACTGGATGGACCGTGCAGGTCTTTTTCTGCCGTCATCTACTATGTTACTGACCTGGACCTAAAGCAAAACGGTTGCAAAGGCCCTGAATGGAAGAACACCACTTCCTTATCAAGGCCCTGCCTGATGATGTCACAACTACCAGACACAGGCAGACAGCATACTGAAACACAGAGAGGCTTAACCCACACAGGTGCAGTATAGTGGGGTAATTAGAGTCACACTGGAAGCAGCCTGCACACAAAGACAGAAACAGAGACAGAGCTAACTCAGGCAAAACAGACAGAAGCCAGCTCAGAAGCTGACCGCCAGAAATAAGGTGAGTCTTTGGGGGGGGGGGGGGGGGGTCACGGCCACAATCGTGACAAGAACCTTTTTTCATATTATACTTGATTGCTTTAAATAATACCTTGGGGAAGGGGAGAAAGATTTTCCCCTCTAATCACAGTTTATGATCATCACCTATTTTTGTGATTTCTCTAAACAGCTGATAGAAATGCAAGGTAGCAGCAATAATCGCAGGATTCCTTCTTGCAGATTCCTTTACAGTTACAGCCACTGCTTGCAAAGAGATGGATACTGAGCACATGGGAAAGCATCCAAGATGTTTTAGCCAGTCATCGTAGGTTTATTTTCAGCCGCAGCCTATTGTGTCCTCAATGCTGCAAAGAAATTTGACAAAGGCAGCGGGAGACAATGGTATATAGGCTGCACTGCCATTCAAAAAGAACAGTTTTAATTTCTGACTAAAGTCTTGGCATCCCAGATAAGCTGAAGAGGAAGATAAAGCAGCAGGGGAGCATTCACAGCCAATTGCCACAATCATAGTAATACTACTAGTAATCATATCTATAGCGAAACAAAGCGCTGTACACCAAACATGTAAGATATAAGAGTATGGATAAGGGTTTTGGTAGTGTGGGCAGAAAAGAAGGGCCAAATTTTGGTGATATTATAGAGAAAGAAATGACAGGTTTTAACATTCTGTTGGATATGTGCAGAGAAAGACAGAGAGGAGTCAAAAATAACCCCAAGGTTACGAGCTGACGAGAGAGGGAGGATGAGAATGTTATCCATAGAGACAGAGAATGGGGGAAGAGGAGAGATGGGTTTAGGGGGAAAGATAAGAAGTTTAGTCTTGTCCATGTTTAGTTTCAGATGACGGTGAGACATTCAAACAGCAATGTCAAACAGTCAGGCTGGAACTTGGGCCTGGATTCCTGCTGACATTTCTGGTGTGGAACGGTATACACTGGCCTGATTTAAGACCTAGGATTGAAAGGGTCTAAAGGGAGTCTTGGTCCATGATCCCTAGCAGAGAATGGTGGTTGTAATGATTAGATCCGTGGTTCCCAACCCTGGTCCTGGAGGCACCTCAGTCAGTCAAGTTTTTCAGGATACCCACAGTGAATATTCATGAGAGAGATTTGCATGTACTGCCTCCACAGCATGCAAATCTCTCTCATGAATATTTATTGTGGATATACTGAAAACCTGACTGGTTGGGGTGCCGCCAGGATCAGGTATTGGGAACCAGTGGATTAGACCATTTTTTAAAAATTATATGCTGGCATGGATATGAAATAAAAGGGACAATTATCCAGGTAGTTTTTTATGGTGCTAAATCCCTACTTTCAACTGAACTGAGAGACCTAAAAGGAGCAAGAAGAAACTATCAAATCCAAAGCAAAACTAAACTTAACTAAAATTATAACCCCCCCCCCCTAAAAGTCATTCTTTTATTGTAATAATAAAAATGAACAGCACACAAAAGAACTGTTCAATCTTTTGTTCCATTTGTATTATGTACAACCCAGATCAATTGTGATCTTCATATGTGGAATATATGGTAACTCCTGATGACAGTCAGTCAGTCTGACTTTGCAAAGACTGTACAAGGAGTGGTTCCTTTTCTGCTAGCAGCTGATAGAGTCTGGTTGAGCTCTTCTTTCCTTTACGCAAGATCATATCTAGAGTTCTCCGGATCTTCTCTGCACAGTTGGCATCAGATATGATGAACTGATGATCTCCATTATTAATAATCCCTTCCTGAAGGAGACATTCTAGGATAGACTCTATGGTCATGAGTCGTTGTACAATCGCCATCCGGTGCTTTAGTAGAAAAGTTGACCCTGGACCAGTAAGAAAGGTAATGAGGGTTAGGTCAACTTTATGCAGAGGAAGGCTCAAAAATCAGTGTACAGTATTTACAACATTTACATGGATGTATGGAAGTTTATTTAAATACAAACAAAAAAGAAAAAGAAAAAGAAAAGTAAATGAATTATATCATTTAGGAAGATTATATCATGTTTTCATTGATAAATTTAGTGAGGATGAACGTGTGCCATAAATATTCAAAGTGGTATCCATGACCAATTAAGCATCAAAAAAACAAAATTTCTGAATCCCACTAATATCTCCTTCCCTCAATTTGTTACTAGCACATGGCCGGAAGCAAAGAAAATGGCAATTTTCAAATCCATTTCCATGAATATTGTTTTACCCATTGGAATAAGCTGTTTTAAAAAAACTGTTTATACTTGTTGAAGGTAAAATCATGTGCATTGCTCAACACAGGGCTTACAATCTATGTTTGTACTTGAGGCAATGGTGGATCAAAGTGATTTGCCCAAGTTCACAAGGAGTGGCAGTGGCATTTGAACTTGGCTTCCCTGGTTCTCAGCCTGCTGTTCCAACACAGGCACAAACAGCTATATTCTATTTACGGTGGCTGAAAAACTTGGTGCCAAAAACATTTCCACTTAGGCTTAATATACAGACCGCTCCTAGATTTAGGCGTGGTTTATAGAATACGCTTAGTGACCATGCCAGCGCCTAACTCTAGGCGCATCTATTTACGCCAAGGAAAACGTGGTGTAAATAGCGGTGTCTAAGTTAGGACTGGAGCAGGTGTATTATATAACCCTGCACGTAAACATTTGAGAACACCCACACTTTCTTAAATTCAGGTACAGACCTTGTTTCCACCATCACCACTTCTGCAAAAAAAAATTTTTTCCTAAGATTAGAGTGGAAGAGTAGCCTAATGGCTAGTGCAGTGAGCTAAGAACCTGGGGAAACTGGGTTTAGTTCCCGCTGCAGCTTATTGTGACCCTGAGCCAAGTTACTTAGTCCTCCATTACGTCAGATACAAAACTTAGCGTGAGCTCTCTAGGTACAGAGAAAGTACATGCATATAATATATGTAAACCATCTTGGTCATACCACAGAAAAGCAGTATATCAAGTCCATGACCTTCTTTTTGGACAGGGCTTTCTCAAAATCTGTTTCCGGACATATGGGAATGGTGTTAGGATAGTAGACAGGCAGCAAGTTTTGTGTGTGTGTGGGAGGAGGGGGGGAAGAGGTGAATATTGTAGTAAATGAAGGCATGAGGGATTTAAAAAAATGTAAAAAGCTTGGGTTGGGGGAAGGAACATTCAGTTTGCTTTACAATTCATGGAGTGTGTAAGAACACATCCTTGTAATGCTATTTTGCATGAAACATAGTTAGTATACGTATCTATTTATTTATTTGGATTTTGCTCACACCTTTTTCAGTAGTAGCTCAAGGTGAGTTACATTCAGGTACACTGGATATTTCTCTGTCCCAGGAGGGCTCACAATCTAAGTTTGTACCTGAGGCAATGGAGGGTTAAGTGACTTGCCCAAGATCACAAGGAGCAGCAGTGGGATTTGAACTGGCCACCTTTGGATTTCAAGACTGTTGCTCTAACCACTAAGCCACTCCTACTAGATTACTCCTGATTCTAATTCATGCATTATACTCACCCTCTTTTAAATCTTTAGGTGCCATATGCTCTGACTTGGGCTTGCAGCTCCCTGAAACAGACACGTAAGGACAGATAAATACCAGCTGAAGTAGTACATTATTGGGGACTCAGTCTAAAAATGTATTTGACATTAATTAGGCAGTGAAGTGCAGAATGGCAAAGCCTCCTGGGTGAAGACAGAAAAAGTGGGAGTTTGACCACAGATGCCAAAGTCTGGAAAGACGTTTGCTTAACAACAAAAGTTTATTCAATAAAAAGACTCGACACAAACATTGATTGCGTTTTCTTTTCCAAGGGTCTTTTTAAAGACCAACATCCACTGTTATATTGGACATTTATCGCTTGCAGAGGATTTTCTCTGCATCTTGGTACATTTATTTGTAGACGGGTGATCCTGTATCCAGGAGCATCAGCATATAACCAGCTACCGCACAGACTCCTGATGCAGGCCTAGTGGCCGAAACATGATTGTGTCGAGTCTTTTTATTGAATAAACTTTTGTTGTTAAGCAAACGTCTTTCCAGACTTTGGCATCCAAGGTCAAACTCTCACTTTTTCTGTCTTACCTCTGTGTTTTCCCGTGGGACTTTTGAGTTCTCCGCCTCTTGGCGGATTCTCTTGAACAAAGCCTCCTGGGTGTGCACATTTCTCCACACATCCTGCATTAGAACTTGGTGCGTCATGTTCCAAATCATTGGTTATCAAGCCGCGTTAGCAGTTCCCACATGGCAATGCCAATGAAGCCCATTCAAACTAAATGGACTTTGTCAGCATTACTGTATCGGGGACCGCTAGCGTGGCTTGATAACCAATGATTTGGAACATGTCCTCAGGCAAGGAAGGGGCAGTGATCACTTATAATTACTTGTACAATGGGAAATTCCGAATGAAAGGAGAATTCTAATACTGAGAACTTGAGACATATTTATGTTTATTTGAAAAATTTGTTATACCTCTCTATCCAAAACCAATGCAATTTACAACATAATAAAAACAGAAAATAAACAGAAATACTATACATCAATACAAAAGAAAAAAAAAAAGCAACTCTATCATTATCCATGACCCACAGCAAAACAACCAACCAAAACGACTGTTACCCAAAGCCTCCTGTCTCTGGAAATGCTAAAGAATAAAAATAAGTCTTCATCCCAACCTTAAATTTGTTAAAGGTTGGGTTGCTAACAAAGTTAAAGGGGAAAAGAATTCAACAAAACAGGTGCACCCCCCCCCACCCCAAAAAATAAAACAAAAATAAAACACAGTATCACGATACAACCATGCTTCTGCAGGCAGGGGGACCAAAAGCCTATTTTGAGACTGTGAGCGCAATGCCTATAAGGGCAAATAAGGTACCAACAAAGTAGAAAGATAGGTTGGGGACCACATATAAGAAACCAAATGTGACAACCAACACCTTTAACTCAAAATGAAACCAGTGGTGCATTTAAAGCAGTGGTGTAATGACTCTATTTCTGAGAACCCATGATTAACTTAACAGACATATTTTGAAGCAGCTGTAATCGAAGCAACAATACGTACGAGATATCATTGTACAAAGCAATTCAATTATCCAAACTAATAAACAAACTAAACAGCAAGGTAAACAACGCTGAATCACTAATGCATGTATTCACGGAAGCAATACACGACAGAGTGAAAATACAGCATTAAACACTTCGAGGCAGAAATATGATTGTGTTGGTGCTGGAGAGCAGACATTTTAAAACAGACAATACTGTAAGACTCTTGTTCAAAGTTAGATACTCAGCTGGTGGTGGTTAGTAATTTGCTAACGACAGCTTTATGCCCGGATATTCAATACCAGTCCGTGTGCAGGCGCTAGCTTTGAATATCCAGGCATACACGGCCAGCTAAAACTTAGCAGGTTATGTGCGATATTCAGTACTTAACCAGCTAAGAGGAACTGTATAAGGATAAAACTGCATAAAACACAGTCCTATTTATACGGTTATTTAGGTGATTAAGGGGCCCTTTTACCAAAGTGCAGCAAAAGGAGGCCAGCGCTGGCGTGTGTTTTACATGCATGCCGAGGCCCCCTTTTACTGCAGCTGATAAAAGGGAAATCTCGCTTTCCTATGGGAAATGGCCATGCAGCAAATAAAGCACTTGCCGTGCAGCCATTTTGGAGGTGGGGGGGGGGGGGGGGGGGGGGAGTGTTTTTTTTTCTTCTGAAACCATAATTGTGCATGATACCAAGGGCTTCCTACCCTATGATACGCAGAAAAAACCTCCAATGATACCACTATATCAAGGGCCTCTGGCAGAATAGAATGCCAAACTGATCTTCCAGTGATAATGAAACAAAATAGTAGGAAAAGCACAACCGTCAACACAAGAGGTGGAATCAAAAGCCCTAAATCTCGATGACAGAAAGGTCTAGTATTGTTAGAATTAAATAAAAAACAAAACAGGCAACTGAAAGGACATAGATACCAAAAAATGAGCAGTGCAGGGATAATCGTCAGACTGGAAAGCGTAAACTCTGTAAGAAATAGATACGATCAACGGTATGACCAGCAGTACATATAGGCTCACTGCACAAAGTCCAGACTATCCATAAGGAAAATCAAGTCCTTGTCCCCAGTTGAGGCATTTTATTATAACCCAAGTAAAAATGATCAGTTAGCTACAACTGCCAAGTTCGCAGGGCTGTGCCAATACAGTAAGCGGGGCAAGCACCGCAGGGGGGCGTCAACCTCTGGAGGGCGCCACCACTGTACTTATCCTCGCCGCTTACCTCAGCTCCGCACCACCCCGGGGGCTTTAAATCTTTTACCTCTGACGGTCGCAGCAGCTGAGCAGCGTCAGTGAAAGCGCTGCTGACGTCTCCAGCCTTCCCTTCACGCTCGTTCCTTCCCTCAGTGTCCCGCCTTCTTCTGACGTCATTTCCTTGCGAGGGCAGGACACTGAGGGAACGAACGAGCGAGCGCGAAGGGAAGGCTGGAGACGTCAGCAGCGCTTTCACTGACGCTGCTCAGCTGCTGCGACCGTCGGAGGTAAGATTTAAAGCCTCCAGGGCGGCGCAGTGCTGAGGTAAGGGAAGGGCAGAGAGGGACATGGATGGGAGGGCAGGGCCCGAGGGAGAGGAGAAATTGCTGGAAATGGAGGGGAGAGAGGAGTATTGCTGGATATGGATGGAGGAGGAAAGGGCAGAGAGGGACATGGATGGGAGGGTAGGGCCCAGGGAGAGGAGAAATTGCTGGAAATGGAGGGGAGGGGAGAGAGGAGAATTGCTGGATATGGATGGAGGAGGGAAGGGCAGAGATGGACAAGGATGGACATAGATGGGAGGCCAGGGCCCAGGGAGAGAGGAGAAATTGCTGTAAATGGAGGGGAGGGGAGAGAGGAGAATTGCTGGATATGGATGGAGGAGGGAAGGGCAGAGAGGGACAAGGATGAACATGGATGGGAGGGCAGGGCCCAGGGAGAGAGGAGAAATTGCTGGACATGGAGGGGAGGGGAGAGAGGAGAATTGTTGGACATGGATGGAGGGGAGGGAAGGGAAGACAGAGGAAGGAGATGCACATGGATGGAGGGAAAGGGAGAGAGAAGAAATGCTGGGCATGGATGGAGGGGAGGGAAGAGAGAGGAAGGAGATGAGATGAGGGAAAAGGAAGAGAGAAGAAAAACTGCACATGGATGGAGAAAATAGGCAGAAGCTGGATCCACTGGACAGTCAAGTCTGCGGAGGACCCAGCTTTTACTTATGGATATAGAGCAAGAAATGAAGAAGAAAGGAGGAAAGTAAAGAAATAAATGGAAAGGAAGCCCTGGAAAGGGAGTTAAGAGGACAGATAGCAGCAGAATCAGATACTGGGCCAGCATGATCAGAAAAAGAAAGTCACCAGACAACAAAGGTAGAAAAAATCATTTTATTTTCATTTTAGCGTTTGGAATATGTCCACTTTGAGAATTTACATCTGCTATCTTATTTTGCAATGTATAGCAATTTGTTTCTAAGAATACTGCTGACAATTCCTGTCAATGTGGCAAGTGGTAAGCGATCATTTAAAAATCATAAAAAATGATTTGCGATCAAGTATTTTGCAAGAAAGGCTTGTAAGCCTTGCCATGATTGCTATAGAGAATGATATATGTGCCCAGTTAGATATCAAAGATTTAATTAGTAATTTCAAGCACGAAAAGCTAAGTGATTGAAAACCCTCTATTTGTTGAGCAATCCCACAAAGATGCACTCCATCTTTCAGCTCCTATTTCCTTTGCATCTTGTGCCACACGGGGGGTGGGGGTGGGGGGGGGGCGTCAACTGATAGTCTGCAGGGGGGCACCAGAGACCCTAGGCACGGCCTTGCAAGTTTGCCCACCTTGAAAAAGGCTGAAGATACAGAAGAACGCCAATTATCCAAACGCCCATCATCTGGATGTCCAATTATCCAGATCAATTATCCGCCTGATAGTGATGTACCTCCCCAGCCAATCCTTGCGGTCCACGCATTCTACTACAGGAAATGATGTGAAAGGGAGTGGGGATGCAGAAGAGAAAAGCCCTGCTCTTTCCCGACTCATATGCAGTAGAAAAAAGCCCTTTCAGCCTAGATGCAACACAGGATCAGCTTTGCTGTTTCAGCTTGTGGGGATGCGGCACAGGAAACGGCCTTGCTCTTTCAGCATCCGGGAACATGGCAGAGGAAATACAGCACCGCACTGTACTTTAATTTTAAATACAGTGCTGTATAGTATTTCCTTTTTTAATTATAAATACAGTACAATTACAGAACTGTATTGTATGTTGTATTTTTTTCTGCCAACTTATTGATGAAAAAAAAAAAACTAATGTTCAATATGCCATGCTCTGATTGCGTTTTCCTTAGAAAAAATTGATATGTAATTATCCAGATATATGATTATCCGGACCACTCTCTGCAGAGGACAGTCTAGACAATCGGCGTTCTACTGTATTTGCTTGATGGTGCTGTGAGGATCCATTGTGTGCCAGCAGGAGGGTAATTGGCGATGACAAAATTTCTGCCACTCCCCTTAGTTCTGGAGCACAAAAAAAGGACAGAGTCCACTGCAGTGGAGCAAAATAGGGGCTGAGCATAAAAAACATTGTCAAGAAATATAAAATCTTTAATTGTCAGTATAGTAAGCTATCCTTGTTTCTTAGCTTGAATTCCTCTTTAATCTAAAACAGTTCCTATTGGAAATAGAAAAGAAAAACCACCACCCATACACTTACCTGAGTCTGGTAAAGATACCTCTATTTCATCCTGGACAGTAGTAAAACTGGCTTTTATTTTACTCTCCTGAGGAAAGACAAGAAATGAAACAAGGAAGCAAGAAGAAGAAGATCTATCAGACTAAGAGGGTGCCTATTCTTAGACACTAAGAATGCACCTATTCAGATCCTGTTTTATAAAGAAAAGTAGGCATCTACTTTATAGGATACTAAGGTAACAGGATCAAAATATACCTGTATGCAAAAACATACAGGTATATTTTGATCCTGTGCCAGAAAGAGCTGGTATAAATGTTCATGCCTAAATTGTGAATGTATACAAACAAAGTTTTCTGTAATTTATATGTATGAATATGTAATTTATATACATGCACACGTGTCCACATACATCTGCAAATAACTAGAATTCTGGCATTATTATGTATATATTTTCCACCTAAATCTAGGTGGCTCCTTAGAGAAATTACCCCCTACATGAGCCAGGGGCGTATCTGTGTGGGGCCACAGGGGCCTGGGCCCCCGCAGATTTCGCCCTGGACCCCCCTACTGCCGCCGTGGGTACCTTTGCTGGCGGGGGACCCCAACCCCCACCAGCCGAGGTCCGCTTCCTCCTGCCGCTGCGAGGTTTTTTAAGTTTATCGGGATTCGTCCTCCGTCACTCTGTGCTGCTGTTCAAAGAAGCTGCTAGCTGAATGCAGTTTTCGGACTGAGTCTGACGTCGCTGCTGCACGTTGTACATGAGTCTGACGTCCTGCATGTACAACGTGCAGCAGCGACGTCAGACTCAGTCCGAAACTGCATTCAGCTAGCAGCTTCTTTGAACAGCAGCACAGAGTGACGGAGGACAAATCCCGATGAAGAACTTAAAAAACCTCGCAGCGGCAGGAGGAAGCGGACCTCGGCTGGTGGGGGTTGGGGTCCCCCACCAGCAAAGGTACACACGGCGGCAGGGGGGGGTCGGAAATGGCGGCGGCGGCTGGGGGGGGGGGCTATAATGTGCCCCCTCACTCTGGCTTCGGCCCCCGCTACCGCCGACTTTCAGATACGCCCCTGACATGAGCTAGTGGGAAATAAAATGTGTTACCTCAGCAGATGAGTTCTTCAATCTATCCCGCACTGTGCGCACTGCATCATCTATGTCAGATTTATATACAGAAAAGATCTCTCGGGTTTTCCAAACACACACTGAAAAGAAACAAAACACAAAAAAATGTTGATTTAATGCTCCAGATACAACCGTCAGTATAAAAACTAGCATAGGAGGTCATTTTAGAAATGCTTTTCTAGAACTGCATGGCTATATACACACACACAAGTACAATAATGCATGTATTTACAGAAGCAATACACAATTGAGAGTGAATATACAGTATTAAATACCTCGAGGCAGAACAGCATGCTCAAAACTGTGATTGTGTTGGTGCTGAAGAGCAAACATTTTAAAACAGACAATACTGTAGGACTCTTGTTAAAAGTTACATATTCAGCTGGTGGCAGTTAGTGATTTGCTGACTACAGACGGCTTTATGCCCGGATATTCAATACCAGGCCATGTGCAGGCGCAGGCATTGAATATCCAGGCATATGCAGCCAGCTAAAACTTAACAGGTCAAGTGCAATATTCAGCACTTAACCGGCTAAGTGGAACCGCATAAGCACTGCCACGCTGGGAAAAGACCAAAGGTCCATCAAGCCCAGCACTCTGTCTCCGACAGCGGCCAATCCAGGCCCCAAGAACCTGGCAAAACCCCCAAAATTTAATAACGATCAATGGACTTTTCCTTCAGAAATCTGTCCAGAGCCAGACCCCCTTTAAACTCAGCAAGGCCAGCTGCCGTCACTACCTTCTCCGGCAATGAGTTCCAGAGTCTAACTACGCGCTGAGTAAAGAAAAACTTTCTCCGATTTGTTTTAAACCTACCACATTCTAATTTCATCTTGTGTCCCCTGGTTCTAGTACTGTTAGAAAGCGTAAACAAATGCTTCACATCTGTCCACTCTATCCCGCTCATTATTTTGTAAACCTCTATCATATCACCTGATATGAATACCTGATGCTAGGAACCACTTTGGGAGTCAGCACCCAGAAAAAAGATCTCTGTCTCATTGAAGACAACATGCTGAAATCTTCTGCCCAGTGTGTGGCTGCAGTCAAAAAAGCAAACAGGATGCTAGGAACTATTAGAAAGGGATAGTAACCTCAGCTTGAGTATTGTGTTCAATTCTGGTCGCCGTATCTCAAAAAAGATAAAGTGAAATTAGAAAAGGTTCAAAGATTGACCAAAATGATAAAGGGGATGGAACTCCTCTCATATGAGGAAACGCTAAAGAGGTTAGGGTTCTTCAGCTTGGAAAAGAGATGGCTGAGGAGGGATATGACTGAGGTAAAAGTGAATCGATTTTTCACTTTTTGAAAAAGTACAAAGTCCAAGGAACACTCAATGAAATGGAAATACTGCAAAGAATAGTTAAGATCTGGACTTCGTTGCTTGAGGGTGTGGTAACAGCGATTAGCATATCTAGGTTTTAAAAAAGTTCGGACAAGTTCCTGGAAGAAAAGTTCATAGTCTGCTATTGAAATGAACTAGTTCTTAGTAGGGGAGTTGGTAAAGCTTAAAGAGTTGCTCCTTATACTGGAAAGGATATTTGAGTAATAGGTCGAGAAAAGAAGAAAATGTGTATACACATGCATGTGGGGGGTGGGGGGGTGGGAGTTAAGTATTTGAGGGATTGGGGCGTTAATAATTTTGACTTTCAATGTTAAAGGCTTAATTTCTCCTAAGGAGCTGGAAAGTAAGAGGTCCCACGTAGTATATCTACAGGAAACACCAGAAATGGAGTCATGAGAGGCTGCTTCAGTATAGGTTGTATCCACAAGTATATCTGGCATCAGACTAGAGAGGGAGGGAGGAAGGCAAAGGGAATGGCAATTCGTTTTCTTAGAGATTTGATGGTGCAAGTGCAACAGGTCAATAGACATCCCTTGGGGAAGTATATTTTGGGCTCTGGTTTTGACAGATCAAATGGAATTGAAAGTAGTGAATTTTTATGCCCCAAATCATAATTAAGTTGACTTTTATAATACTGTGGTGGGTGGGGGGAGATACAATTTGAATACTTACCTTGATGTAGGAATGGATACCACTGCTAGACGAGATTGGGAAGACACTACATACTCATGAATGTTGCAGGCTATAGTAACTGACCTGGGATTGTTTGATTGTTGGAGAGAATTCATGCTAACCAGAGACTATGAAGTGTATTTTCAAAGCACAAAGTTACAGAGTAACCTAGGGAACTTTGTAAGTCTAAGTGCTTTGAAAATATGCCTCTATCTACTTCACATCCCATAGACTGTATTCTCATATAGACTTCTTAATTGTAGAAAGGACATTGAGGGGAAAACTTTTTTTTTTTTTTTTGGGGGGGGGGGGGGGGGGGAGGGGGTATTAATAGGAACTATAAACTTTTCGGATCATGCCCCTTGCTGGGTGAAATTGTACACTCTACAAGATGAAATTAAAGATAAACATTTGTCCCTAAATAATAAATTTGTTAAAAGATGAAGTGCTATTAAAGGAATACTGTGAGTTGCTGAAGGAGTATTTAGAACTTAACATGCATTCAGGACCTTTGCTTTATGTTGTCTGGGATATTTTAAAAGCAGTGTCAAGGGGCTATTTTATCAAAGTAGCTGTACAGTGCAAGAAGAAGCGAGAAGAGGTCCAAATTTAATGTCTAATATTTTATAAATTGAATATGCAATAAAAGTACAGTGTAGTAAATTTAAAACAAATCAGAGAAAATATTAATTCACCCAACACATAATTAAACTCTGGAATTCGTTGCCGGAGAACGTGGTGAAGGCGGTTAGCTTGGCAGAGTTTAAAAAAAGGTTAGACGGTTTCCTAAAGGACAAGTCCATAAACTGCTACTAAATGGACTTGGGAAAAATCCACAATTCCGGGAATAACATGTATAGAATGTTTGTATGTTTGGGAAGCTTGCCAGGTGCCCTTGGCCTGGATTGGCCGTTGTCGTGGACAGGATGCTGGGCTCAATGGACCCTTGGTCTTTTCCCAGTGTGGCATTACTTATGTACTTATGAATAAGGTGAAGCAAAGACATTATGAATATACAGATGAAGCCCACAGAATGCTAGTGTATAAATTGCATAAAGTCCAAGCTGACTGTAAGGTGGGAAAGATTAAGGATAGAATGAAGAAACTTGCATCTGTCTGCTCACATAAGTGAACATTTCAGAGAGTTGTCACAGGAATTATATATATGCGACTCTCAAATGAAAAATGAAAATATTAATGCCTACTTAGCAGCACAAAATTTACCTACACTAACCTCATACCAAGCAGAGAGTCTAGAAGCTGACGTGATGCCAACAGAAGTATGGAAAGCAATAAGTGCTATGGCTACAGGGAAAGCTCCAGAGTTAGATGGTTTCACACTGGAATACTATAAGGCATTTCCCACTCAGCTGTCGCCTTTATTGACAAAAGTAATCTACAGAATGTGCTGAGCAGAGCCACTACCTCCTACTATGTTGGACGCCTAGATATCTGTTCTACTGAAAGAGGGTAAAGGCAGACTGTCAGTCACACAGATCCATTTCTATAGTGAATGTCGATGTTAAAATATTTGCTAAAGTCTTGGTTAGTACACTGGGTGGCTTCTGCCGATCTGGTATGTCCACATGAGGTGGCCTTTGCCCCTAAGAAGCAGGCAGTCAATAATAGCTATACTAATTCATGTGGCTTGGAGAAAATAGATTCCAGTTTTCTTACTGGGTTATAGATGCCAAAAAGGCATTCAATAGGGTCTTACATTTGCTAGGAGGCTATAACCTATACTTCTTCATCCTCTCCCAGGATTCCCTCAAGAGAAGGATACCATTCTGACCAGAACAATTCTGCCTTGAACTGTCTAGTTCATTTGTGAGGCAAGACACAACTGAGAAGAGACATCCAAGAGAGCCCCAGTCCAAGCAGTTAACATCCCCGCCTCCCCATCAGGTACCTGCACCTTACAAAAGGCCTAGTACATAATCAGCACGAAATCAGGCAAAAAAAAAGTACTCTTAGGAAAAGGGAACCACTAAGATATCTTGGACCTTCAGACCTTTCCTGTTTAGGTGATTGAAAATGAAGGACCCAAGCTAGAGAATGACAACAGCTGGAAGAAGCAAATAAGGTTGAAGCAGTACTGCGTTGCACATCCAACATAGCAGCATTCCTAATTATGTACAGACCACTGCAGTAGGGAGGCCATTATTTACCCCAACTCTACAGCATTCCTGCATGAGGGAGAGTACTTTTTCACAGATAAGATAGTGGATGCCTGCAACGTCCTCCCATGTGAGCTGGTGGAGACTGCAACAATAAAAAAAACCTGTGGGATATACACAAAGTATTCCTATATAGGAGAAGAATGTGGAAGATAAGCCCAGGGGGCAAGATGGTGTCTGAAGCAGACACTTGAAGTGTGCTTACCAAACGCTACCAAACTCCAAGTCTGCTTTCTGCAGTCATTGGGGAAAAGGAAAGGTGCCCAGAAGATTCACCCTCTGACTTCTGAGGCTCCGAGGTGCTTGGTACAGTACTCCCTTGAGGGAGCATTGACGCCTCAAGTTGCGGACCTTAGTGCTGACCACACGTCTCAGCCCAGATTCAAGGCCGACTCCCTTCAGACCGGAAGAGGTTTGCCAGTAGAGGCTGGTGCAGCTTCTCAATCCCTAAGTTCTTGCCGAAGGTAGTGTCGGAGTTCCATCTGAACCAGTCAATTGTCTTGCCAACATTCTTTCCCCGTCCTCATTCCTGCCCTGCTGAACGTCAGCTGCACACATTGGACTGCAAAAGAGCATTGGCCTTCTATCTGGAGCGGACACAGCCCAACAGACAGTCCGCCCAATTGTTTGTTTCTTTTGATCCCAACAGGAGGGGAGTGGCTGTGGGGAAACGCACCATATCCAATTGGCTAGCAGATTGCACTTCCTTCACTTACGCCCAGGCTGGGCTGGCTCTTGAGGGTCATATCACGGCTCACAATGTGAGAGCCATGGCTGCGTCAGTGGCCCACTTGAAGTCAGCCACTATTGAAGAGATCTGCAAAGCTGCGACGTGGTCATCTGTCCACACATTTACATCTCATTACTGCCTGCAGCAGGATACCCAACGCGACAGTTGGTTCGGGCAGTCAGTGCTTCAGAATCTGTTTGGGGTTTAGAATCCAACTCCACCCCCCTAGGCCCATGTTTATTCTGTTCCAGGCTACACTCTCAGTTAGTTGGATAAGTTGTTAGGTCAATCTCAGTTATGTCCTCGCCGTTGCGAGGCCCAATTGACTATGTTTGTTGTTTCGAGTGAGCCTGGGGGCTAGGGATACCCCATCAGTGAGAACAAGCAGCCTGCTTGTCCTCGGAGAAAGCGAATGCTACATACCTGTAGAAGGTATTCTCCGAGGACAGCAGGCTGATTGTTCTCACATACCCGCCCGCCTCCCCTTTGGAGTTGTGTCTTCCCTTGTCTTTGTCTTGCTAAATATGGGACTGACGAACACGAGCCGGTTCGGGCGGGAAGACGGCCGCGCATGCGCAGTGCGCATGGGCGCACGAGGACTAGCAAAGGCCTTTGCTAGTGAAGTTTCCGATTGGAGGGGCTGCCGTGGACGTGAGAACAATCAGCCTGCTGTCCTCGGAGAATACCTTCTACAGGTATGTAGCATTCGCTTTACATCTCCCACTGTGTTCTGCCATTAAGCCGACAGCGGATCCTTACCCTTCTGACATCTAGCACTGAAGCTTTGGTTGCCTGTGGACAGAGCTACAGGCAGATCACTCTTCTAAGATATTTTCTCTCTTTTCTTTCCAAATAAAACTAACAAGAATGACCTCCCAGCAAAAAGGTTCTCTTGCAAAAAAAAAAAAAAAAAAGACGGCCAGGGACCAGAAAAAGAGAGTGTAGACACTGGTGAAAGTAGTATCTGACCTTCTTGATCTGAACACCAAGAGCCCGCTGAACTGGAAAAACAGCCCAAGGACTGTTGCCCTAGGAGTCAGAGATTTTGCCTGAAGAGTTAACCTGGCAGCCCAACTGGGATCCTTTACCATCGGAAACGGATTATTCAAAGGTCACTGCCATGGGAGACCAGCAATGCACCAGTCTTTATGTCTGTACTATCTGCTGGAGGCAAATACTGAGGAGCAGAAGACAGCACTAGCCTCCTATAAAGGGGACTGAAGCCAGTTCTGAACTTTTTGTCTCCATCTGATAGCAGGGAAATATAACCTACAAGTCTGGACTGCTGTGGTATAGATGGTAAATGGAAAATATATTAAGCAATCAATCAACAGAATTTATTATATCTACAGACTATGGCAAGAAATGAAGTGACATGGGTCAAAAATACAGAATTTAGATATTGTTGTAGGAGGTGGAAGGCCTCCAATTATTTTAATATACAGAATTAATTCCTCATATTTGGACAGGGAGAAGGGAAAATTAGGTTCTTACCTTGGTAATTTTCTTTCCCTTAGTCATAGCAGATGAAGCCATTACGTATGGGTTATGTCCATCAACCAGCAGGGGAGATAGAGAGCACTCAAACTTTCACAGTGCCCTCTTGGCCAGCTAGCTCCACTGCCTCTTCAGTATTTGAAGCTTCCAAAGCAGTATGGCAAACCGCAATGGGAATCACAAGAGCTTTCCTCACAGCGAACGATGGCCCATCACAAGGGCATGAACTCATAAAGGAGGGAATGCACATCCTCCTGGAGGGAATAAACTCATCCTTCTTATTGTATAAGTGGAGGGGAACACACGCACCTCCTGGAGGGAATCACACATCCTCCCAACACACTGGAGGGAATGAACTCATCCTCCTATTTATAGAACTGGAGGGGAACACACGCGCCTCCTGGAGAGAATCAACACATCCTCCAAAAAAAACATGCTGGAGGGAATGAACACATCCTCCTAAATTTAAACTGAACATGAATCCTGAAGATTGTTTTCCAACTTTCTCCCAAGGAAGGAACTTCAGGAAATTAGAACAGAACCTGAAAAAACAGATTCACAGCATACAGACAATCATACAGGGAGGGCTCATGGCTTCATCTGCTATGACTAAAGGAAAGAAAATTACCAAGGTAAGAACCTAATTTTCCCTTCCTTGTCATCAAGCAGATGAAGCCATTACGTATGGGATTTAACAAAGCAATCCCTAGATAAGGTGGGAACAGGCCACACCACGCGCTAGCACTTGTGCACCAAAACGCGCATCCCTCCTGGCAGCCACATCCAGCCTGTAATGTCGGGCAAAGGAGAGCTTAGAAGCCCATGTTGCTGCACTGCATATCTCTTGAAGAGAGAGTGCTCCAGTTTCAGCCCAAGAGGAAGAAATCGCTCTAGTAGAATGCGCCTTAAAGGCTACAGGCGGAACCCTGCCAGCCAGCAGATAAGCTGAAAAGATAGTTTCTTTGAGCCAGCGGGCAATAGTGGCTTTAGACGCTGGAGACCCTCTGCGAGAACCGGATAGCAAAACAAACAGATGATCAGAAGTCCTGAAAGAGTTAGTAACTCGCAGATACTGCAGCAGAGTCCTGCGCACATCCAAAAGGTGCAGCTGCCCAAAAGATTCTGGAAACTCTTCCTCTGAAAAAGAGGGCAAGAAAAGAGGCTGGTTTAGGTGAAAGGCTGAAACCACCTTAGGCATAAAGGAAGGCACGGTCCGAACCGTGACTCCAGACTCTGAAAATTGCAGAAATGGGTCTCTACAGGACAGCGCCTGGAGCTCTGACACCCATCTCGCCGAGGTAATGGCCACCAGAAAAACGGCCTTCAGTGTCAAATCTTTCTCCGATGCTCGCTGAAGGGGCTCAAAAGGAGATGCCTGCAGGGTTTTCAAAACTAGCCCCAGGTTCCAAGCTGGACAGGGTGCTCGCACTGGAGGTCAGAGCCGAAGCACCCCTCTAAGAAACCGTGCCACATCTTGGTGAGCAGCCAAAGACACGCCTTCCACCTTACCAAGAAGGGAGGCCAACGCTGCCACCTGCACCCGCAGGGAATTATAGGCCAAGCCTTTTTGTACACCTTCCTGCAAAAAGTCCAGAATCGGCAAGACAGGAGCCCGCATTGGAGCAATGGCTCTGGAAGCACACCAAGACTCAAACAGGCACCAAATCCTGGCATAAGCCACGGAAGTGGACCGCTTGCGGGCTTGCAGGAGAGTGGAAATAACTTTATTGGAATAACCTTTATCCCTCAATTGCGCCCTCTCAATAGCCATGCCGTAAGACCAAAGCGGCCGCGTCCTCCATGGCTACCGGTCCCTGAGTCAACAGGTTCGGTACCAGAGGTAACGGCAGAGGAGCCTCCAGGAGCATCTGTCGGAGGTCTGCATACCAAGGTCTCCTTGGCCAATCCGGGGCAATGAGGACCACTTCTCCTGCAGCCGAATCCGCAAGAGCAGGCGCCCTATCAAGGGCCATGGGGGAAACACATAAAGAAGACCCGGAGGCCAGGGTTGAGCCAAGGCATCCAACCCCGCCGAGCGAGGATCTCTCCGTCTGCTGAAGAAGCACGGGACTTTGGAATTGGCACTTGTCGTCATTAGATCCATCACGGGCTTGCCCCATTTGGCACAGATCTGCAGGAATACTTCGTCTGCCAGATTCCATTCTGCTGGATCGATCTGATGCCTGCTCAGATAATTGGCCTGCACATTGCTCTGACCTGCAATATGAGCTGCCGACAGACACTGAAGATGCAGCTCGGCCCAGTGGCAAATCAGTTTGGCCTGCGCGGCTAGTGCTCTGCACCTTGTTCCGCCTTGTCGATTTATATAGGCCAACGTTGTCGTGTTGTCCGACATCACTCTGACAGCCAATCCTTCCAGGGTCACTTGAAAGGCCAGAAGCGCCTGAAACACCGCTTTCAACTCTAGGCGGTTGATGGACCACTCCGACTCCTCGGGTGTCCATAGACCCTGGGCATGCTTCCCCTTGCAATGTGCGCCCCAGCCCTTCAGGCTGGCATCCGTTACCACTAGGCACCAAACGGGGAGCGTCAGCGGCATTCCTCGCCGCAGCATGCTGTCCAAGAGCCACCACTCCATGCTGAGTCGGACCGCAGGGAGCCAAGTAAGTCTGCATTGGTAATCCTGAGAAATAGGAGACCATCTCCGGAGTAGGGAATACTGTAGAGGTCTCAGGTGTGCTCTCGCCCATGGCACCACTTCCATCGTGGCTGTCATCGATCCCAGCAGCTGGACAATGTCCCAAGCTCGCGGGCGGGGCATCCTCAGGAGCAGACGGACCTGATTCTGAAGCTTGCACCGCCTTAACTCGGGTAGGAACACATAGCTCGAGACTGTGTCGAACCTGGCCCCCAAATACTCTAGAGATTGAGAAGGGGTCAGGTGACTTTTAGCCATATTGACAACCCAGCCTAGAGATTGCAGTACTGAGACCACTCTGGCTGTAGCTTGTAAGCTCTCTGTTGCAGAGTCTGCTCTGATGAGCCAGTCGTCTAGGTACGGGTGAACCCTGATACCTTCTCGCCTGAGAAAAGCAGCTACTACCACCATTACCTTCGAAAAGGTTCGGGGAGCTGTGGCGAGGCCAAAAGGCAAGGCCCTGAACTGGAAATGTTTTCCCAACACCGCAAACCTCAGAAACTTCTGGTGCGGGGGCCAAATCGGTATGTGCAAGTAAGCTTCTTTCAGGTCTAGAGACGTGAGAAACTCTCCTGGCTGTACCGCCGCAATGACGGAGCGCAGGGATTCCATGTGGAAATGCCGCACTCTCAGGGACTTGTTCACTTTTTTAAAGTCCAGAATAGGGCGAAAGGACCCACCTTTTCGCGGCACCACAAAGTAGATGGAGTATCAGCCACAGCCTTGCTCGGCGGAACGCACCGGGGTCACTGCCCCTAACTGAATCAGATCTTGTAAAGTCTCCTCCACCGCCGCCCGCTTGACGGCAGAACCGCATCGGGACTCCACAAACACGTCTCTTACTGGGGCGTTGAATTCTATTCTGTATCCATCTCTGATCAGGTCCAGAACCCACTGATCTGAGGAAATCTTGGCCCACTCCTCGACAAAGAGGGAAAGCCGTCCTCCGATGACAGGCATCGAGGAGAGGGCCGACGCACCATCATTGAGAGGGTCGCCCCTGAACTCCTGGTCTTGAGCCTCCGGCTGCGGAGCGCTTGTCCGAGCGAAAGGAGTTCCTCTGCTGACCACGGGCACGTGAAGTGAACCCAGCAGAACGCCCCGGGCGGTACCTTCTAGCTTCACGGAAGCGAGGTCTGTACGAGGAGTGGACCGCCTGGCCCTTAGAGGAAGGCCTCTGCCTATCTTCGGGCAAGCGCTGGAGTTTTGGATCACCCAGGCCTTTCACAATTTTCTCCAACTCCTCACCAAATAGGAGAAGTCCTTGAAAAGGCAACTTCACCAACCTTTGCTTAGAGGCCATGTCCGCTGCCCAGTGTCGTAGCCACAGACGACGGCGAGCCGCCACTGCTACTGCCATTTGTTTAGCCGAAGCTCTGACAAGGTCATAAAGGGCATCAGCCAGAAAGGACAAGGCCACCTCCATCCGCGGAGCCACATCCAAGAAGGGCTCCGCTCCATCACCAGGCTGAGCCACTGCCTGTTGCAGCCAAGCTAGGCAGGCTCTAACAGCACAACAGCTGCATGCAGACGCCCGAACAGTGAGACCTGCAATTTCAAAGGACCCTTTCAATGCTGTTTCCAGCCTACGGTCTTGAACATCCTTCAACAGGGAGGGTAGTTCTCTTTGTCATCGCAGTGACTAGGGCATCCACTGTAGGCATTTGAAAACGAGCCATATGTCCCTCACGCAGAGGGTATAACTGCCCCATAGCCCTGGAAACTCTCAAAGGTCCCTCGGGGTCAGCCCACTGAGCCGAAATAAGCTCTAGGATGGAGTCATGCAAAGGGTAGGCCCGAGCAGCTTTCTTGGTACTAGCCATCCTGGGATTACCCAAGGAGGCCATGCCACTGTCAGGATCTTCAATCGAGAGGGCCTGCAGGGTATCTGAAATAAGCGCTGGCAGCTCATCACGGTGGAAAATCCTCACCGCGGAGGGATCATCCAGATCCTGTGGTAAATCCGCACCTGACTCTGGTTCCTCAGACCAAGAACGTCTGTCAGTGTTCTCCGAATCCTCACACCCCGACCACGGGGGGGAAAAAGGTGCACCACAATCTGAAGGGGGATTAACCCTTCTGCGCTTATCTTTAGGCCAAGCATCCAGGAAAAAGGCCTCACTGGGCAGTCCCAGGCCAGAATCCATCGGGGGGGGGGGGGGGGGGGGCAATCAGAGAAGCCTCAGGCGACCCTTGAGGAAGGGCTCTTTTCATCATGTATGCTTTATGCAGCAAAAGCACAAAATCCGGGGAGAAAATTTCACCCTGGGCACCCAAATCCTGTCCGGTGCTAGCCACTCCTGAAATAACCTCATCTCGAGGTGCCCCACCCGGCTCAGGTCTCTCCGTATCCACGGAGGCTGCGCCATGCGGTGTAAGCAAAATGGCGCCCGCTGCCAGCTCAGAGCGGGAAGAAACATCGCTCGCCATGCTCGGGCCGGCTCCTACGCCAGAACAGCATGATTTACAGAGCCCTGCTGCTGATTTACGCTTGCCACAAGTGGAACAGCGCTTTACATTGTCCGCAGCCATCGCCGAAAAACGGCGGTAAAATCCAAAATGGCGGTTTCGCGCCAAAATCGCCCCGATCGCGGGCCCACCCCGGAGGAGTTGGAAAACACTCTTACAGTACCTCAAAGGATCTAGTGTACAACTACGATCCTGCTGAAAATCAGGTCAAAAACCTCTGTTCCAGCGTCTCTGCGTTTAAAAACGCGACTTTTTTTTTTTTTTTTTTAAGCTGTGAGGAAAGCAGAGGTATTGAAGACTCCGGAGGCTCAGATGAGTGGGAAAGGCAGGGAAAGGGCGAACCTATATGCCTGCATCCACTGTTGGTGGGTAAGGACAGGGAAAGCAAGACAATATGTCCACATCCACAGAGGTATGGGTAAGGCAGGGAAAGGGCTAACCTATGTGCCTTTAAAGTGAGGCTGCTATAGCCTCCAACACCCCGGTTAACAACTGGCAAGCCAGGAACCACCTCCCGGCAGATTTTTCTGGAGCTCGAACAAGCTGCAGCCACCCTGCTAGGGGAGATAGAGAATACTGAAGAGGCAGTGGAGCTAGCTGGCCAAGAGGGCACTGTGAAAGTTTGAGTGCTCTCTATCTCTCCTGCTGGTTGATGGACATAACTACTACTACTACTACTATTTAGCATTTCTATAGCGCTACAAGGCATACGCAGCGCTGTACAAACATAGAAGAAAGACAGTCCCTGCTCAAAGAGCTTACAATCTAATAGACAAAAAATAAATAAAGTAAGCAAATCAAATCAATTAATGTGAACGGGAAGGAAGAGAGGAGGGTAGGTGGAGGCGAGTGGTTACAAGTGGTTACGAGTCAAAAGCAATGTTAAAGAGGTGGGTTTTCAGTCTAGATTTAAAGGTGGCCAAGGATGGGGCAAGACGTAGGGGCTCAGGAAGTTTATTCCAGGCGTAGGGTGCAGCGAGACAGAAGGCGCGAAGTCTGGAGTTGGCAGTAGTGGAGAAGGGAACAGATAAGAAGGATTTATCCATGGAGCGGAGTGCACGGGAAGGGGTGTAGGGAAGGACGAGTGTGGAGAGATACTGGGGAGCAGCAGAGTGAATACATTTATAGGTTAGTAGAAGAAGTTTGAACAGGATGCGAAAACGGATAGGGAGCCAGTGAAGGGTCTTGAGGAGGGGGGTAGTATGAGTAAAGCGACCCTGGCCATACGTAATGGCTTCATCTGCTTGATGACAAGGAAATGGAGGTTTTTCTCTTTCCAAAAACAGGGGAAAGCTTGCTGGAATAGCAAGTCACTTCACTCTCTACCCCCCCCCCCCCCCTCTCTTGCCAAGTCAGGTGATTAAACCTGATTGCCCACAATCTCTCTCATTGAGCAAGGTCAGGCCTCAGGGAATACTGCAGACAGAAGTCCTTCCCGGGTCTTTTGTATAAGGCTACTTCAAAAGCAAATGAGATTGACTTTATCTTGTAACAGTGAGGGAAATAACACTTGCAGAAGACTTCTTTCTCTACCTAGAACAATTAGATCAAACACTATATTTCCCTGACAGACAGATCTCTGGAGACAACAGCAATAATTCTATTATGCATTTCCTTGAACACAAGGAGATTATGTTATGACATAAACACAGGGTCTGAGCTGACAGAGAGATGTAACACCTCTAAAGGGAAGCAGTTTTTAACTCTTGTCTTTAGAATAAGAATGACCTGGGCTGTCAGAAGGAAAAGTAATTAACTCTTGCCTCCTCTTTTTAGAATTAGAATAAAAATAAGAATAAAGGGATGGTTCTGAGAAATATACTCTTGTGTGAGAAAAGCTGTAAAGATAAATAGAAGAGATATAATATCCCAAAACATTTAGACAAGAGACCAACTGCATCTTCAAAGGGAATGTAAACAGATGCTATGTATTTTATTGATACTAGAGATCCTGACTGACTGTAAGATGCTAACTAAAGGTGTGAGACAATCCCTCCCCCTTGTGCTCCTTTTTTTGTCTTGAAAGGGAAAAGAAACCCTAAATACTATTTCTCTGCCAGATAGGAGGCGGGTCAGTGTGCAGAGCTCTTGGCCTCTCACCAGAGAACTGAGGGACTGCCCTGATCAACTTTCCATTGTAATTTCCATTTCTATATATGTTCTCATTTCTGTCATATTCTAGACTATTTCTATGACTATTTCTTATTATTTATCCTAAATCTCTGGATAAAGAATAAACTTGTGTTTTTCCCCAAAGGAAGCTTCCTTGGTTCTGTTCTTTGTTTTAAAGGCTTAATCAGCTGTCCGGTTTCTAAGATATAGTTGAGAAGATTGTTTTGCGTGAGTAGTGCTGGCTTAGGTGACGGCTCTGGAGTGCAGCACGAAAGGCGCTAACAATATTTATAATGAAAGTTCTTCCACACTAACTATTTCTGTTATCAGTACCTTGGAAAGAGGGTCTGGCTGATGGAACTTCACTCCAACATGCTACCATTAAACTTCTAGCTTCAGGTAGCATCTTGATATCACCAAGACCATCCAGTACATTTTCATCAGGCCTCTGTCCTTTAGGTATGAGGATCTTAATCCGTTCTGCACATGCACCTAAGGAAAGATGAAGGAAACTAAAGAAAATGTAAGAAAGCCCAGAGATAGACAAGGCAAGCATGGACAGATTGCAAATAGCTTAAAGAGTAAGGGACATACCTGTGTATGGCTCTTGTGCTGCAAGTACAGACCAAATTAAAATTCCGTAACTGCAAGAGATTATGAAGCCATCAATAAGAATAGAAGCAGCTCTCAGGTAAGAAGCTGAACATTATTGAGTGAAACTGTAAAACTGTGTTAGGTGCCAAGGGGGGCCTATGTGGTGCCTATTCTATAAAGAAAAGTGTGCGCTTCAGCGTATGTGCACCTTATTTTGGCATGTACAATTACTCCAGTTTCAGAGCTGCCAAGAAGCACATGTAAATCATATTATTCTATAACTGCAAATATTAATTTGTAAGGCAAAAAATATATATAACTATAAAAGCTTGAGAAAATGTTTTTGCTAGATTGTTAGTGAGGGACTTGCACCTGATTAATTATTAAGAGAAAATTACTTATCAAACACCTCAACTGTCAGGGTGGAGATATTCACACCTTCATTGGCTTCCCATCACTAAGTTCCCGTACTATTATCCAGTAAAAAAAGAGCAGAAAAAAAACTCCCAAAACACTGGGAGATTGCTCCCAAAAAGTCGGTTTCTTACAAAATTCAAAATTTCAGGAAAGTAAGTCCTCTCAAGTAACAATCTCCATATGAAATAGTTCATATATATTCTCAAACGGCTTCAAATGGCTCAAAACACGGCCGCATGACTTATCCTGGGGAAATCACGCTTTGTTTCTGCTCAGCCGCTCCGTTTTCAACTACACTGGCTCCCTATCAAGGACCGTATAACATTTTAAGTCTGTTCACTTACACACAAGATAATCTATGGAGAAGCCCCTGAATACATGCTACACTAATCGATCTGCCCTCTAGGAATGCCCAGAGCTCTGCAAGGCATGTAAAATACAAGACTCTTTATGCTTCGTCCTTCCCCTTCATCAGCACAAAATCCCGGAATGTCCTGCCACGACAGCTTAAGGAGCTCGTCGACCATCAGCAGTTCAAGAAGTCCTTTAAGACCTTCTTATTCGCCAAGGCTTATTTCCCTGGCTACTCCTCTGTTTAACCTCTACCATTTGTTGGCTCTTCACCCCTGTCCTTTGCCCGTGTCATCCCGTGTACCTTCCCCTCCTGTCACATTCTGTTTCTGTGCCATCTCTAGATTGAATTGTATACTCTTGACTTAATGTAAGCCACATTGCGCCTGCTTATGTGGGAAAATGTGGGGTACAAATGCACCAAATAAATAAATATATACAAAAGAGCAAATGCTGACATTGAAAAGCTAAAAAAATTTTTTAAAAACCTGCTTAGCTGACAAAAAAATCAACACCGTGACTCAGTCTAAATAAAGAGGCTGCTTTACTTAAATATATGACTGTTTTGTTGTTTTGTGTCGTTTTCACAATTTGTACTGTTTTATTTATTTATTTTTAATTGCTGTTTGTTTGCCACGGTTGAAGGTTTGACTTTTTTAGACTTTAAGATATCCAGTGTTCCAATTACTTTTTAAATTATTTTTATGCTTTCTAAAATTTTACCCTTGAAGTATAAATGTATGGAAGCTGAGCAGGCATGTCTAAATGCCGACTGTGAATGCAAGTTTTTGTGTACCAGCCTTTGAAGTGCTATGTGTAAGTACCTACTTTTGCACTTCTGGCATGAATGTCTTTTTAAATTAATTTAATTTGTTTGGTTTTTACTTTGTCTGAATATGGGGCTCATTTTCAAAAGAGAAAATCATCCAAAAAGTGTCATAAAGCAGCATTTGGATGAATTTCTTTTTAAAATGTCCAAATCAGTTATTTTCAAAACCTATTTTGCAGACGTTTATCTATGTAATTCATCTGCAGTGCATCCAAATCACAAGGGGGCGTGTTGGGGCAAGATTAGGGTGTGCCTAACACTTGGACATTTTACTGCCATAATGGAACAAAACCAAAACATCTAGGGTAAAAACTTCAACGCTTTGGTCTACACCTGTTTTTCTAATGAATAAAACACAGAAAGATGCCCTAAATGACTAGATAACCACTGTAGGGATTCAGGAATGACCCCCCCCCCCTTACTCCCCCAGTGGTCACTGACCCCCCTCTCACCCCCACCCCACCCCAAAATGTGAATAAAAATAGTACTCAAAAGCCTCTATGGCAGCCTCAGATGTTATAACCAGGTCCATTAGAGCAGCATGCAGGTCCCTGGAGTAGGTGTAGTGATGGGTGCAGTGCACTGTAGACAGGTGGACCCAGGTTCATACCTTCTCCTAACTTGTAACACTTGTGGTGAAAATTGTGAACTCTCTAAAACTCACCGGAAACCCACTGTACCCACATATAGGTGCCCCCCAGAAGGACTATTATAGTGGTGTACAGTTGGGGGTAGAAGCAGACAAAATAGGGGAGCAATGGTGAGATGTGAACCTTGGAGCATTTATATGATGTCCACAGTAGTACCCCGTAGGGTGCCCCCCACTACTCTCCTGGGACGTCTACGGGACCAGTCTGCTAAAAATGCTGGCCCCTCCTACATCCCAATGGCTTCATTTTGTACATTTTTTTTCCTGAAAATGGCCTAAAAAGATAAATGCACAAAGCACAAAACTTAAAAGATGCACAAACACTCACTGCATGGAAACATAATCAATGAAAATAGAAATACGCAATAAGACAAGCGAAAAGGCAATACTACAAAACCAAAATAGGGCCTGCCTACAAAGACACAAAAAAACTATACCAAATCGTAAGCAAACTACTAGACACCACTGTGGTCACCACAACCAACACAGACATCCCACCTGCAGACAAACTTGCCAAATACTTCAATGAAAAAATTGTAAACCTTCGCAATACGATACCTCAGAGCACCACCGACATCAGAAATTTCATTGACTGTTTGGACCCAGTCCACGGCAAATACCCAGCGGACAGATTCTGGACAAGCTTCCTTTCACTCAACGCGGAAGCAGTCAATCAAGCAATTAACAGGTTCGCCAAGACACATTGTAAGTTGGATATCTGCCCTAGTTACCTATTAAAATCCGCTCCCCACCGCTTCACAGTGGACCTCACATCTCACTTAAACTACATGCTTCAACATGGTCTCTTCCCTAAGGAAAACGGCAACATTTTACTCACCCCAATACCAAAAGATACCAAGAAAAAGACAAACGATATCACCAACTACCGCCCAGTAGCATCAATCTCATTGGTAGTCAAACTGACGGAAAGCATGGTAACTAAACAAATAACTGACTACATAAACAAATTCACAATACTGCATGAATCACAATCAGGATTTCGCTCCAACCACAGCACCGAAACCTCTTACTTTGTTCATAACTATATCTTTTGCAATATAATGTAAGCCACATTGAGCCTGCAAATAGGTGGGAAAATGTGGGGTACAAATGTAGCAAATAAATAAATAAAAATACTAATTACTCTCCTAGCCAAATTCAAACAAGTAATTGCAACAGGCAAAAGCGTACTTCTCCTACAATTCGATATGTCTAGCGCGTTCAACATGGAAAATCACAACATACTACTAAGCATACTAGAATACTTCGGGATTGGTGGAAGTGTACTTAGCTGGATCAAGGGTTTCCTAACTAATAGAACATATCAAGTGAAATCAAATTCGAACATATCATCACCATGGAAAGCAGACTGTGGAGTACCTCAAGGATCACCACTATCACTACTCCTTTTCAACCTAATGATGATCCCGCTAGCCAAGTCCTTATCCAATCAAGGCCGTAACCCTTTCATATACGCAGACGATGTCACAATGTCCCTTACAAACATGACCTAACAGAAATCACCAAAGAAATCAAACTCAGCCTGAATATTATGAACTCATGGGCAAACGCATTTCAACTAAAACTAAACACAGAAAAAAAACACAGTCTCATCCTCACATCCCAATATAACACGTACAAACCCACTAATATAACCATCCCAGACTACACCCTCCCTATCTCAGACAGCCTGAAAATTCTTGGGAGTTATAATCAACCGAAACCTCACACTAGAAAGCCAAGTGAAAACTACAATGAAGAAAATGTTCTACTCAATGGGGAAACTCAAACGAGTGAAACCTTTTTTCCTGAGGGAAATATTTTGCAACTTGGTACAATCTATGGTACTAAGCCACCTGGACTACTGCAACGGAATCTATGCAGGATGCAAAGAACAAATCATAAAGAAACTACAAACTGCTCAAAACACAGCAGCCAGCCTTATATTTGGAAAAATCAAGATTTGAAACCATCAAACCCCTACGAGAAAAACTACACTGGCTCCCAATCAAAGAACGAATTGCGTTCAAAATCTGCACCCTGGTTCATAAAATCATCTACGGAGAAGCCCCGGGATACCTGACAGACCTCATAGACCTACCAACCAGAAACACATCGAGATCAACACGAACATACCTAAATCTCCATCACCCAAGCTGCAAAGGTCTCAAATACAAATCAACCTATGCATCCAGCTTCTCCTATATAAGCACACAGCTATGGAACGCAATACCAAACGCCGTGAGAACAAACATATGACCACCTGAACATCCAGAAACTACTACAAACTACCTTGTTCAAAAAGGCATACCCCAACAATCCAACGTAAATGCCTTAACCCAGCACCACAACAAAACCAAAGCTCATATTGGACATAACTTAACTCTTCCTCCTTACGACTCACATAAGAACTAACGTTACCACAACCTCACTTTGTATTTGTTCAAACCGATATTGGCGATCGCCTCTACGGTATTATGTAAGCCACATTGAGCCTGCAAATAGGTGGGAAAATGTGGGATACAAATGTAATAAATAAATAAATAAAAATGCACAAAGCACAAAACTTTGAAATGGAATTTTTGAGGAAAAAAAGGCGTTTTTCTTTTCTCTAAAATGGATACATTTGCTATTCAGATTTGGAACGTTTCACACAAAACGTCCAAAGTCCGGCTTAGACGTCATATCGAAAATGCCCCTCTATTTTTTTTAGATGTTTTACCAGTTTTGGAACATTTTCTTACTATAAGCTATGTGCCCTGTGGGACCCTTATATGTATGTGTCCCTTTTTTTTGCCAATTTTTGAGTTTTAGCATATTTATATAAAATATGATTTTGCTTCATTGTCCCTTTTAAATGCTCTTATTTGAAAGAGCTAAGATGGATTTAGTGTGTGTGCATTAAGATTTTTGCCTTATTATTGACAATCTTTTACACATATATATATGTTTTTAATGACTTTTTAAAAAGTTTTTACAGTTCATTTTTGTTTTTGATTCATATTTGTTGAATATATATTCTCCGAGGACAAGCAGGCTGCTTGTTCTCACTGATGGGTGACGTCCACGGCAGCCCCTCCAATCGGAAACTTCACTAGCAAAGTCCTTTGCTAGCCCTCGCGCGCCCGCGCGCACCGCGCATGCGCGGCCGTCTTCCCGCCCGAAACCGGCTCGAGCCGGCCAGTCTTCTTTTGTCCGCACTCGGTACGGTCGTGTTTTCGCCGTGTCGAGCCCCGGAAAGTCGACCTCGCGCGTCCAATTTGTTTTGAACGTGTTTTTTTCCTTCGGGAAAGCTTTGCCTAGTCGGGAAGTGCTCCGGAAACCCCCCGCCGGGTTTCGTGTAAATCCTCCCCGTACTTCCAGCTTTTTTGCCCCGGTAAGTTTTCTTTCGTCGTCGGGGTAGGCCTCTTTTCGGCCTCGGTCGAGATTTTTCTCCCTCTAAATTTTTGGTGCTTCAAATTTCGCCATTTCGGCTTTTGATTTCGCCGGCGTGATTTTTCCGCCCATGACATCGAAGCCTTCCAGCGGCTTCAAGAAGTGCACCCAGTGCGCCCGGGTTATCTCGCTCACTGATCGACACTCGTCGTGTCTTCAGTGTCTGGGGGCCGAGCACCGCCCTCAGAACTGTAGTCTGTGTTCCCTGCTTCAAAGGCGGACTCAGGTAGCGAGACTAGCCCAGTGGAACGTGTTGTTCTCGGGCTCTTCGTCGGCATCGGCACCGGGATCTTCGAGTGCATCGACGTCGTCAGCGTCCAGACCATCTTCCTCGGCCGCCCCTGCATCGAGTGCATCGAGGCATCGGGCCTCTGCATCGGCGCCGAGACATCGGATAGCTGCATCGACGTCGGTGGTACCAGGACCTCGTCTGCTGATGTCGTCGGACGGTGGTGCATCGGGTGGTGTGCAGGTGAGGGCTGTCCATTCCCCTGCTGGTGGCGGTGAGCCCTCGGGTGGGTCTCCTCCTACCCTGAGGGCTCCTGCGGTACAGCCCCCCCGAGATCGACCTTCTTCAGTCTCGGCCCCGAGGAAGCGACGGATGGATTCGACGTCCTCCTCGTCGGTGCCGGGGAGCTCCGGTGACATGCTTCGGAAGAAATCGAAGAAGCATCGACACCGGTCTCCTCCCCGTGTCGGCACCGAGAGCTCTGGGTCGCCGAGGGATTCGGCACCCAGCAGGCATCGGCACCGAGAGGACCGCTCACCCTCTGTTCAGGAGGTGTCGATGCGCTCCGCTCTGGACAGCCCGGAACAGCCTCCACGCCCGGAACAGGTACTGACGTCGACGCCTGCATCGACCTCTCAGCCTTTCTCTGCAGCCGCTCTAAACGAGAGCCTCCGGGCCGTTCTCCCAGAGATTCTGGGAGAGCTGTTGCGCCCTACCCCTCCGGTACCGGCGGTGCTTGCGCCTCCGGTACCGTCGAGCGTGGCGCCGGCTGGCCCATCGCCCAGGTTGAGGTCCCCGACGTCGGTACCGCGTGCGGTGCCGACCGCGGCCACCTCCCAGGAAGGCTCCCCGACTACGTCGGCGGAGGGAGCTTCGCCGATGCGGGCGAGGGAGTCTACCTCTCGACGCCCCCATCGTGGACGGGGTTCCACGGAGTCGAGTAGGGCGAGGTTGCAGACACAGGTCCGTGAACTTGTGTCTGACACCGAGGGTGAGGCCTCGTGGGAGGAAGAGGAAGATCCCAGATATTTCTCTGACGAGGAGTCTGAGGGTCTTCCGTCTGATCCCACTCCCTCTCCTGAGAGACAGCTTTCTCCTCCCGAGAGTCTGTCTTTTGCCTCCTTTGTCCGGGAGATGTCTACGGCCATCCCCTTCCCGGTGGTTGTGGAGGACGAGCCCAGGGCTGAAATGTTTGAGCTCCTGGACTATCCTTCTCCACCTAAGGAAGCGTCCACTGTTCCCTTGCACCATGTCCTGAAGAAGACATTGCTTGCGAACTGGACCAAGCCATTAACTAATCCCCACATTCCCAAGAAGATCGAGTCCCAGTACCGGATCCATGGGGACCCAGAGCTGATGCGCACTCAGTTGCCTCATGACTCTGGAGTTGTGGATTTGGCCCTAAAGAAGGCTAAGAGTTCTAGGGAACATGCTTCGGCGCCCCCGGGCAAGGACGCTAGAACCTTAGACTCCTTTGGGAGGAAGGCCTACCATTCCTCTATGCTCGTGTCCAAGATCCAGTCTTACCAGCTCTACACGAGCATACACATGCGGAATAATGTGCGGCAGTTGGCGGGCTTGGTTGATGCTCTTCCCCCTGAGCAAGCCAAGCCTTTTCAGGAGGTGGTCAGGCAGCTGAAGGCGTGCAGAAAATTCCTGGCCAGAGGAGTTTATGACACTTTTGATGTTGCGTCCAGGGCCGCTGCGCAAGGTGTGGTGATGCGCAGGCTCTCATGGCTGCGTGCCGCCGACCTGGAGAATAGATTCCAGCAGCGGATTGCGGACTCGCCTTGCCGTGCGGATAACATTTTTGGCGAAAAAGTCGAGCAGGTGGTAGAGTCTCTCCACCAGCGGGACACCGCATTCGACAAGTTCGCCCGCCGGCAGCCTTCAGCTTCTACCTCTACAGGTAGACGATTTTTCGGGGGAAGGAAGACTGTTCCCTATACTTCTGGCAAGCGTAGGTACAATCCTCCTTCCCGACAGCCTGCGGCCCAGGCTAAGCCCCAGCGCGCTCGCTCTCGTCAGCAGCGTGCGACTCAGCAAGGCCCCGCGGCTCCCCAGCAAAAGCAAGGGGCGAGCTTTTGACTGGCTCCAGCAGAGCATAGCCGACACCCAAGTGTCAGTGCCGGGCGACCTGCCAGTCGGAGGGAGGTTGAAAGCTTTTCACCAAAGGTGGCCTCTCATAACCTCCGATCAGTGGGTTCTCCAAATAGTCCGGCAAGGATACACCCTCAATTTGGCTTCAAAACCTCCAAATTGTCCACCGGGAGCTCAGTCCTACAGCTTCCAGCACAAGCAGGTACTTGCAGAGGAACTCTCCGCCCTTCTCAGCGCCAATGCGGTCGAGCCCGTGCCATCCGGGCAAGAAGGGCTGGGATTCTATTCCAGGTACTTCCTTGTGGAAAAGAAAACAGGGGGGATGCGTCCCATCCTAGACCTAAGGGCCCTGAACAAATATCTCGTAAAAGAAAAGTTCAGGATGCTTTCCCTGGGCACCCTTCTCCCCATGATTCAGCAAAACGATTGGCTATGCTCTCTGGACTTGAAGGATGCCTACACACACATCCCGATACTGCCAGCTCACAGACAGTATCTGCGATTTCAGCTGGGCACACGCCACTTCCAGTACTGTGTGCTACCCTTTGGGCTCGCCTCTGCGCCCAGGGTGTTCACAAAGTGCCTAGCTGTGGTAGCAGCGGCGCTTCGCAGGCTGGGGGTGCACGTGTTCCCATATCTCGACGATTGGCTGGTGAAGAACACATCCGAGGCAGGAGCCCTGCAGTCCATGCAGATGACTATTCGCCTCCTGGAGCTACTGGGGTTTGTGATAAATTACCCAAAGTCCCATCTTCTCCCAGTGCAGAAACTCAAATTCATCGGAGCCCTGCTGGATTCTCGGACGGCTCGCGCCTATCTCCCAGAGGCGAGGGCCAACAACTTGTTGTCCCTCGTCTCGCGGGTGCGAGCGTCCCAGCAGATCACAGCTCGGCAGATGTTGAGATTGCTGGGCCACATGGCCTCCACAGTTCATGTGACTCCCATGGCCCGCCTTCACATGAGATCTGCTCAATGGACCCTAGCCTCCCAGTGGTATCAGGCCGCCGGGGGTCTAGAGGACGTGATCCACCTGTCCACGAGTTTTCTCGAATCCCTGTATTGGTGGACGATTTGCTCCAATTTGACTCTGGGACGTCCCTTCCAAATTCCTCAGCCACAAAAAGTGCTGACCACGGATGCGTCTCTCCTGGG
Organism: Microcaecilia unicolor; assembly: GCF_901765095.1. Classification (NCBI taxonomy): domain Eukaryota; kingdom Metazoa; phylum Chordata; class Amphibia; order Gymnophiona; family Siphonopidae; genus Microcaecilia; species Microcaecilia unicolor. Next base: position 55,933,310 of record NC_044044.1, on the reverse strand, counting down.
ATGGGGAGCTCATGTCGATGGGCTTCACACCCAAGGAAGGTGGTCCCTCCAAGAAAGCGATCTACAGATCAATCTTCTGGAGTTGCGAGCGATCTGGAACGCTCTGAAGGCTTTCAGAGATCGGCTGTCCCACCAAATTATCCAAATTCAGACAGACAATCAGGTTGCCATGTACTATGTCAACAAGCAGGGGGGCACCGGATCTCGCCCCCTGTGTCAGGAAGCCGTCAGCATGTGGCTCTGGGCTCGCCGTCAAGGCATGGTGCTCAAAGCCACATATCTGGCAGGCGTAAACAACAGTCTGGCCGACAGGTTGAGCAGGATTATGCAACCTCACGAGTGGTCGCTCAATTCCCGTGTGGTGCGACAGATCTTCCAGGCGTGGGGCACCCCCCTGGTGGATCTCTTCGCATCTCAAGTGAACCACAAGGTCCCTCAGTTCTGTTCCAGGCTTCAGGCCCACGGCAGACTGGCGTCGGATGCCTTCCTCCTGGATTGGGGGGAAGGTCTGCTGTATGCTTATCCTCCCATTCCTCTGGTGGGGAAGACTTTGTTGAAACTCAAGCAAGACCGAGGCACCATGATTCTGATTGCTCCCTTTTGGCCGCGTCAGATCTGGTTCCCTCTTCTTCTGGAGTTATCCTCCGAAGAACCGTGGAGATTGGAGTGTTTTCCGACCCTCATCACGCAGGACGAAGGGGCTCTTCTGCATCCCAACCTCCAGTCCCTGGCTCTCACGGCCTGGATGTTGAGGGCGTAGACTTTGCCTCTTTGGGTCTGCCAGAGGGTGTCTCCCGCATCTTGCTTGCTTCCAGGAAAGACTCCACTAAGAGAAGTTACTTCTTTCATTGGAGGAGGTTTGCCGTCTGGTGTGACAGCAAGGCCCTAGATCCTCGCTCTTGTCCTACACAGACCCTGCTTGAATACCTTCTCCACTTGTCTGAGTCTGGTCTGAAGACCAACTCCGTAAGGGTTCACCTTAGTGCAATCAGTGCATACCATTACCAAGTGGAAGGTAAGCCGATCTCAGGACAGCCTTTAGTTGTTCGCTTCATGAGAGGTTTGCTTTTGTCAAAGCCCCCTGTCAAGCCTCCTACAGTGTCATGGGATCTCAATGTCGTTCTCACCCAGCTGATGAAACCTCCTTTCGAGCCACTGAATTCCTGCCATCCGAAGTACTTGACCTGGAAGGTCATTTTCTTGGTGGCAGTTACTTCGGCTCGTAGAGTCAGTGAGCTTCAGGCCCTGGTAGCCCAGGCCCCTTACACCAAATTTCATCACAACAGAGTAGTCCTCCGCACTCACCCTAAGTTTCTGCCAAAGGTCGTGTCGGAGTTCCATCTGAACCAGTCAATTGTCTTGCCAACATTCTTTCCCCGTCCTCATTCCTGCCCTGCTGAACGTCAGCTGCACACATTGGACTGCAAGAGAGCATTGGCCTTCTATCTGGAGCGGACACAGCCCCACAGACAGTCCGCCCAACTGTTTGTTTCTTTTGATCCCAACAAGAGGGGAGTGGCTGTAGGGAAACGCACCATATCCAATTGGCTAGCAGATTGCATTTCCTTCACTTACGCCCAGGCTGGGCTGGCTCTTGAGGGTCATGTCACGGCTCATAATGTTAGAGCCATGGCTGCGTCGGTAGCCCACTTGAAGTCAGCCACCATGGAGGAAATTTGCAAAGCTGCGACGTGGTCATCTGTCCACACATTCACATCTCATTACTGCCTGCAGCAGGATACCCGACGCGACAGTCGGTTCGGGCAGTCAGTTCTTCAGAACCTGTTTGGGCTTTAGGATCCAACTCCACCCCCCGAGGGCCCTGTTTGTTCTGTTCCAGGCTACACTCTCAGTTAGTTGGTAAATTTTTTAGGTCAATCTCAGTTATGTCCTCGCCGTTGCGAGGCCCAATTGACCAATGTTGTTGTTTTGAGTGAGCCTGGGGGCTAGGGATACCCCATCAGTGAGAACAAGCAGCCTGCTTGTCCTCGGAGAAAGCGAATGCTACATACCTGTAGAAGGTATTCTCCGAGGACAGCAGGCTGATTGTTCTCACAAACCCGCCCGCCTCCCCTTTGGAGTTGTGTCTTCCCTTGAAGTGTATTGTCTTGCTACATACTGGACTGGCCGGCTCGAGCCGGTTTCGGGCGGGAAGACGGCCGCGCATGCGCGGTGCGCGCGGGCGCGCGAGGGCTAGCAAAGGACTTTGCTAGTGAAGTTTCCGATTGGAGGGGCTGCCGTGGACGTCACCCATCAGTGAGAACAATCAGCCTGCTGTCCTCGGAGAATACCTTCTACAGGTATGTAGCATTCGCTTTTTTTATTTTTACTTCGCTATTTATTGTGGTAGTTGTAGCCCCTCTAGGAGGCGAAACGCCGTGCACTGCGTGTATTTGATTGACTGGAATAAAGTGTGTTCAACATTAGAGGACATTTCTTCTGCTCTTTGTGAACTACTTTGCCCAAACTCTGTGTGCACCCACCTGAAAACTACATGTCATCACGTTTAGGTAACAGGTTACAGAATAGAATGTAGTCATAATATTGACATTTACATGCATATGCATCAGTACTGTGGTCATGTGTGTGTGTTCCTGGTAACTAAAAATATGTATGCCATTACAGAATTGCCATCCATATGCCAGAATTAACAACCTGCTTACTCCACACAGTATAGTTTTAGATAAAGAACACTTTGAGGTGGTAGATACCAGAGCTTTAAATCTAGAGAATATCCTCTGTCATCATAGATGTAGGAGAACTTATGAATCCGAATCTAAAGGAAAGGGATAAAAAAGGCAAAGCTGGGACTCAACAGTAAATGAAAACTCTTATAGAATGAAATCTATGCAACCAATGTGTATCATGAGCACATCAGTGGTAATTCTATAAAGGTTGCCTAAAGTTAGGAGCTAAAATGTTAGTCATCAACCCGTAATTCTATAAAAGTTGCCAAAAATTGCACATGCAAATTAGGGTGTGTGACCAATTTGTGTGTGCAATTTAATTGCATAATGAGTTGGTGCCACAATTAGATTTTTAACAAGAAATTACTGGCCCTAATTAGATTTAATTGGAACTTACGTGTGTACATTTAGGTGCGGAATCCATGCCTAAATTTTACATGCAATAAAAAGGGGCACGGAAATGGGAGGGGCATTCCTAGCAATTATGCGTGTTTTTATAGAATACAGGGATACGTGCCCAATTTAGGTGTGTACATTTGTACCATGTTTCAGTTGGTGCAAATGGCCATGCCTAAAGTTAAGCATGAGTCCTGGGCGTAAGTGGTATTCCATAAACCACACCTAACTTTAAGTGTGGCTTTTAGAATAGCGCTTTTTTTCGGCATCATATTGTGACAAGGCAAGCCCCAGAGATTCCCCAGTGAAGCAATTGAGCCCAGAACTACGGGTCCCAGAAGTCCTTGCAAGAATGAGGAGAGTAGTCCTAAAAAGATGGAATGGATTTCCAGTCCCAGCAGGGGGAGCAATGGCTCAAGGCAGGGTGAGCCTGTTACTCCCTTCCCCACTAGAGGGCGAGGGGGGGCTCAGTTCCCCTGGCTTCGCCATCAGTATATAATTCCCCCCAGCTATGAGAAGGGGAGAGCAGATTTCCTGGAGGCTCTGTCACCAGGGAGAAGGAGAGATGAAGGAAGAGAAAGATTCCATGGAGTTTGTGGAGGAAGGACCACTGAGATACATACATTAGATTATCTCCCCATGTACTATGCAACAGATACAATAGAAGTCATAGAAAAACCTGAAAGTATTAGTATGATCCACCTGAAATTGCTATTACCCGTATACCTATACTTCGTGAGATTTTGTAGATGAACTCATGGTTTTGTCCCATTTACGCCTCAAGAGGGGTAATATCAAGATTAAGGCCCAAGGGGTTGGGTAATATAAAGGGAATTCCATATGCCCAGAAATATACCACCTACGAATGAAGTTTTCTGTCTGGCATAATATCTACTAGCAATCCAAATTGTACCAGTTGATCTTAAGACTCAGATAATTTTATGGCCTCATAGAATACCTTCTGGAATGGATGGTACCACGGTATGTTAACCCTGGTGTCACCCTATGGGATAGGGTGAAGAGGGGAATGTTAATATATGGCCTGGCTTTAGATCTGCCACTGGAATAGTGATAGGTAAAGCTATGCAGCCTAGAACAACTGAAAGAGTACTGACTAGGCCAAACAACAAGAAAGTGATTTAATATTTGAGAATCTGCAAAAAGCAGGTCTGAACAATGAGTCCTGACACAAACTGGTACAACTGTCACTTTAAATCAGATGAACAAAATGGAGTCTATTAGTTTTGTATAAAAGGCTACAGAGGTTATACAGAGTTCTTAAGATGGTGTGAAAAGTATTGCGACACAGACAGATGTGGAACTGTTATCTCAACGCTTCCCAAAACATGCTGATAAGACTGTGTGGGAAAGTATCATCTCAGAAATTGAGAGCTAGGTATCTCACCATAGACTTCTATGGAGAGATTTGTGTATAAAAGAGGGGACAAATTGCCATAGCTTTGGACTCCTCCCCAACGCTTCTGTCAGACGGCGAAGCTCTGTCCGGTTGTACCCAGAATCTGTCTGCTGAATGTACCTGATTAAAGTCTGATGTACAAATAAAATCCTTATTCCAAATGATGATTTGTGGGCTTAACTTAATGATGAAAGGCTGTAAGTATAAATGCTTTTGTTGCATCCAGCAGCTATCTCTCACTGCATTGTATAACTTGTAATCTGGTTCCAGTTTGTCATAAGGCTGGTACCTTTTCCTTAGCTCTAGTGTCTCTCTCAGTGGCAATTCCTCTTAGAACTTCACAACCCCCTGATTACCCCAGTACTAGTGCTATTTAGGGATGGAGTCAGATTAAGGTCACCCTAGCCTTCTTGGGGGGGCTTGGGACCCCTAATTTCTCAACACCTGCCACTAGAGCTGCCTAAGGGAGAGGAGCCAGCTACCATGGAGTGGGAGAATTCAAAGGTTGCCCTGCCCAGCACTTGAAGGCAATGGAGGAGGCCACACTGGATGTGGTGCTGAGAGGTGGGAGAAACTGCTAACCCTGCTCCTTACAGGGTTCCCTCTGTGCTGTGAAAAGGCAGGTGATTTGTGGTATTGCTTTGATGTGCAAAGATTGTCCATGAAGAATTGTTCTGAACTGTTGTGCTATATTGGAAGTATGCTGAACTCTTACTAAACCCTTCTGAAGGAGGGGGGAAGGGAAAGCTAATGCCCTAATAGAAGACCCGAGGTCTTGAGGAGCTGAGTGTTTGCTGAGGGATTTTGGGACCGAGACTGTACCTTTTTTTCTTTTGAAGATTATCTTATGAGGACTGTACCTTTTTCTTTTGAAGACTACATTAAGAGGGCTGTACCTTTTGTTATGAAGAATTAATTATGATTTTTGGTATGAAATTGCCTTGACAATAAAATACTTTGGCCCTGAGTCCCAGTATCAGCAGTATTCTGTCCAGGAACCCTGGGAGCCCTGTAGGCTTGCTGGCTCCACCCAAGAGGAGGAAGCAGACCCCCCCTTTACATTATACAGAATTCACTCCAAGTGTAAATTACATATCAATAATTATGTGTGTAATTGTCATTACAGAATACTAGCATTAAGTCTACATTTATACACTTAACTTTAGTCATTAGCACTTACACAGGAAACAAAGGCTGATGTTAATGCTCACACATAACAGATGGTATACGATAACCTTAGCATGCAAGCTGTGCGTGCCCCTGACCTGCCCATGCCCTTCCCATGGCCACACCTCCCTAGAAGTTACCACTAAAAGAATTACACGCTAAAGTTATAGAATACTAACTAAGTGCATTTATAAGTGTAGCTGAAAATTTGTGCCACTTACCGTGTTTCCCCGAAAATAAGACACTGTCTTATATTAATTTTTGCTCCCCAAGACCCGCTAGGTCTTATTTTCAGGGGAGGCCTTATTTTTCGGGGAAACATCGGGTCGCCCCCCCCCCTCGATCGGCGGCTCCCCCCGCCCTCAGTCGCTCCCGGAACTAACCTCTTAAACGTAACGTAACGTCAGGCGAGGGCGGGACACGGAAGGAAGGAGTGGCCTGCCCTGCTGCTTGTGGCGAGTGCGAAGGTGAAAGGAAGCGTTTAAGAGGTTAGTTCCGGGAGCGACTGAGGGCGGGGGGAGCCGCCGATCTCGGGTGGGGGGGTGACCCTGATATTTCCCCGAAAATAAGGCCTCCCCTGCTAGGTCTTATTTTCGGGGGAGGTCTTATATTTTCAAATTGCAGCAAGACCTCTACTAGATCTTATTTTTGGAGGATGACCTATTTTCGGGGAAACACGGTAGCAGCTAATTTTTCAATTAAGTTATTGTGCAACTCTAGGTATTATACTGAATATACCTGAATGTAACTTTTTAATACATGTACAGTGTCAGCAGACTGTTCAGATGAGTCCAGACTATTCCACCCACACATCAATCCACTAAGAAAGGATTATAAGCAGGAAAAGCATTGTATCTGAGAACAAATGAGAAGTATGCACCACTGTATTGTAAAAATTAAATGTATTTCATGAGATATATTTACTATTACAGCTGCTGATTCCGTTGCAAATTATTTCAATGTATCAAGAATGTGACAAACTAAGAGCTAAGCTATTTAAAGACTACTGAAAGACAAAATGAGCTATAGCAACTGCATCCGTTTGTATTGCATACCAAACTGACAAAGCTCTTTGAGAAGAAATTTAACTGTACAGTTATCCTGGCCAGTGTTAAGGAGCTTCTTGTGCTGCCTTGCATCAGTGTCATTTAAGGTAGAAATGACCAGCCAGCACAGACAGCTGCAGTCGTAGTTGCTCAGCCCCTTCTAGTCGGTGAAATAAGAAGCTTCAGTTTTCAGAACTCAAGCTCACCCTCTTTAATACATTGTTAGGCAACACACAATAATCCAACACAGTTAACCAGAAACACATAAGCCATATGTGTTTATTTATTTCAAATTCTGTTTATTGTGAGTCATGCAAGCAATTACAACAGTTTAAACATAATACAATAAAGACAGTATACAAGATTGAGAGCACACAACGGCTGATACAACATGACCTATAAATGCTTGTAACTGTCATATATCTACAGACTCAATCAAATGCACAAAATATACTCACAATTTCCCCCCCTCCCCTCCTTTTTCCCTCCCCCCCCCCAAAACCCTCCCTGATGAAGATACACGATTACCAGTAAATACTCTAGGTCTACCACGGGAATTCACATGTTCATGAGATGTCCTTTCCCCGCCGGGGTGAGGGTTTGCCAAAATGGAGTCCAGACACGTAAAAAAGCAGATTCTGGGAATTTCAAATCTGACCTAGTCACTCTCCACTCAAACTTCATAAATTCAATCATTTTGCTACGCCATTGTTGGATTGTAGGCTTTTTAGGTGAAATCCATTCTTTCAAAATGACTGATTTAGCTATTATTGTGGATCGGCTCACAAAACCTTTAAATCCTGCTGGTCCGTCCTATCAAGGACGGGTGCCCAAACAATAAGAGGGGGGTATGCCGCCATGTAGAGTGCCACAGTGCCGAAATGTAATGTAAAAGAGCAGTCCAAAAGGCTATGATCTTTGGACAGGATCAAAACATATGGCCCAAGGAGGCACCCTGGGCCAAACACTTAGGACATGCACCGTCTGGGGACACTCCCACATAGAATGCCCGTCTAGGCGGCATATGTACCCGCATTGCAAACTTATAATCCATCTCTTGATACGACACCAACTTAGAGAAGCTCTTGATATGAAGAACAAAGTCTTGGAGAGTTGACCTTGACACGGACACTGCTAACTCCTCACTCCAACATGCTGCCAATGCTGTAAAATTGGGTTCCTGTACTGAGTCTCTAATATGTCTGTGATGCATCCGCATTGGAACCTTCGTTTGTGCTTGAAAAGAGAAGGCGGAGGACAGTTCCTCCTGTACATCTTCAGTTAGAGTTACCCAGGGAATACTCTGAACATAGTGCTGCAGCTGGTAATAATGGAAACGATCAGAAGGCAACAACTTAAATTGATTTTGTAGCTCCTCAAACAATCGCATCTGACCCTCCTCCGTTAAAACGTGAACTAAATAAAGTATCCCATGTCTCTGCCATCTTTCCTGGAGGGAATTTAGGGTTACCACAAATTGCCATAAATGGAGTCGTTCTCGTTGAAAACTGGTGGTGATGACAAATCCATCTCCATGTTGCCTTTGCTGTAGGTAAGAAATGTGAGTCAGTCAGTATGGGAGGAAGTGGCCTACTTCTCACATGTGAGTCAGTCAGTATGGGAGGAAGTGGCCAACCTCCCACATGAAGCAGGCAACTAAAATGAGTGTCCCGAGTAAGAGTTGTCTCTATTGATGTAGCTGAAAAGTTCGAAGTAGCTTGAAACCAGTCTGATATGTGACACATGCTGCTAGCTATAGTAAGGTAGCGAATGCTCAACAATCCCAACCCTCCATGTTCCACCTGGACCGCACAAGGTATTAATAGAGAGTCAGGCCCGTTTCCTCCTCCACAAGAAGCATTGTAGATGTTTATTCAATTTCTTCTCGTCTTCTAGCCTGAGGAAGAGTGGCAGTGTCTGAAAGGTGTAAATCCACTTCGGTACCAGCAAAATATTGTACAAAGCTATTCTACCTAGTAAGGACAGGGGATAATCTGTCCACAATCTCAGTTTATGACATGTCATTTCCATCAAAGCAGTTCCATTCTCATGATATAATCTTGACATATCCTGGGTTATACATGTGCCAAGGTATTTAATTTTATTCTCTGCCCAGGATAAAGGAGTACCCGATTCCCATGTGTCCTTGGTGGTAGGGAAAACCCTAAGGCCTATAGAATTATGCACATTTAGAGTAAAACCTGATAATCTCCCAAACTCTTGAATCAGATCCAACAATTTTCCCAATGTAGCCTGTGGCTGAGTCATAATAATCAGGAGATCATCTGCAAAGGATAAGGCCTTGATTGTTTCTCCCCCGACTCTCACCCCCGGGATCTCCTCTGACTGTTTAATTGCTCGCAAGAGGGGTTCCATGGCGAATATAAAAAGCGATGGGGAGAGGGGACATCCCTGCCTAGTGCCCTTATTTATTGGGAATACTTGTGACTGCACTCCATTAATTAGTACTGCTGCTTCCGGGCCAGAATACAAGGCTCTTATGGCCCCAAGAGACCATCCACTAAATCCCATATAAGTTAACACAGTGAACATATATTCCCATTCTAACTTGTCAAATGCTTTTTCAGCATCGAGGGAATACAGACAGGTTGGAATCTGCTGTTGTTGGCTAAATGCCATGACTAGTAGCAGCCTTCGAACATTGCTAGCGGCTTGTCTGGATTTTACAAAGCCTACCTGCTCCTCCCCAACCAATCTAGGCAACAGATTTGATAACCGATTCGCTATAATTTTGGCCAGGATTTTTAGATCGACATTAATTAAAGAGATAGGTCTAAAAGAATTAGCCTGATCCTCCGGCCTGCCTGGTTTGTGTATTAATGTGATGAATGCCTGATTGAAGGTATGGTGGAAATTTACCGTCCCCAATGATCTGTTCATAAAAGTCATGAATACTGGAATAGAAGGAGGGGGGGCAACAGCTTATAAAACTCCCCCGAGTATCCATCTGGCCCAGGAGCAGAGCCCATGGGTAAGGATTTAATTACTTCTTGTATTTCTTTAAGATTGACTGGGAGCTCAAGGGCGCTCTGTTCCTGTTCTGTCAAATGTGGCAGACCTAATTGATCTAAAAAGTGGATGGTCTCTTTGCCTGAGGTCAGGGATGACTCAAAGAGAGCTAAAATTTGTTTTTTAAATTTCCGCTATCTTCTCACTCTTATTGTGAAGATTCCCCCTATTGTCTCTAATAGTGACAATCGGTCTTCGCGGTCCCCAGGATTTAACCAGTCTAGTTAGGAAGGTCCCTGACTGATCCCCATATCGCTGAAATCTATATTTTTGGTATGCCATGTAACGTCGAGCTCGCTGATACAATAAAGAGTTAAGGGCTACATGGACAGTGTGAAGCTGTTCTTTAGTGGCAGAGGTAGGGAGTTTAAGATGATGTTTTTTTGCTCTTTTAAGATCTTTTTCTAACTTCAAAATTGCAGAGGCAATTTTTTTTATTATAAGCTGATACATAGGCTATGATATCACCTCGCAACACTGCTTTAGCAGTTGTCCAAAATAGGCCAGGTTGAGTCCTATGTTGATCATTATTATGAGCGTACTCTTCCCACTTCTGGATTAGGTACAATCTAAAATCTTTATCTTGATAAAGGAAAGTAGGAAATCTCCACTTCCCTGCCTGCTAGTAGAATCTGGGAGATTCCATATCCATCCACACTAGAGAGTGGTCCGAGACCTCCTCCGGACCAATCTTTACATTCAACACCCATGGGAAGATAGATCGAGAAACTAATATATAATCCAATCGGGAAAAGGTCCCATGGGCTCGAGATTCATGAGTGTAGTCTTGCTCAGTGGGATGAAGGCCACGCCATGAATCCACCAAATTGAGTGTCTGCATAAAATGAGAAAGAGCGTGTGATCTCGGTCCTCCCCTATGTGCGGAATGGGGATTAGAACAATCATATTGAGGATGGGACACCAGATTAAAATCACCCATCACCATGAGCTGTTTCAAGTGGTAGGGCATACATAATCTTGTTAACCGAGCTAGAAATTTAGGATCATAAGTATTTGGGCCATATAAACCCAGAATCATAATTTCTCTACCTTGTACCCACACCCAAATCAAAATATAACGCCCTCCCTGGTCCGCTTCAACTACCTCTGACTTAGTCACCAAACCTTTCCTGATCAATATAGCAACCCCTCCTTTATGATCACCAGAAGCATATGAATAGACCTCACCCACCCACTGTCGTTGTAACTTTGCATGCTCCGCCGCTGTGAGTTTAGTTTCCTGTAGGCTACCTCCACAACTCCAGCTTCCACCTTTCACATACAAAAAGATCCATTATTTACAGCCAAGCCATAAGATACCACTGTATCTGCTCAGACACAGAGGATAGAGACAGACACCTTGAAACCCTGACTGCATCCTTCAAACAGAAAGGCTACAACCCCAAAATAATCTCCAGGAATATTGCCTCCTCCCTCAAAACCACCCAGGGAAAATCTGCTACAGTACAAAGAGAAAAAAGCCACAGACAGAATTCCCCTTGTAGTGACATACAACCCAGAGCTGGAGAAACTGAGGAAAATCATAAGAGACCTACAGCCCTTACTCCAGGAGGATAAATTACTGAAATCCCCTCCAGTGCTGGCTTAAAACACAAGCTGATCAGAAGTAAACTACCAACACAAACTGAAAAAGAAAAGGGCACGTTTCCCTGTAACACATCCAGCTGCAAGCTTTGCCAAAACATTTCACAAGACCCCACAGTCATTCACAAGGGAAAAATATTCAACATAAAGGACTATTTTACATGCTCATCTTCCAATGTGGTATATATCATTCAGTGTAAAAAATGTAACGAAGGATGCTATATTGGAGAAACAGGCCAGATGCTTAAGACAAGATTCAATCTGCACAGACATCACATGAAGAACGCTGGTGCCAGTCAGACCCCCACCCCTGTGGGCCAGCACTTTACAAGACCAGAACACTGCACCAGTGATTTCATAGTAAGAATACTGAAAGGTTATTTTAAAACAATACAGGAACATAAGACCTTTGAAATAAGAATGATTGAATATTTTAACACCCAGCAGACAGGACATAATAAGGATCTGGGTTTTCTAACCCATTATAGACCATAAAGCTGTATTTCTCTGTTTATCTCTCTGTTTATTACCCTCCTCTCACCTACCAACACCCATCCTGTTGGAATATCAATGAAATGCTTTGATGTCCCCATGCATACCCCCACCCTCCCACTCTGTCAGACTGTCAAAGTAACGCTTTGATGTTCCTCTCATATATACCATCTGCTGCCACATTTGCTTATTTCCGATCTGACGGAGAAGGGCAACCTTCGAAAGCTAATCAAGAAATGTATTAAGTTATGTCCAATAAAAAAGGTATCATCTTATTTTCTTTTCCATGTTTTATTTTGTTTGATTTCTATTGATAACCTGTAGGCAACCGAAATCTGTTTTATGCCTATTCAGAGCTGCTAGAATTTTCGCTCTTTTAATTGGAGTTGAAATGCCCCCTACATTCCACGTGGTAAAACGAAGAGACTTAACTTTGGAATTGAGATAGGATATCTAACGCAGATGGTAAAAAATTAACACCATTCCTCGGGCGCCCAGCCTCGCCCAAGGAATCCTGTAGCCACCCCAGGTTGTGCTAATCCCGTGTTAACCCAATCACTCCCGTAAAATGTGCATAAATCATGTATCTCAACCTAGCCCCTCCCCAACCCACCCGTCCGCCCCCCTTATGTGCCCCAATTCCTTATCAAACCAATTCCTACCCATGAACCAAACTATAACTAACGGAGATCAATGATGGTGGTCTCCCCTCTCTCCCGCCACCCTGGTACAGCAAATGATTAAATCTACAATATTCTGGCCTGTTCCAGTGACATACTCATAACGTCAACATTTAAGTCACTTTGTCAACCCAGAACTCTCTGAGCATTAAGATATGAAGTCCTCACGGTGGAGGGGATTGAAGTAAATCTGCTGGGACCTCCTGCGGTGTTCTATAAACCTGCCATTCTCCTGGTAAAACACTTTTAGAATCGCAGGGTATATCAGGGCAAATCTTTGTTTAGTAAGGGCTAGAGATTTGCATACAGGCCCAAACGCCCGATGCCGCTCTTGGAGCGCGGCTGAGAAATCTTGAAATATTTTAACAGGGGTCCCTTCAAAGGCTAAAGAGTCTCGCTTCTGCCGCACCCCACGTAAAATTTCCACTTTATGGATGTAATTGTGTACTTTTATCATTATTACTCTCGATCGCTGATTTGGGCCTGGCTTGCGCCCCACCCGATGGGCGCGTTCAAGGCATAATGGTTCTACACTATCTGACATGAGACCGTCTCCTCAAAATAAAGAGCCATAGAAATGTGTTCTGGGATCCCAGTGGCTTTCAACATTTAGGCAATCACTTAAACATACAGTTTTACTCTAGACAAATCAGCTTACCATTGATCAGAAACATTAGGATTATTTTAGAAGCAAATCCACATGCAAATAAAGCAAAGATACATACCTGCAGCAGGTATTCTCAGAGGACAGCAGGCTTTATATTCTCACAAGTGGGTGACGCCGATCTGCGTCGCCAAGTCCGGTATTTACCAAAGGTAAATGAGAGCTTTGTGGAGTGCGAGCCGAGTTCCACAACAAATGCACGTCTTGTGGACGCGGTCTCCTCAGTTTAATACTATAGCAAAAAATAGATACAACTCCAAGGGGAAGTGGGAGGGATTGTGAGAATAAAAAGCCTGCTGTCCTCGGAGAATACTTGCTACAGGTAAGTATTTCTCCGAGGACAAGCAAGCTTATCTATTCTCACAAGTGGGGAATCCCTAGCATCCAGGCTCACCAAAAACAACAAACATTGGTCAACTGGGCCTCGCAATGCTGAGGACACAATACAGATTAACCTGAAACTAAATACAATCTGAATGAGAGTGCAGCCTGCAACAGAATAAAACTGGCCTAGGAGAGTGGAATAGGAATCTAGACCCCAAACAGATTCTGCAACACTGCACGAACAGACTATTGTGTCAGGGATCCTGTTCAAGGCAGAAGAGTGATGTGAATGTGTGGAATGAAGACCACGTCGCAGCCTTGCAAATTTCTTCAATGGAAGGTGACCGCAAGTGGGTTACTGATGCGGCCATGGCTCTGACATCATGAGCCGTGACATGACAGGGCCAGCCCAGCCTGGGCATAAGTGAAGGAAATGTAATCTGTTGGCCAAATGGGAAAATTAGGTTCTTACCTTGGTAATTTTCTTTCCTTTAGTCATAGCAGATGAAGCCATTACGTATGGGTTATGTCCATCAACCAGCAGGGGAGATAGAGAGCACTCAAACTTTCACAGTGCCCTCTTGGCCAGCTAGCTCCACTGCCTCTTCAGTATTTGAAGCTTCCAAAGCAGTATGGCAAACCGCAATGGGAATCACAAGAGCTTTCCTCACAGCGAACGATGGCCCATCACAAGGGCATGAACTCATAAAGGAGGGAATGCACATCCTCCTGGAGGGAATAAACTCATCCTCCTTATTGTATAAGTGGAGGGGAACACACGCGCCTCCTGGAGGGAATGAACTCATCCTCCTATTTATAGAACTGGAGGGGAACACACGCGCCTCCTGGAGAGAATCAACACATCCTCCAAAAAAAACATGCTGGAGGGAATGAACACATCCTCCTAAATTTAAACTGAACATGAATCCTGAAGATTCTTTTCCAACTTTCTCCCAAGGAAGGAACTTCAGGAAATTAGAACAGAACCTGAAAAACAGATTCACAGCATACAGACAATCATACAGGGAGGGCTCATGGCTTCATCTGCTATGACTAAAGGAAAGAAAATTACCAAGGTAAGAACCTAATTTTCCCTTCCTTGTCATCAAGCAGATGAAGCCATTATGTATGGGATGTAACAAAGCAATCCCTAGATAAGGTGGGAACAAGCCACACCACGCGCTAGCACTTGTGCACCAAAACGCGCATCCCTCCTGGCAGCCACATCCAGCCTGTAATGTCGGGCAAAGGAGAGCTTAGAAGCCCATGTTGCTGCACTGCATATCTCTTGAAGAGAGAGTGCTCCAGTTTCAGCCCAAGAGGAAGAAATCGCTCTAGTAGAATGCGCCTTAAAGGCTACAGGCAGAACCCTGCCAACCAGCAGACAAGCTGAAAAGATAGTTTCTTTGAGCCAGCGGGCAATAGTGGCTTTAGACGCTGGAGACCCTCTGCGAGAACCGGATAGCAAGACAAACGATCAGAAGTCCTGAAAGAGTTAGTAACTCGCAGATACTGCAGCAGAGTCCTGCGCACATCCAAAAGGTGCAGCTGCCCTAAAGATTCTGGAAACTCTTCCTCTGAAAAAGAGGGCAAGAAAATAGGCTGGTTTAGGTGAAAGGCTGAAACCACCTTAGGCATAAAGGAAGGCACGGTCCGAACCGTGACTCCGGACTCTGAAAATTGCAGAAATGGGTCTCTACAGGACAGCACCTGGAGCTCTGACACCCGTCTCGTCGAGGTAATGGCCACCAGAAAAACGGCCTTCAGTGTCAAATCTTTCTCCGATGCTCGCTGAAGTGGCTCAAAAGGAGATGCCTGCAGGGTTTTCAAAACTAGCCCCAGGTTCCAAGCTGGACAGGGTGCTCGCACTGGAGGTCGGAGCCGAAGCACCCCTCTAAGAAACTGTGCCACATCTGGGTGAGCAGCCAAAGACACGCCTTCCACCTTACCACAAAGGGAGGCCAACGCTGCCACCTGCACCCGCAGGGAATTATAGGCCAAGCCTTTTTGTACACCTTCCTGCAAAAAGTCCAGAATCGGCGAGACAGGAGCCCGCATTGGAACAATGGCTCTGGAAGCACACCAAGACTCAAACAGGCACCAAATCCTGGCATAAGCCACGGAAGTGGACCGCTTGCGGGCTTGCAGGAGAGTGGAAATAACTTTATTGGAATAACCTTTATCCCTCAATTGCGCCCTCTCAATAGCCATGCCGTAAGACCAAAGCGGCCGCGTCCTCCATGGCTACCGGTCCCTGAGTCAACAGGTTCGGTACCAGAGGTAACGGCAGAGGAGCCTCCAGGAGCATCTGTCGGAGGTCTGCATACCAAGGTCTCCTTGGCCAATCTGGGGCGATGAGGACCACTTCTCCTGGGTGCAGCCGAATCCGCAAGAGCAGGCGCCCTATCAAGGGCCATGGGGGAAACACATAAAGTAGACCCGGAGGCCAGGGTTGAGCCAAAGCATCCAACCCCGCCGAGCGAGGATCTCTCCGTCTGCTGAAGAAGCACGGGACTTTGGTATTGGCACTTGTCGCCATTAGATCCATCACGGGCTTGCTCCCTTTGGCACAGATCTGCAGGAAAACTTCGTCTGCCAGATTCCATTCTGCTGGATCGATCTGATGCCTGCTCAGATAATCGGCCTGCACATTGCTCTGACCTGCCGACAGACACTGAAGATGCAGCTCGGCCCAGTGGCAAATCAGTTCGGCCTGCGCGGCTAGTGCTCTGCACCTTGTTCCGCCTTGTCGATTTATATAGGCCACCGTTGTCGTGTTGTCCGACATCACTCTGACAGCCAATCCTTCCAGGGTCACTTGAAAGGCCAGAAGCGCCTGAAACACCGCTTTCAACTCTAGGCGGTTGATGGACCACTCCGACTCCTCGGGTGTCCATAGACCCTGGGCATGCTTCCCCTTGCAGTGTGCGCCCCAGCCCTTCAGGCTGGCATCTGTTACCACCAGGCACCAAACGGGGAGCGTCAGCGGCATTCCTCGCTGCAGCATGCTGTCCGAGAGCCACCACTCCATGCTGAGTCGGGCCGCAGGGAGCCAAGTAAGTCTGCATTGGTAATCCTGAGAAATAGGAGACCATCTCCGGAGTAGGGAATACTGTAGAGGTCTCAGGTGCGCTCTCGTCCAGGGTACCACTTCCATCGTGGCAGTAATCGATCCCATCAGCTGGACAATGTCCCAAGCTCGCGGGCGGGGCATCCTCAGGAGCAGACGGACCTGATTCTGAAGCTTGAACCGCCTTAGCTCGGGTAGGAACACATAGCCCGAGACTGTGTTGAACCTGGCCCCCAAATACTCTAGAGATTGTGAAGGGGACAGGTGACTTTTGGCCATATTGACGACCCAGCCTAGAGATTGCAGTACTGAGACCACTCTGGCTGTAGCTTGTAAGCTCTCTGTTGCAGAGTCTGCTCTGATGAGCCAGTCGTCTAGGTACGGGTGAACCCTGATACCTTCTCGCCTGAGAAAAGCAGCTACTACCACCATTACCTTCGAAAAGGTTCGGGGAGCTGTGGCGAGGCCAAAAGGCAAGGCCCTGAACTGGAAATGTTTTCCCAACACCGCAAACCTCAGAAACTTCTGGTGCGGGGGCCAAATCGGTATGTGCAAGTAAGCTTCTTTCAGGTCTAGAGATGTGAGAAACTCTCCTGGCTGTACCGCCGCAATGACGGAGCGCAGGGATTCCATGTGGAAATGCCGCACTCTCAGGGACTTGTTCACTTTTTTTAAGTCCAGAATAGGGCGAAAGGACCCACCTTTTCGCGGCACCACAAAGTAGATGGAGTATCGGCCGCAGCCTTGCTCGGCGGGAGGCACCGGGGTCACTGCCCCTAACTGAATCAGACCTTGTAAAGTCTCCTCCACCGCCGCCCATTTGACGGCAGAACCGCATCGGGACTCCACAAACACGTCTCTTACTGGGGCGTTGAATTCTATTCTGTATCCATCTCTGATCAGGTCCAGAACCCACTGATCTGAGGAAATCTTGGCCCACTCCTCGACAAAGAGGGAAAGCCGTTCTCCGATGACAGGCATCGAGGAGAGGGCCGGCGCACCATCATTGAGAGGGTCGCCCCTGAACTCCTGGTCTTGAGCCACCGGCTGCGGAATGCTTGTCCGAGCGAAAGGAGTTCCTCTGCTGACCACGGGCACGTGAAGTGAACCCAGCAGAACGCCCCGGGCGGTACCTTCTAGCTTCACGGAAGCAAGGTCTGTATGAGGAGTGGACCGCCTGGCCCTTAGAGGAAGGCCTCTGCCTATCTTCGGGCAAGCGCTGGGGTTTTGGATCACCCAGGCCTTTCACAATTTTCTCCAACTCCTCACCAAATAGGAGAAGTCCTTGAAAAGGCAACTTCACCAATCTTTGCTTAGAGGCCATGTCCACTGCCCAGTGTCGTAGCCACAGACGACGGCGAGCCGCCACTGCTACTGCCATTTGTTTAGCCGAAGCTCTGACAAGGTCATAAAGGGCATCAGCCAGAAAGGACAAGGCCACCTCCATCCGCGGAGCCACATCCAAGAAGGGCTCCGCTCCATCTCCGGGCTGAGCCACTGCCTGTTGCAGCCAAGCTAGGCAGGCTCTAACAGCATAACAGCTGCATGCAGATGCCCGAACAGTGAGACCTGCAATTTCAAAGGACCTTTTCAATGCTGTTTCCAGCCTACGGTCTTGAACATCCTTCAGGGCAACACCTCCTTCAACAGGGAGGGTAGTTCTCTTTGTCACCGCAGTGACTAGGTCATCCACTGTAGGCATTTGAAAACGAGCCATATGTCCCTCACGCAGAGGGTATAACTGCCCCATAGCCCTGGAAACTCTCAAAGGTCCCTCGGGGTCAGCCCACTGAGCCGAAACAAGCTCTAGGATGGAGTCATGCAAAGGAAAGGCCCGAGCAGCTTTCTTGGTACTAGCCATCCTGGGATTACCCGAGGAGGCCATGCCACTGGCAGGATCTTCAATCGAGAGGGCCTGCAGGGTATCTGAAATAAGCGCTGGCAGCTCATCACGGTGGAAAATCCTCACCGCGGAGGTATCATCCAGATCCTGTGGTAAATCCGCAACTGACTCTGGTTCCTCAGACCAAGAACGTCTGTCAGAGTTCTCCGAATCCTCACACCCCGACCACGGGGGGGAAAAAGGTGCACCACAATCTGAAGGGGGATTAACCCTTCTGCGCTTATCTTTAGGCCAAGCATCCGGGAAAAAAGCCTCACTGGGCAGTCCCAGGCCAGAATCCATCGGGGGGCAATCAGAGGAGCCTCAGGCGACCCTTGAGGAAGGGCTCTTTTCATCATGTATGCTTTATGCAGCAAAAGCACAAAATCCGGGGAGAAAATCTCACCCTGGGCACCCAAATCCTGTCCGGTGCTAGCCACTCCTGAAATAACCTCATCTCGAGGTGCCCCACCCAGCTCAGTTCTCTCCGTGTCCACGGAGGCCGCGCCATGTGGTGTAAGCAAAATGGCGCCCGCTGCCAGCTCAGAGCGGGAAGAAACATCGCTCGCCATGCTCGGGCCGGCTCCTTCGCCAATAAAGCACAATTTACAGAGCCCTGCTGCTGATTTGCGCTTGCCACAAGTGGAACAGCGCTTTACATTGTCCGCAGCCATCGCCGAAAAAATTCAAAATGGCGGTTTCACGCCAAAATCGCCCCGATCGCGGGCCCACCCCGGAGGAGTTGGAAAACACTCTTACCTCAAAGGATCTAGTGTACAACTACGATCCTGCTGAAAATCAGGTCAAAAACCTCTGTTCCAGCGTCTCTGCGTTTAAAAACGCGATGCAACTTTTTTTTTTTTTTTAAGCTGTGAGGAAAGCAGAGGTATTGAAGACTCCAGAGGCTCAGATGAGTGGGAAAGGCAGGGAAAGGGTGAACCTATATGCCTGCATCCACTGTTGGTGGGTAAGGACAGGGAAAGCAAGGCAATATGTCCACATCCAGAGGTATGGGTAAGGCAGGGAAAGGGCTAACCTATGTGCCTTTAAAGTGAAGCTGCTATAGCCTCCAACACCCCGGTTAACAACTGGCAAGACAGGAACCACCTTCCGGCAGATTTTTCTGGAGCTCGCAGAAGCTGCAGCCACCCTGCTAGGGGAGATAGAGAATACTGAAGAGGCAGTGGAGCTAGCTGGCCAAGAGGGCACTGTGAAAGTTTGAGTGCTCTCTATCTCCCCTGCTGGTTGATGGACATAACCCATACGTAATGGCTTCATCTGCTTGATGACAAGGAACCTTCATTTCCCCAACTGCAAAGGCTTAAAATATAAACTAATGCATGCATCAACCTTTTCCTATATGAGCACGCAATTCTGGAATGCTCTGCCACGTAACCCTGAAAGCGACCTATGAACTGACCAACTTCCGCAAACTGCTGAAGACCCATCTCTTCGACAAAATATACCACAAAGACCAATAAATGTGAAACCCCCACACATATCTAGCCACATTAAGAATGCCTATATCATATTACTATCATGATTTCCATTGCCATGCAACTGAAAACACTTCTGTAACACTAAATGTAAATTCTCTTTACATTTCCACTACCCATGATATATTGTAAGCCACATTGAGCCTGCAAAGAGGTGGGATAATGTGGGATACAAATGCAATAAATAAATAAAATAAATTCATTCTGCTTGTCGATGGAGAAATATAAACCAAAGTTTCAAAGGCAGACATGAAAGTTTATTTATTTGCAGCATTTGTATCCCCCATTTTCCCACACATTAGCAGGCTCAATGTGGCTTACAAGCCACCGTATTGGGGAGCTCCAATACGGTCGATAATAAACAAATACAATTAGAATCAGGGTAAGGGAAGGTAGGGGTAAATGGGAACAATAAATGACAAAGATATAAGAAATAACATTGTCTTTTAAATCAGTGCAGAGTTGAGGTTGCTAATCAAAAACAGCAGGGTAGGCCTTACAAAACAGATTATTATTATTATTAGCATTTGTATAGCGCTATCAGACGCAAGCAGCACTGAACACCTGACACAGAGAGACAGTCCCTGCTCAATAGAGCTTACAATCTAAAATAATACAGACAAACAAGACAATTAAGGGTGAGGGAAGTACTGCGTGAGAAGGAACAAGGGGGGAGACAAATGAGTAGTGGCTAGGAGCCAAAAGCAGCAGATAGGTCTTCAAAGTTCAAAGCCTGAATTTTAGATGGTCATGTATCGTTTTCACTGCTTTTGGTAATGCATTCCACATTTGCATACTTAAATAGGTGAAATTAGACGCGTAACTCGTCTTATATTTAAGGCCAATGCAATTAGGATAGTGAAGATTCATATAAGTACAAGATGAGCTGATACTATTCCTGGCTGGTAGATCAATTAAGCCAATCATATAACCAGGGGCATCACCGTAGAGTATCTTGTGGACTAGAGTACAAAGTTTGAAGGTAATGCGGGACATGATAGGGAGCCAATGACCTCACCCAATTATACCTAATTCTGAATCACGCTTTGGCCCCTATACACATTCTCTTCCTTGCCCTGACCCTTCCTAATCTTTTCCCTCACCCCCTACTTCTCTCCACTACAGGAACTCACTGCCCATCCATCGACTTCATTACCTCGCCTTCTCTCCTATCCTCTTCCTCCCTCTTAGCTTTCAATCTTCATCTCTTTCTTCCTTCCATTTTGCCTTCCCCATTCCACCTAAATACCTCTCGCCTTCGACACCTTCATGGCCACACCTCTCCTCCACTCTCTTTACTCCTTTCTCTTACTCTCAGCCGGCGACATCAATCCCAATCCTGGCCCTCCTCACCAACTATTATCCCAACTCTACAGATCTCACCGTGACCTCTCTAACCTCATCACTATTCCTCTACTCCCCTTCTCTTCTCTGCCCTTCTTTGCACCCTTTGGAATGCCCTCTCTATCTGCAACAAACTCCCATATGTTCATGACCTCTTTATCTCACATCACCTCCATCTGCTCGCCATAACAGAAACCTGGCTCTGCCCTGATGACTCTGCTTCAGTCGCAGCCCTCTGCCATGGCGGTTATCTTTTTTCACATACTCCTCGCCCTGCTGCCCGCGGGGGTGGTGTTGGATTACTTCTCTCTCCCTCCTCCAGATTTCAACCCCTTCTTCCACCTCAATCTCACTGTTTTTCCTCCTTTTGAAGTCCACTCTATCCGCCTTTTCTCTCCTCTGCCCCCTGATAAGTCCCTTTCATGCTTTCTCAGTGATTTTGATGCCTGGCTTGCCTTCTTCCATGATCCTTCCTCCCCCTCTCTCATCCTTGGTGACTTTAATATTCCTGCTAATGATCCTTCTAACTCTTATATTTCCAAGTTACTCGCTTTAACATCCTCATTTAATCTCCAACTATGCTCCACCTCCCCCACTCATCAAAATGGTCACTGTCTTGATCATATCTTCTCCTCCAACTGTTCACCCTCTAGTTTCCTTGCCTCTGATCTTCCCCTCTCTGATCACCATCTTATAACTTTCACACTTAAATCTCCTCCCTCCCAGTCCCGTCCTATCTTATCTAATTTATCTAGGAATTTTCATGGTATTGACCCTTCATCTCTATCCTCCCATGTTTCAAACCTCCTCTCAACTGTGGCACCATCCACATCTGTCAACGAGGCTGTTTCTTCTTACAACAATATTCTATCATCTGCCTTAGACACTCTTGCACCTTTGATGACCCACCCTGTAAGGCGTACAAAACCCCAACCTTGGCTGACTTCTAATATCCGCTACCTACGTTCAGGGCCGTGCCAACACGGTAAGCGAGGTAAGCAACGCAGGGGGGCGCCGACCTCTAGAGGGCGCCGCTCACTTGCAAAATCTTTTACCTGAAG
The DNA here is from genome assembly GCF_901765095.1 of Microcaecilia unicolor. Taxonomy (NCBI): domain Eukaryota; kingdom Metazoa; phylum Chordata; class Amphibia; order Gymnophiona; family Siphonopidae; genus Microcaecilia; species Microcaecilia unicolor. Next base: position 55,910,949 of record NC_044044.1, on the reverse strand, counting down.
TTGTGATTCTCCTCTCTCCCCTGCCCTTCCAGCATCAGGAAGTGAAGGTAGCCCAGCAGTGCTGAGACAGACACGCTGCTCTGCTAAAGCTGCTTCAAAGAGTACAACCAGCAGCTATTTAAGCCTTGGTGTGTGAACAACTTTCATTCAGGGTGAGCTGGAACAACATTCAAATTAAAGAGAACAGGTTTGGAGGCAGGTGTGCAAGTGAGACTGGGGAGAAATAAAAAATAAATAGTGTAATTGTTATCTGTAAGTGGTTCAAAGTTTTTGTTTTTTGAGCATGTACACTGAGAGGAGGGCATGACTGCAATGATGTGTACATAATTATCATAGCTACAGCTAAAATCCATTTAATTGGCTTAGGTTGAAAGAGGAAGTTTAGCTGACGTATAGTGTAGAATAGCTGGTAAGTAAAAATCCGATTGCTTTTTTTGTGTGTTTGTTTTTATATAAAACATTCTGCTTGGATAGGGAGAGTTTGTGATATTTGAAAATACATTTTGCTTTAATGAAATTGCTAAACTAGAGTCAGAGTCTTATCAATGAGGGATACATACAGTGGAAAGGAAGCCCTGGAAACAGAGTTAAGAGGACAGCTACAAGCAACAGAATCATATACTGGGCCAGCATGATCAGAAAGAGAAAGTCACCAGCCAACAAAGGTAGAAAAAAATCGTTTTATTTCCATTTTAGTGTTTGGAATATGTCCACTTTGAGAATTTACATCTGCTATCTTATTTTGCAATGTATAGCAGTTTCCAAGAGACTGGGCTCCCAGTGAGCCAGGGAGGTCAGACTGTGTAAATGAGATGAAGAGACCCCCCCACCCCACACACACACTGTAACAAAGACAGGAACATGCATAATCAAAGCTTAGGTCTCTGCAGTTACAAGGGCTGGCCATTCCTAATTATGCTAATAGTTTTTAATAGGCTAAGTCCCACTGAAAAGCCTCTTTATAAAGGCAGTGCTTTCTCTGGAGAGCAGTGTTAAGAAACAGCAGGAATTGTGTTTATTTTTTTAAACTGCTTTCCTGTGTAAGCTAATTTACAGTTTTCTAGTATATGCTTGACATTGAAGGGTGTGGTAGACCCTTTTGTCAGGTCTGGCTGGGCCTGTAGTTTTCAGTCTAAAGGAAAGACAGGTAGCAATGGAGAAACATCTAATGAAGAAGCGAGACGGGGGGGGGGGGGGCACCAACTGATAGTCTGCAGGGGGGCACCAGAGACCCTTGGCACGGCCCTGCCTACGTTCCTGTACCCGCTCCGCCGAACGTCTCTGGAGGAAATCTCGGGCCCTTGCTGATTTCTTACACTAAGTTCATGCTGACCTCCTTCCAATCTGCTCTTTTAGGCGCCAAACAGGATTATTATATCCAACTGACCAACTCTCTTGGCTCTAATCCTCGACTTCTCTTCACCACATTGAACTCTCTCCTCAAGGTGCCCCCTCCCCCAACTCCCTCATCATTATCTCCTCAGACCCTTGCTGAATTCTTTCACGACAAGGTTCAAAAGATAAACCTTGAATTCTCTACCTCGCCACCTCTCCCTCCACTAGTCCGTTCCCCTCTCTCTCCTTCCCCTCATTCCCTTTCCTCCTTTCCTGAAGTTACTATTGAGGAAACTACACTTCTCCTTTCTTCCTCAAAATGTACCACCTGTTCCTCTGATCCCATTCCCACCCACCTTCTTAATGCCATCTCTCCTGCTCTTATTCCTTTTATCTGTCACATTCTCAACCTCTCACTTTCCACTGCGACTGTCCCTACTGCCTTTAAACATGCTGTGGTCACACCTCTCCTTAAGAAGCCTTCACTCGACCCTACTTGTCCCTCTAATTACCGACCCATCTCCCTCCTTCCCTTTCTCTCCAAATTACTTGAGCGTGCTGTTCACTGCCGCTGCCTTGATTTTCTCTCCTCACATGCTATTCTTGACCCACTACAATCTGGTTTTCGCCCTCTCCACTCAACCGAAACTGCGCTTACTAAAGTCTCCAATGACCTATTACTGGCTAAATCCAGAGGTCAATATTCCATCCTCATTCTTCTTGATCTTTCCGCTGCTTTTGACACTGTTGATCACAGCATACTTCTCGATACCCTGTCCTCACTTGGATTCCAGGGCTCTGTCCTTTCCTGGTTCTCTTCCTACCTCTCACTCCGCACCTTTAGTGTTCACTCTGGTGGATCCTCTTCTACTTCTATCCCTCTGCCTGTCGGCGTACCTCAGGGTTCTGTTCTTGGTCCCCTTCTCTTTTCTATCTACACTTCTTCCATTGGTTCATTAATCTCATCCCATGGCTTTTCCTATGCTGATGACTCCCAAATCTACCTTTCTACCTCTGATATCTCACCTTGCATCCAAACCAAAGTTTCAGCGTGCTTGTCTGACATTGCTGTCTAGATGTCTCAACGCCACCTGAAATTAAATATGACCAAAACCGAGCTTCTCATTCCCCCCCCCCCCCCAAAACCCACCTCCCCGCTCCCCCCGTTTTCTATTTCTGTTGATGGCTCTCTCATTCTCCCTGTCTCCTCAGCTCGAAACCTTGGGGTTATCTTTGACTCTTCTCTCTCCTTCTCTGCTCATATCCAGCAGATCGCCAAGACCTGTCGTTTCTTTCTTTACACCATCCGTAATATCCGCCCCTTTCTTTCTGAGCACTCTACCAAAACCCTCATCCACACCACTGTCACCTCTCGTTTGGACTACTGCAATCTGCTTCTTGCTGGCCTCCCACTTAGTCACCTCTCCCCTCTCCAGTCGGTTCAAAACTCTGCTGCCCATCTCGTCTTCCGCCAGGGTCGCTTTACTCATACTACCCCTCTCCTCAAGTCGCTTCACTGGCTCCCTATCCATTTTCGCATCCTGTTCAAACTTCTTCTACTAACCTATAAATGTACTCACTCTGCTGCTCCCCAGTATCTCTCCACACTCGTCCTTCCCTACACCCCTTCCCGTGCACTCCGTTCCCTGGATAAATCCTTCTTATCTGTTCCCTTCTCCGCTACTGCCAACTCCAGACTTCGCTCCTTCTGTCTTGCTGCGCCCTATGCCTGGAATAGACTTCCTAAGCCCCTATGTCGTGCCCCATCCTTGACCATCTTTAAATCTAGATTGAAAGCCCACCTCTTTAACATTGCTTTTGACTCGTAACCACTTGTATCCACTCGCCTCCACCCACCCTCCTCTCTTCTTTCCTCTACACATTAATTGATTTGTTTCCTTTATTTTTTGTCTACTAGATTGTAAGCTCTTTGAGCAGGGACTGTCTTTCTTCTATGCTTGTGCAGCGCTGCGTAAGCTTTGTAGCGCTATAGAAATGCTAAATAGTAGTAGTAGTACTAGTCTTATCTCACCAGTCAGGCCTTGCTTTTAACAGGTTTAATCCTCCTAGTTTGGTAGAAATCTAAAACAGCTTTAAGTCCTCAGTAAAGTCGGGAAGTGGATAGGTTTTAAATTTTCAACCCTTAGTAAAGCATTAAATTATACTTTTGTTCTTGGCTACAAAGAGGCTGGATAAGTTAAGCAAATAAAAATTTCCCACCTGTACACATCAAACGGCTCTTGTGGCTTGTTGTGAATGTCTTTTAAAGCTTCTGGTGGCATGTATGCCAAAGTACCTCCAGTAAATGTCCCTGAGGAAGATGAGGCATCTCTGATCTTGGATAACCCAAAGTCTGTCAACTACAAGAAATTAAGAATTTTATCCACCAAAATGGATACAACCATCCAAAATCAAATAATCAAAACATCCCTACTCTGTACAAAACTGCATCCACAGAAGAAAAGAATTGTATAATTGCATAGGTTAAAAGAAAAGTTTTAAGTTTAGTCTTTTTTTAACTGTCTAGCACAGGGCTTCCCAAACTGTGGGTCACAAACACAGAGTCACGCTCACTATGACCCAGAAGTACATAGGGGTGTTATGGCCCAAAAAAGATAACAGGTGTTTTTGGTGGCAACCCAGAGCAAAATGAGAACAAAAACCTGTGCAGTGTAATCAATTGTGCAGTTAGATTTCCTTGTTGGGCTAATCTGTCTGCTAATACAAAAGGAATGCTCCTTGTAGAATACAATCAAGCAACAGTAAAATTACACATCACACAATGAGACCGAGTGAGAAAATTTGGTTAGATGAAACATTGAATACAGCAAAGATACTTACCTGTAGCAGGTATTCGCCGAGGACAGTAGGCTTCTTATCTCACAAGTGGGTAGATGCCGTCCTGAGTTGCCCGGCAAGGCAAATTTGCCATAGAAAAAACTAGAGCTTTTAGGAACGCGAGTTGCATTCCAGCGCGCATGCGCTAGTGCCTTCCAGCCTGCCGCTCAAACGCACCTGCCTTAGTTTAATACAAAACCAAATAAAACCATGCAAATAGACAACTCGAAGGGGAGCCACTAAGAAAACGACCTTCCAGGTTAAGTACTTCAGATGGCAGGAATTCAGTGGCTCAAAAGGAGCTTTCATCAGTTGGGTAAGAACAACGTTGAGATCCCATGACACTGGTGGAGGTTTGACAGGGGGCTTTGACAACAGCAAACGTCTCATGAAGCGAACAACTAAAGGCTGTCCAGAGATAGGCTTACCTTCTACACGCTGATAAGCACCAATTGCATTAAGGTGAACCCTTACAGATTTGTTCTTGAGACCAGACTCTGATAAATGTAGAAGGTATTCAAGCAGGGTCTGTGTAGGACAAGAAAGGGGATCTATTGCCTTGCTGTCACACCAGACGGCAAACCTCCATTAAAAAGAATAACACTTCTTAGTGGAATCTTTCCTTGAAGCCAGCAAGACTCGGGAAGACACTCTCCGAAAGACCCATGGAAGCAAATTTTAAGCTCTCAACATCCAAGCTGTGAAAGCCAGAGATTGGAGGTTGGTATGTAGCAGTGACCCCTCGTTCTGCATGATGAGGGTTGGAAAACACTCCAATCTCCAATGGTTCTTCGGAGGACAATTCCAGAAGAAGAGGGAACCATATCTGCTGCGGCCAGTACAATGCAATCAGAATCATGGTTCCGCAGTCTTGTTTGAGTTTCAACAAAGTCATTCCCACTAGAGAAATTGGAGGATACGCATACAGAAGGCATGACCCCAATTGAGAAGGAAGGCATCTGACACTAGCCTGCCGTGGGCCCAAAGCCTGGAACAGAACTTACTGACTTTGTGGTTGATCTGAGTGGAAAAATGATCCACTGAGGGGCTTGCCCCAAGTTCAAAAGATCTTGCGGGCTACACCCATATTTAGAAACCACTTGTGTGGTTGTGTTATCCTGCTCAGCCTGTTGGCCAAGTCATTGTTTACGCCCACTAGATAAGTGGCTTGGAGAAACATGCCGTGTTGGCGAGCCCAATGCCACATCTGGAAGGCTCCCTGACGCAGACGGCGAGATCCGGTGCCCCCCTGCTTCTTGGTGAAATATATTGCAACCTGATTGTCTGTTTGAATTAGAATTCGATGAGACAATGAAACCTCTGAAAGTCTTTAAAGCGTTCCAGATAGCTCGAAGCTCCAGGAGATTGATCTGAAGATTTGTTTCCTGGAGGGACCAGGCTGCTTGAGTGTGAAGCCCATCTACATGAGCACCCCATTCCAGGAGAGATGCATCCGTCAGCACTTTTTGCGGCTGAGGAATTTGAAATGGAAGTCCCAAGGTCAAACTGGACTGAATCGTCCACCATTGAAGAGAGCGTACAAGCTCTAGGGACACTTGGATGACATCCTCTAGATTCCCCATGGCTTGATACCACTGAGAAGCAAGGGCCCATTGAGCAGATCTCATGTGCAGGCGTGCCATGGGTGTAACGTACACTGGTCACGTGGCTCAACAATCTCAGCATATGCTGACTTGTGACCTGCTGCGATGCCCGAACCTTGGACACTAGGGAAACAAGACTGTCCGCACCCGTCTCTGGGAGGTAGGCTCGAATATTCCTCATTTTCAGCAGGGCTCCTATGAACTCCAATTGTTGAACAGGTTTGAGATGGGACTTGGGGTAGTTGATAATAAACCCTAGTAATTGTAGCACCCGAATAGTCATCCGCATAGACTCCAAAGCACAGCCCTCTGAGGTACTCTTCACCAGCCGATCGTTGAGATAAGGGAACACATGAACTCCCAGTCTGCATAGCGACGCTGCGACTACTGCTAGACACTTGGTAAAGACCCTGGTAGCTGATGAGAAGCCAAAAGGCAACATGCGATACTGAAAGTGATGTGTTCCCAGCCGAAATCGAAGATACTTCCAGTGGGCTGGAAGTATCGGAATGTATGTATATGCATCTGTCAAGTCCAGAGAGCACAGCCAATCATGGGAAGAAGGGTGCCCATGGAAACCATCCCGAACTTCTCGCGGACTAGGAATTTGTTCAGGGCCCTTAGGTCTAGGATGGGATGCATTCCCCTTGTCTTTTTCTGCACAAGGAAGTACCTAGAATAGAATCCCTGCCCTTCTTCCCCTGGTGGAACAGGTTCAACTGCATGGGCGTTGAGAAGAGCAGAGAGTTCTTCTGCAAGTACCTGCTTGTGCTGAGAGCTAAAAGAATGGGCTCTTGGTGGACAATTTGGAGGTTTGAATACCAAACTGAGGGTGTATCCGAGTCGGACTATTTGAAGAACCCACTGGTCGGAGGTTATGAGAGGTCACCTTTGGTGAAAAAGTTTAACCTCCCTCCAACTGGCAAGTCATCCAGGACAGACACTTAGATCACGGCTATGCTCTGCTGGAGTCAGTCAAAAGATCATCCTTTGCTTTTGCTAGGGAGCAAGCAGGGGCCTTAGGTGACCTAGGACTGAGCATAAGCAGGCTAGTGAGCCGCAGGAGTGTAACTACGCCTAGAATAGTAATAGGGAGCATTCCAAGATTTACCAAAATACCTCCTGGAAGAGGAGGCAGATGCGGAAGACGCCTGGCGGGAAAGAGAACATATAGTATCTGTATGCTTCTTGATTTGGTCAGCAACCTCTTCAACCTTCTTTCCAAAAAGGTTATCCCCCCGGCAAGAGGCATCCGCCAACCCCTGCTGAACAGAATGTTCCGGGTCACAAACATGCAGCCATGAGAGTCTGCGCATCGCTATACCTTGGGCAGAGATCCTGGATGCCATGTCAAAAGTGTAGTAAGTGCCCCTGGAAAAGAACCTGCGACACACCATCTGCTGCTTGACCAACTGGCGAAATGACTCAGCCTGCTGCGGAGGAACTGCATCGACCAAGTCTGACAGCTGCCTCACTGAGTTCCGCAAGTACAGTGGGGGAAATAAGTATTTGATCCCTTGCTGATTTTGTAAGTTTGCCCACTGACAAAGACATGAGCAGCCCATAATTGAAGGGTAGGTTATTGGTAACAGTGAGAGATAGCACATCACAAATTAAATCCGGAAAATCACATTGTGGAAAGTATATGAATTTATTTGCATTCTGCAGAGGGAAATAAGTATTTAATCCCTCTGGCAAACAAGACCTAATACTTGGTGGCAAAACCCTTGTTGGCAAGCACAGCGGTCAGACGTCTTCTGTAGTTGATGATGAGGTTTGCACACATGTCAGGAGGAATTTTGGTCCACTCCTCTTTGCAGATCATCTCTAAATCATTAAGAGTTCTGGGCTGTCGCTTGGCAACTCGCAGCTTCAGCTCCCTCCATAAGTTTTCAATGGGATTAAGGTCTGGTGACTGGCTAGGCCACTCCATGACCCTAATGTGCTTCTTCCTGAGCCACTCCTTTGTTGCCTTGGCTGTATGTTTTGGGTCATTGTCGTGCTGGAAGACCCAGCCACGACCCATTTTTAAGGCCCTGGCGGAGGGAAGGAGGTTGTCACTCAGAATTGTACGGTACATGGCCCCATCCATTCTCCCATTGATGCGGTGAAGTAGTCCTGTGCCCTTAGCAGAGAAACACCCCCAAAACATAACATTTCCACCTCCATGCTTGACAGTGGGGACGGTGTTCTTTGGGTCATAGGCAGCATTTCTCTTCCTCCAAACACGGCGAGTTGAGTTCATGCCAAAGAGCTCAATTTTTGTCTCATCTGACCATAGCACCTTCTCCCAATCACTCTCGGCATCATCCAGGTGTTCACTGGCAAACTTCAGACGGGCCGTCACATGTGCCTTCCGGAGCAGGGGGACCTTGCGGGCACTGCAGGATTGCAATCCGTTATGTCGTAATGTGTTACCAATGGTTTTCGTGGTGACAGTGGTCCCAGCTGCCTTGAGATCATTGACAAGTTCCCCCCTTGTAGTTGTAGGCTGATTTCTAACCTTCCTCATGATCAAGGATACCCCACGAGGTGAGATTTTGCGTGGAGCCCCAGATCTTTGTCGATTGACAGTCATTTTGTACTTCTTCCATTTTCTTACTATGGCACCAACAGTTGTCTCCTTCTCGCCCAGCGTCTTACTGATGGTTTTGTAGCCCATTCCAGCCTTGTGCAGGTGTATGATCTTGTCCCTGACATCCTTAGACAGCTCCTTGCTCTTGGCCATTTTGTAGAGGTTAGAGTCTGACTGATTCACTGAGTCTGTGGACAGGTGTCTTTCATACAGGTGACCATTGCCGACAGCTGTCTGTCATGCAGGTAACGAGTTGATTTGGAGCATCTACCTGGTCTGTAGGGGCCAGATCTCTTACCGGTTGGTGGGGGATCAAATACTTATTTCCCTCTGCAGAATGCAAATAAATTCATATACTTTCCACAATGTGATTTTCCGGATTTAATTTGTGATGTGCTATCTCTCACTGTTACCAATAACCTACCCTTCAATTATGGGCTGCTCATGTCTTTGTCAGTGGGCAAACTTACAAAATCAGCAAGGGATCAAATACTTATTTCCCCCACTGTACATGCTGTGAAGAGCTGGTATGACTGGATACAGGAGATGAGCATAGAGGCCCAATACATTTTTCTCCAAAAAGAGTCCAGGTTCTACAATCTCTGCTGCGGAGGCCGAGGCATAGTCCCTAGTACTTCTGGTTCTCTTGAGAGTGGAGTCCATCACCATGGAATCATGAGGTAACTGGGACCTCACAAACCCAGGTTCACAGTGGATCCTATACTAGGTGTCAATTTTTTGGGGCACCACAGGGACAGACAGAGAACGCCCAGTTACTACTACTAAAACTATTTAGCATTTCTACAGCGCTACAAGGCGTACGCAGCACTGCACAAACATAGAAGAAAGACAGTCCCTGCTCGAAGAGCTTACAATCTAATAGACAAAAAATAAATAAAGTAAGCAAATCAAATCAATTAATGTGAACGGGAAGGAAGAGAGGAGGGTAGGTGGAGGCGAGTGGTTACGAGTCAAAAGCAATGTTAAAGAGGTGGGCTTTCAGTCTACATTTAAAGGTGACCAAGGATGGGGCAAGACGTAGGGGCTCAGGAAGTTTATTCTAGGCGTAAGGTGCAGCGAGACAGAAGGCGCGAAGTCTGGAGTTGGCAGTAGTGGAGAAGGGAACAGATAAGAAGGATTTATCCATGGAGCGGAGTGCATGGGAAGGGGTGTAGGGAAGGATGAGTGTGGAGAGATACTGGGGAGCAGCAGAGTAAGTACATTTATAGGTTAGTAGAAGAAGTTTGAACAGGATGTGAAAACGGATAGAGAGTGCCTTGAGTACCTGGTGGAGAGGAGCCATCACTGCCTCTTTAGGAGGGGAGGTATAGTCCAAAACCTCAAGCATCTTGGCCCAGGGCTCATCCTCCACCTTTACGGGGAATGGAATGGCATCAGCCATTTCCTGTACAACAGAGGTGAAAGAGAGTCTCTCAGGTGGAGACAGTCTCCTCCCAGGTGGAAGGGAGGGCTCAGAAGGAATCCCATAGGACTCATCGGAGGAAAAGTACCTGGGATCCTCTTCTGATTCCCATGAGCACTCCCTTCAGTGTCGGATAACACTTTCATAAGGGATGTCCGAGGCTGGACCTGCCTCAATGCTAAGCACCCATGTCCTTGAGAGCGGCATCGAGAAACTAGCTCCGTTTCAACTCAGGGGAAGCTTCCTCCACTAACATCAAGAGGGTGCCGACCTGGGTGGTTGTTGACACGGGCCGTAGCGCAAGAACCCCCAATACAGATGCATATTGCTGCATAAAGCCATCCAGAAGCTCAGGGAGCAAGGCCCGGATGTACTCACTGAGGGCCACCATCAGGAAAGACTGTGGCGTTGCCGCAGGCTGCAGAATCACTGGGGCCGGAGCAGGAGCAGGATCTCGGCTGCTTGGAGACAAATGCATCGGCACCTCCTGGATAGAGGAGGAGCGATTCTCCCAGCGTTGATGCTTTTCGGGTATCAAATCCCTCAGCGCCCCAGAGCTCCCGGCACCATGTATCGAGGGAGATTGGTGACAGTGCTTCGCGCCTTCTGTATCACCCATGTTTCACAATGCCAACAAAGACGACATTGAATCCTCCCGTCACCTCAGGGTCGAGTCCGACAATGGACGGTTCAGGCGGGGTCTTGCATAGCAGAAGGCCTTGAGACAGGTGGAGACCCACTCGATGCCTTCGTCCTGTGTGATGAGGGTCGGAAAACACTCCAATCTCCACGGTTCTTCGGAGGACAACTTCAGAAGTAGAGGGAACCAGATCTGACGGGGCCAAAAGGGCACTATCAGAATCATGGTGCCGTGGTCTTGCTTGAGCTTCAGTAAGATCTTCCCCACCAAAGGTATGGGAGGATAAGCATACAGGAGGCCGGTCCCCCAATGGAGGAGAAAGGCATCCGACGCTAGTCTGCCGTGTGCCTGTAGTCTGGAACAGAACAGAGGCAGCTTGTGGTTGGTCTGAGAGGCGAAAAGGTCCACCGAAGGAGTGCCCCGCTCTCAGAAGATCTTGCGTACCACTCTGGAATGGAGCGACCACTCGTGTGGTTGCATGACTCTGCTCAGTCTGTCGGCCAGACTGTTGTTTACGCCTGCCAGGTATGTGGCTTGGAGAAGCATGCCGAACTGGCTAGCCCAACGCCACATCCCAACGGCTTCCTGACACAGGGGGCGAGATCCGGTGCCCCCCTGCTTGTTGATGTAATACATGGCAACCTGGTTGTCTGTCTGAATTTGGATAATTTGGTGGGACAGCCGATCTCTGAAAGCCTTCAGAGCGTTCCAGACCGCTCGTAACTCCAGAAGATTGATCTGCAAATCGCATTCCTGGAGGGACCAGCTTCCCTGGGTGTGAAGCTCCCCATGAGCTCCCCACCCCAGGAGAGACGCATCCGTAGTCAGCACTTTTTGTGGCTGAAGAATTTGGAAAGGTCGTCCCAGAGTCAAATTGGACCAAATCGTCCACCAATACAGGGATTTGAGAAAACTCGTGGACAGGTGGATCATGTCTTCTAGATCCCCAGCAGCCTGAAACCACTGGGAAGCTAGGGTCCATTGAGCAGATCGCATGTGAAGGCGGGACATGGGAGTCACATGTACTGTGGAGGCCATGTGGCCCAACAATCTCAACATCTGCCGAGCTGTGATCTGCTGGGACGCTCGCACCCGAGAGACGAGGGACAACAAGTTGTTGGCTCTTGTCTCTGGGAGATAGGCATGAGCTGTCCGAGAATCCAGCAGAGCTCCTATGAATTCGAGTCTCTGTACTGGGAGAAGATGGGACTTTGGATAATTTATAACAAACCCTAGTAGCTCCAGGAGGCGAATAGTCATCTGCATGGACTGTAGAGCTCCTGCCTCGGATGTGTTCTTCACCAGCCAATCGTCGAGACAGGGGAACATGTGTACTCCCAGCCTGCGAAGCGCCGCTGCTACTACAGCCAGGCACTTCGTGAACACTCTGGGCGCAGCAGCGAGCCCAAAGGGTAGCACACAGTACTGGAAGTGACGTGTGCCCAGCTGAAATCGCAGATACTGCCTGTGAGCTGGCAGTATCGGGATGTGCGTGTAGGCGTCCTTCAAGTCCAGAGAGCATAACCAGTTGTTTTCCTGAATCATGGGAAGAAGGGTGCCCAGGGAAAGCATCCTGAACTTTTCCTTGACCAGATATTTGTTCAGGGCCCTTAGGTCTAGGATGGGACGCATCCCCCCTGTTTTCTTTTCCACAAGGAAGAACCTGGAATAGAATCCCAGCCCTTCTTGCCCGGATGGCACGGGCTCGACCGCATTGGCGCTGAGAAGGGCGGAGAGTTCCTCTGCAAGTACCTGCTTGTGCTGGAAGCTGTAGGATTGAGCTCCCGGTGGGCAATTTGGAGGTTTCGAGGCCAAATTTAGGGTGTATCCTTGCCGGACTATTTGAAGAACCCAACGGTCGGAGGTTATGAGAGGCCACCTTTGGTGAAAAACTTTCAACCTCCCCCTGACCGGCAGATCGCCCGGCACTGATACGTTGATGTCGGCTATGTTCTGCTGGAGCCAGTCAAAAGCTCGCCCCGTGCTTTTGCTGGGGAGCCGTGGGGCCCTTGCTTAGGCGCACGCTGCTGACGAGAGCGAGCGTGCTGGGGCTTAGCCTGGGCTGCAGGCTGTCGAGAAGGAAGATTGTACCTATGCTTACCAGAAGAGTAGGGAACAGTCTTCCTTCCCCCATAAAAACGTCTACCTGAGGAGGTAGATGCTGAAGGCTGCCGGCAGGAGAACTTGTCGAAAGCGGTATCCCGCTGGTGGAGCTGCTCTACCACCTGTTCGACTTTTTCTCCAAAAATGTTGTCCGCTCGGCAAGGGGAGTCCGCAATCCGCTGCTGGATTCTATTCTCCAGGTCGGAGACACGCAGCCATGAGAGTCTGCGCATCACCACACCTTGGGCAGCGGCACCGGACGCAACATCAAAGGTATCATATACCCCTCTGGCCAGGAATTTTCTGCACGCCTTCAGCTGCCTGACCACCTCCTGAAATGGCTTGGCTTGCTCAGGAGGGAGCTTGTCCACCAAGCCCGCCAACTGCCGCACATTGTTCCGCATATGGATGCTCGTGTAGAGCTGGTAGGACTGAATCTTGGCCACAAGCATAGAAGAATGGTAGGCCTTCCTCCCAAAGGAGTCTAAGGTTCTAGAGTCTTTGCCCGGGGGCGCCGAAGCATGCTCCCTAGAAATCTTAGCCTTCTTTAGGGCCAGATCCACCACACCAGAGTCGTGAGGCAACTGAGTGCGCATCAGCTCTGGGTCCCCATGGATCCGGTACTGGGACTCGATCTTCTTGGGAATGTGGGGATTAGTTAAAGGCTTGGTCCAGTTCGCCAGCAATGTCTTTTTTAGGACATGATGCGTGGGTACTGTGGACGCTTCCTTAGGTGGAGAAGGATAGTCCAAGAGCTCAAACATTTCAGCCCTGGGCTCATCCTCCACGACCACCGGGAAGGGGATGGCCGTAGACATCTCCCGGACAAAGGCCGCAAAAGACAGACTCTCGGGAGGAGAAAGCTGCATTTCAGGGGAGGGAGTGGGATCAGAAGCAAGGCCATCAGACTCCTCGTCAGAGAAATATCTGATGTCCTCCTCCTCCTCCCACGAAGTCTCATCATCGGTATCAGACACAAGTTCATGAACCTGTGTCTGAAGCCGTGCCCGACTCGACTCCGTGGAAACACGGCCACGGTGGGAGCGTCGAGAGGTAGACTCCCGCGCCAGCACCGGCGAAGCTCCCTCCGCCGACGTCGTCGGGGAGCCTTCCTGAGAGGCGGCCGCCGGCGCCTCACTCAACGGTACCGGAGGCGCAAGCACCCCCGGTACCGGAGGGGAAGGGCGCAACAGCTCTCCCAGGATCTCCGGGAGAATGGCCCGGAGACTCTCGTGCAGAGCGGCTGTGGAGAAAGACATGGAAGCCGATGCAGGCGTCGAGGTCAGAGTCTGTTCCGGGCGTGGAGGCTGTTCCGGGCTGTCCAAGGTGGAGCGCATCGACAGCTTCTGAACAGAGGGTGAGCGGTCCTCCCGGTGCCGATGCCTACTGGGTGCCGACTCCCTTAGCGACCCAGAGCTCTCGGTACCGATGCAGGAAGGTGACCGGTGTCGATGCTTCTTTGATTTTTTCAAACGAAGCATGTCACCGGAGCTTCCCGGTACCGACGAGGAAGACATAGAATCCAGCCGTCTCTTCCTTGGGGCCGAGGCCGAAGATGGTCGGTCTCGGGGGGGGGGCTGTACCACAGGAACCCTCAGGGTAGGGGGAGACCCACAAGAAGGCTCACCGCCACTAGCAGGGGAATGGACAGCCCTCACCTGCACTCCAGTCGAAGCACCACCGTCCGACGACATCAGCAGCAGCGGAGTTCCCGGTACCACCGACGCAGCCTTCCGATGTCTCGGTACCGACGATGCAGAGGGTCGATACCTCGATGCCGTCGATGCAGTCGATGCTGAGGTCGAAGGTCCTGATGCTGTAGATGTCGATGCACTCGATGCCTCCGGTGCTGTTGTCGACGAAGAGCCAGAGAACAACACGTTCCACTGGGCCAATCTCGCTACCTGAGTCCTCTTCTGTAAAAGCGCACAAAGACTGCAGGCCTGCGGGCGATGCCCAGCCCCCAGACACTGAAGACACGACGCGTGCCTATCAGTGAGCGAGATTACCCGGGCGCACTGGGTGCACTTCTTGAAGCCGCTGGAAGACTTCGATGACATGGGCGGAAAAATCACGCTGGCGAAATCAAAATCCGCGATGGTGACGAAAGGCACCAAAAATAGGGAGAGAGAAAACCCGTACCAAGGCCACAAAAAGGCCTACCCCGAAAGCAAAAAAAAAACTTACGTCGGGGAAAACAAACTAGACACACGTGAAGGGAAAAAGACCAAGGTCTTTCTTTTTTTTTTTTTTTGAGAAATCGCGAAGATGCGCGAGGGTCAATTTGAGAGGCGCGAAACAGCGGTAAAACACGACCGTCCCGAGCGCGGACAAAAGAAGACTGACGAACACGAGCCGGTTCGGGCGGGAAGACGGCCGCGCATGCGCGGTGTGCATGGGCGCGCGAGTACTAGCAAAGGCCTTTGCTAGTGAAGTTTCCAATTGGAGGGGCTGCCGTGAACGTCACCCATCAGTGAGAACAAGCAGCCTGCTTGTCTTCGGAGAAAGCGAATGATACATACCTGTAGCAGGTGTTCTCCGAGGACAGCAGGCTGATTGTTCTCACGACTGGGATTGACGTCCACGGCAGCCCTACCAACCGGAATAAAACTTCGCGGGCGGTCCCGCACGCAGGGCACGCCCACCGCGCATGCGCGGCCGTCTTCCCGCCCTTGCGCGACCGTTCCCGCTCAGTTGAATGACAAGCAAGGAATGAGTAAAAACGCAACACTTAAGGGGAGGAGGAAGGGTAGGTGAGAACAATCAGCCTGCTGTCCTCGGAGAACACCTGCTACAGGTATGTATCATTCGCTTTCTCCGAGAACAAGCAGGCTGCTTGTTCTCACAACTGGGGAATCTCTAGCTCTCAGGCTCACTCAAAACAAGAACCCAGGTCAATTGAACCTCGCAACGGCGAGGGCATAACAGAAATTGACCTACGAAGAACAACTAACTGACAGTGCAGCCTGAACAGAATAAAATCGGGTCCTGGAGGGTGGAGTTGGATTCAAACCCCAAACAGATTCTGCAGCACTGACTGCCCGAACCGACTGTCGTGTCGGGTATCCTGCTGCAGGCAGTAATGAGATGTGTGGACAGATGACCACGTTGCAGCTTTGCAAATCTCTTCAATAGTGGCTGACTTCAAGTGGGCCACTGACGCTGCCATGGCTCTAACACTATGAGCCGTGACATGACCCTCAAGAGTCAGCCCAGCCTGGGCGTAAATGAAGGAAATGCAATCTGCTAGCCAATTGGAGATGGTGCGTTTCCCGACAGCGACCCCTTTCCTATTGGGGTCGAAAGAAATAAACAATTGGGCGGACTGTCTGTGGGGCTGTGTCCGCTCCAGATAGAAGGCCAAAGCTCGCTTGCAGTCCAATGTGTGCAACTGACGTTCAGCAGGGCGGGTATGCGGTCTGGGAAAGAATGTTGGCAAGACAATTGACTGGTTAAGATGGAACTCCGACACCACCTTTGGCCGAAACTTGGGGTGAGTGCGGAGTACTACCCTATTATGATGAAATTTTGTATAAGGAGCATGAGCTATCACGGCTTGAAGCTCACTGACTCTACGAGCTGAAGTAACTGCCACCAAGAAAATGACCTTCCAGGTCAAGTACTTCAGATGGCAGGAATTCAGTGGCTCAAAAGGAGGTTTCATCAGCTGGGTGAGGACGACGTTGAAATCCCATGACACTGCAGGAGGCTTGACAGGGGGCCTTGACAAAAGCAAGCCTCTCATAAATCGGACGACTAAAGGCTCTCCAGAGATGGCTTTACCCTCCACACGATGATGATAAGCACTAATCGCACTAAGGTGATTCCTTACTGAGTTGGTCTTGAGACCAGACTCTGATAAGTGCAGAAGGTATTCAAGCAGGTTCTGTGCAGGGCAAGAACGAGGTTCTAGGGCCTTGCTCTCACACCAGACGACAAACCTCCTCCGCTTAAAAAAGTAACTCTTTTTAGTGGAATCCTTTCTAGAGACAAGCAAGACACAGGAGACACACTCAGACAGACCCAACGAAGAAAAATCTACGCCCTCAACATCCAGGCCGTGAGAGCCAGAGACTGAAGGTTGGGGTGCAGAAGTGCTCCGTCGTTCTGCGAAATGAGAGTCGGAAAACACTCCAATCTCCACGGTTCTTCGGAGGACAACTTCAGAAGTAGAGGGAACCAGATCTGACGGGGCCAAAAGGGCACTATCAGAATCATGGTGCCGTGGTCTTGCTTGAGCTTCAGTAAGATCTTCCCCACCAAAGGTATGGGAGGATAAGCATACAGGAGGCCGGTCCCCCAATGGAGGAGAAAGGCATCCGACGCTAGTCTGCCGTGTGCCTGAAGTCTGGAACAGAACAGAGGCAGCTTGTGGTTGGTCTGAGAGGCGAAAAGGTCCACCGAAGGAGTGCCCCGCTCTCAGAAGATCTTGCGTACCACTCTGGAATGGAGCGACCACTCGTGTGGTTGCATGACTCTGCTCAGTCTGTCGGCCAGACTGTTGTTTACGCCTGCCAGGTATGTGGCTTGGAGAAGCATGCCGAACTGGCAAGCCCAACGCCACATCCCAACGGCTTCCTGACACAGGGGGCAAGATCCGGTGCCCCCCTGCTTGTTGATGTAATACATTGCAACCTGACTGTCTGTCCGAATTTGGATGATTTGGTAGGACAGCCGATCTCTGAAGGCCTTCAGCGCGTTCCAGACCGCTCGGAGCTCCAGGAGGTTGATCTGAAGATTCTGTTCCTGGAGGGACCACAATCCCTGAGTGTGGAGCCTATCGACATGAACTCCCCACCCCAGGCGAGATGCATCCGTCGTCAGCACTTTCATGGGCTGCGGAATTTGGAATGGACGTCCCAGGGTCAAATTGGTCCGAATGGTCCACCAGTGCAGTGAATTGCGGCAACTGATGGAGAGGCAGATGACATCTTCTAGATTCCCGGTGGCTTGACACCACTGAGAAGCTAGGGTCCATTGAGCAGGTCTCATGTGAAGGCGAGCCATGGGAGTCACATGAACTGTGGAGGCCATGTGACCCAGAAGTCTCAACATGTGCCGAGCCGTGACCTGCTGAGACGCTCTGGTCTGGGAAGCAAGGGACAGAAGGTTCTGCGCCCTTGCTTCGAGAAGAAAGGCCTGAGCCGTCTGAGAATTCAGCAGCGCTCCCATGAATTCCAGAGATTGGACTGGCTGGAGATGGGACTTCTGGTAATTTAGCACAAACCCCAGCAGCTCCAGAAGGTGGATAGTGCACTGCATGGACCGAAGGGCTCCTGCCTCTGAAGTGTTCTTGACCAGCCAATCGTCGAGGTACGGAAACACGTGCACTCCCAGCTTGCGCAAGTACGCCACCACCACCACGAGGCACTTTGTGAACACTCGTGGCACAGAGGCGAGCCCAAAGGGCAGCACACAGTACTGAAAGTGCCGTGTTCCCAAACGGAATCTGAGATACTGTCTGTGAGCTGGCAGTATCGGGATGTGAGTGTAAGCGTCCTTTAAATCCAGGGAACATAGCCAATTGTCTTTCTGAATCATTGGTAGAAGGGTGCCCAAGGAAAGCATCCTGAACTTCTCTTTGACCAGGTATTTGTTCAGGCCTCTCAGGTCTAGGATGGGGCGCATCCCCCCTGTTTTCTTTTCCACAAGGAAGTACCTGGAATAGAATCCCTGCCCTTCCTGCCCGGGTGGCACGGGCTCGACCGCATTGGCGCTGAGAAGGGCGGAGAGTTCCTCTGCAAGTACCTGTTTGTGATGGGAGCTGAAGAATTGGGCTCCCAGAGGACAATTTGGTGGAGTGGAGGCCAAATTCAGGGCGTATCCGCACCGCACTATTTGGAGAACCCACTGGTCGGAAGTTATTAGAGGCCACCTTTGGTGAAAAACTTTCAACCTCCCCTCGACTGGCAGATCGTCCGGTACGGACACTTTGATGGCAGCTATGTTCCCATGGATCCAGTCAAAAACCCGTCCCCTGTTTTTGCTGTGGAGGCGCAGGGGGCTGCTTAGGCGCACGCTGTTGACGGGAACGAGCGCGCTGGGACTGTCCCTGTGCCTGAGGCCTTCGGGCCGGCTGGGTGTATCTACGCTTGCTGTAGGCGTAGGGCGCAGCCTGCCGGACCCGGGAAAAACGTCCACCTGCAGAGGTGGATGCTGAAGGCGCCCGGTGGGAGAGCTTGTCGAGAGCAGTTTCCCGCTGGTGTAGTTGGTCCACCAACTGCTCGACCTTCTCGCCGAAAATATTATCCCCCTGGCAAGGGACATCAGCCAGCCGCTGCTGGGTGCGGTTGTTCAGGTCAGAGGCACGCAGCCATGAGAGTCTGCGCATCACTATACCTTGGGCCGCAGCTCGAGATGCCACATCACAGGTGTCATAGATACCCCTGGACAGGAACTTTCTGCATGCCTTCAGCTGCCTGACCACCTCCTGAAAAGGCCTGGACTGCTCCGAGGGGAGCTTGTCGACCAGGTCCGCCAGTTGCTTCACATTATTCCGCATGTGTATGCTCGTGTAGAGCTGGTAGGATTGGATGCGGGTCACGAGCATTGAAGATTGGCAGGCCTTCCTCCCAAACGAGTCCAGAGTGCGAGACTCCCGCCCCGGGGGCGCCGAAGCGGTATCCCTCGAACTCCGTGCTCTCTTGAGAGCAGAGTCCACGACCGTCGAGTCATGAGGCAATTGAGGACGCATTAACTCTGGGTCTGAGTGGATCCTGTATTGGGACTCCGCTTTCTTGGGTATGGTGGGATTAGATAAAGGTCTCAATCAGTTCCGAAGCAGTGTCTCTTTGAGGACATTGTGCAACGGTACCGTGGAGGACTCTGTAGGTGGTGATGGATAGTCGAGGACCTCGAGCATCTCAGCCCTCGGCTCATCCACAGAGACCACGGGAAAGGGAATGCAGATAGACATATCCCTAACGAAGGAGGCAAAGGAGAGGCTCTCAGGTGGCGAGAGCTTCCTCTCCGGTGAAGGAGTGGGGTCGGAGGGAAGGCCCACAGACTCCTCTGAGGAGAAATATCTGGGGTCCTCCTCCTCCCCCCACGAGGCCTCTTCCTCGGTGTCGGACATGAGCTCCTGTAGCTCAGACCTCAACCGGGCCCGGCTCGACTTCGAGGCACCGAGTCCTCGGTGGTGGCGTCGAGCGGTGGACTCCCGCGCCGGCGGGGATGAAGCTCCCTCCATCAACGTCGACTCCACCTGCACCCCCGGCGCCGGCACAGTCTGGCGCATCAGCCCTTCCAGGATCCTCGGAAGGATGGCTCAGAGGCACTCGTCAAGGCCCGCTGTCGGGAAAGGCGAGGGGGCCGGTGGAGGGGCCGGTGCCAGAATCTGCTCGGGTCCAGGAGACGGCACCGAAGTGCCTGTGCCCTGACGTAGCGATACCTCTACCACCGAGGGGGAACGCTCCTCCCGGCGCTGCCGCTTCCTCGGCGTCGAGTCATCTCTGGAGCCGGAGCTGGTAGCCACCTGCGCCGTGGGCGACCAATGACGGTGCTTTTTAGCTTTCTTCCAGTGCCCATCATCGGCACTCGGTGGTACTGAACAGGAGGAGGTAGATTCCCCCCGGCCTCGAGGGATCGGGTCCGACAGGGTTCGGTCCCGATGGCCCTGGGTAGAGGGAGTGACCTGGGCCGATTGCCCGCGCGGCCGCTCACCCCTGCCATCTCCGGAGGACCGGCGGGCCAACGGAACCTGTACTCCTGGGGTCGGTGCAGATTTCGCCGACATCGGTACCGGTACCGAAGATCCGGCCGTCGACACCGATGCCGTCGACGTCGAGGGGCCGGCGCAAGTTCCAAAAAGACGGTCCCGAAGAACTTGCCTCGCCACCTGTGTCCGTTTCCATAAACCGAGACACAAGGTGCACATCTTGGTATTATGCTCCGGCCCGAGGCACTGGAGGCACCAAGCGTGAGTATCGGTCTGCGAGATCTGCCGGCCGCACCGACCACACTTCTTAAATCCACTCGGGACCTTCGAGAACATCGACGGAAAAATCGCGTCGGCGAAGTCAAAGTCGTCGATGGTGGCGGTAAAAAGCACACCTCGAAAAAGAAAACGACCGCGCGGCCACAAGGCCGCAACTAGGCGCCCCACGCTAAACGACGAGGGGAGACAAAGTTTTCTTTTCTTTTTTGAAAAAGAACACGGAACAAAAGAAAACAAACGAAGAAGAAAAAAACTCGCGTCTAAGACGCGATCCGGTTTCCGGGGCTGACAGAGAGATAGACGAACGCGGCTCTCTCCAGCGCGGAAAAGAAAAGACTGAGCGGGAACGGTCGCGCACGGGCGGGAAGACGGCCGCGCATGCGCGGTGGGCGTGCCCTGCGTGCGGGACCGCCCGCAAAGTTTTATTCCGGTTGGTGGGGGCTGCCATGGACGTCAACCCCAGTCGTGAGAACAAGCAGCCTGCTTGTCCTCAGAGAATAATAATGATACAATACACCGCAACGCAATAATGGCACAAACAAATGACATGTGCTACCAAACCGTCGTATGTCCATTCCTTTCTGTTTTCAGCTTTTCTCCCCCCCATCCATGCCCCCCTCCCCTACAGAACCAAGACCTAGGTGCCTGAGGTACAGACCGTTCCTATCTCCATATTTAGTTATACCAATTGAATTATACTGTTATACAGTTATACCGTTAAACATTTATACCATTAAACACTGGAGGCTTTCCCAGGGGGCATCTGTGTCAGTTTCACAAAGCTGCTTCTCCAAAGAGAACGGCCCGGTGGAGGCCTGCCCCAGGGGAATTCAAACTGACCTCCCCCTTCCCAACCTGCCATTTGCTTCATGCTACTATGCCACTGAGTAAGAGGAGGGATTTTATTCACCCAATGTTGTAGGATAACTTTATTCGCTAGGATCAGCGCCAGTAAGACAAAACGGCACTGATACAGGTTCAGTCCCTGTGCAGCCAAGTCTGAGTCCAACCCCAGTAATAGGACTCTATAATTCCATTCTATGGGCTGTTATAGCACGTCCTCCAGATGCCTCAACACACCGTTCCAGAACGTCTGCAGCACTGAACATTCTAGAAATTGATGTGCCAGGGTACCTTTGCGATTTACACATCTATTACAGTCCTCTGATGCCCATAATCCCATTAACTTACCCCTACTCCTAGTAAGATACACCCGGTGCAGGATCTTCAATTGAATTTCGTGACAACTCACATTAGGGGTTACCTTGTAGGCCAATTCAAAGCATCTCTTAATCTCCCTTTGCGACACCTCACTGCCCACCCCTGAGCTCCACTTGGTGGCTAATGTGTCTACAAAATTGGTTGGCCTCCATGTTTTACCCACTTGGTACCAAACGGAGAGCTTATTGCGTTCCGTGGGCAGTTGCTTGAACACTACATCTAATGCAGTGAAGGATGGGAGTCTATTACTCTTCTTTTTCAAGGACAACATATAGTGCCTGATTTGTAAGTAAGAAAAAAATAAACGCCGTGGGATATTCCATTTGGCTTGACACTCTGCGAATGAGAGTATGTGGGTTCCCCCATCTACTAGCACCTGCCCTACATATCTACAACCTATCTGATCCCATTCCTTAAAATACCGGGAGCCCCTCCCTGCGGGAAAGTCGGGATTATCTAGAAGCTCTATGAATGGAGAGGGACGCACTGCTTCCTCCACCCTCTGTCACCACCAATCCCACGCCATACGTAACGGCAGGAGAGATCTCAGGAGAGATCTGAATCTGTGATCTCTTGCCATGCAGGGTATTGAATACAGACCAAGGGTGGGCTGCTAGTTCCCACACTCGTGGCGGTGCATATTTATGGCAACCCGTGTATATTTCGTGAATCCATCTAAGGAGCGCCGCAACATTATAAAGTCGAAGATCCGGTAAGTTGACTCCCCTTCATTTCGACCCCGGACCAGCTTACCATAACCTATCCTAGCCCTCCGTCCCCCCCAGATGAATGACGTTATAGCTCCCCGATATATCCTCTTATCTTTGCTGTGAACCCATATTGGCAACATCTGTAGGCCGCACAGGATCTTAGGGAAAAGTACCATTTTAACAAGCGCCACTCGTCCCAAGAGTGATGCTGGTAGGTCTTTCCATTGATGACACAATTTTCTTATCCCGTCCAACTTCTCAGCTACATTCTTTTTATACATGACCTTGAAATCTACGTGTAGATAGACTCCCAAGTATTTCATCGGACCCTTTGCCCAAGTCAACGGAAAGTCTGGACAGCTTTGGCACTTACAATTTTTGGATAGCGCCATAGCCTCTGATTTATCAAAACTGATCCTGAGACTGGAGAAAGAGCCAAAACGTTGGATCATGTCTATGAGGGTGGGGATGCCACTGGTCGCCTCCCCTAAAAAGATTAACATATCATCCGCAAAAAGATTTATTTTATATTCATCCTTCCCTATCCGAATTCCTGTTAGTTCTTGGGACTGCCGAATTTTACTCGCTAGGGGTTCCAAGGCCAGTAGAAATAGCATTGGGGATAAAGGGCATCCCTGGCGCATGCCCCAGAGCAGTGGGAACAACTGCGACAAGGCATTGTTTATCAAAATCTGTGCCATCGGATTCCTGTATAGCGCTCGTGTCCCCTGCAGAAATTCCCCGTAGATGCCAAATTGGGGAAGCACCCAAAAAAGATAGTCCCACAGTATCTTGTCAAACGCTTTTTCTGCGTCTAGGCTGACAATAATATTATCTCCCGGCGTGCTTCCCTTAGCCTGCAAAGCACTGAGCGCTCTGAGGATGTTTGTTGACAATGTGTTCGTTACTGTATAGTTCTTTTATGGCCGCTTTTTTTTGTGGATACTGGTTTTACAGAATTTTCTTTTGTTTGCTGGAAAGGTGCGATTTCCCTCTGTATCTGAAACTTTCTATGTAGTTGTCTAGTTTATTGTTTTGTCCATCGTGTGGAGTGAAATATGTAGTCTTTTGTTTAATGCCAGGAGCCTAAGAAATAAGATGGGAGAGTTAGAAGATATTGCACTAAATGAAAAATTAGATATAAAAGGCATCTCTGAGACCTGGTGAAAGGAGGCTAACCAGTGGGACACTGTCATACCGGGGTACAAATTATATCATAGTGATAGGGTGGATCGAATTGGTGGAGGGGTAGCATTGTATATTAACGAGAGCCTTGAATCAAATAGATTGAAAATTCTGCAGGAAACAAAACACTTCTTAGAATCACGGTGGATTGAAATTACATGTGTAAAGGGGAAAAGGATAATGATAGGAGTGTACTACTGTCCGCCTGGCCAGGATGAACAGACGGATGCAGAAATGTTAAACAAAATTAGGGACGCAAACAAACTGGGCAACACAATAATAATGGGTGATTTCAATTACCCCGATATTGACTGGGTAAATATAACATCGGGACACGCTAAGGAGGTAAATTCCTTCATGAAATCAAGGACAGCTTTATGGAGCAGCTGGTACAGGAACTGACAAGAGAAGGAAAAATTCTAGACCTAGTCCTCAGTGGAGCACATGATCTGGTGCGGGAGGTAATGGTGCTGGGGCCGCTTGATAACAGATCATAATATGATCGGATTTGATATTAGCTTTGAAGTAAGTATACATAGGAAATCAAATATTCTAGCGTTTAACTTAAAAAAAGGAGACTATGATAAAATGAGAAGAACGGTGAAAAGAAAACTTAGAGGAGCGACTGCGAGGGTCAAAAATTGACATCAGGCGTGGATGCTGTTCAAAAACACCATCCTGGAAGACCAGGCCAAATATATTCCGCGTATTAAAAAAGGAGGATGGAAGACCAAACGACAGGCGGCATGGTTAAATAGTGAGGTGAAGGAAGCTATTAGAGATTGTATAATCCTTCCTATATTGCCATGTTATATGGTTCAAGGCCTGTAGAAAGATTCAGCTGGATCTCATGGCTCAGCTGGCTCTGGATCCCAAGGCTTAGCAGGCTATCAGTATGATGGGCCAGCAGGCTCCCAAGTTTTCCTAACCATGTGTTCCTGCAGTTGTACTATGCTTTCTTAGGAAATGGGGCATGTTACATGTCAAGGTGACACAAGGAAGGAGCTGGGGGCCCTGCAGTCCATATATGGCAGATATAATTGGATGTAACCTTGAGACTAAGGACCATGTGAGCTCAGGATGTTGCTATGGAAACATGTGCTCGGAGTGGAAGGGACACCGGGTGTTTCATGATATGTACTAGCTGGTTTCATGGTCATTTTGCTATGAACACAGCCTTACTGATAAGCACTAAGTTAGTGGTCACAGGTGCGCATGTGCACAGAAGAGGAGAGTATGATATAATGTAGGAAATGGCCATACATATAAAAATAACAGAATATTACAGGAATATCCTGTTAGTTTAGGAGAAGTCACATGATTTCTGGGAAAGCGAAACTTATGGGGGGCTACTTATGTGATGTCCGGGAGATGTTAGCTGAGCAGTCCTTGTCTTTCAGGATGTGCATTTTGCTGACAACCTGCTCCAGGAAAGAGAACTACTGTTTGTATTTTTTGGCTCTGTGAGATAATGATAATAAAAGGTAATTTACTGGCTGCGCGTAACGGAGTCTAAGTTCTCTTTCTTATTTTTTCTCAGCCTATGGGGCTGTAGTGTTTCCCCCCCTTATCAGGGCTAGGAGATGGGAGAAAACACATTAGGTAAAAGAAAATCCTTCAGAAAATGGAAGAAGGAACCGACTGAAAATAATAAGAAACAGCATAAGGAATGTCAAGTCAAATGCAAAGCGCTGATAAAGAAAGCTAAGAGGGACTTCGAAAAAAAGATTGAGTTGGAGGCAAAAACACATAGTAAAAATTTTTTTTAAGTATATTAAAAGCAGGAAGCCGGCAAAAGAATCGGTTGGACCGCTAGATGACCGAGGAGTAAAAGGGGCGATCAGGGAAGACAAATCCGTAGTGAAGAGATTAAATGAATTCTTTGCTTTGGTCTTCACCGAGGAAGATTTGGGTGGGATACTGGTGCCGGAAATGGTATTCGAAGATGACGAGTCGGAGAAACTTAATTAATTCTCTGTAAACCTGGAGGATGTAATGGGGCAGTTCTACAAACTGAAGAGTAGCAAATCTCCTGGACCGGATGGTATTCATCCAAGAGTACTGATAGAACTGAAAAATGAGCTTGTGGAGCTATTGTTAGAAATATGTAATTTATCCTTAAAATCGAGCATGGTACCGGAAGATTGGAGGGTGGCCAATGTAACGCCGATTTTTAAAAAAGGTTCCAGGGGGGTCACGTGATGCGTTGAGAGCGTCAGCAGCAAAGTAGCTGAGCTCCGGGGACCTCACTCTCCAGGCAGATAAGAAAACACCCGAAAAATAAAAGTAAGCAGCTCCTGACCTTGTATACCACAGCGGGAAGGTGTATGGACCAATATTTGGTTGCTATGCTGGCTGGAATAGCGAAACGCAGCGCCAAGGTGGAGATAAGGAAAATCCTTGCCTCCGCATGCGGAATCTAAGATGGTGGACGGAGAGCTAGTGAGACGCGAGGAGTTCTCGGAGCGGCAGCTGGCCCAGATTTCGACGGCAGTCGGAGCGGTTTTGGAACCACGGCTTGACTCCTTGGCAGACCAGCTAGGGAAGGTCGAAGCCAGTATAGCGGCGCTCGCAACGCGTACACAAGCGCTGGAACAGCATGTGTCGGAGGCAGAGGACACGTGGCACAAAATGGAGCCAAAAGTATCAGCTCTGACAAAACAGGTCAGTGAACAAGCAGAAAAACTCGAGGACTTGGAAAATCGAGCACGCCGCTCAAACCTGCGATTGGTTGGCATACCAGAAGCTGTAACGGAGAGAAATCTAGGGCCGGCACTGGAAAAATGGCTGCAGCATGAGTTTGCACTCTCAGATAGTAGAGGAGGCCTATGCCTTGAATGAGCACACAGACTGGGTAGATTTCAAGAGGGAAAGAAACCTCGGGTTGTTATTATTAAAGTTCACAACTTTATTCATATGGAGGAAATCCTGCAAGAATTCAAGACCAAACGAGGTAAACTGCAATTTGAAGGGAAAGAGATTCTGATCTTCCCGGACTATTCGGCTGGCCTGCAGGAGAAGAGAAGGAGGTTTCACCCACTGTGCACAACATTAGTGGAGAAAAAAATACGCTTTACACTATCTTACCCTGCTGTGCTAAAGATTCATAAGAATGGGAAATGGCATAATTTTGTCTCGGAACAGATGGCAACAGACTTTATAAACAAAGAATTGAATGAATAGGACTTTATTTCGTGAGGAACATGGAAGGATCAGCCGAGACTGGATGTCATAAAGCAGAGGAGCAATCTGTTGGACAAATCTATAAGATACTTAATTATAGGTAAACTGTTTGTCTAATAAGACATGATATGTTTGAATGTTAATAGTATGATTTAAGAGTTTTGGGGAGTGGGGTCCCTAGCAGGCAAGTGACCTGAGTGACGTCAGATGGCGGAACACATGGTTGGCTATGGGAGGGGTGGGTTGGGGGAGGGAGAATAGAGTGAAAGGACATGGAGTACGAGTGGAGATGCATGTAGTTACTATTAATAAAAGGTTGGGCCAATTAGAACGTGTTGTTCAAGGGACCAGGGATTGGAGGCGAATGTCCCTGGGGGGGGCTGGACCCTCGGGGTTGGTTGAGATAGGAGGACTTGGAGTTGTTACTATAATATGTTATAGGAATGCAGAGTAAAGACACTTTGAAGATCCTGTCGTGGAATGTGGCGGGGATCACTTCCCCGATAAAGAGATATAAAATTCTGTCGCAGCTGAGGGCACATGGGGCAGATATTGCTTGTCTCCAGGAGACTAAACTGAATGATGCAGAGCACGCCAAACTTTGTCAACAATGGGTGGGAGCTTGCCACTATTCTTCATCTGGGAATAGGAGAAGTGGGGTGATTGTTCTGGTAAAGAAAGGGCTCCCTTGCCAATCTAAATTGATATTTAAGGACACAGAAGGGAGAGTGGTGCTTACTCATTTTAATTACCAAGGTAAGAAATTTTATTTATGCGCTGTTTATGGCCCTAACAATTATTCTCCACAGTTCTTTCAGTCATTAACAGCGTTGGGATTGCAATATGCGGATGCCCCGTGGGTGTGGGCAGGGGATTTTAATCAAGTCATGACACCAGAATTGGATAGGTCCTGTTCTCGGGCCAAAGCGGCATTGGGTCGGCCTTATGTAAGTCCCTACATCTAACTGATCCTTGGCGCCTGCTGCACCCTGATACCCGAGATTACACTCACCAATCGAAAGTGCACCTTTCTTGGTCCCGGATTGACTATGTCTTGGTGACACAATCTTGGTTTTTTAGAGTTAAGAAAGCTTTTATAGGCCCCATTGAAATATCGGATCACTCTATAATTGGGATAGAATTGAACATAGGGATTAGAGGGCCAACTAATAGATACTGGCGCTTCCCATCATATCTTTATCAGGACCAGTATTTTGTAGACCATGTGCGAAAACGTTGGCGTTTTTACATAGAGATGAACGATCAACCTGATATATCGCCATCAATATTTTGGGAGGCCTCTAAGGCTGTGCTCAGGGGAGAGATTATTGCTTTCATGAGTGCACGCGCAAAGCGCTTGGCAGCTGATATTATTCAATTAGAGTCGGTGTACCGGACGGCAAAGCAACGCCACATAGCTAACCCATCAAAGGAAAACCAAGAGAACATGACAGCTGCCCTGGTAGCACTAAATACGATGATCCACGAGAAATATCAAAGCTTATTCAGGGCTAGACGCCTTAATTTTCAAAGATTTGGGAATAGATCTGGTAAAATGTTAGCGCGGGCGGCTAGAGTTCGAAAATTGACTCAATTTATCTCCCATATTCACTTGCAGGATGGGTCACGGATCTCGCAGACTGTAAAGATCTTAACCGCGTTTCAAGAATACTTTAAGGGAGTTTATTCGCAACTAGGGGATCAACATGGCTCTATGATACAAGACTATTTGGAAAATGCGGGTATGGAGCCGAGAGTTAAAGAATCTCTGGCTCTCCCCATTAGGGCACACGAAATTCAACAGGTTATAAAGTCATTGCCATTGGGCTCAGCTCCAGGCCCCGATGGCTTTTCGAGTGAGTACTATAAAATATGGTCTCCTACTTTGATGCTGTGGTGGGGCGAGGGTATTTTTCACCAGGGGAAAATGAGGCGCTTATCACTCTAATCCCAAAACCGGGTAAATCCCCAGATCTTGTTGAAGCCTATCGGCCCATATCATTACTTAATGTGGATATAAAAATTTTGGCCCGGGTTTTGGCAGACGGTATCTGCCAACCTTAATTGGTGACTATCAAGTAGGTTTTGTTAGAGGCCGTCAGGCCGCAGTAAATGTACGCAAGGTATTGCTGTCAATTGCGCGTAGCCATGCTCTGGGGGAACAGTTGATGTTGGTAAGCCTGGATGCTGAAAAAGCATTTGACAGGGTGCAGTGGGCTTATCTGTTTCAAGTGTTAAAATATGTAGGTGTGGGGGGCTGGTTTATGGAGGCGGTCTCAACATTATATAACAGGCCCACAGCTCAGGTAGTTGTGAATAGAATGCAGTCTGACTCCTTTCAGTTACAGAGGGGTACGAGGCAAGGCTTATCCCCACTATTGTTTCTGCTATATTTAGAACCCCTTCTACGAACAATTATGAGGGATCCAGATGTTGTGGGGATGAGCATGCCGTCACTGGAGGTTAAAGTGTTGGCGTTTGCCGATGATATTCTACTGACCCTGACAAACCCGACATCGTCGATACAGCATTTAAAGGCAATTTTAGAGGAATTTAGCTTCTTGACAGACTTCTCTTTAAATTACCATAAATCTGTGGCCCTCCCTATTCAAGAGGAAATTCAAAAACAGTGGGAGGGGGAATTCCCATTTCAGTGGGCACAATCAAGCATTAAATACTTGGGAGTCCACATTCCTACAGATTTAGCAGAGCTGTACACAATAAACATGGAACCGTTAAAGCTCCGGGCGGAAGAAACTTTACAGCGATGGCATGCTCTACCGATCACTTTATTGGGCAGAATTGCACTTTATAATATGGTCCTATTTCCTAAGTGGACTTATGTGTTCCAGATGTTGCCATTTCATTTAAGACCGCGAGAGGGAAACTGGTTGAGGAAAAAATTAACATACTTTATATGGCAAGGGAAAAAAGCCCGGTTACCTTTTTCTAAAGTAGCTCTACCACGTTCAAAAGGGGGGTTAGGGCTCTTAGATTTAAAACTTTTCTCTTTGGCTAGTAGCATGAGGCATTTGTCTGATTGGTTCCGCTCTGCTAACTTCTTCTCCTGCACGAAGGCAGAGGTGGCACTGTTTGGAAAAATGCATTTTTCTTATTGGCTCCATGCACCCTCCAGAGAGTTGCCGGGGTTGAGGCCCTACCGCTATATCCTCTCACCGTTGAGAACAACATGGAGGTGGTTGGGTCAACACTATCGGGTGGATACAGGGGTTTCCACCTTGTTACCACTCGAGGGTAATTTAGCATTCCCGGCGGGTGGCTCTTCAATCCCCTTTCAGAGATGGGCCAAAGCGAGAATAAAGTACATATATCATGTAGTGAATAAACAAGGGGGGGTTAAAATCGTTTGAGGAACTGAAGGAAGAGTACAGACTGGGTGTGAATGATTGGTTGGCATATACACAATTGAGACATTATGTAAGCTCTTTGCCTGCGACCTCCTTAAATAATGTTTCCTGGGAAAAATTTAATGACATACTTGGACTTGAAGTACAATCACGCGTGCCTCTAAGATTGAAATGTTAAAATGTTTCAGACAAAATGATTATTGTATTGAATGGTTTTTGAATATTCAACTGTCTTGCATTGTCTTGAAATAAAAAAGATTTATAAAAAAAAAAAAAAAGGTTCCAGAGGAGATGCGGGAAATTATAGATCGGTGATAGAGACTATTATTAAGAACAAAATTACAGAGCACATTCAAAAGCATGGATTAATGAGACAAAGTCAACATGGATTTAGTGAAGGGAAATCTTGCCTCACCAATCTACTACATTTCTTTGGACATGTGGATAAAGAGGAGCCGGTTGATATTCTGTATCTGGATTTTCAGAAGGCGTTTGACAAAGTACCTCATGAAAGACTTCAGAGGAAATTGAAGAGTCATGGGATAGGATGTAGTGTTCTATTGTGGATTAAAAATTGGTTAAAAGATAGAAAACAAAGAGTAGGGTTAAATGGTCAGTATTCTCAATGGAGAAGGGTAGTTAGTGGGGTTCCCCAGGGCTCTGTGCTGGGACCGCTGCTTTTTAACATATTTGTAAATTACCTAGAGATGGGAGTAACTAGTGAGGTAATTAAATTTGCTGATGACACAAAGTTATTCAAAGTCATTAAATCACGGGAGGATTGTGAAAAATTACAAGAGGACCTTACGAGACTGGGCGTCTAAATGGCAGATGACGTTTAATGTGAGCAAGTGCAAAGTGATGCATGTGGGAAAGAGGAACCCGAATTATAGCTATATCATGCAAGGTTCCACGTTAGGAGTCACAGACCAAGAAAGGGATCTAGGTGTCGTTGTTGATGATACATTGAAACCTTCTGCTCAATGTGCTGCTGTGGCTAAGAAAGCAAATAGAATGTTAGGTATTATTAGGAAAAGAATGGAAAACAAAAATGAGGATGTTCTAATGTCTTTGTATCGCTCCATGGTGTGACTGCACCTCGAATATTGTGTTCAATTCTGGTCGCCGCATCTCAAAAAAGATATAGTGGAATTAGAAAAGGTGCAGAGAAGGGCGACGAAAATGATAAAGGAGTTGGGACTACTCCCCTATGAGGAAAGGGCTCTTCAGCTTGGAGAAAAGGCAGCTGAGGGGAGATATGATAGAGGTCTATAAAATAATGAGTGGAGTTGAATGGGTAGATGCAGTGGTGTGCTGGAGCCGGCTCGCTCCGGCTCGCAAGATCCGGTTGTTAAATTTTGGCCGGACTTGCGAGTCGGTTGTTGGAAAGGGCGAGCCGGCTCTCCCTCCCTCCGCCCTCCAGATCCGGTCCCTCACAGATCCTACCTTGACTATCGAATTCTTCGGGGCAGCCAGTGTTGCCTGCCCGCTGCTATCGCTGACTTTCTTCCGTCGCCTGTTTGCGCTTTAAAAATGGCCGCCAAGACTTCCAGAGGTGGCCTCGCGAGACTTCTGTAAATCTCGGCGGCCATTTTGAAGCGCGATCGGGCGGCGAAGGAAAGTCAGCGATGGCAGCGGGCAGGCAACACTGCTTGCCCCGAAGAATTTGATGGCCAAGGTAGGGTCGGTGAGGGACCGGATCGGGAGGGAGGGAGGAAGCAGGAGAATTTTTGAAACAAGTCGGGAGGGGGTGGCAGGGGAGAGAAGGGAGCTGCTGGACATGGGTGGATGGAGGGCAGGGGAGAGAAGGGTCACTGATGGGCATGGGTGGATGGAGGACAGGGGAAAGGAGGGTCACTGCTGGGCATGGGTAGATGGAGGGCAGGGGAGAGGAGGGTCACTGCTGGGCATGGGTGGATGGAGGGCAGGGGAGAGGAGGGTCACTGCTGGGCATGGGTGGATGGAGGACAGGGGAGAGGAGGGTTACTGCTGGCCATGGGTGGATGGAGGGCAGGGGGAGAGGAAGGGAGAGGGAATAAATGCTGGACATGGATGGAGGGGAGGGAAGAGTGAGGAACAAGATAAGGGAAAAAGAAGAGAGGAGAAAAACTGCACATGGATGAAGAAAATAGGCAGAAGCTGAGGACCAGAAATGAAGAAGAAAGGAGGAAAGGAAAGAAATAAATGGAAAGGAAGCCCTGGAAACGGAGTTAAGAGGACAGATAGCAGCAGAATCGGATACTGGGCCAGCATGATCAGAAAAACAGTCACCAGACAACAAAGGTAGAAAAAATCATTTTATTTTCATTATAGTGTTTGGAATATGTTCCCTTTGAGAATCAGGTGCTCAACATTAAAAGTTTATATTTATTTACTTATTTATGGCATTTTATCCCACATTAAACATGAATTAGATTGGAACCTGGGATCATTTAATTTTTTTTTCCTGGAGAGAGTAATGCATTGCCCCCCCCCCCCCCCCCCCCCCACTGGCTATAGCCAGCTCTGCAATTTTGGGGGGCACCGAGGTGGACCGGGGAGAGAGCCTGTTGTTAAAAATGTACCAGCACACCACTGGGTAGATGTGAAGCGTCTGCTCACGCTTTCCAAAAATACTAGGACTAGGGGGCATGCGATGAAGCTACAATGTAGTAAATTTAAAACGAATCGGAGAAACTTTTTCTTCACTCAACGTGTAATTAAACTCTGGAATTCGTTGCCAGAGAATGTGGTAAAGGCGGTTAGCTTAGCGGAGTTTAAAAAAGGTTTGGACGGCTTCCTAAAGGAAAAGTCCACAGACTGTTATTAAATGGACATGGGGAAAATCCACTATTTCTGGGATAAGCGGTACAAAATGTTTTGTACATTTTTGGAATCTTGCTGGGTATTTGTGACCTGGATTGGCCACTGTTGGAAACAGGATGCTGGGCTCGATGGACCTTTGGTCTTTTCCATTATGGCAATACTTATGTTGTATTCTAGTCTTTTGGGAGTCTCTCTTCTGTAGAAATGTATCTCCAAGAATATTGCTTCTTCCATTAAATTACCTAGAGAAAACCTACTGCAGTACAAAGAGAAGAAAGCCATAGAGAGAAGAATCCCCCTTGAAGTGACAGAAAAAAACTACTGCAATACAAAGAAAAGAAAGCCACAGCGAGAATTCCCTTTGTAATGACATACAATCCAGAGCTAGAAAAATTAAGAAGAATCATAAAAGATCTACAGCTATTACTCCAGGAAGATGAATTACTGAAAGAGATATTCTCAGCCCCGGCAGTACTGGCCTTCTGACAGCCACCTAATTTAAAACAGAAAATAGTGGGGAAAAAACCTCCCAATACAAGCTCAAAAAGAAAAGAATAGCACACGTCCCTGCAATACACCTAGCTGCAAACTGTTCCCAACACATCTCACAGGACCCTACAATCACTTACATGGGAAAAAAATTCAGAACAGGATCCTTCACATGCTCATCTTCAAATGTGGTATATATCATTCCATGCAAAAAGTGTGAAGGGTGCTATATTGGAGAAACAAGCCAGATGTTAAGACAAGGCTCAAATATTAAACATTCCAGCGCCAACTAGGACGCTACCTTTGTGGGACAGCAGTTTACAAAACTAGAATACTGCATCAATGATTTATGGTAAGAATACTAAAAGGAAATTTTAAGACAATCCAGGAACGGAAGACCTTTGAAGTCAAAATGATGAAATATTTTGACACTCAACAGACAGGACTTTCTATCCCACTATAAACCATAAAATTTTACTGCTGTATCACTCTCACCAGCTATCCATCTCTCCCTGTTTCTCACCTAATTCACCTCTCCCCTCTTCCTGCAAGACTGTCATTTGAACACTTTTGTGTCTCACTTATATATTCTGATATTTATCAACATTTGCTTATTTCCAATCTGAAGAAGGGTTACCCTCGAAAGCTAATCAAATGTATTGTTACTTCAATAAAAAGGTATCATCTTATTTTCTTTTCTATGCAATTAGATATATTTCTAATTATTATTTATAAATAGAAAGGTGAAATTAGGCCTTAACTGCTAATTTTCTTTCCTTTAGACCCTCCAGACCTGTCAAGACGCTTGGGTTATGCACTCCTACCAGCAGAGGGAGACTGAGAACACTAAACTCTGACCATTGTACAAAGTAACCTGTGCAAAACCCCAACCAGCCAGTTTACAGATAACAAAGCAGAGAAAGTACAAAAGAACCTCTCACAAAACCCTATACATGGAAACTCTTCTCCAAACGAAATGTGCTTCTGCAGATCGAATGCAAACTAGAGCTCCGAACTGCCCCGGTCTTGTGCCAGAAGCCTGACGACTGTTAGACCAGTAAAGTATCAAACATAGTACTCATCAGTCACAGCCAAAACCCGGACTCAAACAAAGGCAGAAATACCAACGATGACTGAATACTGAAAATAGGGCGGGTTCTTGACCAGTCTGGAGGGTCTAGAGGTGTTATGACCCGGTAGTGGTGAGCCCCTATGCCCCGACTGAGCACGGCAGAGATGGAGTGACACCGCACTCGGTCAGGCAGCCAGAAAACCCCTAGCTTCACCTGGGAAGCGACCACCATTCACCGGGAGTTGAGCCCAAAGCTGCAGGCGGCCACCAGGACTTCAGGAAACGACGGGGTTGCACAGCCGCTGACCAGGATAGCAGGAAACAGACACTGTCCAGAACCAGTACTCCAACAGGCAAAGAAATAGTCAAATCAGTCCAGAGTCAAGGCAGGCAGCAAACAAGCGAAATCCGGGAACTAGCCAAGGTCTGGTACACAGGAAAAACAGGAACAGAAGGAAGTCGGTGAACAGCACTCCGACAGCAACTCCTCAGAACAAATGAGGCCGAAGCAATGAACGCCTGGAGGCAGTGCTTTAAATAGTGAGGAAATCTGAGCAAACCACACTCAGGTGAAGCCAACATGGCTGCCCCCATAGGAGATCCTCCCAAGACCAAATATGGAGTTCCTTCCTGATCTCGTTTATACAAGATGGCCGCCCCTCCTGAGCTAGCCAAGATGGCCGCTGCCTGTGCTCTAAGCCGGATGACGGCTGCCAGACTTGGGAAACTGAAACCGACCCATCCTGGAGAAACATCAAAAAGCCGGCTAGCTCTGCTGGACCGCACCTCGCCGGCGAATCAGACGCGCAGGCCTGGAATCAGGTGAGGAACGTAACAAGAGGAAAGAAAATTAGCAGGTAAGGCCTAATTTCACCTTCCTCAGCGACCCTCCAGACCGGTCAAGATGCTTGGGAAGTACCAAAGCAGTACGTAACTAAGGGCGGGACCCCCGAAGACCAGAGGTCAAAACTGCCGCACCAAAGCCAGCATCTTCTCTTGCCTGAACGTCAAAAGAATGAAGAGAAGACCAGAATGCTGCCCTATAAGTGTCCTGCAGAGGAATCAAACTGCTTTCCGCCAAGGAGAAAGCTATCCCCGAGTGGAATGTGCCTTAAGAATAGGTGGCACATCGCGACCCTTCAGCAAGTAGGCTGAGGCAATTGCCTCCTTCAACCACATGTCAATCGTTGCCTTGGAAGCAACCGCTCCATTCTTAGGTCCTCCAAACAAAATGAACAACCTGAGTCCCTTTCAAGTACGCACACAATACCCGCTGGACATCCAGCTTATAAAGATGACGTTAAGTCAAGTCTCCTGAACGATCACCCAAAACCATCAAGGAAACCACCTGGTTCAAATGAAAGTCTGAAACCACCTTGGGCAAAAAGGATGGCACCGGCTTCAACGAAACCTTCTCCTTGGAAAAGGACAAAAAAGGCACTTTACATGAGAGAGCCTATAGTTCCAAAATCCTCCGTGCTGATGCAATGGCCACCAGAAATACTGTCTTCAGCGTAAGATCCTTGCAAGTGCACGTCTCCAACGGTTCTAAGGGAGATCCCACAAGAGCCTCCAGATTTAAATCCCATGGAGGAACCAATGGACGTCTAGGCGGCGAATCAGCTTAACTCCCCGCAGAAAATGAACCACATCCGGAGAAGAAGCTAAGGAAACCCCCCAAACTTTTACCTCGGAAACAGGCCAACGCCGCCACCTGTACTTGAGACCCCTGTCCAAGCCATCCTGCAAAAACGCCAACACTTCCGGGACAGAGGTGCACAAAGGGTGTAAATCTTGATCCTGGTACCAATCTTCAAAAATCCGCCACACGTGGACATAGGCTAAAGAAGTGGACCGTTTACGCGACCATAACATAGTGTCAGTGACTCCGGGAGAAAAACCTTTCTCCCTCAACCTGTTTCTCTCAAGACCCTATAACAACAGTACAGACTCCCCAAATGGGAGTGGACCCTTCACTTTCAGACAAACTAGATCTCTATACCACGGCCGACGTGACCAATTTGGCGCAAATAGGATTACCAGGCCCAAGTGTCCCTCAATTCACTGCAGTACCTGACCCACCATCGGCCACAGGGGAAACACATAAAGCAACTCCTGAGAAGGCCTCAAAAGTACCAAGGCATCGATTCCTTCTGATCAGGGGTCCCTCCGCCGACTGAAATACTGAGGCACCTGGGCATTGGCTGTCACCATGAGATCCATCACAAGCAGACCCCACTCCAACACGAGGCGATGGAAGACCGGACATTGAAGAGATCACTCGCCAGGTTCCAGCGTATGACTGCTCAGAAAATCCACACTCACGTTGTCCACTCCTACCAAGTGACCTGTCGAGAGGTCCTGCAGATAAACTTCTGCCCAGTGCAACAATTCTGCCGCCTCCTCAGCGACCAGCCGGCTCTTCGTACCTCCTTGACGACTGACATAGGTTATGGCCATTGCGTTGTCGGACAGGACTCTGACAGCCTTGCCAACGAGGAGGGCCTGGAAGGACTGCAGAGCAAGATGAATCACCCGAGTCTCTAAGCAGTTGATGGACCATCTGGCCTCCTCCGTCAAGCACCTTCCCTGAGCAATCTGGCCAAAACAATGGGCTCCCCAGCCTCCCAGACTGGCATCCGTGGTGACAACTATCCAATCCGTAGAATCCAATGGCATGCCCTTCTCCAGATTCGGAGTGTGAAGCCACCACTGAAGACTGCAGCGGGGAGCTCTCCTCAGAGGAAACTTCTCTCCCAGGTCTTGTGTCTGAGGGGACCAGCAATCCAGCAGGGCAAACTGTAACTGCTGCATGTGCGCCCTGGCCCAAGGAACCACCTCTATCGCTACCGCCATAATACTCAGAACCTGAAGATACGAACGAGCCGCAGAGGCCCTCTCGGATCACAGCTGCCGAATCTGATCCTGCAATTTGGCAATCCAAACTGGAGGCAGGAACACACAACCCTTCGACGTGTTGAACCTCACCCCCAGATACTCCGGGGACTGCAACGGTACCAGATGATTCTTGGATGAATTTACCACCCCAGCCAAGAAATAAATCACTCGCGAGGTCGCCATTTCGCTGTACAACCTTGACTTGGCTCGAATCAATCGTCGCCGCAACTACCACCATCACCTTGGAGAAGGTCTGGGGTGCCATCACAAGCCCAAACAGCAGCACACAGAATTGAAAATGCTTCCCTAAGACAGCAAACCGAAGAAAACGCTGATAGGTCACCCTGATGGGGATGAGTAAATATGCTTCCGTCAAGTCAAGAGAAGTAAGGAATTCCCCTCTCTAAACCGCTACAATGACTGAGTGCAAAGTTTCCATTCGGAAGGAGGGGACCTTGAGCGCTCCATTGACTCTCTCTAGGTCTAAAATGGGATGAAAGGAACCCTCCTTCTTGGGAACCACGAAATAAATTGAACAACCTGTCCCTTGTTCTTGTTTAGGAACGGGCACCACGGCCCACAAAGATATCAAAAGTAGGGTTTCCCGAACCCCTCCTGCCTTTAGCCGAGAGCGACATGGAGAGTCCAGAACGAAATCGGGGAGCGGACTGTCGAACTTCAGCACATACCCGTCACATACTACCTCAAACACCCATTGGTCTGATGTAATCTGGGCCTACCTCTGGTAAATCTGGCTCAACAGAGCGCCCACTCGAACTAGAGGCAGGACCCCACACCCTCACTGAGAGGCGCGTATGGAATCAAAAGTCCTCATGGAGGAGTCACGGTCTCCACGACGACCCCCTCGAAAGGACTGAGTCCATTGGAAGAAACGACCTTTGGACATTCCACTCAACCTACCCGGTCTGTACCATCTAGAGTCCCGAAACCGACCACACGCTGACATCCCCTGGGTGCCTGACTTGGGACAAAACTCCAGAAGGTGTGAAACTTTAGACTCCCCAAGAACGGGCAACAACTTATCCAGGTCAACTCTAAAAAGCATAGAACCCTTAAAGGGTAGAGAGAATAACTTAGAATTCGAGGCTACATCCACAGCCCAGCCCCTTAACCAAAGTGCTCAACGGGCCCCAACCACAAGGTCCATATTCTTTGCAGATGCTCGCAGTAAATCATAAAGAGCATCAGATAAAAAAGAAGAGCCCATTTCTAGCTTAGCCAGTTCCTGTACACAGGTAGCCCTATCCACAGCGGATCATCTAGAAGCTTCTCAGCCCATCTGAAGCAAGCACGATGGGCTGCGGCACGAGAGCCGAAAGATCAAAACTACGCTTCAGAAAGGACTCTAGCTTCCTATCCTGGGGGGGTCACATAAGGCCGCGCCAACATCTATTGGAATAGCTGTGCCCTTGGTAACCGCTGTCACCACAGCATCCACCGTAGGAGACCTTAGGGTGTCCCCATCCTCCTGAGGGAGAGGATAAAGCCTAGCCATGGCCCAAGACAACTTACATGGAGATTATGGAGAAGCCCACTCTTGTGCTATTATGTCCCTCAGGACTTTATTCATGGGGAAAGAATGAGGGGGGCACTGAATACCTTTAACCAAAGGGTCTACCTACTTCACCTCCCCCACCTGAGTATCCAAGGCCTCAAATTTGAGAGTGGACAAAACCTGGCCAATTAATTCTACTAACTCGTCCCTATGAAAAATCCTAACCATTGAGGGGCCCTCCCCTGGCAGGGAACAATCATTTTCCTGGTCAGCACTCAAAAAAGGATCATCTCCAAGGTCACTGAAATCTTCCTCAGAATCTTAGAGAGAAAAAGGCTCGAGATCCTCTGCCCAATCCAGGCGAGGTCTCTTGGCAACCACAGGACCTGACCCCGACCCCCCTCCCCAGGGGATTCCAGCAGGGAGGCCCCCGATTTCCATGCTTGAAACATAGACCAAATAAAGTCAGGAGGGAAACCCATTCCTTCTGAGTTATCATTAAGCAAAACTGGGCCGGGACATATGGGGCTCTGCAACGGCTCAGCCACACAGGGAAAATCCAAGATGGCAACGGTTCTCGCCAAAATCAGAACCGCCGATGTAACACCCGACTGAGGAACCGATTCAGCCCCAACAGCACTCACGGCAGAAACCTCTGCTGTCAACGCCAAAGGAGCGGAGGACAGCGGCTACGGCTCCTCACACAGATGGCATTGACCTCCCGGAACTTCTACACCAAGATACGTGCAGGAACGGCAGCGGAGCAACTTCCCAGCCGACATCACCATGGGGGAGGGAAAATGACAAGACGCAAACTGGAGTAAAAGGAGTCTGTCTCAGTACAGCTCCCCTGCACTAGGAAACTCCGCTCTCCCAGAGAGCTCAGAAAAAAGACCCGGTTTGAAACCGGAGCTGTTTTTTTTTTTCTTGTGCACTTTATTTAAGTCACGCTGCTGCAGGCTGAAGTGGCTCTCAAGGCTTCTGCCCGAACACAGAAGCCGAGGCACAAGGCTGTCTACTCAGGACAGCACAGCAAGGGGGAGGGACCCGGCCACCCGGGTGTGACACCAGACACACTTCCTCGAAACACCGAGAGAGACCAAGTACAAGGTTTTTTTGTTTTTTTATTTTTTCATTTTAGATTGCCCCAAAGAAAAGAAAACTATGTAACCCCTAGGGCCTAGCAGACCAATCAGACTGCACAGGCTGCACGTCTACCCTCTGCTGGAGAATGAGAAATACTGGCTAGTTGGGGTTCTACACAGATTACTTACACAGTATTCAGAGTTTAGTGTTCTCAGTCTCCCTCTGCTGGTAGGAGTGCATAGAGGAATTTTCATTGTATGTGTGTGTATGTATACACACACACACAAACATACAGTGCACTCCATTTACGTGCACGTCAGATAAACGCATGCTCTATTTAACTGCATGTCGTACTTCGGTCCCGTTTTTGGCGCCATCAATTTCTATGGGGACAAACTTCAGTTTAGCGCACCACTGATAAGTGCAAGATTCGCTTATATGCATGGTTCAAGACCGCTCCTCTGCAGGAAAGACTCCGCATAAGCGCACACACGGAATATGGAAGCCAATTGAACGTGACAAAGGGGCGGTAAATTTGAAATTTCGTTGGTTAACTGTCACAGGCAGAAAAAGCAAAAGAATGTTGTTAGAGTGTACACTGGAGTCGTCGTCACGCAACTGTAAGACTAACACTGGCTGAATGAATAGAAGTTCATAAAAAAATTAGAAAACAAAGTCAAGCATCTACTACTAAAGAATATGGTGTCAATTTTCAGTCAAATTTCAAGTTATCTTGAAGCAGAAAGACCAGCTTATGGAAGACTGGCAAAACAATAGAAATCCACACCGGAAACGTAAACGGGCGGGAAAAGCTGAGGATGTAGAAGATGAGAAAATTAGGTTCTTACCTTGGTAATTTTCTTTCCTTTAGTCATAGCAGATGAAGCCATTACGTATGGGTTATGTCCATCAACCAGCAGGGGAGATAGAGAGCACTCAAACTTTCACAGTGCCCTCTTGGCCAGCTAGCTCCACTGCCTCTTCAGTAGTTGAAGCTTCCAAAGCAGTATGGCAAACCGCAATGGGAATCACAAGAGCTTTCCTCACAGCGAACGATGGCCCATCACAAGGGCATGAACTCATAAAGGAGGGAATGCACATCCTCCTGGAGGGAATAAACTCATCCTCCTTATTGTATAAGTGGAGGGGAACACACGCGCCTCCTGGAGGGAATCACACATCCTCCCAACACACTGGAGGGAATGAACTCATCCTCCTATTTATAGAACTGGAGGGGAACACACGCGCCTCCTGGAGAGAATCAACACATCCTCCAAAAAAAACATGCTGGAGGGAATGAACACATCCTCCTAAATTTAAACTGAACATGAATCCTGAAGATTGTTTTCCAACTTTCTCCCAAGGAAGGAACTTCAGGAAATGAGAACAGAACCTGAAAAAACAGATTCACAGCATACAATCATACAGGGAGGGCTCATGGCTTCATCTGCTATGACTAAAGGAAGGAAAATTACCAAGGTAAGAACCTAATTTTCCCTTCCTTGTCATCAAGCAGATGAAGCCATTACGTATGGGATGTAACAAAGCAATCCCTAGATAGGGTGGGAACAAGCCACACCACGCGCTAGCACTTGTGCACCAAAACGCGCATCCCTCCTGGCAGCCACATCCAGCCTGTAATGTCGGGCAAAGGAGAGCTTAGAAGCCCATGTTGCTGCACTGCATATCTCTTGAAGAGAGAGTGCTCCAGTTTCAGTCCAAGAGGAAGAAATCGCTCTAGTACAATGCGCCTTAAAGGCTACAGGCGGAACCCTGCCGGCCAGCAGATCAAATACTGAAGAGGCAGTGGAGCTAGCTGGCCAAGAGGGCACTGTGAAAGTTTGAGTGCTCTCTATCTCCCCTGCTGGTTGATGGACATAAACCATACGTAATGGCTTCATCTGCTTGATGACAAGGAAGCTCTTCTTCAGTGGTTTTCTCAAGTCAGGAGCAGATAGTTTCCTGTCAGTGGTCCACTGCTTATGGAGAAAGCTAATCAGCTAGCTGAAAGTCTTGGACTAACTGAATTCAAAGCCACTGTTGGATGGTTGGAAAGATGGAAGGAGAGGAACAACTTAAAATTCAAGAAACAGCATGGTGAAAAACAAGACGCTGATTACTTTGGTGCTGAAAATTGGGTTGTTTCAGTTCTTCCTACCATCTTGAACGAGTTTGCACCTCGTGACATTTTCAATGCTGACGAAAACGGTCTCTACTGGCGAGCGATTCCTGATAGAACACTTGCAT
This sequence comes from Microcaecilia unicolor, assembly GCF_901765095.1. NCBI lineage: Eukaryota > Metazoa > Chordata > Amphibia > Gymnophiona > Siphonopidae > Microcaecilia > Microcaecilia unicolor. The sequence goes on along the minus strand of NC_044044.1, from coordinate 55,868,715 downwards.
TGAAACAAGCTGAAACTACAGGAAGTAAAATGTCAAAGGACCGACTGACAATCCTCCTTTGCTGCAATATGGATGAGTGAGAAGTTGGAACCACTCGTCATGGAAAGAGCAAACAGCCCCATTGCTTCAAGAAAAGCGACTTCCTGTGTCATACAAGGCTAATGCAAATTCATGGATGACTGGGGAAATTTGGAAGCAGTGGCTAAAGAAGACAGACACTAGAATGCGGGAACAAAAGCATCAGATTTTGTTGCTGTGTGATAATTGTACTGCACACAGTGATGATGTCAGGCTGTCTAACGTCAAGGTGGTCTTCCTGCCACCAAACTCTACCTCTCAGATCCAACCTATGGATCAGGGCATAATAGCCAATTTCAAACAACATTATCGGGCTCTTGTGCTACGTCGTCTGATGAGCGTTATGGATGACCAGACTAGCAAGGATAAACGTGCTGTTGAACTGGCTCGTAATCTATCACTGTTGGATTCCCTACATATGCAGAAAGAAGCCTGGAATCATGTTATACAGGCAACCATTATGAACTGCTAGAAGCGAGCAAGCTTTGCTAGGGATGTGGTGAGGGACGAAACAGATGCAGCTGTTGCAAACGCGTCAGATGAACAGGCTATTGACATCCCAGCCGGTGTTACTGAGGAGGAGTTTCATCACTACGTAGCTGTTGATTACAATCTATAAACAGCTGACGACAGCAATGATGTCGAGATGGGAAAATTAGGTTCTTACGTTGGTAATTTTCTTTCCTTTAGTCATAGCAGATGAAGCCATTACGTATGGGTTGTGTCCAGCAGGGGGAGATAGAGAGCACTCAACTTTTCACAGTGCCTCATAGCCAGCCAGCTCCACTGCCTCTTCAGTATTTGAAGCTTCCAAAGCAGTATGGCAAACCGCAATGGACTCATCCTCCTATAAGTGAACATGAATCCTGAAGACTGTTTTCCAACTTTCTCCCAAGGAAGGAACTTCAGGAAACAAGAACAGAACCTGAAACAGATTCACAGACAATACAGGGAGGGCTCATGGCTTCATCTGCTATGACTAAAGGAAAGAAAATTACCAAGGTAAGAACTTAATTTTCCCTTCCTTGTCATCAAGCAGATGAAGCCATTACGTATGGGATGTAACAAAGCAATCCCTATATAGGGTGGGAACAGGCCACACCACGCGCTAGCACTGGTACTCCAAAACGCTAATCCCTCCTAGCAGCCACATCCAGCCTGTAATGTCGGGCAAAAGAGAGCTTAGAAGCCCATGTTGCTGCACTGCATATCTCTTGATGAGAGAGTGCTCCAGTTTCAGCCCAAAAGGAAGAAATCGCTCTGGTAGAATGCGTCTTAAAGGCTACAGGCGGAGACCGGCCGGCAAGCAGATAAGCTGAAAAGATAGTTTCTTTGAGCCAACGGGCAATAGTGGCTTTAGACGCTGGAGACCCTCTGCGAGGACCTGATAGCAAAACAAACAGATGATCATAGATCCTGAAAGAGATAGTAACTCGCAGATACTGCAGCACAGTCCTGCGCACATCCAACAGGTGCAACTGCCCAAAAGATTCTGGAACTCCTCCTTATCAAAGGAGGGCAAGAAAATAGGCTGGTTTAGGTGAAATGCTGAAACCACCTTAGGCATGAAGGAAGGCACGGTCCGAACCTTGACCCCGGACTCTGAGAATTGCAGAAATGGGTCTCTACAGGACAGCGCCTGGAGCTCTGACACCCGTCTAGCCAAAGTAATGGCCACAAGAAAAAACAGCCATTAGTGTCAAATCTTTCTCCGATGCTCACCGAAGCGGCTCAAAAGGAGAAGCCTGCAGGGCCTTCAAAACTAGCCCCAGGTTCCAAGCTGGACAGGGTGCTCGCACGGAAGGCCGGAGCCGAAGCACCCCACTAAGAAACCGTGCCACATCTGGATGACCAGCTAAAGACACACCTTCAACCTTACCACGAAGGGAGGCCAACGCTGCCACTTGCACCCACAGGGAATTATAGGCCAAGCCTTTTTGTACACCATCCTGCAAAAAGTCCAGAATTGGCGAGACAAAAGCCCGCATGGGTGTGATCGCTTTTGAAGCACACCAAGACTCAAACTGGCGCCAAATCCTGGCATAAGCCATGGAAGTGGAACACTTGCGGGCCTGCAGGAGAGTGGAAATGACTGTGTTTGAATAACCTTTGTCCCTCAATTGCGCCCTCTCAATCGCCATGCCATAAGACCAAAGCGGCAGGCGTCCTCCATGGCTACCGGGCCCTGTGACAACAGGTTCAGTACCAGAGGTAAAGGAAGGGGAGCCTCCACTAGTATCTGTCGGAGGTCCGCATACCAAGGCCTCCTGGGCCAATCCGGGGTGATGAGGACCACTTCTCCTGGGTGCAGCCGAATCAACAGGAGCACGCACCCTATCAAGGGCCACGGAGGAAACACATATAGTAGACTCGGAGGCAAGGGCTGAGTCAAGGCATCCAACCCTACCGAGCGAGGATCTCTCCATCTGCTGAAGAAGCACGGGACTTTGGCATTTGAACTTGTCGCCATAAGATCCATCATGGGCTTGCCCCATTTGGCACATATCTGCAGGAATACTTCGTCTGCTAGTTCCCATTCTGCTGGATCGATCTGATGCCTGCTTAGATAATCGGCTTGCACGTTGCTCTGACCTGCAATGTGAGCTGCCGACAGAAACTGAAGATGCAGCTCGGCCCAGTGGCAAATCTGTTCGGCCTGCGCGACCAGTGCTCTGCACTGAGTGCCATCTCGTCGATTTATGTAGGCCACTGCTGTCGTGTTGTCCGACATCACTCTGACAACCAATCCTTCCAGGGTCACTTGAAAGGACAGAAGTGCCTGAAACACCACTTTCAACTCCAGGCGGTTGATGGACCACTCCGACTCCTCGGGTGTCCATAGACCCTGGGCATGCTTCCCCTTGCAATGTGCGCCCCAGCCCTTCAGGCTGGCATCTGTCACTACTAGACACCAATCGGGGAGCGCCAGTGGCATTCCTCGCCACAGCATGCTGTCTGAGAGCCACCACTCCATGCTGAGTCGGGCCGCAGGGAGCCAAGAAAGGTAAAATTATGTATCATACCTGATAATTTTCTTTCCATTAATCATAGCTGATCAATCCATAGACTGGTGGGTTGTGTCCATCTACCAGCAGGTGGAGATAGAGAGCAATCCTTTTGCCTCCCTATATGTGGTCATGTGCTGCCGGAAACTCCTCAGTATGTCGATATCCAAGCTCCATCCGCAGGACTCAGCACTTAGAGAATTACACCCACAAAGGGACACTCTGCCCAGCTCACCACCGCCGAAACGGGGGAGGGGAATTAACCCAGCTCATCCCCACACAAGTGGGGGAGGGGAATCCGTCCAGCTCATCCCCGCGGAGCGGGGGAGGGACACCACCCCGCCGATGCGGGGGGATCTGGCTTATCCTGCAACCGCAACCGCGGGAGGAGCTGACTGACCCTAACACCGCCGAAGCGGGAGGGGTACAAAGCTGCCCTACAGCCGCACGAAGCGGGAGGGAGCGCCAGCAGAATTTATGTCTCAATCCAGCCCCATAAAACGGAGGGGAGAGGAATGCAGCAGCTCACTGTAACACAAACTCGTCTCAACTCTTGAAGAATCCAATTGAAAAAACTTGAACACGAAGTCCTCCTGAACAGGAACTGAAGACTAAACTTGAATCTGAAATGCAACCAGAATATAAACAGTACAGATATCTGGGAGGGGCTATGGATTGATCAGCTATGACTAATGGAAAGAAAATTATCAGGTATGATACATAATTTTACCTTCCATATCATCATGCTGATCAATCCATAGACTGGTGGGATGTACCGAAGCAGTACTCACCCAGGGTGGGACATTGAAATCCCTGACCGCAACACTGAAGCTCCAAACCGGGCCTCCGCCCGAGCAGCCAGAGTCAAGCGGTAATGCCTGGAGAAGGTATAGGCCGATGCCCAAGTTGCCGCCTTGCAAATCTCTTCCAAGGAGACGGACCCGGCCTCTGCCATCGAGGCCGCCTGAGCTCTAGTGGAGTGAGCCTTCAGCTGAATAGGCGGCACCTTCCCCGCGGCCACATAAGCCACTGCAATGGCTTCCTTGACCCATCTTGCCACTGTAGGCTTAGCAGCCTGCAGACCCTTACGAGGACCTGCAAACAGGACAAACAGATGATCCGATTTCCGGAAATCATTGGTCACTTCCAAGTATCTGATGATGACTCATCTCACATCCAGATATTTGAGAGCAGAGTATTCCTCTGGGTAGTCCTCCCTACGAAAGGAAGGGAGACAGAGCTGCTGATTCACATGGAAGCGAGAAACAATCTTGGGCAGGAAGGAAGGCACTGTGCGAATAGTCACTCCTGCCTCAGTGAACTGCAGAAAAGGCTCTCGACATGAGAGTGCCTGGAGCTCGGAAACTCTTCTGGCTGAAGTGATAGCCACCAAAAAGACTGCTTTCAACGTCAGGTCTTTCAGAGATGCCCTCGACAAGGGTTCAAAAGGCGGCTTCTGCAAGGCTCTTAGCACCAGGTTGAGATTCCACGCAGGCACCACTGAGCGCAGAGGAGGGCGCAGGTGATTAACTCCCTTGAGAAAACGTACCACATCTGGCTGCGAAGCCAGGGAAGCACCCTTCAGGCGGCCCCTGAAGCAAGTCGCTACCTGGACTTTAAGGGAACTGAGCGACAGACCTTTCTCCAGACCTTCTTGCAGGAAAGCCAGCACTGAAGAAATCGGAGCAGTGAAGGGAGAAAGTGAGCCTGCTTCACACCACGCTGCAAAAGTACGCCAAACCCTGGCGTAAGCAGTAGAAGTAGAGCGCTTCCTCGCTCTCAGCATAGTGGCGATGACCTTGTCTGAGAAGCCCTTCTTCCTCAGACGCTGCCGCTCAATAGCCAGGCCGTAAGACCAAAGGGGGAGGGATCCTCCATCACCACGGGACCCTGATGCAACAGGCCCTGCTCCACCGGCAGCCGCAGAGGTCGTCCACTGAGAGCCTGATCAAGTCCGCATACCAGGGACGTCTGGGCCAGTCCGGACCCACCAGATTTATCCGGCCCGGATGCTTTGCCACCCGGTCTAGTACCCTGCCCAACATCGGCCAGGGCGGGAACACATAGAGAAGCTCTTGTGTCGGCCACTGTTGGAGAAGAGCATCTACTCCCAGAGATCGAGGGTCCCGTCCTCTGCTGAAAAAGCGCGGCACTTGGCAATTGGCCGATGACGCCATCAGATCTAGGCTCGGCTGGCCCCAGCGCTTCGTGATGTCCAAGAACGCCTGAGCCGATAACTGCCACTCTCCGGGTTCCAAGGTATGGCGACTGAGAAAGTCCGCCTTGACATTCATGACTCCGGCAATGTGGGCCGCTGACAGCTGTTCCAGGCTCGCTTCCGCCCACTGGCATAGATTCATGGCTTCCTTGGCTAGAGGGGCGCTCTTGGTACCTCCCTGGCGGTTGACATAGGCCACAGCCGTGGCATTGTCCGACAGGACCCGTACTGGCTTCAACGCCAGTACCGGGAGGAACTCCAAAAGCGCCAACCGAATGGCTCTGAGTTCCAGGAGGTTGATAGACCACTTTGCCTCTGCAGGAGACCAGAGCCCCTGCGCTGTCCTTCCCATGCAGTGGGCTTCCCCAGCCCGTCAAAGAGGCGTCCGTCGTGACGACAATCCACTCTGGGGTCACAAGAGGCATCCCTGCAGACAACTTGTCTGTCTTCATCCACCAGCTTAGCGCCTTGCGCACTGCTGGGTCCAAGGGAAGGCGCACAGTATAATCCTCCGACACCGGAGTCCAGCGCTGCAGCAGAGAGTCTTGTAGTGGTCTCATATGAGCCCTGGCCCAGGGCACTACTTCCATCATGGCCGTCATAGAGCCCAACAGCTGCACATAGTCCCAAGCCCGAAGCGGAGAGGCTACTAGGAACTGGTCCACCTGAGCCTGAAGTTTGACAATCCGATTGTCCGGCAGGAACACTCTGCCTACTTGGGTGTCGAATCGAACTCCCAGATACTCCAGGGACTGAGTCGGGCGCAGCTGGCTTTTCTCCCAGTTGATGATCCACCCCAGGGAGCTCAAAAGAGCAATCACCCGGTCCACAGCTTTTCCGCACTCTGCATAAGAGGGGGCTCGGATCAACCAGTCGTCAAGATAAGGATGGACTTGTACTCCTTCCTTTCGCAGGAAGGCCGCGATGACCACCATTACTTTGGAGAAGGTCCGCGGAGCAGTAGCCAACCCGAACGGGAGGGCTCTGAACTGGAAGTGACGGCCCAGGACTGCAAAACGCAGAAAGCGTTGATGAGGAGGCCAGATGGGAATATGTAAGTACACTTCCTTGATGTCCAAGGATGCCAGGAACTCCCCTGCCTTCACTGCCGCTATAACAGAGCGGAGAGTCTCCATGCGAAAGTGCCGAACTTTCAAGGCCCGATTGACCCCTTTGAGGTCGAGGATAGGCCGTACAGAACCTCCTTTCTTTGGTACCACAAAGTAAATGGAGTAACGTCCCTTGCCAAGCTGATTTTCTGGCACCGGAACAACCGCGCCCAGGCGGATCAGATTGTCCAAGGTCTGCTGCACTGCCACAGCTTTGACCGGAGACTTGCAGGGAGAGAGTACAAACCCGTCTCTTAAGGGTCGGCAGAACTCTAGCTTGTAGCCGTCTCAGATGACTTCCAGCACCCAAGCGTCTGAAGTTACCCTGGTCCACTCGCCCAGAAACGAGGACAGGCATCCTCCAATCTGCACTGGGCCATGGACCAGGATCCCGTCATTGGGTACGAGACCCTGGGGGATGACCGGAGGGCGCACCTCCGGGACGGCGGTCTCTGCGAAAGGAATGCTGCTTGGGGGAGAAGTTCCTCTTGAAGGAAGAGGGGGCAGAGGAGCCCGACTTGCCCGGGCGGTACCGACGGGCTTCTTGAAACCGTCCTCTGGAGTTACCGGGGCGAGCACTAGCCCAAGCCCTGACCTCTGGTAACCTCTTGCCCTTAGACGTGCCGAGATCGGTCACAATTTTGTCCAGCTCGACCCCAAAGAGCAGCTTGCCTTTAAAAGGCATACTTAGCCAGGCGGGACTTAGAGGCGTGGTCCGCAGACCAATGTTTCAGCCAAAGCCACCGCCGCGCAGAGACTGTCTGAGCCATACCTTTAGCCGAGGCTCTCAAGACATCATACAGCAAGTCTGCCAAATAAGCCAAGCCCGATTCCAGGGCCGGCCAATCAGCCCTCAAGGAAGGATCCGAGGGGGAAGCCCGCTGCACAATCGTCAGGCACGCCCTGGCCACGTAGGAGCCTCAAACTGAGGCCTGCAAACTTAAGGCAGCCACCTCAAAGGACGACCTTAAGGCCGTCTCCAATCTTCTGTCTTGGGCGTCCTTTAGGGCCGTGCCACCTTCCACCGGCAACGCCGTTTTCTTAGTCACCGCAGTGATTAAAGAATCCACGGTAGGCCAAAGAAAGGCCTCCCGTTCACTTTCAGGCAAAGGATAGAGGCGGGACATAGCCCTAGCCACTTTAAGGCTCGCTTCCGGGACATCCCATTGAGCCGAAATTAAGGTGTGCATGGCATCATGCACGTGGAAGGTTCTAGGCGGGCGCTTCGTCCCCAGCATAATGGCGGAGCCAACAGGGGCTGAGGGAGAGACGTCCTCTGAAGAGGAAATCTTCAAAATGCTCATGGCCTGCACTAACAGGTTGGGCAAATCCTCTGAGAGAAAGATCCGTGCTGCAGAGGGGTCATCCGCTCCATCCAAGCGGGAATCCGTCTCCTCCAAGGAATCCCCAAAGGACCGTTGGGAGAACTCAGATACGCTGCCCTCATCTACATCAGAGGAAACAGAGTCCTCTAAGGCCTGGGAATCCACCCGAGGGCGTTTACTTCCGGGGGCCTCAACCCCTTTATCGGACAAGGGAGAAGGGGCAGCGTTTTGCATAAGAAAGGCCTGATGCAGCAGCAAAATAAACTCGGGGGAGAAACCCCCCAGACTGTGCACTTCAGCAGCCTGGGCCACAGTCCTAGACGCACCCTCAACCGGCGCTCGCAAGAGCGGGGGAGAAACATGCTGCGCATCCAAGATGGCGTCCGGCGCGACACTCCGTGAAGGAGCCGCGCGGGAAGAACGGCACTTAACTTTAGCTGCTTTTTTGCCGTCGCCCAAATCAAGGGCGGCCATGGCATTAACGTCTCCCAGCTCAAGGGCGGCCCAAGAAGAAGCCGTCCGAGCAGAGTGGCCGGCCAAGATGGCAGAGGCGAGCAGCGGGGGATGGGCGTTTATGGCGGGAAAAACCGCCGCACCGGAGGAAGACCCGGGACACTGACCGGCCTCCGAAGTGACACCCAACAAGGGCGAATCAGACTTTAAGACCCCCGCATCCCCGCTAACAGCGCACACGCGGTCCGGGGAGCGATTCTTCGCGCCCTCGCCCTCCGACGCCATAGGCCACGTGGAGATCGATTGGGGAACCCCCTGCCCGCTATAAAAAAGTAAAAATTACCTGCTTCTCGCTCCGAGCTGTAACGACCTGGTGTCCCAGTGAGTAGCTGCAATAAACGTTTAAATAAACGTCGAAATAAATGCCCTTAAGGACGTCAAAAATTTTTTTTTTTTTTTTTTACGGAGCCAGCGGGAGGGGGGAGAAAAGGAGGGACCTGGCGCCACCAGGTTTGCACTTGCTCAAGAAGAGCCCTCAACCCCAGGTACTCAAGAAAACCTAAAAATTAGGCTTGGAGACCTAGCCAGAGCTGCTGCTGTGTGTGACCACCACCTGCTGAGATACAGAACATACTGAGGAGTTTCCGGCAGCACATGACCACATATAGGGAGGCAAAAGGATTGCTCTCTATCTCCACCTGCTGGTAGATGGACACAACCCACCAGTCTATGGATTGATCAGCATGATGATATGGAAGTCTGCATTGATAATCCTGAGAAACTGGAGACCATCTTTGAAGTAGGGAATACTGTAGAGGTCTCAGGTGCGCTCCCGCCCAGGGCACCACTTCCAATGTGGCTGTCATCAATCCCAGCAGCTGGACAATGTCCCAAGCTCACGGGCGGGGAATCCTCAGGAGCAGACGGACCTGATTCTGAAGCTTGCACCGCCTTAGCTCGGGTAGGTATACATAGCTCGAGTCTGTGTCGAACCTGGCCCCCAAATATTCTAGAGATTGCGAGGGGGTCAGGTGACTTTTGGCCATATTGACGAACCAGCCTAGAGATTGAAGTACTGAGACCACTGTGGCTGTACAGAGTCTGCTCTGATGAGCCAGTCGTCTAGGTACGGGAGAACCCTGATACCTTCTCGCCTGAGCAAAGCAGCTACTACCACCATTACCTTCGAAAAGGTTCGGGGAGCTGTGGCGAGGCTAAAAGGCAAGGCCTGGAACTGGAAATGTTTTCCCAACACCGCAAACCTCAGAAACCTCTGGTGCGGGGGCCAAATTGGTATGTGCAAGCTTCTTTCAGGTCTAGAGACGTGAGAAACTCTCTTGGCTGTACCGCAGCAATGACAGAGCGCAGGGTTTCCATGTGGAAATGCCGCACTCTCAGGGACTTGTTTAATTCTTTTAAGTCCAGAATAGGGCGAAAAGACCCACCTTTTCGCGGCACCACAAAGTAGATGGAGTATCGGCCGTAGCCGTGTTCGGCGGGAGGTACCGGGGACACGGCCTCTAACTGAATCAGACTTTGCAAAGTCTCCTCTACCGCCGCCCGTTTGGCGGCAGAACCGCATCGGGACTCCACAAACACATCTCTTACTGGGGCGTTGAATTCTATTCTGTAGCCATCTCTGATCAGGTACAGAACCCACTGATCTGAGGAAATATTGGCCCACTCCTCGGCAAAGAGGGAAAGACGTCCTCCGATGACAGGAAGCGAGGAGGGGGCCGGCGCACCATCATTGAGAGGGTCGCCCCTGAACTCCAGGCCTAGAGCCGGTGGCTGCGGAACGCTTGTCCGAGCGAAAGGAGTTCCTCTGCTGAAAAACGGCCATGAGAAGTGAACCCAGCAGAACGCCCCGGGCGGTACCTTCTAGCTTCACGGAAGCGAGGTCTATAAGAGAAGTGGACCGTCTGGCCCTTGGAGGAAGGCCTCGGCCTATCTTCGGGCAAGCGCTGGGGTTTAGGATCTCCCAGGCCTTTAACAATTTTTTTTTTCAACTCCTCACCAAATAGGAGAAGGCCTTGAAAGGGCAACTTCACCAACCTTTGCTTAGAGGCCATGTCCGCTGCCCAATGTCGTAGCCAAATAAGACGGTGAGCCGCCACTGCTACTGCCATTTGTTTAACCGAAGCTCTGACAATATCATAAAGGGCATCAGCCAAAAAGGACAAGGCCGACTCCAGCCGCGGAGCCACATCCGAGAAGGGCTCCGCTCCATCTCTGGGCTGTTCCACTGCCTGTTGCAACCACGCCAGGCAGGCCCTAGCAGCATAACAACTACATGCAGACGCCCGAACAGTAAGACCTGCAATTTCAAAGGACCGTTTAAGTGCTGCTTCCAGCCTACGGTCTTGTATATCCTTCAGGGCAACTCCTCCTTCCACAGGGAGGGTAGTTCTCTTTGTCACCGAAGTGACTAGGGCATCTACTTTAGGCATTGCAAAGCGAGCCAAATGATCCTCACGCAGAGGGTATAATTGCCCCATAGCCCTGGAAACTTTCAAAGGTCCCTCGGCGTCAGCCCACTGAGCAGAAATAAGCTCTTGGGTGGAGAAGGCTCAAGCAGGCTTTTTGGTACTAGCCATCCTAGGATTCACAGAGGAGGCAGTGCTACTGTCAGGCTCTTCAATAGAAAGGACCTGTAGGGCATCTGAAATAAGCGCTGGCAGCTCATCACGGTGGAAAATCCTCACCTCGGAGGGATCATCCAGATCCTGTGGTAATTCTGCACCTGACTCTGGCTCCTCAGACCACGAAGGCCTGCCAGAACTCCCCGAATCCTCACAGCCCGACCACGGGGGGAGGGGGGGAAGGAGGTGCACCACAATTTGAAGGGGAATTAGCCCTTCTACGCTTTTCTTTATGCCAATTATCAGGGAAAATAGCCTCAGCGGGTAGTCCCAGGCCAGAATCCACCAGGGGGGACAATAGAAGGGGCCTCAGATGACCCTTGAGGGAGAGCTCTTTTCAGCATGTATGCTTTATGCAATAACAACACAAAATCAGGGGAGAAAAACTCGCCCTGGGCACCCAGATCCCGTCCGGGGCTAGCCGCTCTCTGAATAGCCTCAATTCGAGGTCCCCCCCCGGCTCAGGGCTCTCCGTCTCTACGGAGGCCGCGCCATGCGAAGAATTCAAAATGGCGTCTGCTGCCAGCTCTGAGCGGGAAGAATCATCACTCACCATGCTGGGGCCGGCTCTTACACCTGCACAGCATGATTTACAGAGCCCCGCTGCTGATTTGCACTTGCCACACCGGGAACAGCGCTTTATATTCTCTGCAGCCATCGCCGAAAACAGTGGAAAAATTCAAAATGGCGGTTTCGCGCCAAAAACCGATCGCGGGCCCACTCTGGAGTTAGAAAACACTCTTACCTCACCGGACCGAGTATCACAGCTCCGGTCCCATAGAAGAATCAAAGGAAAACCTCTGTTCCAACTTTTTTTTTTTTTTTTTTTTAACGCTGTGAAGCAGAGGTAATAAGAACTCCGGAGGCTCAGATGAGTGGGAAAGGCAGGGAAAGGCGAACCAATGTGCCTGCATCCACTGAGTGGGAAAGGACAGGGAAAAGCAAGCTAATATGTCCACATCCATGGGGGCATGGGTAAGGCAGGGAAAGGGCTAACTTATGTGCCTTCAAAGTGAAGCTAGCCTCTAACACCCCGGCTAACAACTGGCAAGCCAGGAGCCACCCCCAGGCAGATTTTTGATGGAGCTCGAAGAAGCTGCAACCACCCTGCTTGGGGAGATAGAGAATACTGAAGAGGCAGTGAAGCTGGCTGGCCATGAGGCACTGTGAAAAGTTGAGTGCTCTCTATCTCCCCCTGCTGGTTGATGGACACAACCCATACATAATGGCTTCATCTGCTTGAAGGCAAGGAAATGTTTGATATGCACATATCTTGTGTAATGTAAATATAATATGAGAACCTATAGCCTCACTAAGTCACCTCACCAACCCACTCAATCATGAACGCCCAACTCTATAACTACCTTCTTTTCTCTTCCTTCTTTTCTCTTCCCTTCCTTGATCGCTACACATTACTAACTGTATCTGATATCCTGAAATGACAATGTTAACAAATCTGTGTAAGCCACATTGAGCCTGCAAATAGGTGGGGGAATGTGGGATACAAATGCAATAAATATAAATATATGTGCCTACACACAGGCAATGGTTGATGATGAAACGAGCAGCGAGGCACATGCTGATGAAATTCAACAACCTCCTATCACTTTTTCAGGAGCGCTGGAGAGTCTCAACACCATGTGGGCCTATCTGGAGGCCACTGGATGTCAGTGTTATGACAGGTTTTACCGTCTGCCAGACGTAGTCTATGGAACTCACAGACACAAGAGTGTACAGAGGACTATGACTGATTACTTCAAGTAAACCTAACGTCAGTTAACGGAAACTGTATACTGTACATATGTTTATCACATGTCAAGCTTCTTTGGATCACAACGGTTAAGTGCACGATCCGGTTAACTGCATGTACTTCTTTGGTCCCAGACCCTTGCACTTAAGCGGATTGCACTGTATATATATATATTTTTCTATTACAGGACCAATATAATTAAGAGCTCACATACTTTTGAAAAAGTTCTTTCTATAGAGTGCACACTCAACACCACATGACAAAAACTTAATTTTGGGAGGTTTCTCATTGTTTTGAAGGGGGGTAGGAAACAACACTAAACAACATGGGTAATGTTGTTGATGTTTCCCATGTTGTTTCAAACAAATGCAGATCTCTAGCAGCCCTGGCATCCAAAGCACAAATTGTTTAAGGCTTCAATAGGAAGAACAACTGGATACCATATGCACATATCTTGGTAACCCTGCAATGATTGACCACCACTAAACATTTATCTTCATCCAGCTGGGAAACGTTAATGGGGAAAGGGAGAACCCTTGTGGCACCTTTGACCTAAAAGGATTCTAGTTATTGCTCTGATCCCTTTCATCCCCATTTGCTGAAAGTGGTCTGTCGAAAAGGAGTGAAAACATTCATAACAGCTGCAAGCACTCCTTTACCTTTCAGATGAACAAGTAAAACTGCAGAACTAATTTGCCAAAATCTGAAGATATATTCTCAGCACAACCAGGAGAACCAATTCCCTGTACAAACTGTCTTCAAAAGAGAGACCAACACTGTCTCAATGCTTAAACTTCTATGAAAACCAAACTGGAAGGATTTCTTGATATTCTAAAAAAATATATGAACCTAAATGACCATCAGCTGTTCAAAGGTAAATTTGAAACGGGGCTATAATTTCCTGGAAGCGATGCATCCAAAGAGGTTTTTTTGAACACCAGATGGACTTCAGCTTACTTTAGAGGCGTTGAAATGCTGCCTTCTACCAGAAGATATTAATGATCACGTGCAGCACATCTCTCACTGAGGCTTCAATAACCTTCAGGGATCAATATTTAGAGAATAATCTATGTGCTATTATGGAAACCCTGTGGATAATCTTAAAGACAAGAAACAGATAAATTGATACTTGGAAGCTACAAAATTATGTTTCTCTTACCTGAATGTTCAATGACTCATTTAACAAGACATTCTTCGGCTTCAGGTCAAGGTGTAACAGAGGAGGCTGGAGTTCATGATGGAGGTATCTCATCCCTATGGCCACCTGATTCAAGATCTGAAACCGGAGAGGCCAAGGCAGAGACTTGGGAGTCACCTTCTGAAACAGGCTATAAAGGGAGCCAATAGCCATGTACTCCACAATTAGCCCAAACTGCTTGTATTCTCCCTCTACCTTCTTGTACAAGCCAAGAAGTTGTAAGATGTAGGGATGCTGTGCCCTCTGCATCATCCGGGCCTCTCTCATCAGCTGCTTACTGAATCTAGCAAATGAGATATAAAAACAAAAAGTAAGCAGTTGAAATAAGAAAAAAGAAATAAACAGGGGTTAAACTGTGTTCCTTTTAGTGGGTGCAAAACATTAAGAGACTATTTTTCTAGACAATCATTCCGGCTAATGGTACAATCAACAATATTATCACAACTAGGTGTCAGGCTTTCAAGGCAGAACCTGGGTTCGTGAGCCCTTGGGCCACTGCAGAGGAGCAGCAGCGGCAGGCAAAACCACCCCACACCAGAGACAAGGCAGAACTCTGGCAGGGACAGCTAGACTTCACCTGCACTTGACCACTCTTCCCCAAGAGTTGAGCGCCTGGGTGCAGGTGGCCGGCAGGACTTACCGGACAGGCCAGGAAAGGGATACCAACTAGGCTGAACAGGGTTAGGACTAAGGGTCAGAGGGGAAAGGAATATACATGGGCAGCAAGGCAGGAAACTGGGCTAGGACCCACAGACAGACAAGACTACACTAGGCAGGAAATAGACAGGCTTAAGGGTCAGGACTGAAAGCTGCAAAGCAGCCACTAAGAAAGGAAACACAGACAGGTAAGAGACAGAACTGAAAGCTGCCAGGCAGCCACTAAACAAGAAACACAGACTACCAAGAACTAGACAGAGAAATACAAACAAGAAACAAGACTGGGAAACAAGCAATACAGTACAAGATAAACTACACAAAGACTAGACCAGAATCAGGCAAGAATCTCAGACAATAAACTGGGCTAGGCAGAAGTGCACAGAGCACACCAGCATACCAGGGACCTTAGGCGATGCAAAGGCAAACACAGAACTTTCTAGGTGATTAATAAAGCCCATCAGCACCTGAGGCTCAGCTGAAGCAATCTCAAGGCAACTACGGGTGCTGTTCAGGCACAAACAAGAAAGACAAGTCTGGCAGCCTGGAAGATCCGGACCGGACTACGCTGAAGCCTGGAACGGGTAGGGACAGCAAGACAGTCTATGGCAGCCACCGGTTCTGGTCACCAGAGGGCGAGGGGAGCACAAAACAAGAAGCAGGCAGAAAGCATACTGAAGCATAGAGAGGCTCAACATACAGAGGTGCAGCACAGTGGAGCAACCAGAGCCACGCTGGAAACAGCCAGCACACAGAGACAGAACTAACTCAGAAAGGACAGACAGAAGCCAGCTCAGAAGCTGACCCCCAGAAATAAGGTAAGTCTGAGAGGAGTCACAACCACAGACGTGACACTAGCCTCTTATGTAGAAAGCCCAAATCCAGAACCTCTAGGGTAGCATTTTCCAAAGTGCTCCCCATTCCACGCACAGAGCCCAAGAGACAGGTAGAGCTCCGGAGTCTCAATGCATGGGTGAGACGATGGTGCAGGGAAGAGGGTTTTAGATTTCTAAGGAACTGGGCAACATTCTGCAGAAGGGGCAGCCTATTCTGGAATGATGGGCTCCACCTTAAACAGGCTGATGACATCTGCATTTAAAAAGGAGATAGAGCAGCTTTTAAACTAGAAGCTGGGGGAAGGCCGACAGTAATAATAATCAGTTTTATTATCAAACTTGAAGTAACTATACACAGGAAGTCAAATACGTTAGCGTTTAACTTTAAAAAAGGAGACTATGATAAAATGAGAAGAACGGTGGAAAAAGAACTTAGGGGGACAACTGAGAGGGTAAAAACTGTACAACAGGCATAGACGCTGTTCAAAAATACCATCCTGAAGGCCCAGGCCAAACATATTCCACTAATTAGAAAAGAAAGACGGAACTCCAAAAGACTGCCGGCCTGGTTGAAAAGTGAGGTGAAGGAAGCTATTAGGGCTAAAAGAAATGCCTTCAGAAAATGGAAGAAGGAACCGTCTGAAAATAACAAGCAGCAGCATAAGGAGTGTCAAAGCAAATGCAAGGCGCAGATAAAGAAGGCCAAGAGAGATTACGAAAAAAAAAAAGATAGCATTAGAGGCAAAAAAAACATAGTAAAAACATTTTTTGGTACATTAAAAGCAGGAAGCCAGCAAAAGAATTGGTTGGGCCGCTGGATGACCGAGGGGTAAAAGTGGCGATCAAGGAAGACAAAGACGTAGCGGACAGATTGAATGAATTCTTTGCTTCGGTCTTCACCGAGGAAGATTTGGGTGGGATACCGGTGTCGGAAATGATATTTCAAGCGGACGAGTCGGAGAAACTTACTGACTTCACGGTAAACCTGGAGCAGTTCAGCAAACTGAAGAGTAGCAAATCTCCTGGACCGGATGGTATTCATCCTAGAGTACTGATAGAACTGAAAAATGAGCTTGCGGAGCTACTGCTAGTGATATGCAACTTATCCTTAAAATCGAGCGTGGTACCGGAAGATTGGAGGGTGGCCAATGTTACGCCCATTTTTTTAAAAGGCTCCAGGGAAGATCCGGGAAATTATAGACCGGTGAGTCTGACGTCGGTGCCGGGGAAAATGATAGAAGCTATTATTAAAAACAAAATTACAGAGCACATCCGAGGACATGGATTACTGAGACCGAGTCAGCACGGCTTTTGTGTGGGGAAATCTTGCCTGACCAATTTACTTCAATTCTTTGAAGGAGTAAACAAACATGTGGACAAAGGGGAGCCGGTTGATATTGTGTATCTGGATTTTCAAAAGGCGTTTGACAAGGTACCTCATGAAAGGCTACAGAGGAAATTGGAGGGTCATGGGATAGGAGGAAATGTCCTATTGTGGATTAAAAACTGGTTGAAGGATAGGAAACAGAGAGTGGGTTTAAATGGGCAGTATTCACAATGGAGAAGGGTAGTTAGTGGGGTTCCTCAGGGGTCTGTGCTAGGACCGCTGCTTTTTAATATATTTATAAATGATTTAGAGATGGGAGTAACTAGCAAGGTAATTAAATTTGCTGATGACACAAAGTTATTCAAAGTCGTTAACTCGCAACAGGATTGTGAAAAATTACAAGAGGACCTTACGAGACTGGGAGACTGGGCGGCTAAATGGCAGATGACGTTTAATGTGAGCAAGTGCAAGTTGATGCATGTGGGACAAAAGAACCCGAATTATAGCTACGTCATGCAAGGTTCCACGTTAGGAGTTACGGACCAAGAAAGGGATCTGGGTGTCGTCGTCGATAACACACTGAAACCTTCTGCTCAGTGTGCTGCTGCGGCTAGGAAAGCGAATAGAATGTTGGGTATTATTAGGAAAGGTATGGAAAACAGGTGTGAGGATGTTATAATGCCGTTGAGTATTGTGTTCAATTCTGGTCGCCGCATCTCAAGAAAGATATAGTAGAATTGGAAAAGGTGCAGCGAAGGGCGACTAAAATGATAGCGGGGATGGGACGACTTCCCTATAAAGAAAGACTAAGGAGGCTAGGGCTATTCAGCTTAGAGAAGAGACGGCTGAGGGGAGACATGATAGAGGTATATAAAATAATGAGTGGAGTGGAACAGGTGGATGTGAAGCGTCTGTTCACGCTTTCCAAAAATACTAGGACTAGGGGGCATGCGATTAAACTACAGTGTAGTAAATGTAAAACAAATCGGAGAAAATTTTTCTTCACCCAACGTGTAATTAAACTCTGGAATTCATTGCCGGAAAATGTGGTGAAGGCGGTTAGCTTAGCAGAATTTAAAAAGGGGTTGGACGGTTTCCTAAAGGACAAGTCCATAAATCGCTACTAAACGGACTTGGAAAAATCCAAAATCCCAGGAATAACATGTATAGAATGTTTGTACGTTTGGGAAGCTTGCCAGGTGCCCTTGGCCTGGATTGGCCGCTGTCGTGGACAAGATGCTGGGCTCGATAGACCCTTGGTCTTTTCCCAGTATGGCATTACTTATGTACTAATGTCTGATAACATTTCTACATCCATCTGTTCATCCTGGCTAGGTGGACAGTTACACTCCTATCCTTTTCCCCTTTACACATGGAATTTCAATCCATAAGGATTCCAAGGTATGTTTCGTGTACTGTAGAATTTTTAGTCTATTCGATTCAAGGCCCTCCATAATGCTTCCCCCTCCACCACTTCGATCAACCCTATCAGTGCAATTTAATTTGTATTCTAGTATGATAGTGTCCCACTGGTTATCCTCCTTTCACCAGGTCTCAGAAATGCCTATTATATCTATTTTTTAATTTAGTACAATGTATTCTAACTCCCCCCTTTTATTTCTTAAGCTTCTGGCATTCGCATACAGAAATTTCAAACTATTAGCCCTGTTTACTAAGTCGCATTATAGGCGCATTAGCATTTTTAACGTATGTCAACTATGTACGCGCATTACCAGTGTACACACTTACAATATCTCTACAGGCATCTACACAGGCACGTTAAGAATGCTAACGCACCTTTGTAAACAGGGCTCTATATTTGTTGTTCCTATTTACATCTTGCTCAGCAGTTGACAGTGATAATGAACAATCTTGAAAATCTGTCTGCTTTCTATTTAGACACCTGAACTCCTATGCTCTCTACTGCAACCTTGCTATCGGGATGCCCTATCTTTGAAAGATACCTTATTCCGCACCATGCGCTTTTCAGCAACTGTCAGCCTTTCCCCTATTTCTAGTTTAAAAGCTGCTCCATCTCCTTTTTAAATGCTGATGCCAGCAGCCTGGTCTCACCCTGGTTAATGTGGAGCCCATCCTTATTCATCATTATTTATTATTTATCATTATTTTTATTGTTGTATTTTATTATATGTTGACCTCTTATTGTATATTTATTACTTATTTGAATGTTTTATTTGATTATTTGATTCTGTATATGTATTTGTTTGAAAGATTTATTTGATTTATGTATATGTTTTTATAGACTCCTGATGCAGGCCTGCAGGCCGAAACACAACAGTTGTGTCGAGTCTTTCCTTCAATAAAGAAGTTTTTAAGATATTGTCTCCAGGATTTGTATTTCCGTGGTCAAACATCCCACTTTTTACCTATATCAGCATAAAGGTTAGAACAGGGTCTTCTCAATCTAGTCCTTGACACACCCAGGGGGGTCTTTTACTAAATATTAGCTCGCGTTATCTGAAGCAGGGCCCATAGGAATAAAATGGGCCCTGGTGCAGATAACTCGAGCTAAGCTTTAGTAAAAGACCCCCCCCCCCCCCCCCCCCCAGTTAGTTAGATTTTAAGGATATCCACTATGAATACACATGAGATAATTTTGCATGTACTATCTCCACTGTATGCAAATCTCTCTCATGCATATTTATTGTGGATTTCCTGAAAACCTTAAATTACAACTTGGTGGGTCCCGAGGACCACTGTGCTAAAACATAAATGGTTATGTCAGTCACTTTAGAAACAAATTTTATTTTTTGAAAAGCTAAGAGAGAGCCTGGTATGCATTGCCATTTTCACTTTTGAGGGACATCAACAACCACTGGGGAGGAGACCTTCCCTACCAGTGGAATGCTTCTCAGAAAGAGCATGTTTCCAACACCTAAACATTCCAGGTAGCAAGTCTAAATCCCATCTTCTTCAGACAAAGAGGTTCAATCCCCTTCCGATCTGGGCCCAACCTAGTCCTGCCATACCCTCTTGCCAAATGGAGGTTCTTCAGTTTTACACATTTATATCCCAGCTTTGTAAAATTGGGATTTAGACGTTCATCCATTATTACTGTTATTTTGCTCTTTACGTTTTTTTTTTTTCCTTGCAGCTTTAGTTTGCTCTCTACTACTAGGTACCATTTCCACTTCCTCTAGGCACTTCCCGCCTTTTTTTTTAACTCCTGCTAGCACACTAATACAGGGCTTGACAGCAAAAGGCGGTTTAAGTGTCATCACCTTGGCTGTTATTCTCAGTCCAATCCTTGCACCCCAATATCAGAAGCTTCACAATTTGAGCCCTGTACCCAAACATCTGCAGTGGCACATACCAGGCCCCCAACACTGGTATCGCATCAAATTTTAACCACTCAGGCAGGCCATTATGGGGGGTTTTGCCAGTCTGAAACTCTTACAGATGCTAAGTTTTCCAGGTACCTAGAATTCAGAACCTGGCACCTGCTGCCAATGGCGGGTGGAGGAATCACCTCTGTGAGTCGGTCAGGCCAAAGCTAGATTGAGTTGCTACCAGTGAACGACAGAAATGGAGCAGTTGAGAAAAAAAGGATCAGAGAAAAAGCTCCCTCTCTCCCCTCAAAAGGGGTTAAAGGTCTGCAGACATTTTTCCCACAGCTCCATAAAATGTGAACTTATGTTTTGTAAAGCCTTCACACTCCTTAGCCTTTCTCACTTCTATAGTGTGGCATTAACCCCTCCCTCCAACAAGTTTTAGTAGCATATCGGGGATAGAACAGACTATTCTTTTGGGGAACAAACCTACTTACTCTCCCGCTCCCCGGATGATTTTCACAGCAACATCCTTGCCCAGTCTCGGGCTCCATCCTCTATAAATATCTCCGAAACCGCCACTCTGGATCTTTGTCAGGTCCTGGAGCTCATCTGGCTCCAGTATTGGGAACTGAAGCTGCTGCTCTTGTACCAACCCCTGACTCTCCTTCTCCAGTCGAACCGCTTGCTGGACCTTCCCCTCCATCAACCACCTCCGGGTAACCCCTTCCTCTCACTACAGCAGATACTATGTACTCGATCTTTGCATTCTTTAGTGCGGTGGGGAAAAAAGAAATCTCTTCCAATCCACAATCAACCTGAGCTATTAAAAGTGGACAACAGCGGACGAAAACCGCAAAGTAAAATTAAAAAAACCTATTCCTGTCAAATTAGCCTCCTCCTAAACGCTATGCGCTCGCTCTCGCTTCTGTACTGTTCGTCGGGTCAACGACGCTGCCTGTGAACCAATGGTTGCTACAAACGTAACCAGCAAAGGAGTCTGGGAGTTCTTTTCGGCTCACTGCTGCTCACGATAATAAGAGCCGGCTGCCGTGCTGCTGCTAATAAACAGAAGTGGAAGTGAGCCTATCTAGTCCACTGTATGCAAGGAAGCCAATTAGGACAATCTAAGTTTCCCCTTCTCAGCGCAGCCGTCATCCCCGTTCAGTCAAAACACAGCAAACAAACCTAGGAGCTGCTGCATCCACACTGTCGTTTTTTATTGTTGGTCCATCTGTAACAAATCTAAAGCTGTTTCAGTTGGATAGGCAGTGCCTTAAAAAGTGGAGGACAAACGGGTTTTTTTGTTTGTTTGTTTTACTATCTGACAGCTGTTTAATTTATTTGAAAGCTTCCCCATACCTAGATATAAATATCATGACATAACAATTGAATATCACTAAAACAGCTTTAAAATGATTATAGCTGGTAGAAACATCAATTCTAAACTCTATTTTGTGCTTATGTTTCTACACTAAAAACTAAATAATACACTGTATACAATACAGATGGCCAAATTTCAGTGAGAATATCCTGTTTCCTGATAGGTTCATCTTAAATGTTGTTGTAATCTGCCTTGGGAAGCCTGGTGTTATAAAGATGATAGAATATGTTGAAATTAAATGGAAGTAGAATTAAACTTTCCTTTCATTGGGGCACATGGAATCACATCTTCATCTTTTTTGTAGAAGTTTACCTTTTAGATACAAGTAGAGGAGTGTGTTAGCGGTGTTAGTCCACTCTTAAGGTTATCAATAGAAATCAAACAAAATAAAACATGGAAAAGAAAATACGATGATACCTTTTTTATTGGACAACTTAATACATTTCTTGATTAGCTTTCGAAGGTTGCCCTTCTTCGTCAGATCGGAAATAAGCAAATGTGCTAGCTGACAGTGTATATAAGTGAAAACATTCAAGCATTACTACTACTACTTAACATTTCTAAAGCACTACTAGGGTTACACAGCGCTGTACAAAATACTATGACAGTCTGACAGGGTGGGAAGATCGGGGTGGGTAGGAGGTATGCATGGGGACATCAAAGCATATCATTGATATTCTAACAGGATAGGTGTGGATAGGTGAGGGGAGAGTGATCAACAGAGAAATAAAGCTGTATTTCTCTGAGGAAGTTACATGGAAACATTTTTAAAACAAACAGGAAGAAATATTTTTTCACTTAATGAACAGTTTAGGTCTGGAACTCTTTGCCAGAGGATGTGGTAACAGCGGTTAGTGTAGCTGGGTTTAAAAAAGGTTTGGACAAATTCTTGGAGGAAAAGTCCATAGTCTGCTATTGAGACAGACATGAGAAGCAACTGCTTGCCCCGGAATTTGTAGTATGGAGTGTTGCCACGATTTGGGTTTCTGCCAGGTACTTGTGACCTGGCTTGGCCACTGTTTGGAAAACAGGATACTGGGCTAGATGGACCATTGGTCTGACCCAGTGTGGCTACTTATGTAAATGGCCTTGTGGTAAGTTGAACACTTGCCATGCGGCCATTTTCTGGGAGAGCCCTTTCTGTCTCCTAGTTAGGAGGCGGTAAGGGTGCCCCTAGCAGCCCAATTACTGCCAGGCATGCCCTTGCCATGTGACCCCCCCCCCCCCCCCCAAAAAAAAAAAAAAATTTTCTGGCAGGAAATGGCATGCGGTAGGGGCCAGAACTACCACTGGGCTCCTGTGGTAGCTCAGTGATAGTTCCAAATCGTTGCATAACAAGCCTGCAGTAGACTTGCTGTGCTTTAGTAAAAGGGCCCCTTAGTGACCTCAGTACAACACCCTCTACTCTAGAGAGTTGAACGGGGATAGCGGGATTCCCATGGATACCATGCAAATCCAGTGGGGATCCCCTCCAGGACTGCAGGGATCCCGTGGGGATGGACCCGGATCCTGCGGAGTTGCCACGGAACTAAAACTGACCTTTGCTTTCCCTCCCCCTACTCTCATGAGGCTGCCGCTTGAAACTCTCGGCAGTCATTTTAAACAAGCAACAGTGGCAAGAGAATCAGCGGCAGCGGGCTGGAAAGCATGGGGATGTTTCCTGCCCTGAAGCAAGCCACTAGACCACCAGGGCTGAAGGAGAGGTGGATCGATGGTGTGTGTGTGTTTGAGTGGGAGTGTTTCAACTGAAACTGCGCTTACAAAAGTCTCCAACGACCTGTTTCTGGCCAAATCCAAAGGTCTCCATTCTATCCTCATCCTTCTCGATCTATCCGTTGCTTTTGACACTGTTGATCACAGCCTACTTCTTGATACACTGTCTTCACTTGGATTCCAGGGCTCTGTTCTTTCCTGGTTCTCCTCCTATCTCTCGCTTCACACATTTAGTGTACACTCTGGAGGATCCTCTTCCACTTCTATCCCACTACCTATCGGTGTACCTCAAAGTACTGTTCTCGGTCCTCTCCTGCTCTCCATCTACACTTTTTCCCTTGGCTCTCTGATATCATCCCATGGCTTTCAATACCATCTCTATGCTGACGACTCCCAGATCTACCTCTCTACCCCCGAAATCTCAACCAGCATCCAGACCAATGTCTCAGCCTGCCTATCTGATATCGCTGCCTGGATGTCTCAACATCATCTGAAACTTAGCATGGCCAAAACCGAGCTTCTCATCTTTCCCCATAAACCCACCTCTCCTCTCCCCCTTTCTCTATTTCTGTGGATGGCACTCTCATTCTCCCTGTCTCATCAGCTCGTAACCTTGGGGTCATCTTCGACTCCTCTCTCTCCTTCTCTGCTCACATTCAGCAGATTGCCAAAACCTGTCGTTTCTTTCTCTATAACATCAGCAAAATCCGTCCCTTCATCTCTGAGCACTCTACCAGAAACCTTATCCACACTCTTATCTCCTCTCGCCTAGATTACTGCAACCTGCTTCTCACCGGCCTCCCACTTAGCCATCTCTCTCCTCTTCAATCAGTCCAAATCTCTGCTGTGCGACTCATCTTCTGCAAAGTCGCTATGCTAACATTAGCCCTCTCCTCAAGTCGCTTCACTGGCTCCTTATCCGTTTACGCATTCAGTTCAAACTTCTCTTACTGACCTATAAGTGTATTCACTCTGTCGCTCCCCAGTACCTCTCCACTCTTGTCTCTCCCTACGCCCCCCCCCCCCCCCACTCGGGTACTCCGCTCTATAGATAAATCTCTCTTGTCTGTCCCCTTCTCCTCTATTGCTAATTCCAGACTCCGTTCCTTTTATGTCGCTGCACCTCATGCCTGGAATAGACTTCCTGAGCCTGTACGTCTAGCCCCGTCTTTAACCGTTTTCAAGTCCAGGCTTAAAGCCCACCTCTTTGGCACTGCTTTTGACTCCTAACCTCTACTCACTTGCCCTGTACCCCACCTCTTTAATTCCCTTACCTCATAGTTGTTCTGTCTACCTGTCTTATTTAGATTGTAAGCACTTTGAGCAGGGATTGTGTTTTCGTGTATGGTGTACAGCGCTGCGAATGCCTTGTAGCACTATAGAAGTGATAAATAGTCGTAGTAGAGGCAGTTGAAGCAGGATAGTTTCTGTTTCCCCTTCCTTGCATAGCCGTCATCGCCATACACTCAAAACAAAGCGAACAACCCTATGAGCGTTGTTCTTTATTGTTGGTAGCATTTTTATTTAAACTCACTTATATTTTCAAACATACCGACTTGTGTAGCATACGGATGTACACAGAGGAAGTATAATAATGGAATAACGTTTCATAGGTAAAATAGTAATTTGTTTATAAATTGTAATCAGTGTGTCATTTGGTGGAGCTGTTTAGGGGGACACTCCAACACTGATACATTCGTGCAGAGATGTTTTTCTCCTGGTAATGGGCCACTAAAACAGATATCATGTTATAAGAATCAGGTGCTCAACATTCAGACTATTTATTTACTTATTACATTTATATCCCACATTAGACTTGAATTAGGTTGAAACCTGGGAGCATTCTAAATCTTTTTTATTTCCTGTGCCTACATTAAAAGAAAAAAGATAGCATGTTGGAATTTGCTCCATTTGTTTTGTGGACTGCAGTGGTATATTATAAAAATGTACTTGCATTTTTTTATTACTACTATTTCACAGAGAGGTATTGAATAATGAGGGAAAATTTTCCTTCATGCATCAGTCTAAATGTGCCAACATTGTCCAGTTCAGCACAGTATTAGCCGCCAAGTTTATACAAAGTTAATTATGTTTAGTGGAAAATAAATCTGTTGCCTCAGGCTGCTTGCTATGTGAATACAGTGAAACCTCGGTTTTCGTTGATAATCTGTCCGAAAGCAAAGCGAATGCTACATACCTGTAGAAGGTATTCTCCGAGGGCAGCAGGCTGATTGTTCTCACTGATGGGTGACGTCCACGGCAGCCCCTCCAATCGGAAACTTCACTAGCAAAGTCCTTTGCTAGCCCTCGCGCGCCCGCGCGCACCGCGCATGCGCGGCCGTCTTCCCGCCCGAAACCGGCTCGAGCCGGCCAGTCCAGTATGTAGCAAGACAATACACTTCAAGGGAAGACACAACTCCAAAGGGGAGGCGGGCGGGTTGGTGAGAACAATCAGCCTGCTGTCCTCGGAGAATACCTTCTACAGGTATGTAGCATTCGCTTTCTCCGAGGACAAGCAGGCTGCTTGTTCTCACTGATGGGGTATCCCTAGCCCCCAGGCTCACTCAAAACAACAACATTGGTCAATTGGGCCTCGCAACGGCGAGGACATAACTGAGATTGACCTAAAAAATTTACCAACTAACTGAGAGTGTAGCCTGGAACAGAACAAACAGGGCCCTCGGGGGGTGGAGTTGGATCCTAAAGCCCAAACAGGTTCTGAAGAACTGACTGCCCGAACCGACTGTCGCGTCGGGTATCCTGCTGCAGGCAGTAATGAGATGTGAATGTGTGGACAGATGACCACGTCGCAGCTTTGCAAATTTCTTCAATGGAGGCTGACTTCAAGTGGGCTACCGACGCAGCCATGGCTCTAACATTATGAGCCGTGACATGACCCTCAAGAGCCAGCCCGGCCTGGGCGTAAGTGAAGGAAATGCAATCTGCTAGCCAATTGGATATGGTGCGTTTCCCTACAGCCACTCCCCTCCTATTGGGGTCAAAAGAAACAAACAATTGGGCGGACTGTCTGGTGGGCTGTGTCCGCTCCAGGTAGAAGGCCAATGCTCTCTTGCAGTCCAATGTGTGCAGCTGACGTTCAGCAGGGCAGGAATGAGGACGGGGAAAGAATGTTGGCAAGACAATTGACTGGTTCAGATGGAACTCCGACACGACCTTTGGCAGAAACTTAGGGTGAGTGCGGAGGACTACTCTGTTGTGATGAAATTTGGTGTAAGGGGCCTGGGCTACCAGGGCCTGAAGCTCACTGACTCTACGAGCCGAAGTAACTGCCACCAAGAAAATGACCTTCCAGGTCAAGTACTTCGGATGGCAGGAATTCAGTGGCTCAAAAGGAGGTTTCATCAGCTGGGTGAGAACGACATTGAGATCCCATGACACTGTAGGAGGCTTGACAGGGGGCTTTGACAAAAGCAAACCTCTCATGAAGCGAACAACTAAAGGCTGTCCTGAGATCGGCTTACCTTCCACTTGGTAATGGTATGCACTGATTGCACTAAGGTGAACCCTTACGGAGTTGGTCTTCAGACCAGACTCAGACAAGTGCAGAAGGTATTCAAGCAGGGTCTGTGTAGGACAAGAGCGAGGATCTAGGGCCTTGCTGTCACACCAGACGGCAAACCTCCTCCAATGAAAGAAATAACTTCTCTTAGTGGAGTCTTTCCTGGAAGCAAGCAAGATGCGGGAGACACCCTCTGGCAGACCCAAAGAGGCAAAGTCTACGCCCTCAACATCCAGGCCGTAAGAGCCAGGGACTGGAGGTTGGGATGCAGAAGAGCCCCGTCGTCCTGCGTGATGAGGGTCGGAAAACACTCCAATCTCCACGGTTCTTCGGAGGATAACTCCAGAAGAAGAGGGAACCAGATCTGACGCGGCCAAAAGGGAGCAATCAGAATCATGGTGCCTCGGTCTTGCTTGAGTTTCAACAAAGTCTTCCCCACCAGAGGTATGGGAGGATAAGCATACAGCAGACCTTCCCCCCAATCCAGGAGGAAGGCATCCGACGCCAGTCTGCCGTGGGCCTGAAGCCTGGAACAGAACTGAGGGACCTTGTGGTTCACTTGAGATGCGAAGAGATCCACCAGGGGGGTGCCCCACGCCTGAAAGATCTGTCGCACCACACGGGAATTGAGCGACCACTCGTGAGGTTACATAATCCTGCTCAACCTGTCGGCCAGACTGTTGTTTACGCCTGCCAGATATGTGGCTTGGAGCACCATGCCCTGACGGCGAGCCCAGAGCCACATGCTGACGGCTTCCTGACACAGGGGGCGAGATCCGGTGCCCCCCTGCTTGTTGACATAGTACATGGCAACCTGATTGTCTGTCTGAATTTGGATAATTTGGTGGGACAGCCGATCTCTGAAAGCCTTCAGAGCGTTCCAGATCGCTCGCAACTCCAGAAGATTGATCTGTAGATCGCGTTCTTGGAGGGACCAACTTCCTTGGGTGTGAAGCCCATCGACATGAGCTCCCCATCCCAGGAGAGACGCATCCGTGGTCAGCACTTTTTGTGGCTGAGGAATTTGGAAGGGACGTCCCAGAGTCAAATTGGAGCAAATCGTCCACCAAAACAGGGATTCGAGAAAACTCGTGGACAGGTGGATCACGTCCTCTAGACCCCCAGCGGCCTGATACCACTGGGAGGCTAGGGTCCATTGAGCAGATCTCATGTGAAGGCGGGCCATGGGAGTCACATGAACTGTGGAGGCCATGTGGCCCAGCAATCTCAACATCTGCCGAGCTGTGATCTGCTGGGACGCTCGCACCCGCAAGACGAGGGACAACAAGTTGTTGGCTCTCGTCTCCGGGAGATAGGCGCAAGCCGTCCGAGAATCCAGCAGGGCTCCGATGAATTCGAGTTTCTGCACTGGGAGAAGATGGGACTTTGGGTAATTTATCACAAACCCCAGTAGCTCCAGGAGGCGAATAGTCATCTGCATGGACTGCAGGGCTCCTGCCTCGGATGTGTTCTTCACCAGCCAATCGTCGAGATATGGGAACACGTGCACCCCCAGCCTGCGAAGCGCCGCTGCTACCACAGCTAGGCACTTTGTGAACACCCTGGGCGCAGAGGCGAGCCCAAAGGGTAGCACACAGTACTGGAAGTGGCGTGTGCCCAGCTGAAATCGCAGATACTGTCTGTGAGCTGGCAGTATCGGGATGTGTGTATAGGCATCCTTCAAGTCCAGAGAGCATAGCCAATCGTTTTGCTGAATCATGGGGAGAAGGGTGCCCAGGGAAAGCATCCTGAACTTTTCTTTTACGAGATACTTGTTCAGGGCCCTTAGGTCTAGGATGGGACGCATCCCCCCTGTTTTCTTTTCCACAAGGAAGTACCTGGAATAGAATCCCAGCCCTTCTTGCTCGGATGGCACGGGCTCGACCGCATTGGCGCTGAGAAGGGCGGAGAGTTCCTCTGCAAGTACCTGCTTGTGCTGGAAGCTGTAAGACTGAGCTCCCGGTGGACAATTTGGAGGTTTTGAGGCCAAATTGAGGGTGTATCCTTGCCGGACTATTTGGAGAACCCACTGATCGGAGGTTATGAGAGGCCACCTTTGGTGAAAAGCTTTCAACCTCCCCCCGACTGGCAGGTCGCCCGGCACTGACACTTGGATGTCGGCTATGCTCTGCTGGAGCCAGTCAAAAGCTCGCCCCTTGCTTTTGCTGGGGAGCCGCGGGGCCTTGCTGAGGCGCACGCTGCTGACGAGAGCGAGCGCGCTGGGGCTTAGCCTGGGCCGCAGGCTGTCGGGAAGGAGGATTGTACCTACGCTTGCCAGAAGTATAGGGAACAGTCTTCCTTCCCCCGAAAAATCGTCTACCTGTAGAGGTAGAAGCTGAAGGCTGCCGGCGGGCGAATTTGTCGAATGCGGTGTCCCGCTGGTGGAGAGACTCTACCACCTGTTCGACTTTTTCGCCAAAAATGTTATCCGCACGGCAAGGCGAGTCCGCAATCCGCTGCTGGAGTCTATTCTCGAGGTCGGCGGCACGCAGCCATGAGAGCCTGCGCATCACCACACCTTGAGCAGCGGCCCTGGATGCAACATCAAAAGTGTCATAAACTCCTCTGGCCAGGAATTTTCTGCACGCCTTCAGCTGCCTGACCACCTCCTGAAAAGGCTTGGCTTGCTCAGGGGGAAGAGCATCAACCAAGCCCGCCAACTGCCGCACATTATTCCGCATGTGTATGCTCGTGTAGAGCTGGTAAGACTGAATTTTGGCCACGAGCATAGAGGAATGGTAGGCCTTCCTCCCAAAGGAGTCTAAGGTTCTAGAGTCTTTGCCCGGGGGCGCCGAAGCATGCTCTCTAGAACTCTTAGCCTTCTTTAGGGCCAGATCCACAACTCCAGAGTCGTGAGGCAACTGGGTGCGCATCAGCTCTGGGTCCCCATGGATCCGGTACTGGGACTCGATCTTCTTGGGGATGTGGGGATTAGTTAGAGGTTTCGTCCAGTTCGCAAGCAATGTCTTTTTTAGGACATGATGCAAGGGAACAGTGGACGCTTCCTTAGGTGGAGAAGGATAGTCCAGGAGCTCAAACATTTCAGCCCTGGGCTCGTCCTCCACAACCACCGGGAAGGGGATGGCCGTAGACATCTCCCGGACAAAGGAAGCAAAAGACAGACTCTCGGGAGGAGAAAGCTGTCTTTCAGGAGAGGGAGTGGGATCAGAAGGAAGACCCTCAGACTCCTCGTCAGAGAAATATCTGGGATCTTCTTCTTCTTCCCACGAGGCCTCACCCTCGGTGTCAGACACAAGTTCACGGACCTGCGTCTGCAACCGGGCCCGGCTCGACTCCGTGGAGCCACGTCCACGATGGGGGCGTCGAGAGGTAGACTCCCTCGCCCGCATCGGCGAAGCTCCCTTCGCCGACGTAGTCGGGGAGCCCTCCTGGGAGTCGTCGGGGACCTCACCCCGGGCGATGGGCCAGCCGGCGCCACGCTCGACGGTACCGGAGGCGCAAGCACCGCCGGTACCGGAGGGGTAGGGCGCAACAGCTCCCCCAGAATCTCTGGGAGAACGGCCCGGAGGCTCTCGTTCAGAGCGGCTGCAGAGAAAGGCATGGATGTCGATGCAGGCGTCGACGTCAGTACCTGTTCCGGGCGTGGAGGCTGTTCCGGGCTGTCCAGAGCGGAGCGCATCGACACCTCCTGAACAGAGGGTGAGCGGTCCTCTCGGTGCCGATGCCTGCTGGGTGCCGACTCCCTCGGCGACCCAGAGCTCTCGGTGCCGACGCGGGGAGGGGACCGGTGTCGATGCTTCTTCGACTTCTTCCGAAGCATGTCACCGGAGCTCCCTGGCACCGACGAGGAGGACGTCGAATCCACCCGTCGCTTCCTCGGGGCCGAGACCGAAGAGGGTCGATCTCGGGGGGGCTGTACCGCAGGAGCCCTCAGGGTAGGAGGAGACCCACCCGAGGGCTCACCGCCACCAGCAGGGGAATGGACAGCCCTCACCTGCACTCCACCCGATGCACCACCGTCCGACGACATCAGCAGACGAGGTCCTGGTACCACCGACGTCGATGCAGCTATCCGATGTCTCGGCGCCGATGCAGAGGCCCGATGCCTCGATGCACTCGATGCAAGGGCGGCCGAGGAAGATGGTCTGGACGCTGACGACGTCGATGCACTCGAAGATCCCGGTGCCGATGCCGTCGAAGAGCCCGAGAACAACACGTTCCACTGGGCTAGTCTCGCTACCTGAGTCCGCCTTTGAAGCAGGGAACACAGACTGCAGTTCTGAGGGCGGTGCTCGGCCCCCAGACACTGAAGACACGACGAGTGTCGATCAGTGGGCGAGATAACCCGGGCGCACTGGGTGCACTTCTTGAAGCCGCTGGAAGGCTTCGATGTCATGGGCGGAAAAATCACGCCGGCGAAATCAAAAGCCGAAATGGCGAAAATTGAAGCACCAAAATTTAGAGGGAGAAAAATCTCGACCGAGGCCAAAAAGAGGCCTACCCCGACGACGAAAGAAAACTTACCGGGGCAAAAAGCTGGAAGTACGGGGAGGATTGACACGAAACCCGGTGGAGGGTTTCCGGAGCACTTCCCGACTTTAGAAAAGCTTTTCCGAAGAAAAAAACACGCTCAAAAAACAATTTGGACGCGCGAGGTCAACTTTCCGGGGCCCGACACGGCGAAACACGACCGTACCGAGTGCGGACAAAAGAAGACTGGCCGGCTCGAGCCGGTTTCGGGCGGGAAGACGGCCGCGCATGCGCGGTGCGCGCGGGCGCGCGAGGGCTAGCAAAGGACTTTGCTAGTGAAGTTTCCGATTGGAGGGGCTGCCGTGGACGTCACCCATCAGTGAGAACAAGCAGCCTGCTTGTCCTCGGAGAATCAACGATACACCATACACTGTCAAACCACACACCACACATGTACAAATCATGCCCGCACAAAACAACAACAAAGTCCACAACAAACCTAACACCTACAGACACCAACAAGGGATATCACAAAAAGAAAATACCAAATCCATACATCAAGAAAACAGACAACTGATAAAAATCACCACAAACCCGAACCCAAGGGAGCAATACCAATTAATACAAATAGGCTACTCTAATGCTAGATCAATAATTACAAAAACCACAACGATAACTGAGTGGATAACGGAAGATCACCTTGACTTCCTTCTCATTAATGAAACTTGGATTCATGACTCTAAAGACCCAATAATCCTAGAGCTCTGCCCACCAGGATACAAAATTACCCATTGGACAAGGGAAGGAAAAAGAGGCGGAGGCATAGCTATAATTTATAAATCCCAATAAACAGTCACAACAACAGCTGAATCTATCCTTCCCCAACTCGAAATAGCCTCAGTCAGAATCAACCACCCCAGCCTGCATGACCAACTAAACATAATCCTATTTTATAGACCCCCGGCTAAATGGCAAGATGCCCAGACACACTTCACGGACTTCATATCAAACACCTGCCTGTCCTCCCAAAATATTCTTATAGCAGGAGACATCAACCTTCATCTGGAAGATGTTAACACAAACAATGTACACGAATGCAAGGAATTCCTACAACTCTGGGAGTTCAACTGGCCTAACATGCAACCCACCCACAAGAAAGGACACACATTAGACATCATTACCCATAAATTTTCATCAGAAGCGAACATCAGAATCAAAGACACAAAATGGACAGCCACACCGTGGTCAGACCACTACAAGGCAAACACCTCCCTCCTTTGGAAAACAAAAGAGAGACAACAAAAAAAAGAAAAAAGAACATATACTACAAGAGGCAAAATAGACCCTCTAACATTCTGGCAACAAATATACACCAACGAATGGACAACAACTACTGACTCACCCCAATTTCTACAAGAATGGGACAACAGATGCAGAACAGTTCTAGACAAGATAGCACCACT
Organism: Microcaecilia unicolor; assembly: GCF_901765095.1. Taxonomy (NCBI): domain Eukaryota; kingdom Metazoa; phylum Chordata; class Amphibia; order Gymnophiona; family Siphonopidae; genus Microcaecilia; species Microcaecilia unicolor. The sequence goes on along the minus strand of NC_044044.1, from coordinate 55,836,319 downwards.
CCAAACTAGAACCTCACATAGGAAAAGCTCAATCCCGTGGTTCAACGAAGAACTGAAAGAACTAAAGACACAGGTTATAAGACAAGAAAGAGCTTGGAGCAAAAAAAAAGACGAACACACACTCAAAGAATGGAAACAGTTACAAAGAAAATACAAATACAAAATCAGACAAACCAAAAGAACACACTACAGAACTATAATAGGACCAAATTACAAGAATACGCATAAACTCTTTTTCACTTGTAAATAATCTCCTAAACACCACACAGGTCACTTTGAATAGCATAGAAACCCCATCGGCAACCAACCTAGCGAACTATTTCAAGGAAAAAATCATAAAGCTCCGACGCATGATACCAAGCAATACCACTGAGTACACAAGCATCCTTGAATGCTTAGACCCGAAACCTGGGGAATACCCAGCCGATCGATCATGGACCAACTTTGACTTGATTTCAGTAGACGAACTCACACACTGGCTCGGAAAATATGCCAAGTAACAACGAATAATGATAGATCACCACCTTGGACACCGGAATGTGGAGTTCCTCAGGGATCCCCCCTTTCGCCAACTATTTTCAACCTTATGATGATACCACTAGCCAAACTTCTAGCCAACCAGAACTTCAACCCCTACATATACACGGATGATGTCACGATCCACATCCCGTTCAAAAGTAACTTAAACAAAATAACCAATGAGATCAACCAGAGCCTCCAAATCATGCACTTTTGGGTGGACTCATTCCAGTTAAAACTGAACGCAGAAAAAACTCAATGTCTAGTTCTCACTTCCCAATACAACACAATCAACTACCCTACCATAACCACACCATACTGCACACTCCCTATCTCAGAACAAGATTCTTGGAGTCACTATTGATCGATACCTCACACTCGATACCCACGTGAAGAATACAACGAAAAAAATGTTCTACTCGATGTGGAAACTCAAGAGAATAAAACTTTTTTTCCCAAGAAACCTCTTCCGTACTCTAGTACAGTCATTAGTAATAAGTCATCTGGACTACTGTAACACTTTATACGCAGGCTGTAAAGAACAGACCATTAAAAAACTCCAAACAGCCCAGAACACCGCAGCCAGACTCATCTTTGGAAAAACTAAATACGAAAGTGCGAAACCTCTAAGAGAGAAACTACATTGGCTACCACTCAAGGAATGAATCGAGTTCAAGATCTGCACAACCGTCCACAAAATCATCCACGCAGACGCCCCACTCTATATGTTAAACCTAGTGGACCTACCACCTAGAAATGCCAAAAGATCGGCCCACAAATTCCTCAATCTGAACTTCCCCAGCTGTAAAGGAATTAAATACAGTCAAACACTACTACTTTTGCGTACAAAAGCACACAGATCTGGAACGCATTACCCATGGCCCTGAAAAATATGGACAATCTAACCAGCTTTCGCAAATCTTTGAAGACACACCTCTTCAACAAAGCCTACTGAAGACATCCTTAATAAATCATTCTTCAAATCACTTAGGTGCATCAAAAACACCTCTCACAACACCTCTCAAGCACCTTGCATCTAATTCATTTACCTTCAGCTTATTATCATCTGTATTTAAGATCATGTAATGACTGCATCATAACAACACTCTGTAAGCCACATTGAGCCTGCAAAAAGGTGGGATAATGTGGGATACAAATACAATAAATAATAATAATAAAACTGAAACAGACGAAAACCGAGGCAATTATTTCCATATGAATCAATGTAAATCCAATTAATTCGTTCTAGACACTCCAAAATACATACCAAAAACACATTTTATAGAGAATAAATATAGTCCCATGATGGAGCTAAAGGGAAAGGGTTAACTTATTTGCAAGGGAAACACTTAACAGGGAAAATGAGATTTGAGCACATGTGATTTTATCTTGCGTGTGTTGCATTAGACACGCGGGGTGATGCTCACACAACGAGAAACAACGCCACAATGAGCAGGAGAACGAATGAGTTGCCCTTTGTTTTCGCAAAATTATCAGCGAGGTCACGTGGGCACGCCAACGAAATCCGAGGCAACCAATGAAATCCGAGACAAATTTTTCACTGAAAAATATCAACGAAAACTGAAACCGACGATAACCAAAGTCAACAAAAACCGAGGTCTTACTGTATTCTATCACTGTTTCATTATTGCTACCAAGTATTACATATTAAGGACATTTGCTTTAAGCTTTGTTTTAATTCGTTAATCCAGTCTTTACATGTACATGGTTTTGCTTTTTAAACCCAAAGGTGAATCCTAAGGGTGGTTGAACAATTAAGTATAAACTGCGTTGTTTCTGACTTTACTTGTTTTTGGACTGCTTTCCCTTCTCCTCCACCGCTAACCCCAGACTCCGTTCCTTTTATCTTGTTGCACCATATGCCTGGAATAGACTTCCTGAGCCAGTACATCAAGCTCCATCTCTGGCCGTCTTCAAATCTAAACTAAAAACCCACCTTTTTGATGCTGCTTTTAACTCCTAACCCTTATTCACTTGTTCAGAACCCTTATTTTCTCATCCTCACTTTAATATTCCCTTATCTCTTGTTTGTCCTGTTTGTCTGTCCTAATTAGATTATAAGCTCTGTCAAGCAGGGACTGTCTCTTCATGTTCAATTGTACAGCGCTTCGTACGTCTAGTAGCGCTATAGAAATGTTAAGTAGCACAGTAGTAACTTTGGGTCCTGCTATCTGCTGTCTTAGCAGAGTACAGAAGAAAATGATTTATGTTACTTTTACTAGAATTTTTACTGCTTGTAGAATTGCTTGTAGAATCTGGTTTTCTTGGGGGGGGGGGGGGGGGGGGGGGGAAGTCATGGTGACTGTGGCAAGGCAAGGGCTGGATGGGCCAGGAGCTGGTATGGAGGAGATTACTTGTGGCGGGGACGGGCGGGGTCGTGTCAGAGGCATAGCCAGGTTTTGATCTCTGGGGGATCAGACTTTTATAAAATAGGCGCCGGTTGGTGTCAGCTAGACAGTAGTGTCTGTGTTGTTGCTCAGGGGCTGTAGTGGGCACTGATTAATACAGGCTGTCTCTGTTGCATCCTGCCTACAAGGAATCAGTAAGTTACATCAGGAGGCAGGATGCAGATGAGGTCCCTCGACTGGCCAGAGCAGGCAACCTGTCTTCTTAACTACAAAGTAAAAATATTCAAATCATGACCATCACCTCAGGAATAACACACACATTCCTTCCACTGCTAGACACCTTGTTTAAATCAAATGGGCTTTTGTTTGTGTGGTGACTCTACAGGATGTGAAGAACACTAGTCTTGAGCATTTTTATTTGGGGTGACAAAGGCCATCAAAGCTGGCCCTTGCCCCACAGCTAAGGTAATATGTCCGGATTTACCCAGAAATGTCCTCTTTTTGAGGACATGTCCGGGCGTCCGGACGGTTTTGCCAGTCCGCCCGTTTGTCCGGATTTCTGGACAAACGGGTGGGCGGGCGGCGGGCCTATCCTAGCCTCCCCTCCCCTTCCTTACTATCTACTGCTCTGGTGGTCTAGTGACCTCTTCGGGGCAGGAAAGAGCCCCCTCTTTCCTGCCTGGAGCGCTGCCCTTGCCCTGCATTGTGTTGCTGTGACGGTCTCGGGATTCAAAATGGCCGCCGAGAGTTGAAGTCTCTTGAGGCCGCTTCAACTCTCGGCGGCCATTTTGAATCCCGAGACCGTCACAGCAACACAATGCAGGGCAAGGACAGAGCTCTGGGCAGGAAAGAGGGGGCTCTTTCCTGCCCCGAAGAGGTCACTAGACCACCAGGGCAGTAGATAGTAAGTAAGGGTGATGGGAGGGCAGGGGAATATGTGACCCAGGGGGAGGGGAATATGTGAAAGGGGCAGGGCATGGGCAGGGCATGGGTGGAGCACGGGCGGGGCAGGCAGGGGGTGGGGCATGTGTCCTCTTTTTGAGAGGACAAAATATGGTAACCCTACCCACAGCCTACTTTCGAATAGGGCTAGACACTTTGTGAAATAACACAAACTCCTGCAAAAAGACACCCAAAACTTATACTGAAAACTTGCCACACCATAACAGAAAAGACGGTGCAATATATAATACAGAGGGACCTAGAGAAGTGTTTCCCTAGGTGGTCCTGGAGTACCTCATGTTTTCAGGCTATCCACAATGAATCTTGTAAAGGGGGGGGTCCACTTCTTGGGTGGAGCCGGCAAGTCTGCGGGGCTCCCAGGGTTCCAGGACAGAATACTGCTGATACTGGGACTCAGGGCCAAAATATTTTATTGTCAAGGCAATTTTATACCAAAAATCATACTATATTCTTCATAACAAAAGGTACAGCCCTCTTAATATAGTCCAAAAGAAAAAAAGGTACAGTCCAGGTCCCAAAATCCCTCAGCAAACGCTCAGCTCCTCAAGACCTCAGGTCTTCTATTAGGGCATTAGCTTTCCCTTCCCCCTCCTTCAGAAGGGTTTAGTAAGAGTTCAGCACATTTCCAATATAGCACAACAGTTCAGAACAAATCTTCATGGACAATCTTTGCACATCAAACCAATACCACAAATCACCTGCCTTTTCACAGCACTGAGGGAACCCTGTAAGGAGCAGGGTTGGCAGTTTCTCCCACCTCTCAGCACCACACCCGGTGTGGCCTCCTCCACTGCCTTCAAGTGCTGGGCAGGACAATCTTTGAATTCTCTCACTCCATGGTAGCTGGCTTCTCTCTCTTGGGCAGCTCTAGTGGTAGGCTACTTCCTTCCTCCACATACTCCATGGAATCTCTCTCTCCATTCGTCTCTCCTCCCTCCTGGTGACTGAGAGCCTCCAGGAAATCTGCTCTCTCCTTTTCACAGCTGGGGGGAATTATATACTGATGGCGAAGCCAGGGAAACTGAGCTTCATCCTTCCCTCTCCCTCTAGTGGGGAAGGGAGTAACAGGCTCACCCTGCCTCCAGCCATTGCTCCCCCTGCTGGGGCTGGGAATCCATTCCATCTTTTTAGGACTACTCTCTTCTCTCATTCTTGCAAGGACTTCTGGGACCCGTGGTTCTGGGCTCAACTGCTTCACTGGGGAATCTCTGGGGCTTGCCTTGTCACACACCCCCTCCCTCAAGAAATTGCGACTCTCTGAAGCCCACAGTGGCTTTTCCGTAGAGTCTGCAATTCGCGATTGGGCATCAGCATTCCCATGGAACCTCCCTACCCGGTGCTGTACGGTAAAAGAAAAGGCCTGTAGGGCTAGATACCACCTAGTAAGGCGGCTGTTGTGCCCCCACATCTGCTGCAGCCATTTTAGAGGACCATGATCTGTAATAGTGGAGGAGTGGCCTAGTGGTTAGGGTGGTGGACTTTGGTCCTGGGGAACTGAGGAACTGAGTTTGATTCCCACTTCAGGCACAGGTAGCTCCTTGTGACTCTGGGCAAGTCACTTAACCCTCCATTGCCCCATGTAAGCCACATTGAGCCTGCCATGAGTGGGAAAGCGCGGGGTACAAATGTAACAAAAAAAAAAAAATAAGGGTAAATGGACGGCCCTGCAAATAATACTTCAAGGCTTCTACTGCCCACTTAACAGCTAAGCACTCCTTCTCTATTACTGCATAGTGTTGTTCTGTGGGTGTTAATTTTCTACTTAAAAACAAGACCGGGTGTTCCTCCTGCCCAAACTCCTGGGATAAGACCGCCCCCAGCCCCATTTCAGAGGCATCCGTCTGTAGGAGAAAGGGTTTCCCAAAATCTACCCCTTTCAAAATGGGTTCCTTACATAAGATATTTTGAAGAGTGTTAAATTCCTGTTTTCCTTTCTCTCCCCATACTAAGGTATTGGGGTGGGCCTTCTTGAGCATGTCTGTCAAGGAGCTCGAAATCTCTGCAAATTTAGGGATAAATCGCCTATAATACCCTATGAGCCCTAAAAAGCTACGCAATTGCTTTTTATTGGTGGGTAGGGGGAAATCCCCGATACCCTGCACCTTATCGGTCAGGGGTTTGATGACTCCACCCCTCACCCGGTACCCCAAGTATTCCACTTCCCTACTGGCAAATACACACTTCTTCGGGTTTAAGTTCAGCCCCACTTTCCTCAGGGATTCTAACACCGCCTCCACCCGGGGCAAATGGGATTCCCAATCAGTGCTAAAAATTACTATGTCATTCATGTAGGCAGCAGCATAATCCTGATGCCACCATAGAATGTGGTCGGCTAATTGTTGACAGCATGCAGCCGCCCCATTCAAGCCAAAAGGCATCCTTTTGAATTGGAATATACCCAAAGGTGTACTAAAGGCCATTTTCGGTTTTGCTTCTTCTGTCAAAGGAATTTGCCAGTACCCTTTAGTAAGATCAAGGGTGGTCAGATATTGGGCTCGCCCTAACTTATCCAGTAATTCGTCGATGCGGGGCATGGGGTATGCATCAAATCTAGAGATAGCATTAACCTTCCTAAAGTCAATCCAGAATCTTTGGGATCCGTCTGATTTGGGCACAAGAACCACTGGGCTGGACCAGGGACTGTTAGATTCCTCTATCAGGCATCTCCTGTACCTGTCTAATAATTTCCTGTCGCCTGGCCTCGGGCACCCTGTAGGGCCTCTGACAAACAATCCTCCCTGTCTCTGTATGAATGGAGTGTATAATTACATGAGTTTCCCCCGGAAGGAGATTAAGGACATCCTGAAATTCCTCCAGCAAGGTCTCTACAGCTCACCTCTGTTGGAGATTTAGGGAAGACCCAATGACTTGTGCCCCCTTCTCCCGGAGGTCACTAAGTTGGGGTCCCAGGTCCTCTTCCAAGGCAGCCACCATTCCTTCCCACTCTATCCACGGACGCAACACATTTATATGATACGTCTGGGTTTTCCCTGTCTCATTCTTAACTCGATATGACCAGGGACCTACCTTCCCTTTTATCACAAAAGGACCCTTCCATTGGGAGGTGAACTTATGGGGGTCCGAGGGAATCATTACTAGGACTTTATCTCCTGTCTGAAAATTCTGGACCTAAGTACCCTGGTCATAGTATCCCTTCTGTGTCTCCTGGCACTCCCCTAGATTACCCTGTGCATAATCAGAGAGGCAGTGTAACCTAGCCCACAATTCCTTTAAATATGTGCTTACAGTCCGGGGGTCATCTACTCTTTCCACCCACTGCTCTTGTATAATATCAAGAATTCCCCGGGATAATCGCCCATACACTAATTCGAACGGGGATACCCCCAATGAAGCCTGAATGTTCTCCCTGCTGGCATATAGAGCGAACGGGAATAACTGATCCCAATCCTCATATTGATGGTTCAATCCCCTCCTTAACATACCTTTGAGGGTCTCGTTAAACCGCTCCACCATGCCATTAGACTGAGGGTGGTAAGCTGAGGTGGTAGTGTGCCGAATGCCAAAGGCCTCCCACAGCTGTTTTAACTGGTATGATTTAAAATTAGAACCCTGGTCCGTGAGGACTTCCCTTTGGAAGCCCACCTCACAGAATAGTTTCACTAACTCACTGGCAATCCCATTAGCTTTTGTATTATGTAGGGCTATGGCCCAGGGGAACCGCATAGCCCTATCCATAATGACCAAAATGTATAGGAATCCTCTCGGGGTTCTAATAAGGGGTCCAATGATGTCCATGGCCATGCTAGACATCCTTTATGATGGGCAAGGGTAACAGCGGGGCCTTTGGGGGAAAACGGTCTGCAAGCTTCTGGCATTGGGGACAGCTCTGACAATAGTCCTGCACTTCTCGATGTACCCCTGGCCAATAAAAACGTTCCAGCACTTGCTTCAATGTATTTTGGGAGCCCTTATGGCCCGCTAAGGGATGATCATGGGTCCTCCTAAGATTGATTCTCCAGAACACCCTGGGGATTACTAGCTGTTGCCTAACGGTCCCTCCCACAGTCTCCCGTACCTCCCTATACAATATCTCATTTTCTAGCCTAAAGCATGGAAAACTCCCAGAAGGCCACATGCTAGACATTTTTCTGCTCAGTGCATCTATATTTTAGGACCATTTTGGAAAAGGGAAAAATGCACAAAAACAGGCCATTGGAAGTATGGGAGTCAGCATTCTTAGTAGACTGGGTCCAAAGACAACCCAGCAGAGCAGTGGGACACCCTGGGGGGGGGGGTACTGCAGTAAACTTCACATAAAAGGTCCCAGGTACACATCTCACCATTACCCCCTTATATTGAATGGTAGGCCCTCCAAAACCCACCTACTGTACCCAACTGTACACCACTACAATAGCCCTTATAGCTGCAAATGCCTCCTATATGTCAATCTGTAGGTATGTGTGTTTTCGAGGGCTCACATGTTCCACCACAAGTGTACCAGTTAGTGGGATATGGGCTTGGGTCCCTTTCTCTACAGCCCACTTCATTGATCACTAGGTTACTCCTGGGACCTGCTTGCTGCTCTAATAGGAATGGCCATCATATCTGAAGTTGTCATACAGCATGGTAAGTACTTCACTGTTTTATCATAGGGGGCTGGGAAGGGGTAAGTGACCACTGGGGGAGTAAAGGGGGTTACGCCTTAATCCCTCCAGTGATCATTTGGTCATTTAGGGCACTTTTTGGTCACTTAGTCATGACTGAAACAGGTCTAGCCAAAAAGTCTGAATTGTGGCCGTAGATGTTTTCATTTTATTATTTTTAGCATTTGTATAGCGCTACCAGACGCAAGCAGTGCTGAACACCTGATACAAAGAGACAGTCCCTGCTCAAAAGAGCTTACAATCTAAATAATACAGACAGACAAGACGGTTACGGGTGAGGGAAGTAATGGGAGCTAAAAAGCAGCAGTGAAAAGGTGGGGACAAAATGTCTGGGAGGAAGAAGCATATGCTCCTGAGGTGATAATCACAATCTGTATATTTTTTGCATGACGTGTTGTAAGAGGGATAGCTCCATTGTTGGGTAACATGGAGTTTGTGATACAGAACTGGAAGTGATGGGTTTATATTGAGAATCTAGACTTCACTCCCACACAGAATTTGTTGAATGGTGCTATTAATTATAATAGTGGTTTTACCTTGTAGGTGTTTTATAGTGCTAATTTAATATATGGAAGAACATAAGGAGAAGAGCGAAGAAGGAAACACATTTGGAGCCTTAAGCCTATAATAGAAGCATGTGCTGAGGTTGGTGCAGAAAATCAAAGAGACCGTAAAAGAAGCATGTGGAGAAGAGAAGAGGCTATGCAAGAGAAATTAGACAATCCCTCCTCCTCTCTCCTCAGGAGACCCAGTGGGACCAAACAGAGGAGAAAAGCAGCGTCTAGGAGAGACAAAAAGAAATTAGCGAGAGACATTTCAGTGAATGACACAGGAGCAGCAGAAAAGAAGAAGCAAAGAGCAGAAGCAGATATCCAACAGAAGAGAGTTATGAAGGTGAAAGGCTGTGCTTCACAAGTCAGCTGCTGGAGCCAAGCAGGAAAAAGAGAACCAGATGCAGAAATGAACAGAATCCTGTGTGGAAGCCCAGTTCCAGTGAGTGAGAAAAGTCTAGTGTGAGTGAAAAACTGTGCTGGATGAAGGTGGCTAGCTAGAGGGAAACAGAATCAATCAACCAGAGTGAAAGAGAAGACCAGTTGCAGAGGACAGCCTGAGAGATGATGTGCACAGAGTAGAGCTAAGAAAGTCAATTCAAAATCAATCTTGCGAACGTCTCCTGCATGCAATGAAGGAACGACTGCAAGCCTGTGTCCACATTACATGCAGATAGGAATAGTGCATACAATATTATTTTCTTTGTAGGTGTGACCCCCCCCCCCCCCCCCCATCAGGAGAATGCCTCTGCTGCCAAGCAGGAAGTGGGAGGATCTCCTGGAGGTCATTATGGAAATGGAGGCTGGTAAAGCTAGCAAGATGGGGAGAGCCTAGCCTCCAGATGTGAGGAAAGAGATCAATAAAAGGAACTGTGGATAGGGGTCTTTGGTCGCCTGCCCTCCGCCGAGACCCTGAGAAGTTAGGGGGAGTCCCAGAGCTGAACCGAGGGATCTTGAGAGGACTGGCTGACACAACATCTGTCAGAGGGCAGAGGGGATATATGCTTGATTCCTCAGCATGAGGGATCCAAGAGAAGGAAGAAGTGCCTGGTGGGCAAGGATACCCCAGATGGGACGGAAGTGGGCGTGGAGAAGCTGCATTTCCCAGCAGGACTTTTCGCCGGTTGTCCAGGAGGGATCCCTGACCTGGGATGGGCCAGACTTGACTTGGATTTATTTATTACATTTATAACCCACCTATTCAAACATCTAGGCAAGGTACAATACAACATTCATAAAAAAATACACAAACAATACACAATCTTACAAATCATAAACTCTAAAAACTCAGAACCCCCATCAGCCAAATGACCTAGAAGGTAACTAGGTTTTTAGCAATTTCTTGAACTGGGGAACAGATGCCGACTGACGCATAACCAATGGTAGCAAATTCCATAGACGAGGATCAGCAATAAAAAAAAACTCGACTACGAATTTCCTCCACACATACCAGATGAAAAGATGGAACAACCAATAAATTCTGGTTTTGAGACCGTAACTCCCAAGAAGGACAATAAGACCAAAAACTGCACACTAAGGCCTCAGGAGCAACACTCTGCCGCATTTGAAACACTAATAAAAGTTTAAATTCAATACGCTGCGCCACAGGTAACTAATGCAACAACCTCAACTGAGGCGTAATATGCGCCTCCTAACCCAAACTCAAAAGAACCCGTGCAGCACAGTTCTGTGCAACCTGCAAGGCCCGTTGACTGGATGTGACTTACGGCCTCTTAGGCACTTGAACTTTAAATAATGAGGATGTCCAATGAACTGAGCTTTCTCTAAGTTCAAGTTGCTCCTGAAAAGCTATTTCTTTAAACTTGCTTTCAATTTGCCCTTGGAGTGATAATTTTCTTGCTGTATAGTCTGTGTGAATGGGTTCTTTCATGTTTTAATGGAGTTCTTTTCTGATTTTCCTTCACTATTTTAAATATTGTTTTATATAAACCACTTTGACCTTGTTTTAAATAAAGGCTGTATATCAAGTTCTGGAATAGCGAACGATACATACCTGTAGCAGGTGTTCTCCGAGGACAGCAGGCTGATTGTTCTCACAACTGGGTTGACATCCACGGCAGCCCCCACCAACCGGAAGAAAAACTTCGCGGGCGGTCCCGCACGCAGGGCACGCCCACCACGCATGCACGGCCGTCTTCCCGCCCGTGCGCGACCGTTCCCGCTCAGTTGAATGACAAGCAAAGGAATGAGTAAAACACAACTCCAAAGGGGAGGAGGGAGGGTAGGTGAGAACAATCAGCCTGCTGTCCTCGGAGAACACCTGCTACAGGTATGTATCATTCGCTTTCTCCGAGGACAAGCAGGCTGCTTGTTCTCACAACTGGGGTATCCCTAGCTCTCAGGCTCACTCAAAACAAGAAACCAGGTCAATTGAACCTTGCAACAGCGAGGGCATAACAGAAATTGACCTACGAAGAACAACTAACTGAGAGTGCAGACTGAACAGAATAAAATCGGGTCCTGGAGGGTGGAGTTGGATTCAAACCCCAAACAGATTCTGCAGCACCGACTGCCCGAACCGACTGTCGCGTCGGGTATCCTGCTGGAGGCAGTAATGTGATGTGAATGTGTGGACAGATGACCACGTCGCAGCCTTGCAAATCTCTTCAATAGTGGCTGACTTCAAGTAGGTCACTGACGCTGCCATGGCTCTAACACTATGAGCTGTGACATGACCCTCAAGAGCCAGCCCAGCCTGGGTGTAAGTGAAGGAAATGCAATCTGCTAGCCAATTGGAGATGGTGCGTTTCCTGACAGCGACCCCCTTCCTATTGGGGTTGAAAGAAATAAACAATTGGGCGGACTGTCTGTGGGGCTGTGTCCGCTCCAGATAGAAGGCCAACGCTCGCTTGCAGTCCAATGTGTGCAACTGACGTTCAGCAGGGCGGGTATGTGGTCTGGGTGTTACGCTCTGCTACACTTCTCCAGGATGGGTTGGTTTCTGTTTCCTAACCTAGCAGCAGTCATCCGGGTTGGATCATGGACAGCAGCCATATTGGCTAGCTCAGGAGGGGGCAGCCATCTTGGAGTAACGAGGTCAGGAAGGAAGCCCATATTTGGATGTAGGCACCTCTGCTGATGTGGGCAGCCATCTTGGAACAGCTACTCATGGTTGAGCCTAATTCCTGCTCTATTTAAAGCCCTGTTTCCAGTCCTTCCATGCTTCGGCTTCTATTTGCTTAGAGGTTGTGGTCTTCATCTGTTCCAGTGTTTTCCTGTGTTCCTGACCTTGGATTGTTTACTGACCACGCGCTGTGTTGCTGCCTGCCCAGACTTTCGGATTGCTCTCTGTTTTGCTGCTTCACTGACTCTTTGCTCCTGGACTGTGTCTGGCTGCCTGCCAGCCTGGTCAGCGGTTGTGCAACCCCGCCGGTTCCAGAAGTCCTGGTGGCCGCCTGCACCTGTGGGATCAACTCCCAGGGAACGGTGGTCGCTTCCCAGGTGAAGCTAGGGGTTGTCTGGCTGCCTGATCGAGTGCAGTGCCACTTCATCTTCGCCGTGCTCAGTCGGGGCACAAGGGCTCACATTCACCAGGTCATAACAGTAAGCCGAAGCCATGAGCTCGCCAGACAGGTCTGAGCTGTCTCACCTGGCTCAGGTTCTCCACCAGCAGCAGGAGCAGCTAACCCGCCTGTCCAGTACCTTGCAGGAAGTCTGCAGTCAGCTACCAGGGCTCCAGCGGCAAGCGGCCGCGGTTCCTCCAGTCCCGAGAGCGGAGACTTCTGCCGCACGTCTGCGACTTCCAGAGCCGCCTTGCTTTGACGGTACTCCCGCAGCTTGCCGGGGGTTCCTGAACCAGTGTCAGATCCTTTTTGAGCTGCAACAGGAGGCTTTCCCATCTGACAAAATAAAGGTGACCTACATCATCTCCCTGCTTTCCGGTGCCGCGCTGGCTTGGGCGTCCCCGCTATGGGAACAGCGGAGTCCGGTTCTGGCAAACCTGGAGGAGTTATTGCAGCAGTTCAGGATGGTATTTGACGTTCCTGGCCGACCTTCTTCTGCCTCTGGGGAGCTGCTGCGGATCCAGCAGGGCTCCGGGTCGGTCGGGGCGTATGCTGTCCGGTTTCGTACCTTGGCTGCAGAACTCAGGTGGAAACAGGAGGCCTTAACAGCCATTTTTTGGCAGGGGCTGGACGGCCAGATAAAAGATGAATGGGCCGGCAGAGATTCCCACTACTTTGGACGCCCTTATTGCACTCTGCACTAGAATCGATATCCGGTTCCAGGAGCGAGCCCAGGAGAGGGTCATGCAGCCGGCAGCGCAGGGATCCAGAGGCCTTCCCCGTCGCCCCGGTCCTTCGAAGAGGGTTCGGAAGGAACCAAGGAGGAACCCATGGTATTGGGGCGGCATCGCCTGTCCAAGAAGGAGAGGGCCCATCGTCTCCAGAACCGGTTATGCCTATACTGTGGGCAGGCAGGACACTTCACGGGCTCCTGTCCAAACAAGCCTGGGAGATCAGGAAAAGCTCCGGCCCGAGCCCTATGAAGGGGGTGGCTCTGGGCCGGCTGTCTGCCCTTCCGGACAACTTGCTCTCTGTTCCCATACTGCTCCAAGGAGAGGGTTTCCAGGCTCATACTAAGGCCTTGCTAGACTCCGGGGCCAGAGGGAACTTCATCGATGCCGAATTCCTGTCGCAGCTAGGTGGCTCCACGGTGCCCTGTCAACCGGAGCTCAGGGTCACCTCCATCCAGGGGGATAGTCTTCCTCGAAACATCACCCGGATCACCTCGCCTCTGGGTCTACAGGTGGGGGCGTTACATCAGGAGAAGATCCAGTTCCTGGTTCTTGCCCAAGCCATTCACCCGGTGATCCTTGGACTGCCTTGGCTCCGACTACACACTCCTGTTATCGACTGGGCCACCGGGGAGATTGGGAAATGGGGTTCCCGATGTGTCGAGCACTGTCTCCAGCAGGTCAAGCCACCTTTGCCGCTCTGCTCAGCTAAGCTGCAGACCCCACAGGAAGGTTCGCCCATGCTGCCGGAGAACTACCAGGAATTCCGTGACGTGTTCAGTGCTCGGGCGGCTGACACGCTGCCTCCCCATCGGTCTTTCGACTGCGCCATAGACCTACTGCCCGGATCCAACCCACCTAGGGGGCGCCTTTACACCTTGTCCCGGGAGGAGTCCCGAGCCATGAGGGAGTATATCCAGGACAATCTTCGCAAGGGGTTCATCCGAGCCTCCACTTCCCCTGCAGGGGCCGGATTTTTCTTTGTCTTGAAGAAGGATGGGTCACTTCGTCCCTGCATTGATTACCGAGGACTGAATAAAATTACCATTAAAAACCGGTACCCGCTTCCACTCATTCCGGAGCTGTTTGACCGTCTTCAAGGGGCCAAGATCTTCACCAAGCTGGACCTGCGCGGGGCCTACAATCTTGTACGGATCCGGGAGGGAGATGAGTGGAAGACAGCTTTCAACACCCACGAAGGACACTTTGAATATCGGGTGATGCCGTTCGGTCTCTGCAATGCCCCTGCAGTATTTCAGAACTTTGTGAATTACATTTTCCAGGACTTGCTGTACTCCTCAGTAATCGTCTATTTGGACGACATCCTGATTTTTTCCGCTTCATTGTCACAACATGTTACTCACGTCCGCACCGTGCTCCAGCGCCTCCGGGAACATCGGCTGTATGCCAAGTTGGAGAAATGTTCATTCCACCAACAGAGTTTGCCTTTCCTGGGATATATCATTTCCTTCACCGGATTACAGATGGATCCCGGTAAATTGACAGCGATCCGAGACTGGCCGGTGCCTCAGGGTCTGTGGGCTTTGCAGAGGTTCCTGGGGTTTGCGAACTACTACCGGCAGTTCATCCAGGATTATTCTCTCATCACGGCTCCTCTGACGGCCCTCACGAGGAAGGGGGCCGATGCAAAGAATTGGACGCCGGAGGCTTTCTCTGCATTCTCCACATTGAAGAAGGCCTTCCTCTCTGCCCCGGTACTCCGCAGTCTGGATCCTACTCAGCCTTTCCTGGTGGAAGTGGACGCCTCGTCCCTGGGAGTAGGGGCAGTTCTCTCTCAGACATCGGCATCCAGGAAAAAACATCCCTGCTTCTTCTTCTCCCGGAAGTTCACCCCCGCGGAGCGAAACTACACGGTGGGGGATCGGGAGCTTCTGGCGCTCAAACTAGCTTTTGAGGAATGGCGATACTTACTAGAGGGAGCGTTGTGTTGCTGCCTGCCCAGACTTTCGGATTGCTCTCTGTTTTGCTGCTTCACTGCTTCACTGCTTCACTGACTCTTTGCTCCTTGACTGTGTCTGCCTGCCTGCCTGCCAGCCTGGTCAGCGGTTGTGCAACCCCGCCGGTTCCAGAAGTCCTGGTGGCCACCTGCACCTGGGGGCTCAACTCCCAAGGAACGGTGGTCGCTTCCCAGGTGAAGCTAGGGGTTGTCTGGCTGCCTGATCGAGTGCGGTGCCACTTCATCTTCGCCGTGCTCAGTCGGGGCACAAGGGCTCACATTCACCAGGTCATAACACTGGGAAAGAATGTTGGCAAGACAACTGACTGGTTCAGATGGAACTCCGACACCACCTTTGGCAGGAACTTAGGGTGAGTGCGGAGTACTACTCTGTTATGATGAAATTTGGTATAAGGAGCATGAGCTACCAGGGCTTGAAGCTCACTGACTCTACGAGCTGAAGTAACTGCCACCAAGAAAATGACCTTCCAGGTCAAGTACTTCAGATGGCAAGAATTCAGTGGCTCAAAAGGAGGTTTCATCAGCTGGGTGAGGACGACGTTGAGATCCCAAGACACTGCAGGAGGCTTGACAGGGGGCCTTGACAAAAGCAAGCCTCTCATGAATCGAACGACTAAAGGCTCTCCAGAGATGGCCTTGAGACCAGACTCTGATAAGTGCAGAAGGTATTCAAGCAGGTTCTGTGCAGGACAAGAACGAGGTACTAGGGCCTTGCTCTCACACCAAACGACAAACCTCCTCCACTTGAAAAAGTAACTTTTTAGTGGAATCCTTTCTAGAGGCAAGCAAGACACGGGAAACACCCTCAGACAGACCCAACGAAGCAAAATCTACGCCCTCAACATCCAGGCCGTGAGAGCCAGAGACTGAAGGATGGGGTGCAGAAGCGCTCCATCGTTCTGCGAAATGGGAGTCGGAAAACACTCCAATCTCCACGGTTCTTCGGAGGACAACTCCAGAAGTAGAGGGAACCAGATCTGATGGGGCCAAAAAGGCGCTATCAGAATCATGGTGCCGTGGTCTTGATTGAGCTTCAGCAAGGTCTTCCCCACCAAAGGAATGGGAGGATAAGCATACAGGAGGCCGTTCCCCCAATGGAGGAGAAAGGCATCCGACGCCAGTCTGCCGTGTGCCTGTAGTCTGGAACAGAACAGAGGCAGCTTGTGGTTGGTCTGAGAGGCGAAAAGGTCCACCAAGGGGGTGCCCCACTCTCGGAAGATCTTGCGTACCACTCTTGAATGGAGCGACCACTCTTGCGGTTGCATGACTCTGCTCAGCCTGTCGGCCAGACTGTTGTTTATGCCTGCCAGGTATGTGGCCTGGAGAAGCATGCCAAACTAGCAGGCCCAACGCCACATCCTGACGGCTTCCTGACACAGGGGGCGAGATCCGGTGCCCCCCTGCTTGTTGATGTAATACATTGCAACCTGATTGTCTGTCCGAATTTGGATGATTTGGTAGGACAGCCGATCCCTGAAGGCCTTCAGTGCGTTCCAGACCGCTTGGAGCTCCAGGAGGTTGATCTGAAGACCTTGTTCCTGGAGGGACCACACCCCCTGGGTGTGGAGCCCATCGACATGAGCTCCCCACCCCAGGCGAGATGCATCCGTCATCAGCACCTTCGTGGGCTGCGGAATTTGGAATGGACGTCCCAGGGTCAAATTAGTCCGAATTGTCCACCAGTGCAGCGAATTGCGGCAACTGACGGACAGGCGGATGACATCTTCTAGATTCCCGGTGGCTTGGCACCACTGGGAATCTAGGGTCCATTAAGCAGATCTCATGTGAAGACGAGCCATGGGAGTCACATGGACCGTAGAGGCCATATGGCCCAGGAGTCTCAACATCGGCCGAGCTGTGATCTGCTGAGACGCTCTGGTCTGGGAAGCGAGGGACAGGAGATTCTGAGCCCTCGCCTCGGGAAGAAAGGCCTGAGCCGTCTGAGAATTCAGCAGAGCTCCTATGAATTCCAGAGATTGGACTGGCTGGAGATGGGACTTCGGGTAATTTATCACAAACCCCAGCAGCTCCAGAAGGTGAGTAGTGCACTGCATGGACTGAAGAGCTCCTGCCTCTGAGGTGCTCTTGACCAGCCAATCGTCAAGATACGGGAACACGTGCACCCCCAGCTTGCGTAGATACGCCGCAACCACCACGAGTCACTTAGTGAACACCCGTGGTGCAGAGGCGAGCCCAAAGGGCAGCACACAATACTGAAAGTGCCGTGTCCCCAGACGGAATCTGAGATACTGTCTGTGAGCTGGCAGTATCGGGATGTGAGCGTAAGCATCCTTTAAATCCAGGGAACATAGCCAATCGTCTTTCTGAATCATGGGTAGAAGGGTGCCCAAGGAAAGCATTCTGAACTCGGACCAGATATTTGTTCAGGCCTCTCAGGTCTAGGATGGGGCGCATCCCCCCTGTTTTCTTTTCCACAAGGAAGTACCTGGAATAGAATCCCAGCCCTTCCTGCCCAGGTGGTACGGGCTCGACTGCATTGGCGCTGAGAAGGGCGGAGAGTTCCTCCGCAAGTACCTGCTTGAGAAGGGAGCTGAAGGATTGGGCTCCCGGTGGACAATTTGGTGGAGTGGAGACCAAATTCAGGGTGTATCCGCACCGCACTATTTGGAGAACCCACTGGTCGGAGGTTATAAGAGGCCACCTTTGGAGAAAAACTTTCAACCTCCACCCGACCGGCAGGTCATCCGGCACGGCTACTTTGATGGCGGCTATGTTCCCATGGATCCAGTCAAAAGGCCGTCCCCTGCTTTTGCTGTGGAGGCGCAGGGGGCTGCTTAGGCGCACGCTGTTGACGGGAACGAGTGCGCTGGGACTGTCCCTGTGCCTGAGGAGGCCTTCAGGCCGGCTGGGAGTACCTATGCTTGGCATAGGGTGCAGCCTGCCGGGCCCGGGAAAAACGTCCACCTGCAGAGGTGGATGCTGAAGGCGCCTGGTGGGAGAGCTTGTCGAGAGCGGTTTCCCGCTGGTGTAGTTGGTCCACCAACTGCTCGACCTTCTCGCCGAAAATGTTATCCCTCCCCGGCAATGGACATCCGCCAGCCGCTGCTGGGTGCGGTTGTCTAGGTCAGAGGCACGCAGCCAGGAGAGTCTGCGCATCACTATACCTTGGGCCGCAGCTCGAGATGCCACATCACAGGTGTCATAGATACCCCTGGACAGGAACTTTCTGCACGCCTTCAGCTGCCTGACCACCTCCTGAAAAGGCCTGGACTGCTCCGGAGGGAGCTTGTCGACCAGGTCCACCAGTTGCCACACATTATTCCGCATGTGGATGCTCGTGTAGAGCTGGTATGATTGGATGCGGGTCACGAGCATGGAAGATTGGTAGGCCTTCCTCCCAAACGAGTCCATAGTGCGAGACTCCCGTCCAGGGGGCACCGAGGCGGTATCCCTCGAACTCCGTGCTGTCTTGAGAGCAGAGTCCACGACCGCCGAGTCATGAGGCAATTGAGGCCGCATCAACTCTGAGTTTGAGTGGATCCTGTATTGGGATTCCGCTTTCTTGGGGATGGTGGGATTAGATAGTGGCTTCAACCAGTTCCAAAGCAGTGTCTCTTTGAGGACATTGTGCAATGGTACCGTGGAAGACTCTCTAGGTGGTGATGGATAGTCGAGTCCTTCGAGCATCTCCGCCCTCGGCTCATCCACAGTGACCACGGGGAAGGGAATGCAGATGGACATATCCCTGACAAAAGAGAGGCTCTCAGGAGGCGAGAGCTACCTCTCCGGTGAAGGAGTGGGCTTGGAGGGAAGGCCCACAGACTCCTCTGAGGAGAAATATCTGGGGTCCTCCTCCTCCCCCCACGAGGCCTCCTCCTCGGTGTCGGACATGAGCTCTCTCAGCTCAGACCTCAACCGGGCCTGTCTCGACTGCGAGCGGTGGACTCCCGTGCCGGCGGGGACGAAGCTCCCTCCATCGACGTCGATGGGGACTCCACCTGAGTGGTGGTCGACACTGGTGCCGCAAGCGGCGTTGGCGGCCTCAACATCGGGCTACAGCCCGCCGGCGCCTCTACCAATGGCGCCGGGGGCGCAAGCACCCCCGGTGCCGGCAGAGACTGGTGCATCAGCCCTTCCAGGATCCCGGGAAGGATGGCTCGGAGGCACTTGTCAAGGCCTGCTGTCGGGAAAGGCAGGGGGCCCAGTGTGGGTGCCGGTGCCGGAAGCTGTTTGGGTCCAGGAGACGGTACCGTGATACCCGCGGACCCACGCAGCGACACCTCTTTGACTGAGGGGGAACGCTCCTCCCGGCACTGCCGCTTCCTGGGCGTCGAGTCGTCCCTCGATGTCCTGGAGCTGCCAGTCCCGTGCACCATGGGCGACCGATGACGGTACTTCTTAGCTTTCTTGCGATGCCTGTCATCGGCGCTCCGCGGAAGAGACGAGGAGGAGGTGGAGCCCCTCCCGGCCTCGAGGTATCGGATCCGACAGGGTTCGGTCCCGATGGCCCTGAGCAGCGGGAGTGGCCGGGGCAGACTGCCCGCGTGGCCGCTCACCACCGCCGTCACCGGCAGGCCAAAGGTACCTGTGCTCCTGGGGTCGATGCTATAGTCGGCGCCGACGTCGTCGATATCGGTACCGGCACCGAAGACCCGGCTGTCAACACTGATGCTGTCGAGGTCGAAGGGCCGGCGCAAGTTCCAAAAAGACGGTCCCGCAGAACTTGCCTCGCCACCTGTGTCCGCTTTCTTAAGCCGAGATACAAGGTGCACGTCTTGGAATTATGCTCCGGGCCGAGGCACTGGAGGCACCAAGCGTGAGTATCGGTCTGCGAGATCTGCCGGCCGCACTGACCACACTTCTTGAATCCGCTCGGGACCTTCGAGGACATCGACGGAAAAATCATGTCGGCGAAGTCAAAATCGTCGATGGTAGCGGTGAAAAGCACACCCGAAAAAGAAGAAACGACCGCGTGGCCACAAGGCCACGACGACGCGCCCTCGTGGCTAAGAACGACGAGGAAAACTATTTTTTTTGGAAAGAAAAGTAAACGCGAATGCGTATCCGAATGAAGAAAAAACCGCGGCTAGGCCGCAAACCGGTTTCCGGGGCTGACTAAGAGAGAGAGGGGAACACATCTCTCTCCAGCGCGGAAAAAAAAACTGAGCAGGAACGGTCGTGCACGGGCGGGAAGACGGCCGCGCATGCGTGGTGGGCGTGCCCTGCGTGCGGGACCGACCGCAAAGTTTTTCTTCCGGTTGGTGGGGGCTGCCGTGGATGTCAACCCAGTCGTGAGAACAAGCAGCCTGCTTGTCCTCGGAGAAAAATATAAACTGTTCATTGAAGTTGATACAGTAAAGAAAGAGTTCAACGTTTACCTACTATGACTGCTGTTCATTATTTGTGAGTGGACTCTTACACACCTCAGTGTGGTGAAA
Source organism: Microcaecilia unicolor (assembly GCF_901765095.1). Taxonomy (NCBI): domain Eukaryota; kingdom Metazoa; phylum Chordata; class Amphibia; order Gymnophiona; family Siphonopidae; genus Microcaecilia; species Microcaecilia unicolor. Next base: position 55,815,660 of record NC_044044.1, on the reverse strand, counting down.
CCCTTTGGCCTCGGCCTGCACCCAGCTCATCAGAATTTAAACATGTTTTGTGAATCCTGGTCCCAGGTACTTGACCCGGGGAGTTTAGCAGGCGACCTTGACCGAGGTGAGACCAGGGTTGCATAGGTAATGTCAAAAACAATACCATCAGGGCCATCTCAAGGGATTGTGGTGCCCTGAGCCAACTTTTACTTTTATACCCCCATTTTTGGGCCAATCTTGCAGTATGAGCTGCACAGATAGGAGCAAAATTTTTCAGTCAATAGTGTTTCCGGCTCAAATTAAATGTGCCAACGTTTAACTTAATCTGTATATTCAATGCTACTATTAGGTGCCTGTTATAGAATTGCCCTCCACATGTTTAGTTTAGACAGTGGCGTACCAAGGGGGGGCGGTCCGCCCTGGGTGCACGCCACTGGGGAGGTGTCGCGGCACGCGCCTGCTCCGAGTTCACTGCAGCTCCCTCTGCCCCGGAACAGGTTACTTCCTGTTTCGGGGCAGAGGGAGCTGCAGCGAAGCAAAGTTTAGTGAACTCGGAGCAGGCGCGCAACGCGGCCCTCTGCCCCCCACAGCGGCGTGCACCCGGGGGGGGGTGTCATTTCGCCGGGGGGGGAAGGTGTCATTTAGCGGGGGGGGGGGGGCACTGCACCCGGGGGGGGGGGCATCGGTGCTCCGCCCCGGGTGCCATCCAGGCCAGGAACGCCACTGAGTTTAGACTTCTTTACCACATCTTCTTGTTGGTTTTCAAATTAGTCCTTTTCCAGGATATAATTTCCATTTTCTGTTTCTTCTCTTTCCCTGTCTTCTCCCTTACATCTAATATTGATCCTTTTGCTTTATCTTCTTTTCTTATTGCCGTTGTATTTACTTATAGGTAGAGTTCTTTCCTCTGTCTCCCCACTTACATCTTTCTAACTTTCCATTTCCTACTCTTACTTCCCTATCCTCCCATTCTCTACCTATCTCATTCCTTCTGCAGCCTTCTATTTTGTTTTGTCTTTAACACACTTTCTAGTCCCCAATTTCCCCCCTCTATACTCATCATAAGAACATAAGAAAAGCCATACTGGGTCAGACCAATGGTCCATCAAACTCAGTATCCTGCTTCTAATCCAGGTCACAAGTACCTGGCAGAAACCCAAATATCATCTATGTTCTGCCTTTCATCCCCTCACCAGATCCAGGTTCTTCCCTGTCATTCATCCCTTCTACACTTTCAGTCCCTTTCTTGTTTTGCCACTATCCCATTCAAACCATGTCAACAATAGCAGAGAGACTGCTAAGGAAACGTTTGAGCATTACATCCTAATTAGATTGTAAGCTCTGTCAAGCAGGGACTGTCTCTTCATGTTCCAGTGTACAGTGCTGCATACGTCTTGTAGCGCTATAGAAATGATAAGTAGTAGTACATCCTGCCAGAGACTGCTTAGCGAACCTTTCAAGCCTGAAGTGGTAGGCCTGTTAGGGGTCTGGCCCCTGTTGTGTTTGCATTAAAATCTTTATGTTGAACCTGAACTGCCAGCCTGAGAGAGAAGACAGGCTTATTGTGTGCATTAAACCTAACTATAGGAATAAAGGATTAGTTTGGAAGTGTATTTAAAGGCCTAAAGCCCCAACGTTCACTCAAAGTATCACACATCCTCTTTCACTTCTTTCAGTCCTATCCCCTTCCTTTGTTTCTCATCCTCTCCAAAACATTCTGTCCCTTTCAGCTCCTTTCCAATCATTCCAGGTCCTTCAAGCCATCTTCTTTCCCCATGTTTTGAAACAGAGATAAAATGAAGGCAGATAAAGACCATATGGCCTATTCATGCCATCTACTCTATCTTTCACTCTCTTAGATATCCTATGCACTTTTCCAAGGCTTTCAGATACTGTTTTCCTTTCACCTCCACAGATGCAAAGTCCTATTCATACCTCTCACCCAATCACCCAGTCTCCTTGTCCTTCTAATCCGTGCTCAATTCCTTAGTCCCCGCTATCTATGCAGCTAACTTCCCAAGTCACCACTCTTTCACCCTACTCAATCCCTGAGCCCTCACTACCCAAGCCTTGAGTTCCCATTTAGACTCTCTTTCAATAACCAGCCAGTTGGGTTTTGGTGTTCTAAGGACTGGTGTAATATTGGCAATGCTGCCTTTTCATATGCTCTGTGCCTGGTTGTGGGTGGAGATGGCTACTGGGGGGGGGGGGGGGGGGGGGGGGGGAAGCAATGAATAGTCACCCATCCCCCCTATAGTTGACCCTGCTTTTGAGTAGTACATATTTTCTTCTAGAAAATAGGCACTGTATTGATGAGATCTAGAGAATCTACAATAATCTGTCAGACAAAAAGAGATTGAAACTCTTGCTGAACAATGTCCTGAAGACCCAATTCTTGTAGGTATCATAATAAAGAATGATTTACCATATCATATGCAGCACTCAGATCTAAACAAACAAGTGTGTCTTTATTATCAGCAGCACTGTCTCACCTCATTAAGCAGGGCTGTCACTGTTGTTTCTGTACTACACCCTGTTGAAAGTCATATTGCCTTGAGTGCAAGACATTAGTCTTGCTTTAAAAGTCTGACAATTAAAGATAGGCCATGTTCTCTAATATTTTAGTTATAAAAGGCAAATTTGATAGAGGTGATCATTTACCACCAAAGAAACATCCAAGTTTTTCAATGATGTCAGCCACCTTGTAACAAGCTAAAATTAACAATGGAGCATAACAAGGTACCATATCAGGAGTACTCACAAGTTTAATGACTTCACAGCATTTATAACCTTTGTTTCTGTGATTTGGGGGTGGGGGGGGGGGTGGGGGGAGTAGATATTCAGCCAGCAGCAGTGAGCATTTTTTTAAACCACCACAGTCATTATTCTCAGTTATTCAGTGCTGGGCCTTGTCCAGGCACCAGCATTGAATATCCGGCTTTATGTGGCCAGCTATCTCTTATGCAATTTAGTGCAATATTCAGCACTTTAAGCAACACCATATAACGATAGGACTGACTTTTATGCAGTCCATTTTAACTACTAAACATAGATAGTTAAGTGGTGATTATCGGCACAGCATAATGTAACCTCTTGGGTTACAAATATTTAAAAGAATTAATTTATGGTTGTAGAAGAACTGAGAAGAAATGCTTTTAATTTTACTTAACTTTGGAACAGTTTTGATTGTGCAGTAGAGCTGTGCTGGGACAAGCATGAATGTGCCTGCTAGTTACCCTGGCTACCAACCAGGGTAAACATTTTAATTGCTGATCAGTGTTGTTGGAAGGGGGATTTGAAGCAGGATGGATGTATTAGAGTGTCCTAGCTGATCATGGCTTTTAAAATTAAGTTTTTTTTTAAGTAAATTGGCACTGGAATGGTGTGTGTATGTATAACTGAATAAACTAAAGTATTGAGATCTGCGGGTTTTTGTGTGTGAGTGAGAAGGGGAAATAAAATACACAATCTACTATTGAAAATGTATTAATTTGAATTGTATCTAATATCTGAAAAAGAAAAGAATCATGCCTGAACTGTAGCCGTAGTTAGAGCACGACTGAAATTATTTTGGTTCTCAGATCCAAGTCTGAGGTATTTTAATTCTTACCTCAGAGAGCTGCCAGAAAATAAGGACTGATAGTGAAAAGGATTTCTTTCTCTAACGGCTGAAAACTCTGAATCAGTTAAAAAACTGCAAACTTGAACTGTTTTACAGAGTAGTTTTCCACTGCTGTCATTTAGAGGAATGATTAAAGCTGCCTTTCTGATGGGTTCCATTGATTGTGCTTATGCTGGACAATTGAGTATTGTGTGGCTGAAAGAAGTTCTTTCCTGAGCTAATATGGGACGGTTAGCTTAGGGTCATTCAAGTACCCTTTATTTTGGGAAGCTAGTCAGGGGACTACATAAAATCATTCCAAAATCCCTAGTCCCCGATCACCTTAGGTAAGGATATAAGTTTCTCTCTTTTATTTATGTAAAGTCAGGTAAGTAGGTATTCAAGAACCCTGGGATGTGCCAAAGAAGAGTGCTAGTACCCAACACAACGAAAGAAGAGGAGAGAAGATTAATAAGAAAGCTGGAAAAAGGTAAGTGACAACAACATAAAAACTGAAACAGAGGGATAGTACAGAGAAGAGCTGCTGGGAGAGAGAGATTGGTAGTTTAGAACTTGCACTTACCTGGTTCCAGGGTTATCCTCCTCTGAAATTCAATGAACCGTTAGAGACCACTACAAGTTGCAAGAACTGGGAAACCTCCTTCACGAACTGGAAGCAGTCAAGGCCGAGAACGGATTTCCAAACCTCAGCCAGCTAGACACGCCTCGGGGCACCAAGAGCATCTTAGGGAAGTTACCATACGACATAAGGGAGAAGTGGTCAGTAGTCAGTAGTCGGCACACGATACAAGGCAGAGAATCAAGGGAAGTATCCTTCCTTCAGTATCTTCACAAGTTTCATAAGGGACATAGCCAAAAGGAGAAACGACCCCTGGTTTATGGTAGAACAATCTGAATCGGGACCGTCCTGGGAAGGGAATCCGTCCAGAACATACAGGAAACCCATTTCTGTGCATAAGACGGAAATATCATCCTCAACGCCTGACCCTCTTCCCAACACAGAGAATGCAGAGGTCTCCAACGAGCAGTGTCCGATACACAAGGCGCCCCATCCGCTCAGAGAGTGTTGGTGGTTCTTGAGGGTGCCTTTGAAAGAGCGCATGGAGCTGCTTACGAGGTACAGATTCTGCTACAGGTGCTGTTCTTCCTCAGACCATCTCGCCAGAGACTGCAGAGCCCCTGTCCGGTGCGCGGAGTGCGGCAGTAACCAACATATCTGTGCCCTACACCCCAGCGGAGCAAAGCCGTGTATCAACCCCAAAACAGATCACGGCGGGGAGACGGAAGAAAGGGAGGTGACGACGCTCCAAGTCATGCCGAAGTGGACGAGGGTGTATGGGAAGACCCGCGAAGGGAGGTCTTGCACCAAGATATGCCTAGCCAAGGTGTATCCCGAAGAGTGACCCGAGGAAGCAGTAAAAATGTACACTATCATAGACGAACAGAGCAACCGGTCCCTTGCAAGATCAGAGTTTTTCGACCTGTTCAAGCTCCATCAAGCCTGTTTCTCTTACAGCATTAGGACATGTACAGGAATCGTGCAAATGTCGGAAAGAGTGGCGAGCGGTTACGTGATAGAGGCAATAGATGGAAGCGCCAAGTCACGGTTGCCCACACTGATCGAATGTGACCAGATACCAGATGACAAGGATGAATTTCCAACACCAGAGGTGGCATGGGACCACCCCCATCTAAGACCCATAGCCAACCAGCTCAGGCCTGTGGATCCAGACGCTGAAATCTTACTCTTGCTGGGCCGGGACGCACCAGAACTCTTGTGCATCCATGAATCACGCAGGGGCCTGCATGATGCTCCTTATGCGCACCGTCTCGACTTGGGTTGGACAATAGTGGGCAACGTCTGCCTCGATCGAACAAAGCCAAACATCAAGGTGCTCGCCACCAACGGCCTGGAAGATGAGCGCACTTCCTTATTTGAACCATGCACCAAGCACCTGACCAAAGAGACACCCGCTTACAAGCAATGGAACAGTGACAACACTCTACCGAACCACCTCCACAGCAGATTTGAGTGAACACTTTGGAAGCTCGGTGCTCCACACCACTGAAGATGATGACAAACCGGCCTTCTCTATAGAAGATAAAGAGTTCCTGAACGTCATGAAAAAAGAATTCAGGAAAGGCGAGGCGGACAGCTGGATGGCACCCCTCCCATTTCGTAAGCCCAGGTCTTGGCTCCCGAACAACAGAAGTTACGCCCTTTCTCAACTTGCTTCACTGCAGAAAACTTTGAGAAGGAAACCAGAGATGAGAAAGCATTTCATAACCTTCATGCAAGAACGTTCACCGCAGAGTCTGAGCCTTCACACAAGGTGAAGGAAAAAGAGGTCCGAGCAAGAACGCTCACCGCAAAGGCTGAGCCTTCACACAGGGTGTGGGCAAAAGAGACCGGAGCAGTCGCTCTCAAGCAGGATATCGGTTGAACTCCCTTGGTCTAAATCAGAGGGAGCCGGACAGCCACACTCCGCATCAGGCGTCGGAAAGGCGCAAGCCAACCAACCGGCAGTGACGTCAGCTGCTCGACTTGAAGCCACAGCAAGAGATGAGCCAGTAGAGTATATGACCAGCAAAGATCTGGGAAGCACGGAGCTTACCCAGTCCAGCGATCACCCTGAGCGCTACAGGACGGAGAAATCCAATTCCGAGAAGGCCATAGCGAGTATGAAGCTTACTCCTAAGCAAGAGAAGTACACAATGCTGCACGGGCTGAGAAAGGAAACAGCTGCACGTGTAGAAGAATTGAATCCAGATCATCCCGCCAAAGACGGCGAAGTACCTATCAAGGGTACAGAACATGGCAACGACCAGAGCGTCTATGCAGTACACCCAGATGATGCAGATCCGAACTCTAAACCCGAGTCAAATCATGGCGGGGAGACGGAGAAGGAAAAGGCACCAACATTCCAAGCCACTCTGAGATGTACGAAGGTGTGTGAAGGAAACCGCGAAGGGAGATGCCGCACCAAGACATGCTTGACCGAAGTACACCTTGAAGGACGACGTGGCAAAGCAGCCAAAACGTATGTCGTCATAGATGAGCAGTGCAACAGGCCTCTCGCAAGATCAGAGCGCCATGACCTGTTCGACATCCACCAAAACTACTCCCCAGACAGCATCAAAACTTGTGCAAAGGCCGTACAGACGGCAAGGCAAGCAGCAAGCGGTGACGCGATAGAGGATACGAATGCCGACACCATGCCACGGTCACCCATAAGGGCTGAACGTGAACAGATATCAGATGACAAGGGTGAGATTCCCACGCTACAGGCTGCCCGGAATCACCCTTACCTGAGACCCACAACTGACCAGATTGCTTACTTGAATCCAGATGCTGAGATCTCACTCTTGCCGGACAGAGATGTACCAGAATCCCTGGACATCCGTGAATCATGCAAGAGCCCACGCAGTGTTCCCTATGCACACCCACCCAACTTGGGTTGGACAACAGTAGGCGATGCCTGCCTCAAGCGAACAAGAAAGTCAAATGTCAAGGTACTTCATACCAATGTCCTAGACAGCGGGCGCTCTTCCTCGTTGGAGCCGTGTACCAACCATCTAACCACCAAAGAAGCTCCCGCCCAGAAGAAACAGAGCATTGTCCCAACGCTCTACAAAACAGTCTCTCAAGCAGACCTAGGAGAACACCTGAGAAGCTCAGTGTTCCAGAATACCAAAGATGGAGACGAACCAGCCTTCTCCATAAAAGATAAAGAGTTCCTGAGCATGATGAACAAAGAGTTCAGTAAAGATGAGTCATTCCCTTCAGTAGACCATGCCAGAGACCTGAAAGATCCAGGCTTGGGTGTGGACACATCCGTGTTTCAACGCTGCTTTGGCCTAAGCTGGGAATTCACCCTTTGGGTCTCCACCCAGCTGCAACAGCACACCCAACGAAGCATCCTGTTTACAGTGGATGGCCCGTATGATCCACCACCAAGATTTCGCTTCCTGGACCACCCGAAGAAGCACAAGCACAGAGAGTCACCATCCTCCCATGAAGACCAAAGACTCAAAGACTCTCTCTCGCTTTTGTGTTGTCTAGAGTTGTTGTTGTCTGTCTCTCATTTCAGCTCCTGTGTGATGAAGAAGATGACCCTACAGCCAGTGTCGCAACTGTGGTTGTGATCCCTCTCTGACTCACCCTTTGTCCCGAGGCTCCTGTTCCTGTCAAGTTTGTTCCAGCAACCTGAATCCTGTTCCCGTCCAGCTTGTTCGAGTATCCTGAACCTGGTTCCAGCATCCCAGCATCCTGAATCCTGTTCCTGCTAAGCCAAGTCCATCCCAGCATCTGGTTATAGCCAAGCCAAGCTTGTTAGTCCAGTCCTGCTTGGGAGGCCTGCCTCCTGCTGCCGTTCGATGACAATAAGCCAAGGACTCACGTTGTTCCAGAGTTCGCGACTGTTTGTTTAAAGCCTGGAGTCGTGACAGCTGACAGACAACCTGAATACAGACAATGGACTTTGCATGCTATTAGTTTGATAACGTGCGATAATAATAATAGTGGTATCTCCGATACCAGACGGGGAGTGTTCTGTCCCCTGATAGCCTGGCACTAGTTATAGTGTGACCCTAAATTGTGTTAATGCCTTCACTGCTATTCTTACTCCTAAAGATCTTGATTGCTGCAGTCTTCATTGCTAAGATATGTGTGTGAGCAATGCATTGTGTGTAATGTAGTTCACAGACAATGCAACCCCACTTGCCTGTCTGTATAAGATCTGTTACTACTGGTTGTGATGCTGCTTAGATCACTCCCCTGTCTCAGCCAAGCTTGGCTTCTTTGTTTACGTGCCAGCACTTCCTGGCCATTCTTACTATCTCTGTCCTGAGAGGTCAGCCAGGTATGACCTTTTCCTCCAATCAGGGGCTGCCTCCTAGAGCCAACCTTGCCACTCGAGGGCAGGCTTTGTCCCTATTGGCCTTTCTACTCTTTCTTCTCTGAGTCTGTATGAGCTTCTGGCTCCGCCCCCCTGTCCATGAGGAGCACAGTCTCCATCTTGCTCCAGGACAAAGCAATGATCCTGTTGTAGCTCTGGAAAAGCACTAGTCTTTTCACTCTGAAAATATCCTCCTAAAAGAGGGTACTGCACTCCCAAACACCTAACTCTGAGCTGCCTCTATCTATAGAACTATTTTCTTACCTCTGCAACGAGCTGATCCTGGTTAAACTTCTACCTTCTCTCCACTGATACAGCTCACAAAACCACAGGATTCCTCTGTGTTTATGAACATCTAACTGTGAGTAATCATCTATGTTATTTAATAAAGGAGCTTCAGAAAAGAACAAGAGATTTAGGTGTGTTGATGTGCTAGGGGTTTAAACTTCAAGATATTGAGACTTATAGCTAAAAGCGAATGCTACATACCTGTAGAAGGTATTCTCCGAGGACAGCAGGCTGATTGTTCTCACTGATGGGTGACGTCCACGGCAGCCCCTCCAATCGGAATCTTCACTAGCAAAAGCCTTTGCTAGCCCTCGCGCGCCGATGCGCACCGCGCATGCGCGGCCGTCTTCCCGCCCGAAACCGGCTTGTGCCGGCCAGTCTCATATGTAGCAAGACAAAGACTAGGGAAGACATAACTCCAAAGGGGAGGCGGGCGGGTTTGTGAGAACAATCAGCCTGCTGTCCTCGGAGAATACCTTCTACAGGTATGTAGCATTCGCTTTCTCCGAGGACAAGCAGGCTGCTTGTTCTCACTGATGGGGTATCCCTAGTCCCCAGGCTCACTCAAAACAACAACCATGGTCAATTGGGCCTCGCAACGGCGAGGACATAACTGAGATTGACCTAAAAAATTTACCAACTAACTGAGAGTGCAGCCTGGAACAGAACAAACAGGGCCCTCGGGGGGTGGAGTTGGATCCTAAAGCCCAAACAGGTTCTGAAGAACTGACTGCCCGAACCGACTGTCGCGTCGGGTATCCTGCTGCAGGCAGTAATGAGATGTGAATGTGTGGACAGATGACCACGTCGCAGCTTTGCAAATCTCTTCAATAGTGGCTGACTTCAAGTGGGCTACCGACGCTGCCATGGCTCTAACATTATGAGCCGTGACATGACCCTCAAGAGCCAGCCCGGCCTGGGCGTAAGTGAAGGAAATGCAATCTGCTAGCCAATTGGATATGGTGCGTTTCCCCACAGCCACTCCCCTCCTATTGGGATCAAAAGAAACAAACAATTGGGCGGACTGTCTGTTGGGCTGTGTCCGCTCCAGGTAGAAGGCCAATGCTCTCTTGCAGTCCAATGTGTGCAACTGACGTTCAGCAGGGCAGAAATGAGGACGGGGAAAGAATGTTGGCAAGACAATTGACTGGTTCAGATGGAACTCCGACACAACCTTTGGCAAGAACTTAGGGTGAGTGCGGAGGACTACTCTGTTATGATGAAATTTGGTGTAAGGAGCCTGGGCTACCAGAGCCTGAAGCTCACTGACTCTACGAGCTGAAGTAACTGCCACCAAGAAAATGACCTTCCAGGTCAAGTACTTCAGATGGCAGGAATTCAGTGGCTCAAAAGGAGGTTTCATCAGCTGGGTGAGAACGACATTGAGATCCCATGACACTGTAGGAGGCTTGACAGGGGGCTTTGACAAAAGCAAACCTCTCATGAAGCGAACAACTAAAGGCTGTCCTGAGATCGGCTTACCTTCCACATGGTAATGATATGCACTGATTGCACTAAGGTGAACCCTTACAGAGTTGGTCTTGAGACCAGACTCAGACAGGTGCAGAAGGTATTCAAGCAGGGTCTGTGTAGGACAAGAGCGAGGATCTAGGGCCTTGCTGTCACACCAGACGGCAAACCTCCTCCATAGAAAGAAGTAACTCCTCTTAGTGGAATCTTTCCTGGAAGCAAGCAAGATGCGGGAGACACCCTCTGACAGACCCAAAGAGGCAAAGTCTACGCTCTCAACATCCAGGCCGTGAGAGCCAGGGACCGGAGGCTGGGATGCAGAAGCGCCCCTTCGTCCTGCGTGATGAGGGTCGGAAAACACTCCAATCTCCACGGTTCTTCGGAGGACAACTCCAGAAGAAGAGGGAACCAGATCTGACGCGGCCAAAAAGGAGCAATCAGAATCATGGTGCCTCGGTCTTGCTTGAGTTTCAACAAAGTCTTCCCCACCAGAGGTATGGGAGGATAAGCATACAGTAGACCTTCCCCCCAGTCCAGGAGGAAAGCATCCGATGCCAGTCTGCCGTGGGCCTGAAGCCTGGAACAGAACTGAGGGACTTTGTGGTTGGCTCGAGATGCGAAGAGATCTATCAAGGGGGTGCCCCACACCTGAAAGATCTGTCGCACTACACGGGAATTGAGCGACCACTCGTGAGGTTGCATAATCCTGCTCAACCTGTCGGCCAGACTGTTGTTTACGCCTGCCAGATATGTGGCTTGGAGCACCATGCCGTGACGGCGAGCCCAAAGCCACATGCTGATGGCTTCCTGACACAGGGGACGAGATCCGGTGCCCCCCTGCTTGTTGACGTAGTACATGGCAACCTGGTTGTCTGTCTGAATTTGGATAATTTGGTGGGACAGCCGATCTCTGAAAGCCTTCAGAGCGTTCCAGATCGCTCGCAACTCCAGAAGATTGATCTGCAGATCGCGTTCCTGGAGGGACCAGCTTCCTTGGGTGTGAAGCCCATCAACATGAGCTCCCCATCCCAGGAGAGACGCATCCGTGGTCAGCACTTTTTGTGGCTGAGGAATTTGGAAAGGATGTCCCAGAGTCAAATTGGACCAAATCGTCCACCAATACAGGGATTTGAGAAAGCTCGTGGACAGGTGGATCACGTCTTCTAGATCCCCAGCAGCCTGAAACCACTGGGAAGCTAGGGTCCATTGAGCAGATCTCATGTGAAGGCGGGCCATGGGAGTCACATGAACTGTGGAGGCCATGTGGCCTAGCAATCTCAACATCTGCCGAGCTGTGATCTGCTGGGACGCTCGCACCCGCGAGACGAGGGACAACAAGTTGTTGGCTCTCGTCTCTGGGAGAAAGGTGCGAGCCGTCCGAGAATCCAGCAGAGCTCCTATGAATTTGAGTCTCTGCACTGGGAGAAGATGGGACTTTGGATAATTTATCACGAACCCCAGTAGCTCCAGGAGGCGAATAGTCATCTGCATGGACTGCAGGGCTCCTGCCTCGGATGTATTCTTCACCAGCCAATCGTTGAGATATGGGAACACGTGCACCCCCAGCCTGCGAAGTGCTGCTGCTACTACAGCCAAGCACTTTGTGAACACCCTGGGCGCAGAGGCGAGCCCAAAGGGTAGCACACAGTACTGGAAGTGACGTGTGCCCAGCTGAAATCGCAGATACTGTCTGTGAGCTGGCAGTATCGGGATGTGTGTGTAGGCATCCTTCAAGTCCAGAGAGCATAGCCAATCGTTTTCCTGAATCATGGGAAGAAGGGTGCCCAGGGAAAGCATCCTGAACTTTTCTTTGACCAGATATTTGTTCAGGGCCCTTAGGTCTAGGATGGGACGCATCCCCCCTGTTTTCTTTTCCACAAGGAAGTACCTGGAATAGAATCCCAGCCCTTCTTGCCCGGATGGCACGGGCTCGACCGCATTGGCGCTGAGAAGGGCGGAGAGTTCCTCTGCAAGTACCTGCTTGTGCTGGAAGCTGTAAGACTGAGCTCCCGGTGGACAATTTGGAGGTTTTGAGGCCAAATTGAGGGTGTATCCTTGCCGGACTATTTGGAGAACCCACTGATCGGAGGTTATGAGAGGCCACCTTTGGTGAAAAGCTTTCAACCTCCCTCCGACTGGCAGGTCGCCCGGCACTGACACTTGGGTGTCGGCTATGCTCTGCTGGAGCCAGTCAAAAGCTCGTCCCTTGCTTTTGCTGGGGAGCCAAGGGGCCTTGCTGAGGCGCACGCTGCTGACGAGAGCGCGCGCGCTGGGGCTTAGCCTGGGCCGCAGGCTGTCGAGAAGGAGGATTGTACCTACGCTTACCAGAAGAGTAGGGAACAGTCTTCCTTCCCCCCAAAAATCTTCTACCTGTAGAGGTAGAGGCTGAAGGCTGCCGGCGGGAGAACTTGTCGAATGCGGTGTCCCGCTGGTGGAGCTGTTCTACCACCTGTTTGACTTTCTCTCCAAAAATATTATCCGCACGGCAAGGCGAGTCCGCAATCCGCTGCTGGATTCTATTCTCCAGGTCGGGGGCACGCAGCCATGAGAGTCTGCGCATCACCACACCTTGAGCAGCGGCCCTGGACGCAACATCAAAGGTGTCATACACCCCTCTGGCCAGGAATTTTCTGCACGCCTTCAGCTGCCTGACCACCTCCTGAAATGGCTTGGCTTGCTCAGGGGGAAGAGCATCAACCAAGCCCGCCAACTGCCGCACATTGTTCCGCATGTGTATGCTCGTGTAGAGCTGGTAAGACTGAATTTTGGCCACGAGCATAGAAGAATGGTAGGCCTTCCTCCCAAGGGAGTCCAAGGTTCTAGAGTCCTTGCCCGGGGGCGCCGAAGCATGCTCCCTAGAACTCTTGGCCTTCTTTAGGGCCAAATCCACAACTCCAGAGTCGTGAGGCAACTGAGTGTGCATCAGCTCTGGGTCCCCATGGATCCGGTACTGGGACTCGATCTTCTTGGGAATGTGGGGGTTAGTTAAAGGCTTGGTCCAGTTCGCCAGCAATGTCTTTTTTAGGACATGGTGCATGGGTACAGTGGACGCTTCCTTAGGTGGAGAAGGATAGTCCAGGAGCTCAAACATTTCAGCCCTGGGCTCGTCCTCCACAACCACCGGGAAGGGGATGGCCGTAGACATCTCCCGGACAAAGGAAGCGAAAGACAGACTCTCGGGAGGAGAAAGCTGTCTTTCAGGAGAGGGAGTGGGATCAGAAGGAAGACCCTCAGACTCCTCGTCAGAGAAATATCTGATGTCTCCTTCGTCTTCCCACGAGGCCTCACCCTCGGTGTCAGACACAAGTTCACGGACCTGTGTCTGCAACCTCGCCCGACTCGACTCTGTGGAGCCACGTCCACGATGGGGGCGTCGAGAGGTAGACTCCCTCGCCCGCATCGGCGAAGCTCCCTCCGCCGACGTAGTCGGGGAGCCTTCCTGGGAGGCGGCGGCAGCCGGTACCGCACGCGGCACTGACGCCGGAGACCTCACCTCGGGCGATTGGCCAGCCGGCGCCACGCTCGACGGTACCGGTGGCGCAAGCACCGCCGGTACCGGAGGGGTAGGGCGCAACAGCTCTCCCAGAATCTCTGGGAGAACGGCCCGGAGGCTCTCGTTTAGAGCGGCTGCAGAGAAAGGCATGGAGGTCGATGCAGGCGTCGACGTCAGAACCTGTTCCGGGCGTGGAGGCTGTTCCGGGCTGTCCAGAGTGGAGCGCATCGAGACCTCCTGAACAGAGGGTGAGCGGTCCTCTCGGTGCTGATGCCTGCTGGGTGCCGACTCCCTCGGCGACCCAGAGCTCTCGGTGCCGACCCGGGAAGGAGACCGATGACGATGCTTCTTCGACTTCTTGGAACGAAGCATGTCACCGGAGCTTCCCGGCACCGACGAGGAGGACGTAGAATCCAGCCATCGCTTCCTCGAAGGAGGTCGGTCTCGGGGGGGCTGTACCGCAGGAGCCCTCAGGGTAGGGGGAGACCCACCCGAAGGCTCACCGCCACCAGCAGGGGAATGGACAGCCCTCACCTGCACTCCAGACGAAGCACCACCGTCCGACGACATCAGCAGACGAGGTCCCGGTACCACCGATGTCGATACAGTCGTCCGATGTCTCAGCGCCGATGCAGAGGGCCGACGCCTCGATGCACTCGATGCACTGGCAGCCGAGGATGAAGGTCTGGACGCTGAAGACGTCGATGCACTCGATACCCCCGGTGCCGATGCCGACGAAGAGCCCGAGAACAAAATGTTCCACTGGGCTAACCTCGCTACCTGAGTCCGCTTTTGTAAAAGGGAACACAGACTACAGGCCTGAGGGCGGTGCCCAGCCCCCAGACACTGAAGACGCGACGCGTGCCTGTCAGTGAGCGAGATTACCCGGGCGCACTGGGTGCACTTCTTGAAGCCGCTGGAAGGCTTCGATGTCATGGGCGGAAAAATCACGCCGGCGAGATCAAAAGTCGAAATGGCGAAATTTGGCACCAGAAAAAATAGCGAGAAGGAAATGTCGACCGGGGCCTAAATAAGGCCTACCCCGACGACGAAAGAAAACTTACCGGGGCAGAAAAAACTCGAAGTACAGGAAGGGAAAAACCAAAAGAGGTCTTTCCGAAACAATTTGAACAGTTTCTCACAGAAACGAGTCGAAAACGACGCGCGAGGTCGACTTTTCGGGGCACGAACGGCAAAATACAACCGTACCGAGCGCGGAGAAAAGAAGACTGGCCGGCACAAGCCGGTTTCGGGCGGGAAGACGGCCGCGCATGCGCGGTGCGCATCGGCGCGCGAGGGCTAGCAAAGGCTTTTGCTAGTGAAGATTCCGATTGGAGGGGCTGCCGTGGACGTCACCCATCAGTGAGAACAAGCAGCCTGCTTGTCCTCG
The DNA here is from genome assembly GCF_901765095.1 of Microcaecilia unicolor. Classification (NCBI taxonomy): domain Eukaryota; kingdom Metazoa; phylum Chordata; class Amphibia; order Gymnophiona; family Siphonopidae; genus Microcaecilia; species Microcaecilia unicolor. Next base: position 55,800,517 of record NC_044044.1, on the reverse strand, counting down.
GAGAATAACTCTTAAGAAACAGCTATACAAGTCTTGAGAGACTTGACAGTGGCTGGCAGCTCCTTGGAGACATTGGTGGAAGGCCGGAGGAGAGAGGCTGAGGCACTGTGGGAGGTCTCTGCTAAAGAAGGGACAGGTGCTGACCTCAGGAGAGAGAGGGGAACTGAGTACAACTCAAACCCTAGCATGAACAAGGTGGGAAAGAACTGTTTGGCTGTGTTGTGAGATGAAGCATGAAAAGCGGTTTAAACTGTGTGATACTGAAAAGTGCTGTGGCTACAAAATACAGAGTTACTGTGGTTTCTTTCTGGTTATGCTCTGTTCCAAAGAGAAGTAAGTTTTTTTTGTAAAAGGAGTGAAATTACATGGACTGTTTAAACCTGAATGTGACTTTGGCAGCAAACCTTAACAAGCTGGAATTAAGGTGTTTTTCTTTTTGTTTATGTTGAATGGAAGCAAGAAAATAAAGTTGTTTTTTTTTACAAACGTTTTGCCCTGATTGAGCCTCTGTGAAAAGCATATAGAGAAGAGGAAGTCCTGTGAGCTCTCAAGGGGGCTGCGTCCCAGAGCAACCCAAGGTGGTGTGGAGCAAGGCAACAGTTGTATGAAGAAGGAAGCTAAGCAGGGTCGAGCCTGGCTGGGCCCTGGAAGGGTAACCCAGCTACAAAATGCACGCTGATCTCGTTCTTTCAGGGTCTCGGGCAGCCCGACAAAGCACAGGTTGTTCCTTCGGGACCTGTTCTCAAGGTCTTCGAGTTTTTCTTCGCAAGCAGTGAGCAGTTTTTGCATCTTGGTCTGTTCTTCCTCCACTGTCACCATTCTGTCCTCCAGGTCCCCCGTGCGCTGTTGGTAGGAAACGAGTTCCTGGCTCAGTTTTTCCATGTTGTTCTGCAATTGCTCTAATTTGCTATCAATTGGGCTCAATCTTTTATCTAGCAATATCTCCATCGCCCCAGTCACCTCAGCTGCGATCTCCGATACCCACGCCGATCCCACCAGCAAGCCCGCCGGGCTAACGGGCGCCGCCATCTTGTCTTCCGGGGCTTTGTTGTGATCCTTCTCCTTTTGCAGCGATTTTGTGGCCATGCTGCTTCGTTTCTTCCCAGCGCTTTCCTGAACTCTTGTTGGAAGCGCTGCCCGAAGTTCAGCTCGGCGGTTTGCGTTTTAAGGTACTGAAATTGACGGAGGGTTGAAGGGATGGCAGGAGACAAGTCGCTAGCGACTGCTCCCGATCATAGTGTCACGTGACCTCCTATCCTTTGCTTGAATTTTAATTGCCAAACGTTAGACCATTCTTCTAGCTTCCGCAGATCTTTTTTCATGTTTTTCCACTCCCTCCGGGTCCCGGGGTGTCCACTCTGTTGCAAATCTTGGTGTCATCCGCAAAAAGGCAAACTTTACCTTCTAACCCTTCGGCAATGTCACTCACAAATATATTGAACAGAATCGGCCCCAGCACCGATCCCTGAGGCACTCCACTACTCACCTTTCCCTCCTCCGAGCGAACTCCATTTACCACCACCCTCTGGCGTCTGCCCGTCAACCAGTTCCTAATCCAGTTCACCACTTTGCGTCCTATCTTTAGCCTGTCTAGTTTATTCAAGAGCCTCCTGTGGGGAACCGTATCAAAAGCTTTGCTGAAATCTAAGTAGATTACGTCCATAGCACGTCCTTGATTTAATTCTCCAGTAACCCAGTCAAAGAATTCAATGAGATTCGTTTGGCACGATTTCCCTTTGGTGAAACCATGTTGTCTCGGATCTTGCAACTTATTTGCTTCTAGGAAATTCACTATCCTTTCCTTCAGCATCGCTTCCATTACTTTTCCAATAATCGAAGTGAGGCTTACCGGTGTCTTGCTCCGCCAAAGGATGAGCAGCTTTGCTGGTGTGAGCCCTTGGATCCGGCCGGAGACGGCGGAGTGAACCCCTCCTTCTCCAGAGGACAGCCGACCCACCCCCACTCTTCGCCTGGGAAGGCCGCCGTTCCCTGGAAGTTGAGCCTCCAGGTGCGGGCAGCCTACAGGGCTTCTGGAACAGGGGGCGGACAGGCCCCGCAGACAGCGCGGCTCTGGATCCCCGGAAGTCAACTGGTCCGAGGTCCCGGGGAACTGGCACGCCGGCGTGGAGGACAGCGGCGGCAGAGGTCAAGGCAGGCAGCGGCTAAGAAGAGTCAGTAGCAGGCAATGGTCAAGGCAGGCAGCGGTCAAGAAGAGTCAGTAGCAGGCAATGGTCAAGGCAGGCAATATCCGATAGCAAGGTACAGAGTTCCATCCAATGATGCGGAGCTCTCAGGAACGAGAAGCCAAAGCACTGGCTAGGAGGAGTGGCGCTCCTTAAGTAGTCCTCCTCATTAGCGTGGGGCCCCAGCTGGTGCTTCCTGCGGTTGAGTCTTCAGGTAACCAATCTGAGGCGCCATGTTGCAGGGGTTTCATCCCGGAAGTGGAAAGCCAGCCATCAGCGGCAACGAGGCGAGAACAACCGGCGATCCTCTGTAGCCAGACTGAAGGCAATGGCTGCCTCTCCCCACTGGCCGGCGATAGCCGGCCACCGGAGGACCTGCGGCAAAGGCCGGCCATCCATGGCGGCCCCGGGCCCCATGGCCCACTGGTACCAGCGGCGAGCAAGTGAGTGTTGGTCCCAGCGGAAGACGGGACACCGGACTGTAGTTTCTGGCTTCTTCCCTATCACCACGTTTGTGAAGAAGGACCACCTCCGCCGTTCTCCAATCCCACGGAACCTGTCCAGTCTCCAAGGATTTATTAAACAAATCTTTAAGAGGACCCGCCAGAACCTCTCTGAGCTCCTTCAATATCCTGGGGTGGATCCTGTCCGGTCCCCACTGCTTTGTCCACCTTTAGATTTTTAAGTTGTTCATACACACTCTCTTCTGTGAACGGTGCTATATCCACTACATTCTCACATGTACTTTTGCGGTCCTTCTCCAGGATTTTCTTCTGTGAAAACAGAACAAAAGTATCTATTTAGCAAATTTGCTTTTTCTTCATCATTATCTACATAGCGGTTCGCAGCATCTTTCAGTCTCACAATTCCCTTTTTAGTCTTCCTCCTTTCACTAATATACCTGAAGACATTTTTGTCACCCCTCCTTACATTTTTAGCCATTTGTTCTTCCACATGCACTTTCGCCAGACGTATCTCTCTCTTGGCTTCTTTCAGTTTCATCTGGTATTCCTCCCCGTGTTTCTCTTCTTGAGTTTTTCTGTATTTCAGGAACGCCAACTCTTTAGCCTTTATTTTCCCAGCCACTTGTTTGGAGAACCATATCGGTATCCTTTTTCTCTTGCTTTTATTTACTCTCCTTACATAAAGGTTTGTGGCCCTATTTATAGCTTCTTTCAGCTTGGACCACTGTCCTTCCACTTCTCGTTCATCCTCCCATCCCATCAGCTCCTTCCTCAGGTATTCCCCCATTTTACTAAAGTCAGCATGCTTGAACTCCAGGACTTTGATTTTTGAGTGGCCGCCCTCCACTTTAGCTGTCATATCAAACCAAACCGTTTGATGGTCACTGCTGCCCAGGTGGGCACCCACTCGGACATTTGACACACTATCCCCATTTGTGAGCACCAGATCCAGCGTCGCTCCCTCCCTTGTGGGTTCCGTCACCATTTGTCTGAGCAGAGCACTTTGAAAAGCATCCACGATCTCTCTACTTGTGGAGGAGTGGCCTCCTCTAGTGGAGGAGTGGCCTAGTGGTTAGGGTGGTGGACTTTGGTCCTGGGGAACTGAGGAACTGAATTCGATTCCCACTTCAGGCACAGGCAGCTCTTTGTGACTCTGGGCAAGTCACTTAACCCTCCATTGCCCCATGTAAGCCGCAGTGAGCCTGCCATGAGTGGGAAAGTGCGGGGTACAAATGTAACAAAAAACAAACAAAAAAATCTACTTCTTTCCGATTCCGCAGACAGAACTTTCCAATCTACATCTGGCAGATTGAAATCTCCCAGCAACAGCACCTCTCTCTTCTTTTCCAACTTATGGATATCTGCGACCAGATCTTTATCTAGATCATCCAATGGTGTCGGAGGTCTGTAGACAACACCCACGTGGGTTAGACCAAAGGTCCATGGAGCTCAGTATCCCATTTCCAACAGCAGCCAAACCAGGTCACACGTACCTAGCAGATTCCCAAAAAGTTGCAAGATTCCATGCTACCGACTACAAGAATAAGCAGTAGCATTTGATTTTCATTGGGGGCATATAGAGGCAGATTTTAGAATGCACATCCACCTCAGAATATGGACATCCAAGTCTGTACCTCTCATAGATGTCCATTTCTCATATATTGTAGAACAGGATCTGCCAACATAAAGCCTGTTCTAAAATTATTGAGAAATGGACAGTCATGTGTTGGAGATATCCAACATGAACATCCATTTTTCAAACTGAAATGTCCAAATTAGGAATGGCAAAAATAAATAAATAATAATAATAAAAATTAAAAATTCTCAAGGGACATGGACAGATTTGTGACACCTTTCTGTCATCTGGACTTGCCAAGTACCAGGTCTAAATATAGACCCTCCATCTTTTTGGATAATGAGGTTCTTTACCCTTTCTTAAATCGGAGCTGGCTATCCATATTTTGGCCCCTCCTTAGTCCCAGCTAGGGGCGAAGGTGTCCAAGGATCTCAAAGTTCTGAAAGTGACGGCCAAAGCCAGAAGGATGCTTGGGTGCATAAAGAGAGGCATGACCAGCAGGAAAAAGGAGGTGATAGTGTCATTGTATAAGTCTCCAGTGAGGCCTCATTTGGAGTACTGTATGCAGTTCTGGAGACCGCACCTACGGAAAGATATAAACAGGATGGAGTCAGTCCAAAGGGCGGCTACAAAATAAGTAAGCGGTCTTGAATGCAAAAATTATAGGGACAGGCTTAAGAACCTCAACATGTATACGCTGGAAGAGAGGAGGGAGAGAGGAGACATGATAGAAATGTTTAAATATCTCAAGGTCATTTATGTACAGGAAGAGAGCCTTTTTCAGATGAAGGAGAGCTCTGGAATGAGGGGGCATATGACAAAGTTAAGAGGAAATAGGCTTAGAAGTAACCTAAGGAAGTATTATTTCCCAGAAAGTGTGGTGGAGGCGTGGAATGGCCTCCCGGTGGAGTCGAGGACTGTTCCAGAATTTAAAAAGGCATGGGATAAGCATGTGGGATTGCTTAGGAACAGGAAGAAGTAGGAGTTACAGAGGATGGGCAGACTGGATGGGTCATATGGCCTTTATCTGCCGTCATGTTTCTGTGTTTCTAAGGTGATGAAACAATGTGACAAGGCGATGGCCAAGGCCAGAAGGATGCTAGGCTGCACAGAGAGGGGTATAACTAGCAGAAGAAAGGAAGTGCTGATGCCCTTGTACAAGTCGTTGTCTTGTACAAGGTGAGGCCCCACTTAGAGAATTGTGTTAAATTTTGGAGGCTGTATCTTGTTAAGGATGTAAAAAGTCTTGAAGAAGTTCAAAAGTGAGCAAAATGGTATGGGGTTTGTGTCGCAAGACATATGAGGAAAGACTTGAGGACCTGAACATATATACCCTGGAGGGAAGGAGAGATGGGGTAATATGATACAGATGCTCAAATATTTGAAAGGTATTAACTTAGAAACAAATATTTTCCTGAGATGGGAAGGTGGTAGAACTAGAGAACATGAATTGAGGTGGGGGGGGGGGAACAACTGGGGAATAATATCAGGAAGTACCTTTCATGGAGAGTGTGGTAGATACCTGGAAAGCCCTACTGCAGGAGGTGGTGGAGATGAAAACAGTAATGTTATTCAAAAATGTGGGATAAACACAAAGGAATCCTGTATAGAAGGCGTGGAACAAACAAGCTTAGCAGTGATTAGATGGCAACACCAGTAATTGGGAAGCGAAGCCAGTGCTTGGCAAACTTCTATGGTCTGTATCCTGAGCATTGCTTGACAGATTCAGCTTCCTTAACTGGAGAACAAAGCCAGTGATAGGCAGACTTCTAAGGTGTGTGCTCTAAAAATGGCAAGGACAAGGCAAGACCAAGTATATGTATCATACCTTATACTATGAGTTTAACTTGTTGGGCAGACTGGATGAACCATACAGGTCTTTATCTGACATCATCTACTATGTTACCACGTTACTGAGCCATACCACACCCGTCTGGACGTACTGCAATTTTAGACAACTACATCTTGGTTTTAATAAATCAGGATTTAGATATTCATAGTGTGGCTAGGATTACTGGATGTCCACCCTATTTACCTTTTAGAAATAGATAATGCTCTTGGGGGTCTTTTTAACTGATTTTACTAGTAGGCAATGCCTTGCAATTAAAATGGCAATACAGTTTTCACTGGGGCTGAGGCTAAGAAATACCGTAATATAAGTGTGCTTTTCAAAGAGCATTATGTACTTTTCTGGAAGTGCATTTCTTGCAAGAACAGTATCTGAGCTTGCCCCCTTTTACAAAGTTGCGCTAGCAGCTAGTGGTGTGGTAATGCTGCACGGCAGCCGCTGGCTTTGTAAAAGGGGGTCTTACGGAGACACTTGAAAAATCATGTAATGGTAATGCCAGACTAATATTCGGCACATCATAATACGAAAGAGCGAAACCCCTACGAGAAAAACTACACTGGCTCCCACTAAAAGAACGCATCAAGTTCAAACTTTGCACCCTAGTCCATAAAATCATCCATGGTAACGCCCCAGCCTACATGTCAGACCTAATAGAACTACCACCCAGGAACGCAAAAAAATCTTCTCGCACATTCCTTAATCTTCATCCTCCCAAGTGTAAAGGTCTGAAATACAAATTAATGCACGCATCTACCTTTTCCTATACGAGCACGCAGCTCTGGAACGCGTTGCCACGTAACCTGAAAACGGTCTATGAATTGACCAGTTTCCGTAAACTATTGAAAACCTATCTCTTCAACAAGATATATCACAAAGATCAACATGTGTAACTGTATAATCTTTAAAATATCCAGAAATGTCTTATAATGTCTTTTGCTTTAACACTATCATGTATTTCACCACCATATAACACAAAACCCTCTGTAAAACCAAATGTATATTCTCTTCTATTTCCAGTATCCATGATGAATTGTAAGCCACATTGAGCCTGCAAAGAGGTGGGATACAAATGCAATAAATAAAATAAAATAATAAGCACTACAACCAGCATAAGACACATAAAACTGCTATGTGTAAAACTTTCCTGTGGAACTGGTAACTATTCCCCCACCCCTTGCCAAACCTGCACAGTAGGACAATAGAGGACAAGCATGTGTCTGAGAAATAGGTAAAGCTATTTGTCAGGTTCTCAGGTTCAGAGCCCGCGGGGCCGGGCTCTGGAGCAAACGTGAGCCCTTGGGCTGCTGACGAGGAGCGACAGCAGCAGGCAAAACCCACCAACCAACGCTGGGCAAGCACACCGGCACCAGCAGGGACTGCAGGCACCGCCCAGTGAGCCGGAACACATGGACTGGAATCCCCCGAACAGGAGGACACAGGATTGGAGCACACCGGACTGGTCCACACAGCTTCACCTGCACTTAGCTACTAAGCCCCCCAGAAGTTGAGCTCCTGGGTTCGAGTAGCCGGCCTGACTTACTGGATACCGGATGACATAGGGACCAGGACTGGAAACAGAAGTGCTCCTAACCCTAAACTGATCTACGTGCTCCCAAGCCCTAAACCAGCAGGAGTGTTCCTAACAGTAAACTGACAAAAGGACTTCCTAAGCCCTATACTAAACAGGAGCTCCTAAGCCCTGCTCAAGAAAGGGACTTCCTAAGCCCTAAACTAACAGAGCAGGGAACTAAACACAAAGCTAACACAGGTGCTACTAAGCACCAAGCTACAAGCAGAGCTCTACACTAATAAGCTAAACACAAAACTAACAAGCTACCTAAGCACTGCTCTAGCAAGCTAGATACAACTAACAAGGTGCTTCCTAAGCACTACTCTGGCAAGCAACCAGAAGAGCTCCTAGCACTAAAAGGGAAGTCAAGGGAGCCACAAGGAAAAACCAGGGAAGCTAACACATAAGCCAAAAGTGCTTCTAAAGCACCAAACACCAACAGCAAAGACTGCAATGCTCCCAATAGCACAAACACCAGAAGTACTTCTAACAGCAAACTCTGCAGTGTTCCTAACAACACCAAACCCTGAAGTACTTCTATCAGCAACAGAGCTTCCAAAGCCCTACACATAGCAATGCTTCCAAAACCAAGAGGGAAAAGCAGGAAAGCTAAACACACAAACACCAGTGCACACTGCACTAACACTAACCTGGACCTTAGCAAAAGCAAGCAGGGAAACTAGACACAAAGTCAGAAGTGCACCCTGCACCACCCTACCTAAAGCAAACACCACCGTTGCAAAGGCCCTGAAGGAAACAAGACCACTTCCTTATCAAGGCCCACCCTGATGATGTCACACTCCCTAGCCCCAGGCAACAGCACACTGACCCAGAGAGGCCCAACCCACACCAATGCAACACCGTGAAGCACTTGAAGCCAGCACCCCCAAAGAGAGGTAGAGGTAACTCAGTCCACCCACACAGGTGCAGTATAGTGAAACAATTAGAGCCATGCTGCTGGAAGCTGCCAGCACAGAGAGACAGAGCCAGCTCAGAAAGGACAGAGAAAAGAAACAGAAACCAGCTAAGAAGCTGACCCCCAGGAAAGAGGTAAGTTTGAGAGGGGTTCAGACCCCAATCATAACACTAGTGGTCCAGTAAACCAATAAGGCCATTAAACCAAAAAAAGGTCCTGGAGGTAAGAATATAGCTCAGAATAAAGGATTAAGCTGAGAGAGAAAAATAAACAACTACTCAGATGCTAGAAAGAAGTGTCATCTCTTCTGCCTCCCACATACCATCTGTTATAAAACCTAGGCATTCTAGATAACATATGAAGCATACTATTGAAATAAATGTGTCTTCAAGTCATGCCAAGTATTTACAATACACAAAATATTTAACTGCTCATTCTGAAAAGTGTCTAAACATGAACTATACAGAGCCACTCGCTATAGAAATGATCCCAGAAAGTATAGTCTAGTATTAAAGGCAAATAAATTCTGCATCCACAGAACCCCCTGTCCCTCCCCCAATGGGGTTCACAAATCTGTCCTCGAGGGGACCGGATATTCAGAAAATGCACAATGAATAAGCATGAGATCAATTTGCATACTAAGCAGGCAGTATATGCAAATCAATCTCATAAATATTCATTGTGGCTACTCTGAAAACCTGAGACAGGTTTGTGAATCACTGGATTAAGACAATGAGATCAGGTAGGTTGAAATGTCTCCATTTCTAGGTCCAGAGATAGTGGCATCAGTTATTTGCATCTACTAGCCGTTGAGCCCGTTAAAACGGGCTGGTGGGTCGCCACCCCCCTCCCCCTGAGTTCGCCGCCCCCACCGCCCCTCCACCAGGCCCGTCTCTTCGCTATTCAACTTACATCTCCGCAGCAGGCAGAGATCAGCTGAGCTCCCGTCGGCCTTCCTTCTCTGTCTGTGTCCCGCCCTCGTGTGACGTAACATCAGCGAGGGCAGGACACAGGCAGGGAAGGAAGGCCAACGGCAGCTCAGCTGATCTGCCTGCTGCGGAGATGTAAGTTGAATAGCAAAGAGACGGCCAGGTGGAGGGGTGGCGGCAGCGGCGACTCCAGGGGGGGGGTACCAGTGGCGGCGACCTCGGGGGGGGGGGGTAGCGGTGGCGACCTCGGTGGTTCCCTCCCCTTCGCGCAGTTTCCCTCTCTGTCCCGCCCCCCCCCCCCCGTCATCACGTACTGACATGGGGGCGGGACAGACAGGGAAGTCTCTACTGCGCATTTGCGAGTGAGTACGGTCACTCGCTGTTTATATGTTTGATTAGTCTGCCATTTCTTGCAAGATGTTACAATGTTCCAATCACTTCTTTTTGGCAAATCTTGAATAGATTGTTGTCACCCAGAGTTCTTTTCTATAAAGTCAAAGCAGTCGTCCAGTTTGGACTTCTAATGTTCCAATCCCTTCCAAATAACTGGAGAAAGAAGGGAAAGTCCCAGCGGTACTTATCCTTATCTCAGAGAAATTGTGTAAGAGGTGCAAACCTTTTCTGCCACTCCAAAGTGTATCTGTTGATTTTGATCTTACTTCCCTTGATACAGAATGTATTTCTTATTTCCTTTAGTAATCCTTATTTATTTCCAAAGTAATGGACGCAAGCCACAATTTATTTATTTGTTGCATTTGTACCCCACATTTTCCCACCTATTTGCAGGCTCAATGTGGCTTACATAATAGCATCAAAGGCGTTTGCCCAGTCGGTGGTTAACAAATACAAAGTTGGTCTAGCTTCCCTGAATCTGGCCTTACCAGAGCTAAATGCTCTGTGTCAAATTTTACTGAGGGGTCCTTTTACTAAGATGCACTGAGAAATGGCCTGCACTAGTGTAGGCGCGTGTTTTGGATGCAAGCAGATCCATTTTTCAGCATGCCTGTAAAAAAGGCCTTTTTTTTGGCCGAAAATGGACATGCGGCAAAATTGAAATTTGCATGCATCCATTTTGGGTCTGAGACCTTACCACCACCCATTCACTTAGTGGTAATGTCTCATGCATTAACCGGGTGGTGATCATCAATGCTCACACACTGCCGATTACTGCCCAGTTAGCGCCATGCGTTCAAAAATAAAAAATATTTTTGGATGTGCGTAGTAGACGCGCATAAAAAATGGAATTACCGCCCGGGCCACGAGGTAGTTCCAAATTGACGCGGGTTGCGTGCGTGTAGGCACCTACTCAGCTTAGTAAAAGGTCCCCTACGCAAGGACCGTGATTCACGATATAGGTATAGTAGACTTCATTGAGTGTAGCAATTATAGCCTCAATAGAAGCTGTTTCCAGCTCTCAAAATCAAATACTTTGATGTTATTTCTTCTCTGACAATTCTCCAAATCATCTAACTATTATCATTTTCCTGCTTTTCTAACTCTTGCAGCTTGGTACAGAAATGAGCTGTGGAGTCAATTTGTTCTCTCGTCTGCTGTTCAGCTTGGGAGACTTTCTATTTAAAGGGTTTAACTTAAACTTTGAGATCTGTAATTGCTTTACCAATTTCCACATGAAGGAACGTTATCTGCTGTACTAGATTTGTTTTTTTTATCTTATCTGCTACTATTACCTCTGGACAAGATTTCTCTTCTGTATTGTGAGATGCAGGTGTAGATTTTTCTAAGGAACATATACAGGACAGTTTTATATTCTAGGCATTTGCAAGCACTATGAGGCTCATTTTAAAGCACGTAGACTTACAAAGTTACATATGTTACTATGGGGCTCATTTTTGAAAGAGAAAACATTTAAAAAGTGGCATAAAGCAGCATTTGGACATTTTGCTTGACAGTTGCTTATCTATGCATTTTATCTGCAGTGCATCCAAATCACAAGTTGGGGATTGGATTAGGGCATTCCTAACATGTGGACATTTTTCTGCCATAATGGAACAAAACCAAAACATACAGGACTAAAACTAAGATGTTTGAGCTAGACCTGCTTAAATAACAACTAAGCCACAAAAAAATGCACTAAATGATCAGATAACAACTGGAGGAATAAAGGAATGATACCCTCCTACCTCCCAAAGATGTGAAAGAAACAGTACATGCCAACCTCTATGACAGCTTCAGATGTTATGGCCAATCCTATGACAGCAGCAAGTACGTCCATGGAATAGCCTAGTGGTTGGTGCAGTGCACTGTGGAGAAGGAGACCCAGGCACATAATCCACTCTAACTGTTACATTTGTGGTGGGAAGTGTCAACCCCCCAAAAACCTACTATACCCACATATAGGTGACACCTGCAGCCATAAGGGCTATTGTAGTGTTGTATAATTGAGTACAGTAGATTTTTGGTGGGTTTTGGGGGGCTCCCCATACAATATAAGGGAGTAACGGTGAGACATACCTGGGAGCTTTTATGTGAAGTCCACTGCAGTGCCCCCTAGGGTGCCCCACTGCTCTGCTGGGATGTCTGTGTGGCCATTGTTTTCTGGCTCCTCCTACATCCCAATTTCTCCCTCCTCTCCACCCATCTGTTCAAAATTTCTCCCCCTCTCACCACCTATCCCCTCTCTATACAGCATGTCTCCCTCCCCTCCACTTCATATGCAGCCAAGACTTCTCCCTGCCTCACCCCTCCACCCCTTTGCTGCATCTCTCCCTTCTTCCGCGTGCATCTCCCCCACCCACCATGCCTCATCTTTCCATCCATCTTCCCTCCCCCCTGTGCAGCTGCTGTCCCCATCGTCCTTCCTCCGTGCAACATCTTTTCCTCATCATCCCTTTCTCCGTGCAGCAACTTTCACTCCATCTTCCCTCACCCTCCTTGCAGGCCCGCCCAGCAGCGATTCTGGTCGCAGGCTCGGCTTGCAGCGATTCCCACATGCTGCCTGCCGGCTGCCGCTCAACAATCTGCTTGCAGAGGAGAGGCTTCCAGGTTAGCACTTAGTAGCTGCAAGGAGATTGTAACCACTTGCATACATCTATTATTCAAGCCAATCGGCTTCTTCTCGGAGAGAGTTGTTTGTGACCCCTGGGGCAGGCGCTTTGGCGCCGAGGCACGAACCGTGTCGGGTCCTTGATATGAATATTCTGAATAAACTGGTTTTTGATATTATCTCCCTATTGGTTTGCGCATTTGTCAGCCTCTACTTTTGTTGTTTTGCTTTGACTCTCCGTGGAGGCTCCTCCTGTCTTCTTGGATTTGCTCTTCAATATCCTACTCACCCCAATACCAAAAGATACAAAGAAAAAAACAAACGAAATCACTAACTACCGTCCAGTAGCATCTATCCCGTTGGTGGTCAAACTGATGGAAAGCATGGTAACCAAACAACTTACAGATTATATAAACAAATTCTCTCTTGGCAAAAAAAACCCCTTTTTCACCACAGCATCAAAGTGATCTACCAGGGCTCCGCAGATTTGTGGTGCTAGCATTTTATAATACTCGTTGGGAAACCCGTCCGGCCCTGGCGCTGATCCCGGTTGCAGGTCCCTTAACACTTTTAATACTTCTTGCTCCTGGATTGGTGCTGACAAGGTCTGCGGGGCCGCTTCCGGCAGCTGGGGCATTTTTGCGTCATCTAAGTAGTCCCTGGTTGAGGGGCCCTGGAATCTATTTTGAGCAGCATACAACTCGGTGAAGTGGTTGTGGAATGTTCCTAATATGTCCTGCAGTTTGGTCAGTCTGTCCCCCCAGGAATTCACAATCGTTGGGATAAAGCGCTGTGAGGTCTGTGCTTTAGCTATCCTCACCAATAATTTACCTGACTTATTCCCAAATTTCTGAAAGTTCAACCGCCGCGCCAACAGCTGCTTCATAGCTTGGTCATGTATAAGGGAATTTAACGTGACCAGAGCTGAGGACATCGGGTCTCTATTGGCTGCTGTGGGGCAGCTCAAGTATTTCCTCTTTGCCATCACATAATCTTTCTCAAGCCTCAGTATACCCATTGCCAAACGTTTTGCCCTGGCACTCGTGTATGCTATAACTTTACCTCGCATGACTGCCTTAGATGCTTCCCAAAATATCTCCGAGGAGTCACACGAGTCCATATTTGTGTCAACATATAATTGCCATTTGTTTTGTAAATGTTCCAGGAATTGCCTATCATTATGTAGGTAAGCGGGAAATCTCCATTGTCTATTGGACATGGTGTCCCTCTTTAAATCTAACACCACCCATATCATATTATGGTCTGAAATCTCCATCGGACCAATAGCGGCATGCTGTACTTTAAAAAACCAAGATTGAGATAATAGAATGTAGTCAATTCTGGACCAGGAGTGGTGCACCTTAGATTGATGGGTGTAATCTTGTGTGATGAGATGGAGGGACCACCAGAGATCAAGTAAGTGAAGTTGTGTACAGAGTGCTGGTATCCCCTTTCCCCGTCCTGTCCCAGGAATAGCTAGTGGGGAGGATCTATCCAGAGTGGGATCATATACTTGATTAAAATCCCCCGCCCACACCCACGGGGCATCAGTGTGTTGTAGCCCTAGTGCAATAAGAGACTGGAAAAAACTTGGGCTATAGGAATTCGGACCATATACTGTGCACAGATAGAACTTCTGGCCTTGATAGTTGACATGAATAAGTGCTATACGGCCTTCTGTGTCTTTATGAACCAACTTGGTTACACATGGAAGCCCCTTGCGTACTAAAATGGCGACCCCACTTTTTCTATTGCCCGAGGAGAAGTGACTTTCACCCACCCACATTTGACAAAGCTTCCCATGCTCTACATCATTTAGTTTTGTTTCTTGCAGACAGGCGATGTCAGCGCCCTGCCGCCAAATCTGAGTCAAGATCTTATAGCGTTTTATGGGTGATGTAATGCCCGATACATTCCACGATAAGATCTTCACACCAGAATAACTAATAGCTCCGCCTCTGAAGAAGTGTTTTCAAAAATCGTACCATGGGTATTCCCCGGAGGCCCAGCCCCTCCCCCCCCCCAAAGAGCATACAAAACATAGCCCTGGAGACCGTTCTTCACCCTTGAGACACTCCTTGCGAGAACCAGTAAGCTTACTATCCCCCCCACCCCAATCTACTCCTATCTAATCCCACTCCCACACCACTACCCTCCCCCCTTCCCACCATACCCAATTGACCCCCCCTCAACTCCTATCCATCCCATTGCAAACATATCGGAGTCACCTGTTTTCCAGGTTGTCTACCTTGGCCGTCAGTGCTGCAATTGTATCCGTTAGCGTTTTTAGGAGCGGGGGTGTCTTTGCTGTAGCGTCTTCGAGATCCGAGACGCGTTGCTCAAGCTCTCCCATGCGGCATGTTAATTCAAGTTGTGCCGCCTCGAAAGTGGTTATTTGAAGCGAAAGTTTCTCAAATTTCGGCTCCATCACCGCTTCCACAGCTGCGGTAATTTCCTGAAGTTGTTCCTTGGTAAGTCCCACGTTCCCGCTCTGCAGCCATTTTTGCTCCACCGTGGCTTCATCCTGTTTAAGTTTATCCTTGTCCCGTTTGCTAGTGCGACTTGCCATCGGTTTTGTGGTGGCTTCCACAAATTTGTCCATTACTAACAATCCTCCAGATAGCTTTAGATGGTCAACTGGCAAGGTTGAGGTGTTTCAAGCGCAGATAAGGCCTCAGGATCCTCAGAGAGAGCTAGCAACACGACTTGCTCCCTCTAACACATCACGTGACCTCATTCATTTGCAGCCTTTTTCAAGACACCTTCCTTACATCCAGTATAGATGAAATTGCAGTAATCAAATTGAGTTAAAACCAAGGACTGAACTAGCAGCTTAAAGATGTCAGGTGAGAAATATGATCTGATTCTCCTCAGCTTCCAAAGGATTTTTTCTCTACTAAAGAAACTTGAGGCTCGAACGTGAAGTGATTGTCAATTAATACACCCAGTACCCTAAGCATAGTGTCTAGGGAGTAGGATTATTGTCAATAGTAAAATTATTATATACTGTATGGTCAAAGGGGTTGGTTACCACAAAAAAAATTTAGTCTTATCTTTAACTTACATTTAAATTTGGAAGCCTAGAATTCCAACAAATCAAGACCAAGCCTAATCTTAGGGACAATTTCTGGAAGACCAGTCTTGAAAGGGATATCGATTGTGACACCATCTGTATGTACAGTACATGAAATTATAGAATGAAGCACAGCACAGATGAGCTATAGTACAGACCTGCCCAGTGCTCCCATGATAGCAAAATAACCCTAGCTTTTTGTTTACCATATGCTACGTTATGGATTTTACATACTAATAAAGGGGATGCTCTTCAGACCATGGGAGGTAGCCAGGCTTCCTCCCACGGTCGGCGCTGAACCCGGATATTCAATGTCGGGTTGCTTCCAGTGACCAGCAATGAATATCTGGGTGTTTTTTGGCTGGTTTAAATTTATTCAGCACTAACCAGTTAAATTTAAACCAGCCAAAAATATTCCAGCTATTTTGGTAGCCTAATTTGGCTGCCAAACTTAGCCAGTGATGTGCTGAATATCGGCGGCTAGCCAGTTATATCGCGTGATATAACTGGTTATCCACTAAGTGCTAACCAGCAATATTCAGCAGAAAATAGCCACCTATCTCCTTTTTAATATTACTGGATAGCCATCTAAGTGCCATTTAACCGTCCAGGAGCCATTCCTGGCTGGTTAAATGGTTTAAAAAATCAGGCAGTGGGTGTTTTGCATGCATTTGCATGCTTTGCATCTCATTACAATGTACCAAATGGTGACCCACACCAAACTGTGCTACCACAATGAAACCTGTTTAGAGCTCTTTAACAAGCATTAAAGGGCAGATAATGTGCATTATTGCTGTAACCAGGTGAGGCACTCGGTGATAAAGGGCGCCAAAAATTCCACCTTCAAACTCCTATGGGGGACAGATGCAGGACTGGGATTTTGGCACTCTTTATCACCAGCGCCCTGAGCCAGTGCCTTATCTGGTGCAGCAGGAGAAAGGACTTCAGAGAGAGGGGGAGATACTGGATCACAAGTGGGGATGGGGATGGAGTGGAAGCACAGATACCAGATTGTGGGTGGGGTGGGTGGCAATAAAAAAGTTGGCTCATGTTACCACAGTCCCTTGAACCAGCCGTGGCTGTAATGCAGCATGATAACTACCCCCCCCCCCCCCCCCCACCTCCTTAGCAAGTTAAATGGTTTAGCTGTATATTCAGAAATGTCAAAAACTGGGGACTAAACTAAACCACTCGTCGACAAACACAACTTGCTTTGAATATTATGCCATTTATGTAAAAAAAACATTTTTTGATCATTTACACTACTTTTTATTTCATTTTAAAAATTTTCAAAACATGTTTTATTATTATTTTTTATTTTAAAAATGTATATCCTGCACTAGGCATAATTACATCATTGATGCAACTATGAAAATATAAGAAAATAACTAAAAAAAAACAAACAAAAGAAACAATAACCTACATTTTGTCCACAATATAGGAAAAAAATTGGGGCAAAGAGGAAAGTAAGAAAATAAAAACAATTAAAACAAATTCATGCTACTTTTTTGTTTTCTTGTTATTTTTCTCAGCCACTTTCTCTGTCTTTCTATAACGTGATTCCCTGTGATTTGGGGGCATTTCAGTTTATGCAAACCTGAGTCTGCTGAACCATGCAGTTACCTAGAACGTTGAACACTGATACTGAAGTAGTATTGAATGTTTTGCGTTAACTCATTTTGGGTCCTTTTACGAAGCTGCAATAAAAAGTGGCCTTAGCTTCTCCTTACTGAATCATTCACATGTGTTAAAGCCATTTTTTACTGCAGCAGCAAAATGGCCAATTTTCTATTTTTTTTTGTATTAATGTCACCATTAGCACACAGCCATTAAAAAATATTACCGCATGAGCACTTACCGCCACCCATTTTATAGGTGGTAAGGGCTAATGCTGTAATCCTACACTAATCAGCGTGAGCTAATGTAGATATGCTAACTAATTAGTGCAGAAAAGCCCACTCTCCACCCCCCAGACATGCCCCTCAACCCCCCCAAAAATAAATAATATTTAGCACATAGGTAACGTACACAGATTTGGGAATTACCGCAGTATGCCTGAGCGCGTAAATAGCATGAGAAGAGATCTCCAAAAATGTGAAGACTGGAGTGGAGGAGTGGCCTAGTGGTTAGGGTGGTGGACTTTGGTCCTGGGGAACTGAGTTCGATTCCCACTTCAGGCACAGGCAGCTCCTTGTGACTCTGGGCAAGTCACTTAACCCTCCATGGCCCCATGTAAGCCGCATTGAGTCTGCCATGAGTGGGAAAGCGCAGGGTACAAATGTAACAAAAATAAAATAGATACTATTGGAGATTCTACATGGAATGTTGCTATTCCACTAGCAACATTCCATGTAGAAGGCTGCGCAGGCTTCTGTTTCACAGAAGCAGAAGCCTGTGCGGCCACATTGGTGATCTGCAAGGGCCGACTTCTACATGGAATGTTGCTAGTGGAATAGCAACATTCCATGTAGAATCTCAAATAGTAGCAACAGTGGAGGAGTGGCCTAGTGGTTAGGGTGGTGGACTTTGGTCCTGGGGAACTGAGGAACTGATTTTAATTCCCACTTCAGGCACAGGCAGCTCCTTGTGACTCTGGGCAAGTCACTTAACCCTCCACTGCCCCATGTAAGCTGCATTGAGCCTGCCATGAGTGGGAAAGCGCGGGGTACTAAATAAATAAATAATGCAAAGAAGTGCAGAGTGATGCACTTGATATGCAGAAATCTGAAGGAGGTGTATGAGATATAAACAGAGAGATTGATAAGCACAGCTCAGGAGAGGGACCTTAGGGTGATTGTGTCTGTGGATCTCAAGGCAGTGACCATGGTCAGAAGGATGCTAGGCTGCATAGAGAGGGGTATAATCAGCAGAAGAAAGGAGGTGTTGATGCGCATGTACAAGTCCTTGGTAAAGCCCTACTTGGAGTATTGTATCTTGCTTTGGAGGCCGTATCTTGCTAAGGACGTAAAAAAGATTTGAAGCAGTTCAGAGAAAAGCAACAAAAATGTTATGGGGTTTGCACAACAAGACATATGAGAACAGACTTGATGACATGAAGATGTTCACTCTGGAGGAAAAGAGAGCAAGCCCACCCAAAAATAGTGGATCACAACTTTAGTTGTGGCTGAGTCTTCTTTTCCCTCCCTCACCCCCACCGCAAAGTTTAAGGGCGCAGGCTGGCAGCGTTTCACAGAGAACCACACCGAAGCCTTCCCTCTATGGCTGAAATGAATCTTTTTTTCCCTCCCTCACCCCTGCCGAAAACCGGCTAGTTTAAATTAAGGGCGTGACCAGCAGTGATTCGCTGAGAATCACTGCGGAGCCTTCCCTCTGCCATGATCTGCCCTCTCGGAAACAGGAAGTTGCGCTGAAGAGAGTGGATCGTGGCAGAGGGAAGGCCCTCCCGCTCCCATGTCACAACTGCCCGCCCTCTTCTCCCCCCAACAAAATCTCTTTTAAATTTACCTCCGTCCGGCTGGCAGGGCAGCGAACGGCGCAGCGTCAGTGAAGGAGGCGGCGCTAACGACGTCTCTACTGGTCTTCCCTTCGCTCAATGTTCCACCTTCTTCTGATGTCAAGGAAATGACGTCCGAAGAAGGCGGGACATTGAGCAAAGGGAAGACCAGTAGAGACGTCAGGAGCGCCGCCTCCTTCACTGACGCTGTGCCGTTCGCTGCCCTGCCAGCCGGACGGAGGTAAATTTAAAAGAGATTTTGTTGGGGGGAGAAGAGGGCGGGCAGTTGTGACATGGGAGCGGGAGGGCAGGGGAGAGAGGACAGCGATCATCTACATGGCGGGGGGCGCTCCAACCGCTTGTCTGCGGGGGGGGGGGGGGGGGCGGCACCCGATCCCTTGCAGGGGGGCGCCACAGACCCTTGGCACGGCCCTGTCTAAACAGTTGGCGTTTGTAATATAAAATGGATTTTTGTGCCCTTTCGTGCAGGAGTACATTTAATTCCCTCTGGGAGGCTAAATACAACTGTTTCTGTTCACCTATGTTCTCCTATGGAGCCTCACCTCTTTTTCCAATCGCAATATCTCTTTGTCCCTCCTTTTTCTCACCCAGGCCCTATACACAATGATTTCTCCTCTCAGGACTGCTTTGGCTGTTTCCCAATATAGCCCGGGCTGCTTCCTGTGTTCCCTGTTATTAAACTCAAAGTCTTGCCACTTCCCTTGCAAAAATTCCCGAAACTTTGCATCTCTGTACAGCTCGAATGGAAAACTCCAACCCCTCTGTGATGGTCTCCCCCCTGCCATCTCTAACTGTATCCACACAAAGGAATGATCTGAGATCTCACTCACCCCTATCTCCGCCTCTAGAGCCCTGGGGAACAGGTGAATGGAAATGAACAGGTAATCTATGCGGGACGTAGATGAGTGAGCCCTCGAGAGGTGGGTATAGTCCCTGCACATTGGATGCAATATTCTCCACACATCTATCAGATTCAAAGTGGAACAGAGGAATAGAAGCCCCCCTCAAATAATGATTCTTCCCAGGACCTCCCTGACCTGTTTTATCTATTAGGGGATCGAACACTAGATTAAAATCGCCCCCCAGAACAAAGTTGTTCCCCTGATATGGACTTAACAATGCGAATAGTTCGCTATGAATTTTCTTCTCATACACATTGGGTACATATATGTTGCAGAGAACATAGGGAGTCCCCTCCACGTCTACTTCTACTAAGACATATCTACCCTCCATGCTCCTTTTTACTGATTTGACATTAGCCCTTTGTGAAACATGATTAGTACCCCTGCTTTCTTGTTACATGCCGGGGATCCTACCACTTTTTCCACCCAGCCCTGTTGAAATTTATTGTGTTCTTGTGACGTCAGATGTGTCTCCTGAAGAAACACTACATCAGCTGCATGTCTTCGCAGCGCCTGCAGGATCTTTTTATGTTTTACTGGCGATGAGACCCCCCTACGTTCCAGGAAATCAATTTAACTGGACCCAGTAATCTTACTTAAATCTCTGTGAACCCATAGACATATTGATATATCATTGAGAGAGCGCCCCCCCAGCCTTAGACGCCCCCCTTCCGTTTTCTTTTCTCTGTCACCTTTCTCCAACGCTTGTCAAAATAAAAAACAAACAAACAAAACCTCATAAAATCCTCCCTGAAACACAAAATATCCCCCTGACCCCCCTTCCCTTCTACCCCCTCCCCCTTCACATCTTAGCATTGTTCTCACTTGAGAACTAGTCAGGTGTCCGCTCCTCCCCTCCCCCCTGCCTCCACAACTCTACATAATGTTTACCCACTACACATGTATACTTTTTACAACCTTTCCCACAAACTCAGTATAGATATTGAACAAGGCAACTCAAAACATTTTCAAAGCCCAACCCTTAACTTCAACATCTCACTTAATGTTCATTTTAACAGCTTTTCCTACTTTAATAGGATCTGCTCCGTCACTTAATCTGGACTCTCCTGGAACAGCCTTTCAAGAAGTCTTTATAGTCCCCATAATGCTTCCACCAATCCAGGGTTCCTACTCTCTCTCTTATGCGGATCTATCTTCTTCTCCATATTCCATGCGCTCACCATTAGCTTGAATTCATCAGCTCCTCTGCACTCTGCTCCTCCATCGATCCTCTTGGCCATCTGTAGCGCTTCTGTGGGAGACGTGAATACAAGAACTTTCCCTCCATGATGGACCCGCAGTCTAGCCGGGTATAATAGAGCAAATCGCACCCGCTTTTTAAATAGCTCCGAGCAGGCTTCCACAAACTGCTTGCGCTGCGCCGCTACAGCCGTAGAGAAATCCTGAAAACACAGTAGAGTCTTAGACTCATAGCATACTTTGTCAGACAAGCGCCATGCTCTCAAAATTTCTTGTTTGTGAGAATAATTCAACACTCTGCATATTACCACCCTGGGACATCGTGAATCCTGTCGCTGCTGCCCCAAACGATACGCTCGTTCGATTTTCAACGTGTTCTCCACATTCTTCAATCACAGCACCGTGGGCAGCCAGGATTCAAGAAAGTCTTTTAACTCCACTTCCCTGATAGTCTCAGGAAGCCCCACAAACCTCAGGTTATTCCTCCTTGCCCTATTCTCCAAAACTTCAAGTTTTGACTCGAGCTGGGTGAGTTTCTTTTGTCATTCTTTATTATGCCCTTCTTGCTGCAAACTCTGGTCTTCTAAATCTGAGAGTCTTTGCTGGAATTGTGTGAGATCTGTTCGCAAGCCCTCCAATTTACCATCTACATTGTCGAGCTTCTCCAAGATTTTTTGTAATTTTAAATCTACAGAAGACTCTAGGAGCTGTGAGACTTCTGCTGCGATTTCTGCCGCCCAGGCGGAGCTCACAGTTTCCCCCGAGGGGTCGGGATCCGCCATCTTGACGTCCCCAGCTCGCCCTCGTGCTCTGTCTTTGCGTTGCGATTTAGATGCCATTGCAATCACTTAGAGTTGCAATTTACACCGGCGTTCTCTTCTACAGTGTTCCGCTTCAAAGGAGTTTGATGTTTTTCCAGGGGCCTCGGAGCTCCGTCCTGCGGCGACCTCTCCCTAGCCTAGCATCACATGACCTAAGAGCAACTCCAACACCATCCCTGGCACGTACTATGCTTATATTTTGAACAGGAGGAAATGCATTGCTTTCTGTATCTCTGATATTGTATTGCATGCAAGGTCTGGCTTTTTGGGGTTTGGTTATATTTATGTTTATAATTTTTAGTCAATTATTCTATATTTGGCATTTTTATTCCGTGTGTGTGATCGAGGTATTCTGTTAGAATTAATTTTCTACATAGCCTTCTGTAGTAAGTTTGGTTTGTTTAGTTTTCCCAATAGATGCGATGAAACTACAGTGTAGTAAATTTAAAACAAATCGGAGAAAGGTTTTCTTCACCCAACACGTAATTGAACTCTGGAATTCATTGCCGGAGAACGTGGTGAAGGCAGTTAGCTTGGCAGAGTTTAAAAAGGGGTTAGACTGTTTCCTAAAGGACAAGTCCATAAACCGCTACTAGGTGGACTTGGGAAAAATCCACAATTTCAGGAATAACATGTATAGAATGTATGTTTGGGAAGCTTGTCAGGTGCCCTTGGCCTGGATTGGCCACTGTCGGGGACAGGATGCTGGGCTCGATGGACCCTTGGTCTTTATTTATGTACTGATATTTTACGGCCCCACTGTAATATGTAGGGCAACTTCTTTTGGAAGATAGTGCTGGCATTGTAGATTTGCACTAGGTTATGAGTGACATTTTGTTTTAAAGATTGTTTTATTTACTATATGGCGGCTGTTTACGGTGAGTTTTATGGGGAAATGTCCCAACTCTGCTCTGTACCCATTGGGGGAGGCCAACAAAAAGAGGGTTCAAGTCTCCCGCAAAAACACTCAAACCAACAAGAAGAGCAAAAGAAACCCAAAAAGACCAGACCAAAACCACAGATGGTAAGAGCACCAAAAAGTTTATTGGGACCCTACACGGTCTGTGTTTCGGCCAAAAGAGGCCTTCCTCAGGGGTCTTCAAATTGACGTATACAGAGGTTCCTCCAGAAATTTCATGCAGTTAAAGGCATGAACGCTGGTGCTGTCCAAAATGGAGCATAGACGTTAAAACATATGAAAGCTCCCATTGGGAAAGGGACAGGGGGTTCTGTGGATGCAGAACTTATTTGCCTTTAATACTAGACTATACTTTCTGGGATCATTTCTATAGTGTGTAACTGGAAAGATATGTTGAAAAGTGTTTGGTCTTGCTATACAGGCTAAGTATGTGTGTTAGGGAACCGAGGCTCAATGGAGGCGGAAGAGTGCAATCTCTTGTACTTCCCCATGAAGCCTGCACTGCTACCCTTATTGAAGTTATTGGGAGTGGGGTAGAGCTGGAGCATGGGGTGGGGTATCAGGTGGCAAGTTTTTCAATTTCAAAAAAGTTGGCAACCCTGGTGCCCACCCATTTGACCTGTAGGCCCACCCAAAAATTGCTTTCTGGCTACGCCACTGAAAGAGAGACAGGAGTGATATGATACAGACATTCAAAAGTACTTTTTCACAGAGAGGGTAGTAGATGTCTGGAATGCCCTCCCACGAGAGATGGTGGAGATAAAAATAGTAATAGAATTCAAAAATATGTGGGATAAACACAAAGGAATCCTGTATGGAAGGTGTGGAACCAAACAAGCTTAGAGGTGATTAGATGACAACACTAGTAATTGAGAAGCATAGCAGTGATTAGATGCCACCAGTTAATAAGAAGCAAAGCCAGTGAAGGAGACTTCTATGGTCTGTGCCCTGATCATTGCTGGACAGATTCGGCTTCAGTAGCTGGAGAACAAAGTCAGTGCTAGGCAAATTCCTATAGTCTGTGCCCTAAAGCTGGAGTGGGCTTCAATGAGAGCTTCAGTAATTGGAGAATCAGGCTAGTGCCAGGCAGACTTGTACAGTCTGTGCCCTGAAAATGGCAAGGACAAATCAAGTATACATATGTAGTATCACATCATGCCTTATACTATGAGTTAATCTTGTTGGGCAGACTGGATGGACCATACAGTTCGTTATCTGCTGTCACCTACCCTGTAATTACTATGTATCAGTGGCGTACCAAGAGGGGGCGGTAGGGGTGGTCCACCCCAGGTGCACGCCGCTGGGGGGTGCTGCGGCGCGCGCCTGCTCCGAGTTCGCTAAACTTCGCTGGTTTGCTGCAGCTCCCTCTGCCCCGGAACAGGTTACTTCCTGTTCCGGGGCAGAGGGAGCTGCAGCGAACCAGCGAAGTTTAGCGAACTCGGAGCAGGCGCGTGCCGTGGCACCCCCCCCCCCCAGCGGCGTGCACCCAGGGGGGAAGGTGTCATTTAGCGGGGGGGGGGGGGGCGCATCGGCGCTCTGCCCCGGGTGCCATCCAGGCCAGGAACGCCACTGCTATGTATGTCCTGCAGTAAGCCATTTTAAGCTGCAGTAAGTGTGTGCTGGTGCTAATTGCAGCTTAGTAAAAGGACCTCTTAATTAGGATGGAAAAATGAGGATTAGTCAATCTTCAACAGGCTTTCAGACAATACTCACGGACCCCAAACAAGTCTGAATACACTAATACACTAATGTACAATAAGATCCTTTTTGGATCTATTCTACCCATTTGTTGAACTTGACTCAGAGGATCCCTTAATTTGAAGGACTATTCCACATTTCTGTACGGCAACCACTAGTGCTTCATCCTTTGAAAGCTAAATACTTTTTCTTTCTCAATATTTCAAATGATTATAATCTCAACTTGTGCTTACTAAGAGAGGTTTTATTATCCCAACTTCTACCTGATCTATCAGTTTAAATTACCCACCGATCTACCACTATTATTACCTTCCTCGATCTCCACCTCCAACTAGGAGTTCTGAACCCACCTGTTTTGAATCTGTAGATACTCCAATAATTGGAAATCCCCTCTTACTACAAGCCCTGGTGGACCTATGAAATTCCTACTACTGCGATAGACAGATCTTGACCGCGGCTTAAAGAGTCAGAACGTTGAGACAGCTGAGGTATAGACCGTGGTGATCTGAACATATTCTGCTACAAGGCAGCCGGATCTTTCACGCAGAAACAGCGACGTCTGGTCAAACGGAGGCGACCTCTACCACCACCTTGATCTCCACCTTGTTTTCCGCTCTAATTCATCCTTATTAACATTAATATTAATATCAATAACTGAGAATTAACAGCACAATTGTAAAATTGATCTCAAAAACCCTACATTGTGCACTTGAGAATTAATAACACAACTGAGTAAATTGATCTCAAATACCCTACAGTGTGCACTTCAACTATTGAGCATTACCAATCAAACATCTCTTATGAAATAATATCAAGATGAATATCACTAAACTACTCCTCACTATCTACTCACTTACCCTAATTCACTACATACTAACCACCCCCGTGTCGGAAACTAATAGCATTCCTATAATACACCTGCCTTACCGACCAGCCAGACACAATACATACCGCCATAGCAACAACAACAACCAAAACAATGGAATCATCACCTCACTTGAACAACATCAAGATAAAGGAAAAAATGGATATAACAAACCTCCACTATCAGCAAATAGACATCTAAGAAAAATCAACATAATCTCAAACATAACTGATCCCTTCCAAACAATCCAATTAGGATACACAAAAGCGAATGCTACATACCTGTAGAAGGTATTCTCCGAGGACAGCAGGCTGATTGTTCTCACTGATGGGTTGACGTCCTCGGCAGCCCCCTCCATCGGAAAGTTTACTAGCAAAGGCCTTTGCTAGTCCTCGCGCGCCCATGCGCACTGCGCATGCGCAGCCGTCTTCCCGCCCGAAACCGGCTCGAGCCGGCCAGTCCAGTATGTAGCAAAACAATACACTTCAAGGGAAGACTCAACTCCAAAGGGGAGGCGGGCGGGTTTGTGAGAACAATCAGCCTGCTGTCCTCGGAGAATACCTTCTACAGGTATGTAGCATTCGCTTTCTCCGAGGACAAGCAGGCTGCTTGTTCTCACTGATGGGGTATCCCTAGCCCCCAGGCTCACTCAAAACAACAACCATGGTCAATTGGGCCTCGCAACGGCGAGGACATAACTGAGATTGACCTAAAAAATTTACCAACTAACTGAGAGTGTAGCCTGGAACAGAACAAACAGGGCCCTCGGGGGGTGGAGTTGGATCCTAAAGCCCAAACAGGTTCTGAAGAACTGACTGCCCGAACCGACTGTCGCGTCGGGTATCCTGCTGCAGGCAGTAATGAGATGTGAATGTGTGGACAGATGACCACGTCGCAGCTTTGCAAATTTCTTCAATGGAGGCTGACTTCAAGTGGGCTACCGACGCAGCCATGGCTCTAACATTATGAGCCGTGACATGACCCTCAAGAGCCAGCCCCGCCTGGGCGTAAGTGAAGGAAATGCAATCTGCTAGCCAATTGGATATGGTGCGTTTCCCTACAGCCACTCCCCTCCTATTGGGATCAAAAGAAACAAACAATTGGGCGGACTGTCTGTGGGGCTGTGTCCGCTCCAGGTAGAAGGCCAATGCTCTCTTGCAGTCCAATGTGTGCAGCTGACGTTCAGCAGGGCAGGAATGAGGACGGGGAAAGAATGTTGGCAAGACAATTGACTGGTTCAGATGGAACTCCGACACGACCTTTGGCAGAAACTTAGGGTGAGTGCGGAGGACTACTCTGTTGTGATGAAATTTGGTGTAAGGGGCCTGGGCTACCAGGGCCTGAAGCTCACTGACTCTACGAGCCGAAGTAACTGCCACCAAGAAAATGACCTTCCAGGTCAAGTACTTCGGATGGCAGGAATTCAGTGGCTCAAAAGGAGGTTTCATCAGCTGGGTGAGAACGACATTGAGATCCCATGACACTGTAGGAGGCTTGACAGGGGGCTTTGACAAAAGCAAACCTCTCATGAAGCGAACAACTAAAGGCTGTCCTGAGATCGGCTTACCTTCCACTTGGTAATGGTATGCACTGATTGCACTAAGGTGAACCCTTACAGAGTTGGTCTTAAGACCAGACTCAGACAAGTGCAGAAGGTATTCAAGCAGGGTCTGTGTAGGACAAGAGCGAGGATCTAGGGCCTTGCTGTCACACCAGACGGCAAACCTCCTCCAATGAAAGAAGTAACTTCTCTTAGTGGAGTCTTTCCTGGAAGCAAGCAAGATGCGGGAGACACCCTCTGACAGACCCAAAGAGGCAAAGTCTACGCCCTCAACATCCAGGCCGTGAGAGCCAGAGACCGGAGGTTGGGATGCAGAAGAGCCCCTTCGTCCTGCGTGATGAGGGTCGGAAAACACTCCAATCTCCACGGTTCTTCGGAGGATAACTCCAGAAGAAGAGGGAACCAGATCTGACGCGGCCAAAAAGGAGCAATCAGAATCATGGTGCCTCGGTCTTGCTTGAGTTTCAACAAAGTCTTCCCCACCAGAGGGATGGGAGGATAAGCATACAGCAGGCCCTCCCCCCAATCCAGGAGGAAGGCATCCGATGCCAGTCTGCCGTGGGCCTGAAGCCTGGAACAGAACTGAGGGACTTTGTGGTTCACTCGAGATGCGAAGAGATCTACCAAGGGGGTGCCCCACACCTGGAAGATCTGTCGTACCACACGGGAATTGAGCGACCACTCGTGAGGTTGCATAATCCTGCTCAACCTGTCGGCCAGACTGTTGTTTACGCCTGCCAGATATGTGGCTTGGAGCACCATGCCGTGACGGCGAGCCCAGAGCCACATGCTGACGGCTTCCTGACACAGGGGGCGAGATCCGGTGCCCCCCTGCTTGTTGACATAATACATGGCAACCTGGTTGTCTGTCTGAATTTGGATAATTTGGTGGGACAGCCGATCTCTGAAAGCCTTCAGAGCGTTCCAGATCGCTCGCAACTCCAGGAGATTGATCTGTAGATCGCGTTCCTGGAGGGACCAGCTTCCTTGGGTGTGAAGCCCATCGACATGAGCTCCCCATCCCAGGAGAGACGCATCCGTGGTCAGCACTTTTTGTGGCTGAGGAATTTGGAAAGGACGTCCCAGAGTCAAATTGGACCAAATCGTCCACCAATACATGGATTCGAGAAAACTCGTGGACAGGTGGATCACGTCTTCTAGACCCCCAGCAGCCTGATACCACTGGGAGGCTAGGGTCCATTGAGCAGATCTCATGTGAAGACGGGCCATGGGAGTCACATGAACTGTGGAGGCCATGTGGCCCAGCAATCTCAACATCTGCCGAGCTGTGATCTGCTGGGACGCTCGCACCCGCGAGACGTGGGACAACAAGTTGTTGGCTCTCGTCTCTGGAAGATAGGCGCGAGCCGTCCGAGAATCCAGCAGAGCTCCTATGAATTCGAGTCTCTGCACTGGAAGAAGGTGGGACTTTGGATAATTTATCACAAACCCCAGTAGCTCCAGTAGGCGAATAGTCATCTGCATGGACTGCAGGGCTCCTGCCTCGGATGTGTTCTTCACCAGCCAATCGTCGAGATATGGGAACACGTGCACCCCCAGCCTGCGAAGCGCCGCTGCTACCACAGCTAGGCACTTGGTGAACACCCTGGGCGCAGAGGCGAGCCCAAAGGGTAGCACACAGTACTGGAAGTGGCGTGTGCCCAACTGAAATCGCAGATACTGTCTGTGAGCTGGCAGTATCGGGATGTGTGTGTAGGCATCCTTCAAGTCCAGAGAGCATAGCCAATCGTTTTGCTGAATCATGGGGAGAAGGGAGCCCAGGGAAAGCATCCTGAACTTTTCTTTTTCGAGATATTTGTTCAGGGCCCTTAGGTCTAGGATGGGACGCATCCCCCCTGTTTTCTTTTCCACAAGGAAGTACCTGGAATAGAATCCCAGCCCTTCTTGCCCGGATGGCACGGGCTCGACCGCATTGGCGCTGAGAAGGGCGAAGAGTTCCTCTGCAAGTACCTTCTTGTGCTGGAAGCTGTAAGACTGAGCTCCCGGTGGACAATTTGGAGGTTTTGAGGTCAAATTGAGGGTGTACCCCTGCCGGACTATTTGCAGAACCCACTGATCGGAGGTTATGAGAGGCCACCTTTGGTGAAAAGCTTTCAACCTCCCTCCGACTGGCAGGTCGCCCGGCACGGACACTTGGATGTCGGCTATGCTCTGCTGGAGCCAGTCAAAAGCTCGCCCCTTGCTTTTGCTGGGGAGCCGCGGGGCCTTGCTGAGTCGCACGCTGCTGACGAGAGCGAGCACGCTGGGGCTTAGCCTGGGCCGCAGGCTGTCGGGAAGGAGGATTGTACCTACGCTTGCCAGAAGAGTAGGGAACAGTCTTCCTTCCCCCGAAAAATCGTCTACCTGTAGAGGTAGAAGCTGAAGGCTGCCGGCGGGCGAATTTGTCGAATGCGGTGTCCCGCTGGTGGAGAGACTCTACCACCTGTTCGACTTTTTCACCAAAAATGTTGTCCGCACGGCAAGGCGAGTCCGCAATCCGCTGCTGGAGTCTATTCTCCAGGTCGGCGGCACGCAGCCATGAGAGCCTGCGCATCACCACACCTTGAGCAGCGGCCCTGGACGCAACATCAAAAGTGTCATAAACTCCTCTGGCCAGGAATTTTCTGCACGCCTTCAGCTGCCTGACCACCTCCTGAAAAGGCTTGGCTTGCTCAGGGGGAAGAGCATCAACCAAGCCCGCCAACTGCCGCACATTGTTCCGCATGTGTATGCTCGTGTAGAGCTGGTAAGACTGGATCTTGGACACGAGCATAGAGAAATGGTAGGCCTTCCTCCCAAAGGAGTCTAAGGTTCTAGCGTCCTTGCCCGGGGGCGCCGAAGCATGTTCCCTAGAACTCTTAGCCTTCTTTAGGGCCAAATCCACAACTCCAGAGTCATGAGGCAACTGAGTGCGCATCAGCTCTGGGTCCCCATGGATCCGGTACTGGGACTCGATCTTCTTGGGAATGTGGGGATTAGTTAATGGCTTGGTCCAGTTCGCAAGCAATGTCTTTTTCAGGACATGGTGCAAGGGAACAGTGGACGCTTCCTTAGGTGGAGAAGGATAGTCCAGGAGCTCAAACATTTCAGCCCTGGGCTCGTCCTCCACAACCACCGGGAAGGGGATGGCCGTAGACATCTCCCGGACAAAGGAGGCAAAAGACAGACTCTCGGGAGGAGAAAGCTGTCTCTCAGGAGAGGGAGTGGGATCAGACGGAAGACCCTCAGACTCCTCGTCAGAGAAATATCTGGGATCTTCCTCTTCCTCCCACGAGGCCTCACCCTCGGTGTCAGACACAAGTTCACCGACCTGTGTCTGCAACCTCGCCCTGCTCGACTCCGTGGAACCACGTCCACGATGGGGGCGTCGAGAGGTAGACTCCCTGGCCCGCATCGGCGAAGCTCCCTCCGCCGACGTAGTCGGGGAGCCCTCCTGGGAGGTGGCCGCGGTCGGCACCGCACGCGGTACCGACGTCGGGGACCTCAACCTGGGCGATGGGCCAGCCGGCGCCACGCTCGACGGTACCGGAGGCGCAAGCACCGCCGGCACCGGAGGGGTAGGGCGCAACAGCTCTCCCAGAATCTCTGGGAGAACGGCCCGGAGGCTCTCGTTCAGAGTGGCTGCAGAAAAAGGCTGAGAGGTCGATGCAGGCGTCGACGTCAGAACCTGTTCCGGGCGAGGAGGCTGTTCCGGGCTGTCCAGAGTGGAGCGCATCGACACCTCTTGAACAGAGGGTGAGCGGTCCTCTCGGTGCCGATGCCTGCTGGGTGCCGAATCCCTCGGCGACCCAGAGCTCTCGGTGCCGACACGGGGAGGAGACCGGTGTCGATGCTTCTTCGACTTCTTCCGAAGCATGTCACCGGAGCTCCCCGGCACCGACGAGGAGGACGTAGAATCCATCCGTCGCTTCCTCGGGGCCGAGACCGAAGAGGGTCGATCCCGGGGGGGCTGTACCGCAGGAGCCCTCAGGGTAGGAGGAGACCCACCCGAAGGCTCACCGCCACCAGCAGGGGAATGGACAGCCCTCACCTGCACTCCTGACGATGCACCTCCGTCCGACGACATCAGCAGACGAAGTCTCGGTACCACCGACGTCGATGCAGTCGCCCGATGCCTCGGCGCCGATGCAGAGGTCCGATGCCTCGATGCAGTCGATGGAGCGGCAGCCAAGGAAGATGGTCCGGACGCTGACGACGTCGATGCACTCGATGCCTCCGGTGCCGATGTCGACGAAGAGCCCGAGAACAAAACGTTCCACTGGGCTAATCTCGCTACCTGAGTCCGCCTTTGTAACAGGGAACACAGACTGCAGTTCTGAGGGCGGTGCTGGGCCCCTAGACACTGAAGACACGCAGAGTGCCTATCAGTGAGCGAGATTACCCGAGCGCACTGGGTGCACTTCTTGAAGCCGCTGGAAGGCTTCGATGTCATGGGCGGAAAAATCACGCCGGCGAAATCAAAAGCCGAAATGGCGAAAATTGAAGCACCAAAATTTAGAGGGAGAAAAATCTCGACCGAGGCCAAAAGAGGCCTACCCCGACACGAAAGAAAACTTACGGGGCAAAAAACTGAGAAATACGGGAAGGGCAGAAAACCCGAAAGGGTCTTCCGGAACACTTCCGGAGCGCTTCCCGAACTTTTTTGAGAAAAAGAATGAAAAAACACGTCGAAAAGGACGCGCGAGGTCGACTCTCTGGGGCACGAACGGCGTAACACGACCGTACCGAGCGCGGACGAAAGAAGACTGGCCGGCTCGAGCCGGTTTCGGGCGGGAAGACGGCTGCGCATGCGCAGTGCGCATGGGCGCGCGAGGACTAGCAAAGGCCTTTGCTAGTAAACTTTCCGATGGAGGGGGCTGCCGAGGACGTCAACCCATCAGTGAGAACAAGCAGCCTGCTTGTCCTCGGAGAATGCCAGATCTGCTGTTAATAGAACAACAATAATAGCAGACTGGATTATGGATGACAACCTAGATCTATTAATCATCAATGAAACTTGTATTCATGTTCATAACGACCCTATATTATTGGATCTTTGCCCACCAGGCTACAAAATTATGCACTGGCCAAGAAAGGGAAAGAGAGGAGGAGGCATTGCACTAATTTACAAATCCAATCTTTCAGCAACAACTAAAGCCGAATCCATAACACCACAACTCGAAATTGCCTCCATTAGTATAGCCCATCCCACCTTGCTTGACCATTTAAACATTATTTTGTTTTACAGACCACCAGGAAGTTGGCAAGAATGCCAATCACAATTCATGGACTTCATTTCAAATGCCTGTGTATCTAATTCTAATATTAGAGGACATAAACTTGCACTTAATGCAGTGGCGTAGGAAGGGGGGGGCGGTGGGGCGGTCCGTCCCGGGTGCACGCCGCTGGGGGGGGGGGTGGTGACAGCTCCACTGGTTTCCCTGCTCTCTCTGCCCCGGAACAGGTTACTTCCTGTTCCGGGGCAGAGAGAGCAGGGAACCAGCGGAGCCGACGCAGCTCCCAGCGACGTGCACTTGGGGCAGAGTGGGCCTCCCACCCATCCCCTTTCCTACGTGAGTAATAAGAGTGCGCTCGGGGGGGGGGTGCGTGCGCCGTGCTGCACCCGGGGGGGGGGGGTGTGCAGTGGTGACCTGCCCCGGGTGTCAGCCACCCTCGTTACGGCACTGCCATAATGCAAGGAATACTCAAGAATGCAAGGACTTTCTCCAACTATGGGAATTTAATTGGACTAATACCAAGCAACGCATACTAAAGGACATACGCTTGACCTCATCACACACAAATTTTCTTTAGATCAAACCTTTATACTAACAGACATAAAATGGACTGAGATACCATGGTCAGACCACTTTAAATTAAACTTATCCATACAATGGCGGAGAAAAATCTGGTCCAGAAGCAAGAACGTAAATCTTACATCACAAGAGGCCAAATTGATCTGGTATTATTCTGGCAACAGTTCTACATGAATGAATGGTCGGTACAATTAGATTCCAATCAATACCTCCTAAATTGGGATAATAGATGCAAGAACATACTTGACACAATAGCACCATCACAAATAAGAACATTGCGAAGACATAGTTCAGTACCTTGGTTTAATGATGACCTGAAAAAACTAAAAACCCAAGTAAGAAGACTTGAACGAGCATGGAACAAAACGAAAGATGAATGCTCATTTAAAGCATGGAAACTAATGCTAAGAAAATACAAATATACAATCAGACAACATAAAAGATCATATTACAAATCCAAAATCGGGCCAGACTATAAGGATATACATAAACTATTCCAATTCGTGCATAATCTTCTTGACACCACACCAATTACTACTACCAATACAGATACCCCATCAGCAAATGAATTAGCCACTTACTTCCACAAGAAAATTATCAAGCTACGATCCACCCTACCACTCAACGCAACCGATTTTGAAAAATTCATTAACTGTTTGGACCCTGCCATTGATGAATATCCAGCTGACCGAATCTGGACAAACTTCGATTTATTGAAGGAAGAAAAAATCACCCAAATGATCAACAAATTCACCAAGTCCCATTGCAAACTAGACACATGCCCTAGTTACTTAATACAAACTGCACCTCAGCGCTTTACAACAGACCTCACCTCCTACATAAATTACGTGCTTCAACATGGATTTTTTTCCTATAGACAAAGGCAATATACTACTCACACCTATCCCCAAACACCTGAAGAAAAAATTAAATGATATAACAAATTACCGCCCAGTTGCTTCCATCCTTCTTGTAGTCAAGTTAATGGAAAGTCTAGTTACTAAACAACTTACCGATTATTTGAACACTTTTTCAGTTTTACATGCATCTCAATCTGGATTCCGTACTAATCACAGTACCGAAACAGTACTTATAACACGCCTAACTAAATTCAAACAAACAATTGCAGCTGGCAGTAATGTTCTCCTCCTACAATTCGATAATGCGTTTGATATGGTTAGCCATGATATCCTATTGAACATACTGGAATATTTTGGAATTGGAGGAAATTGGTTCCATAACTTCCTAACTGCAAGAACTTACCAAGTAATTTCAAAATCGATTATATCATCACCATGGAGACCTGAATGTGGAGTGCCTCAAGGATCGCCTCTCTCACTTATCCTCTTTAACTTGATGATGTTACCTTTGGCCAAATCACTATCCGACCAAGGCTTAAACCCATACATCTATGCTGATGATGTTACGATATATATCCCGTTTAAAAATTACTTATCAGAAATCACAAATAAAATCAACCATAGCTTCCAAATAATGAATTCATGGGCGGATGGTAGAAGTCATAATGGATTATTATGGAGCAATCTTAGGGAAGAGAAAGTTTTTTTGCTTCTTCCTGAAGCTAAGGCAGCTGTTTTCTGTTCTGATGACAATAAGTAGAGTGTTCAATATTTTAACTCCAAGTACAGGGAATAGAGAGCTGTAACTCTTCTGATATCGAGTTGTTTTTTAAAACGGTGATGCTAGCATCAGTTGTTCTTTCAGACTGTTAGACTGAACCAGACGTAGTGAATCGGTCTTAGTCAGCAGTTCAGAGGTGAAACCCTCTAGGATTTGAAAAACTAAATAAGCAGCTTTGAATCTGAGTCTTTCTGCTATGGGAAGCCAGTGCAGTTTGTTGAGATGAATTGAAATATTAGTATATCTATTTAATCTGTATATTAGTCTAGCAGTTGTATTCTATATGATTTGCAGTTTTTTTTTCTGATATTGACACTTAATGCCTAGAAATAGAACGTAACAGTAATCCAAGTGAGGTAGGACTAACATTTGGACTAATGAGAAATAAACATCCTAAGAAAAAATATAGTGCAGATGTGCCTGCAAACTTAACCCCCCCCCCCCCCCCCCGTTTACTAAGTCATGGTAGCAGCTGCTGGTACAGTAATGCCAAAACAGCCCATTTACTTTGAATGGGCTGTGTCAGCATTGCTGCATGGCTTAGTAAAAAGGGGGGTAAGCTACAACTCAATGCAAAAGCTGAAAAGGCTCTGATTGTATTTTGTAATAAGAGCAGCATCAAATCTATATCCAGCTGTGCTAATTCTATGGCAAAACAGATCTCCATACACACTTCCTGAAACCATACGTTTCGACTCCAGAGAAACTGCAAATTTTAATTTAGTACCCCAGCCCAAATAGTTGGACTGCATGTTTCTCTTATTCTCTAGTTCTGTCTTTCACCATTAGAGGACAGCAGAATACTAGTTTTTCCACATAAACCAGATTCCTGATTGCTTAGGAAACAGAATGAGCCGCATGCTGAAGCTCATTTTACTGCAGCATGTAAAAAGACCGAAAAAGAAAATGGTCATGCAGTAAGATTGCATTTACCATGTGGCATGCGGAGGGGAGCACTTACCACCATTCATTGAGGTGGTGGTAAGAGCTCCCATGGTAACCCGGCATATCCAGGCAGCACATGGCACTGCCTGATTACCGCTGGGTAACTGCTGTGGTAAAAAATAAGGACCTATTTTTCCTAGCGGCAGAAATGGCGCATGCTGGGGGTGGAACTATCGCCAGTGCCCAGGTTGGGCCAGTGGTAGTTGTGGATTGCCATGTGGTAAGCCTGTGGTGGGCTTTCCGCTGCTTTGTAAAAGGGCCCCTTTATGCCAGATTTTGGGATTTGCTACCTGTTTTTTCTGTTATTTCTGTTCAGCAACTTTCTGCAACTTTAAAAGGCAAAATAGAAGTAATAGTTGTGCATGGCGGTGACAGTGACTTCACTGAGTACATGCCTGAAGAAAATGAAAGTACTACTGCACAGGGGCATAGCCAGACCTCATGGTGGGAGGGGGACAGAGCCCGAGGTTGGGGGCACATTTTGAGTGCCCCCCCCCACCGCCACACCTCACCTCGCCTCCTCGTCCCCCCACTGCCTCACCTCCCTTCCTCACCTCCTTGCCGCTTCCCCTCACAAACAAATACCTTTACTGGCGAGAGTCCCCAACCACGTGCTGAGGCTCATTTTACTGCATCATGTAAAAAGACCGAAAAAGAAAATGGTCATGCAGTAAGATTGCACTTACCATGTGGCCATGCGGAGGCGAGCACTTACCACCATTCATTGAGGTGGTACTGCCTGATTACCGCTGGGTGACTGCTGTGGTAAAAAATAAGGACCTATTTTTCCTAGTGGCAGAAATGGCGCATGCTGGGGGTGGAACTATCGCCAGTGCCCACGTTGGACCAGTGGTAGTTGTGGATTGCCCCCTGCTCTTCTTTTTTCTTGCTCCTCCTGTGCACGCTGACGCTCCATGGGCCCGGATGAAATTTGCAGGGGCCCAGGCCCCTGTGGCCCCCCGTAGCTACGCCCCTGCTACCGAACATCTGCACACGTTGATCTGTGCACAAATATCAGCTTAATGGAAATTTTATGTGCACAATATTTTGGTGGCCTAAAGTAGCTTAAAGTAGCCTAACACGGGACGTGCTCAGATATCTTGCAGTAACTGCCAAATTAATGCGTGCAAGAAAATGTGAGTTACTTTGGGAGAGGCGTGTCAGAGAGTGGGCATTCCTGCACTAAACAGCACATCCATATTATCATATCACGTGAGCCCTTATCGCCTACAAAATGGGTGGCGGTAAGTGCTCACATGGTAATTTTTGCATGGCTGTATAATAATGGCAACTTTAACACATGGACATTAGTACAAAAATAGAAAATCAGCCATTTTATGGCTGTGGTAAAAATGGCCTGAGTGTATGGGAAAACCCTGCATAAGAGCGCACTAAGGCCAGTTTTTACCCAGCTTAGTAAAAGGACCCCTTTGTGAGGCTAATATTCATACAAAGAATATCCCCCACCCCAATATTCAGCCTGCTTCATGCAGTGTTTTTTAATCCTCCACCAGCGCTAAAACCAGAAATTCAATGCCAGGCCTTTTCCAGGCTTTGGAATTGAATATTGTGATAAGTAAGAGGGTGTCCTATACGGTGTAGGCCACTAGAGGGTGCTAGAAGAAGGGGGAGGTCGCTAGGACCGGGGAGAGCCCTGGGATGTCCACAGGTGTGGGAGGTTATGGGCTGGGTCCTGTGTAGCTAATTAACCACTTTATACCCCACCTGAGTTGGAAAGGAAGAGAAGTGAGCTAGCAGCAGAAGAAGAGAGAGCCAATGGAAGATACTGGCTAACCCTATGGACTTGTGGAGGACTGTGTGTCCCAAAGGAGATCAGCAGGCTGAAAATCCTGGGGTAAGAAGTCCCTAAAGCATTAGTGTTTGACTGTGTGTCCTCAGTACTGATAGGAACTGTGTGTTCAGTGGAGGGACTGTGTGTCCAAAGAAGAAAAGACTGTGTGTCCAGAACTGTGTGTTCAAAGAGGGGGGACTGTATGTCCAGAACTGTGTGTCCAAAGAGGGGACTGTGTGTCCAAAGAAGAAAAGACTGTGTGTCCAGAACTGTGGGTTCAAAGGGGGGACTGTGTGTCCAAAGTACTGAGAGAAGCAGGCTGCTAAGCCTGGGGTTGAGAGTCCCCAAAGTATTGGTGTAGTACTGAGCCCATGTATCTGTGTGGGGAGGCTCAGTGTGAAGATCTATGAAAGCATAAAGTATTAAGCTAGAATAAGTGTGCCCAGGGGCTGGAATAAAGAGTTGCCTGAGAAATATGCAGTTGGTGAGACCTGTTTAATTGGCTGAGTGGGAACCAGGTCATCCTGAGCTAGAAGGGGTAGCACACTAATTTGCATCTGATCTGCATATTGAGAACCAGGTCACCCTGAGTGAGAAGAGGGATATCACAATATCCATGTGTTTTTTTTTTAAAGCCAGCTAGTGCATGACCAGTTAAGTTAATGTTCAGACTCAACTGGCCATAGGTTAGCACATAAAGATAGGACAGCTGTTTATGCGGTCTTATTTATCTGCTAAACCTGGTTATGTATGAATATTGGGACATAACCAGACTCTGCCCCTGGAACACCCCTGAGACAAACCGGTTAACTGTCACTGAAAATGACCAGAGAGCTGCGAACATGAGAGTTAAGCGGTCAGTGACTGTTCCCAGCCAGTTAACTCGCTTTGAATAACAGACGGAACATGCGCAGATTGCTGGCATTTTTGCTTTCTTCAGACATGCAGGTTATCAACAGAAATCAAACAAAATAAAACATGGAAAAGAAAATAAGATGATACCTTTTTTATTGGACATAACTTAATACATTTCTTGATTAGCTTTCGAAGGTTGCCCTTCTTCCTCAGATCGGAAATAAGCAAATGAGGTAGCAGATAGTATATATGAGAGAAACATCAAAGCATTACTTTGACAGAGTGGGAGGGTGGGGGTATGCATGGGGACATCAAAGCATTTCATTGATATTCTAACAGAATGGGTGTTGGTAGGTGAGAGGAGGGTAATAAACAGAGAAATACAGCTTTATGTTTTATAATGAGTTAGAAAACCCAGATACTTATTAAGTCCTTAATAAGGATCTGGGTTTTCTAACTCATTATCTAATACTAGTAAAAAAGGCCCGTTTCTGACACAAATGAAACGGGCGCTAGCAAGGTTTTCCTCGGAGTGTGTATGTTTGGGAGAGTGTACGTGAGAGTGACTGTGTGAGAGTCAGAGTGAAAGTGTGAGTGTGTGTGTGTGAGAGAGAGAGTGAGTCTGGGTGTGAGTGTGTTTGTGAGAGTGTGTGTGTGAGAATGAGAGTGTGTGCAAGTGTGTATGTGAGACACAGTGTGAGAGTGTGTGTGTGCGAGAGAGAGAGTGTGTGTGAGACACAGATTCTCTGTGAGAGTGAGTGTATGAGACCAAGCGAGTGTGTGAGTGACTGTGTGGCACATAGAGAGTGAATGTGATACATTGTGAGACAGAGTGTGTGAGAGTGAGAGTCAGAAAGACATTGTATATGAGAGAGAGAGTGTGAGCCTTGCCCTCCCAATCCATGGCCATCTGTCCCCTGCCCCCTCCATTCATCCTTTTCCAGCAATTCCCCTCTCTCCCTGAGCCCTGCCATCTCAATCCATGCCCATCCATGCTTCTTGTCACCTGCCCCCTCCATTCATCCTTTTCCAGCAATTCCCTTTCTCCCTGGCCCTGCCATCTCAATCCATGCCCACCCATGCTTCTCTGTCCCCTGCCCCCTCCATTCATCATTTTCCAGCAATTCCCCTCTTTCCCTGAGCCCTGCCATCTCAATCCATGCCCATCCATGCTTCTCTGTCCCCTGCCCCCTCCATTCATCATTTTCCAGCAATTCCCCTCTTTCCCTGAGCCCTGCCATCTCAATCCATGCCCATCCATGCTTCTCTGTCCCCTGCCCCCTCCATTCATCCTTTTCCAGCAATTCCCTTTCTCCCTGGCCCTGCCATCTCAATCCATGCCCACCCATGCTTCTCTGTCCCCTGCCCCCTCCATTCATCATTTTCCAGCAATTCCCCTCTTTCCCTGAGCCCTGCCATCTCAATCCATGCCCATCCATGCTTCTCTGTCCCCTGCCCCCTCCATTCATCATTTTCCAGCAATTCCCCTCTTTCCCTGAGCCCTGCCATCTCAATCCATGCCCATCCATGCTTCTCTGTCCCCTGCCCCCTCCATTCATCCTTTTCCATCAATTCCGCTCACCCTGAGCCCTGCCATCTCAATCCATGCCCATCCATGCTTCTCTGTCCCCTGCCCCCTCCATTCATCCTTTTCCATCAATTCCCCTCTCACCCTGAGCCCTGCCATCTCAATCCATGCCCATCCATGCTTCTCTGTCCCCTGCCCCCTCCATTCATCCTTTTTACAGCAATTCCCCTCTCACCCTGAGCCCTGCCATCTCAATCCATGCCCATCCATGCTTCTCTGTCCCCTGCCCCCTCCATTCATCCTTTTCCATCAATTCCCCTCTCACCCTGAGCCCTGCCATCTCAATCCATGCCCATCCATGCTTCTCTGTCCCCTGCCCCCTCCATTCATCCTTTTCCATCAATTCCCCTCTCACCCTGAGCCCTGCCATCTCAATCCATGCCCATCCATGCTTCTCTGTCCCCTGCCCCCTCCATTCATCCTTTTCCATCAATTCCCCTCTCACCCTGAGCCCTGCCATCTCAATCCATGCCCATCCATGCTTCTCTGTCCCCTGCCCCCTCCATTCATCCTTTTCCAGCAATTCCCCTCTCTCCCTTCCATGACCCCCCCTCGCATCCATGCTCTTCTGTCTCCCATGTCCCAGCATGTCCCGCCCTCTTCTTCCCCCCCCCCCCTTCGCATCCTTGCTGTCGTTTCTCCTCTGCCCTCCCGCTCCCATTGTTCAACTGCCCACCCTCTTCTCTTCCCCCTACATCTTTTTTTTTTTTTTTTTAAAGTTACCTCCGTGGCGGCGGTTCCGGCAGCGTCAAGGAAGGAGGCGGCGCTCCCGACGTCGCTAGCCTTCCCTTCGCCGTGTTCCGCCTTCTTCTGACGTCATCCTTGACGTCAGAAGAAGGCGGAACACAGCGAAGGGAAGGCTAGCGACGTCGGGAGCGCCGCCTCCTTCCTTGACGCTGCGTTTTGTTTTGTTTTTTTTTGCGCCGTCGACGTCATGACGTTTGACGCGACGGCGGGGCAGAGACGGCTGGCAGCCTGGCTGGCTTCACAACACGAACGCCACGAACCCCACGAACCCCACGAACCCTTTCAGAACGTTGTCCTCATTAGAACGTTCACGGTGCGTTTTATTATATTAGATAATAAAACGCACCCTCAACGTTCTGAGGACAACGTTCTGTGAAGCCATGAAGCCATCTGACGTCACTCCCAGGCTGAAGGGTTAGTGGATTCGTGGTGTGAAGCCTTCAAGCCAGCCAGCCGTCTCTGCCCCGCGCTCGCCTCAAACCAAACAAATCCGGAAGCGAAGCGTCAGGGAACGAGGCGGCGCTCCCTTCAAAAGAAGGCGGAACACAGCGAAGGGAAAGCTAGACGTCGGGAGCGCCGCCTCCTTCCCTGACGCTTCGCTGCACGAACCGCCACGGAGGTAAAGTTAAAAAGAAGAAAAAAAAAAAAGGGATGCATGGATGCGATGGGGGGGGGGGGGGAGAAGAGGGCGGGCCAGGCTGGGACATGGGAGAGAGAGGAGCATGGATGCGAGGGGGGGTCATGGAAGGGAGAGAGGGGACTTGCTGGAAAAGGATAAATGGAGGCGGCAGGGGACAGAGGAGCATGGATGGGCATGGATTGGGAGGGCAGGGCTCAGGGAGAGAGGGGAATTACTGGAAATGGATGAATGGAGGGGGCAGGGGACAGAGGAGCATGGATGGGCATGGATTGGGAGGGCAGGACTCAGGGAGAGAGGGAAATTGCTGGATAGGGATGAATAGAGGGGACAGATGGGCATGGATGGATATGGATTGCAGGGCAGGCCTCAGGGAGAGAGGGCAATTGCTGGATAGGGAAAAATGGAGGGGCCAGGTGACAGATGAGCATGGATTGGAAGGGCAGGACTCAGGGAGAGGGGAATTGCTGGATAGGGATGAATGGAGGGGACAGATGGGCATGGATGGATATGGATTGCAGGGCAGGCCTCAGGCAGAGAAGGGAAATGCTGGATAGGGAAAAATGGAGGGGCCAGGTGACAGAGGTGCATGGATGGGCATGGATTGGAAGGGCAGGACTCAGGGAGAGGGGAATTGCTGGATAGGGATGAATGGAGGGGATAGATGGGCATGGATGGATATGGATTGCAGGGCAGGCCTCAGGCAGAGAGGGGAAATGCTGGATAGGGAAAAATGGAGGGGCCAGGTGACAGAGGAGCATGGATGGGCATGGATTGGAAGGGCAGGACTCAGGGAGAGGGGAATTGCTGGATAGGGATGAATGGAGGGGACAGATGGGCATGGATGGATATGGATTGCAGGGCAGGCCTCAGGCAGAGAGGGGAAATGCTGGATAGGGAAAAATGGAGGGGCCAGGTGACAGAGGAGCATGGATGGGCATGGATTGGAAGGGCAGGGCTCAGGGAGAGGGGAATTGCTGGATAGGGATGAATGGAGGGGACAGATTGGCATGGATGGATATGGATTGCAGGGCAGGCCTCAGGCAGAGAGGGGAAATGCTGGATAGGGATGAATGGAGGGGGCAGGTGACAGAGAAACATGGATGGCCATGGATTGGGAGGGCAGGGCTCAGGGAGAGAGGGGAATTGCTGGAAAAGGATGAATGGAGGGGGCAGGGGACAGATGGCCATGGATTGGGAGGGCACGACTCACACTCTCTCTCTCATATACAATGTCTTTCTGACTCTCACTCTCACACACTCTGTCTCACACTGTATCACATTCACTCTCTATGTGCCACACAGTCACTCACACACTCGCTTGGTCTCATACACTCACTCTCACAGAGAATCTGTGTCTCACACACACTCTCTCTCTCGCCCACACACACACACTCTCTCTCACACTGTGTCTCACATACACACTTGCACACACTCTCATTCTCACACACACACTCTCTCACAAACACACTCACACCCAGACTCACTCTCTCTCTCACACACTCACACTTTCACTCTGACTCTCAAACAGTCACTCTCACATACACTCTCCCAAACATACACACTCAAAGGAAAACCTTGCTAGCGCCCGTTTCATTTGTGTCAGAAACGGGCCTTTTTTACTAGTAAAACATAAAGCTGTATTTCTCTGTTTATTACCCTCCTCTCACCTACCAACACCCATTCTGTTAGAATATCAATGAAATGCTTTGATGTCCCCATGCATACCCCCACCCTCCCACTCTGTCAGACTGTCAAAGTAATGCTTTGATGTTTCTCTCATATATACTATCTGCTACCTCATTTGCTTATTTCCGATCTGAGGAAGAAGGGCAACCTTCGAAAGCTAATCAAGAAATGTATTAAGTTATGTCCAATAAAAAAGGTATCATCTTATTTTCTTTTCCATGTTTTATTTTGTTTGATTTCTGTTGATAACCTTTAAGAGTGGAGTAACACGGCTACCACACCTCTCTACTTCAGACATGCACAAAGTGAAGCTGCCTTAAAAGTGGAACCTTTGTGCACATGTGTCTGATAGGCTTTCCTTGACTAGTACACAAGTTCATGTTATGAATTTGAATCTCATTAGATACTGCATCACCATGGAATATTTTCATACTAATCTTGTGATAGAACCTATGTATTCAGCCATGGGAACGCGGCTCCACCACGTGGCTGTCTGCATTGACCTCTGTGTGATTTTGGAGAGAAACTGAAGCAGATTTATTAAACTCCATCCCTGTGACCTACTTCTGCAGCTCCCTAAGCTGCCACTTGAAGAGCTGGTCTATCACATTTCTTCAGCAGCACAA
The DNA here is from genome assembly GCF_901765095.1 of Microcaecilia unicolor. Taxonomy (NCBI): domain Eukaryota; kingdom Metazoa; phylum Chordata; class Amphibia; order Gymnophiona; family Siphonopidae; genus Microcaecilia; species Microcaecilia unicolor. The sequence goes on along the minus strand of NC_044044.1, from coordinate 55,757,197 downwards.
TGTAAATAAATTGCTTACAGTTCAAACAAGCAGACTACTCAGTAGGATTGTAGAAAATGTCAGGTTTTTCCTGGTAGAGTATTTCCTAGGCTGCTAGTCATTTTGCTTTATTTCCTCTGAATGTGTGTCTGTTGCAAACAGACTCAGGGGCCAATGCTCAAAAGCCGTCTTTAACAGTCGCGTATATTTGTAGCCACATCTGAACTTACCAAACGTGGAAGAACGATCGATGCTCAAAGGAAATCACATGCAAGTGGGATGCACGGAAAGTCTACGTGCAGTTCAGTAGTGAAAGTGCCTAGCACATGCAAAGAATGGTCTCACTTTGAGCATCAATGTTCATTGAACGCCCAGGAAAAAAAAAAAGCAGAAATGGCAACAACCACATCATAGGCGTGTGTCATAGGCATCTGTTGTACAATCACGCCATATGGCACTCAAGTGCAGTAAAGTGTTGTAATCCACTTTAAAAGCCAGATACTTTTGTTGTTATACCAGCTTATTTGCTGTTCACATCAGCTGTTAGGTTTGGTGCTAGTGTTTGTCTGCATGGAAAAAAAGGCACGATGGAGGGGGGGGGGACTCCCAGTGTGGCCACGCTTAACATGGCGGCATCCACGTGCGGGAGCAGGCCTGCACTCTGCCCTCCTCCCAGCCGGAAGTGAGTGGGTCTGAGGCTTGGAAAAATAGAAGTTGCTTACCTGTAATGGTAGTTCTCCTTGGACAGATGTTCTTGCAGCCACACAAGTGAAGTGACTCCCCCATGACGTCAAGGACCTGGACCTATACCAAAGCCTAAAGCTTTAAAATAAAACACTAATAGAGTACGTATACGTGCAGATTCCCGCCGTAACCGCCCCTTTCTAGTTTGGTAAAAGAGCTAGCGGCAACTTAAGGGAGGGTTGGGAGGGATTGTGTGGCTGCAAGATCATCTGTCCAAGGAGAACTACTGTTACAGGTAAGCAGCTTCTATTTCTCCCTGGACAGATTTATCTTGCAGCCACACGAGTGAAGACTCCCCAGCACCACAGGTAACAGGTTCAGGCAAAACCATACAGACAGAGATGTTATGGAAAAAATAACAAGAGAGAACCAAGGTGAACTGGTACCTGTGTGAGGAGGAGGTGGTAGTTGTCGCCTCAGAAGACCGAAGAAAGGACAGCATGGCCGAAAGCTGCATCAGTAGATGAAGCTGAATCCAGGCAGTAATGCTTCACAAAAGTGTGTACTGTTGACCACGTAGCTGCTCTGCAAATGTCCTGCAGTGAAGTTCTCTGCAAGTGAGCTGTCGTGGCCGCCACAGCCCTCAGATTATGAGCTGTAATATGAGGAATGGTGGAGGGAGTGGCTGCAGCGAGCTGGTAACATAAAGTGATACACTGCGCAATCCATTGGGATAAAGTCCCCTTCGTCACTGGCCGTGGTTGGTGAGGAGAAAGGAGTGAGAGGAATAATTGAGAAGGTCTATTGGTGCCTTTAGTTCTATCCAAATAGACGAGCAGAGCTCTCCGACAGTCCAGAGTATGATACCTTCTATGGTCCTCAGAAACATGTGGAGGAGGAAAGAAGGTTGGCAGGATGATTGTTTGATTTAAATGGGAAGGTGAGACAACCTTTGGTAGAAATTTGGGATGAGTACGGAGCACGGCCATATCGTGCAGCAATTGAGTATAGGGTGGATAGTGGACGAGTGCCTGGATCTCACCAATACGGTGAGCAGATGTCAACGTGATCAAGAATAATGTTTTCCAAGACAAATACTTGAGCTCTGCTGAGTGAAGTGGCTCAAAGGGAGAGGCAGTAAGCGCATTGATCACCAAATTAAGGTCCCATGCCGGGGTTGGCGGACGAATGGGAGGATAGAGATGCATGAGTCCTTTAAGAAATCGCTTGGAAATAGGGTGTTGCATGAGGGTCAGATCATCCACTGGAGCATGGAACACTGAGAGAGCCGAGAGATGAAGTCGTATGGAGGAATAGGACAATCTCGATTCTGAAAGATGGAGAAGGTAATCTAAGACACGAGATATAGGAGCATTGTCAGGGTGGAGATGATGGCGGGCACACCAGCTGGAGAAACGCTTCCATTTTGCATTGTACGACTTCAAAGTAGAGTCTTTCCTAGATGCGAGGAGAACTCTCAGCACCCCGTGTGAGAATATTGTGTTGGATTGGAACCGATTCGCCAAGCCGTAAGGCGTAGGGATGCGATATCTGGGTGAAGAAGAGTGCCGTGTTGTTGTGTCATGAGATCCGGTTCCAGCGGAAGCGGAGGTTGCAACGCAAGGTTTAGGAGAGTCGTGAACCATGCTTGCCTTGGCCAGTACGGCGCGCTATCAGCAACAGAGGCGCTCTGTCTGACTTCACCTTTTGGATCGTCCTGGAGAGGAGTGGAATTGGAGGAAAGGCATAGAGGAGGCCTTCTGTCCACGGAATTTGAAAAGCATCTTCCACCATCCTGTGCGGACTGGGAAACTTTGAGCAGAATCTGCGACACTTGGCATTGAGAGGGGACGCAAAGAGATCGATGAGAGTGTGCGTAATAGTGGTCTTGAGCGACCACTTGTGCGGTTGTAACTTCCTACTGAGTGAATCCGCTAAGGTATTCTGCACCCCGGGCAGGTAGGATGCTGATATGGTGGACTGGAGCCCCAAGACCACCTGCCAGATGTGTAGAGCTTCCTGGCACTGTAGTCTGGAACCTGTTCCGCCTTGATTGTTGACGTAGTACATTGCCACCTGATTGTCCGTCTGCACATGAATTCGCTGGTGGGAGAGGTGAGGGCGAAACGGCCGAAGTGCTAATCTTATGGCTCTCAACTCTAGAAGATTGATACTGTATGTCGTTTCTCCGGGAGTCCAAAGGCCTTGAGTCTTGTAAGAGCCCATGTGCACGCCCCACCCCTGTTTGGATGCATCGGTGGTTAGATAAATGGACATTAGAGGAGGCCTGAATGGCATACCTTGGAGGAGATGTGGTGCGTGGGCCCACCATTGCAGAGAGGCCTTCAGACTGTGAGATAGACCTATCTTTGCAAAGGTTGAAGAGCTTGGATCCACCTGTCCCGTAGGTGCCACTGCAACGGCCGCATATGGAGCCTGGTGAGCGGCGCTACCGGGATGGTGGCCGCCATATGACCCAAAAGGACAAGTAGTGTTCGAGCTGTGGTGAACGATACCTGCGTCAGGTGAGAAACGAGGATGGAGATCTGCTTGGCCCTGTTGAGGGGCAAGAACACTAATATCTGGGGTGTATGAAGAACCGCTCCTATAAACTGGAGGTGCTGAGTTGGAATGAGTTGAGATTTTTCGGAGTTTATGAGGAACCTCAGAATCTTGAGTAGAGAGGTGATCTTTTCCAATGATTGGAGAGCCTCCTGAGCTGTTGGCAACGTGATGAGCCAATCGTCTAGATAAGGGAAGATAGCTATCCTTTGCTGGCGAAGATGAGCGATGATGGTGATTACACATTTCATGAATACTCGTGGCGCCGAGGAGAGGCCGAAGGGAAGAACTCGAAATTGGTAATGCTGAGAATGTAGTTGAAAACGAAGGTAACTCCTGGACGAATGGTGAATCGGGATGTGTAGGTATGCATCCTGCAGCTCGAGAGACATTAGCCAGGCGTCTTGGTCCAGAAGTGGAAGAATCATCTGGAGAGTCGTCATTCTGAATTTTTCTTTCTTGAGAAAGTAATTTAGGGATCTTAAATCTAGAATAGAGCGAAAACCGCCGTTCTTCTTTGGGATAAGAAAGAATCTGGAATAAAATCATGTATTCCGGTAATCTGGCGGCACTGGTTCGATCGCCTTGATGTGCAGGAGGCGGGAAATCTCTTCTTGGAGAAAGTGAATATGAGATTAAGAAACTTGTGAAATGACTATGCGGGGGAGAGGCAGAGGGGTCGTAAAGTGAAGACAGTACCTGTGGTGGACAATGGAAAGGACCCATTTGTCTGATGTTACACGGGACCACTGAGGAGCAAAAAATTGGAGACGACCCCCCCCCCCACCGGTAGCTGCATAGTCATCTGCAGGTCAAAAGGAAGATGAAGGTTTGGGCGCCAAAGAGGGCGCTGGCTTAGATGTCTTCCGCTCCCGATATGCTTTCCTAGACTGCTGAGGTCTTTGTGGTTTATTGTTGATTCTGTAATTAGCATTGTACTTATTGAAAGGGTATTGCCTACGCAGCTGATACCTCCTTTTAGGCGTGACATAGGATGAACGATGAAAAGACGACCGAGGCTGGTGCAATCTTGTTTTATGTTATCAATGATGTCTTTAACTCCCATCACCAAAGAGATTATCCCCTGTAAAGGGAGCATCAGCCACTCGGTTGTGAACATCTTCCCGTAGGCCGGATGCTTTTAGCCATGCTAACCGCCTTGTGAAAATGCCTACCGCAGCCCCTCGAACCGACGTGTCATAGGAGTCGTGGGCAGCTCTGATTAAATTGGTGGCACATTCTTCCAGATTTTGTAGCCATGGCCTTATTTGAAGTTGCATCGTGGCAGGGAGAGAATCCAGTGCTCGAGATAGGTTGTCTAGTATGGTGAATTGGTAGTCGGTATAATGGAAGATGTGAAGCCTTATCCGGGCATTGAGCATGAAATTTTGATACATCTTCTTACCCATGAGATCCATGAGTTTCATGTCTTTAGTTGGTGCGAAATTAGAATGGTCTCATGAGCTTTTATGTTTATGCATGACTGAATGGACTACTATGGATTTTTTTTGTTACATTTGTACCCCGCGCTTTCCCACTCATGGCAGGCTCAAGGCGGCTTACATGGGGCAATGGAGGGTTAAGTGACTTGCCCTGAGTCACAAGGAGCTGCCTGTGCCTGAAGTGGGAATTGAACTCAGTTCCTCAGGTCCCCAGGACCAAAGTCCACCACCCTAACCACTAGGCCACTCCTCCACTGGTGAGATAGTTGAGGTTTACCAAATCTCAAGGTATCCTGGACTTTGTATTTGGTATCTAAACTCTTCTTGGTAGGGAGAGATGTGAATGGGATAGACTACACCAGCTTGTGTTGGTCTGCCAGCACCTCGTGCAAAGGCAACGCTATGATGTCTTTCGGTGCTTCCTTATAGCGTAGAGCTTGTAATTTCTTAGACCGTGGGTCAGTTGAGAAGAGGAAGGAATATCCAAAGCTGATGCCAACTTGAGGAGAAATTTTGGATAAGAAGTATCCTCCGGTTGAGATTACTTAGATGGTTGCAGGGGAGAGGGGTCCGAAGGTAGACCAGGAGAGCCCGCATCGAGTTCAGAATGGGTATCAGAAGCGCAAGATCCAGAGCGCCCCTGAGATTGTGGCGGGGAAGATCTGTAGTCCGAAAAAATTTCTGCTGCCAGAGATTCTGAAGAGGACCTGGAGCACGAGCGCTGCCTATGAGATGCAGGGGCAGAGGGCGAAAACACAGCTGCCAGGCGTGACGCTCGCTGAGTAGCCAAGAGCTGCTGGTGAGCTGCCTGGTTTTGATTGTTCAAAAAGGCACACAGGAGATTGAGAAGATCCTGATTTGACTGTGACAGTGGCATAGAAGAGGAGAAATCAGCAGGAGGGACTGTGTCTAGAACTCCTGAATGATGGTGAGGAGAGGGTATTTGGTCAGTGGCAGCCTGCCTGCCGTGTGGAGACAGGGATGGCATCGCCTGAGCAGGAGAAGAAGAAGAGCCAGAAAGGTTCTGAGGAGAAGCCTGTTGCTCAGGAGGGGAGGAGTAGCCCTGATGATGTGAAGAATGGGAGGAGCTGTGTCTGTGATGCACCGAGTGGCTGGAACCAGCTCTGTGATGCGAAGAGTGGGAGGAGGGAGCTCTGTGATGAGTGGGAGGAGCCCTGACGGTGCCGATGAGCCAAGGAGGAGCTACTGTGGTGCCGACGATCAGGGGAAAGGCTCTCTCGGTGCCTAGGATGATCGGAGGCACTCCCACGGTGTCAAGGAGGTCTATGGGAAGAGCTGCTCTGGTGCCCAGAATGACCATGCTGACCTATGGCGATGGTGTTTGCTGGGGTTGAGTCTGAGCACCGACAACTAGCTCGAGTTGTGGTGGCAGAGACTGTTGCCTCTTGCTAGGCAGGGCACTCTCCAGGGGTTCATCACAGTGCCTCTTTTTACTCTTTGCCTTTTTACTGGGCTGCTGAGAAGAGGGAGGAGGTAAGTCATCCACTACTGCTCTCATTTTGAGATCTCTGATTTTCCTCATCCGAGGGAGCATGGCTGCACATTTCTCACAACTGGAGTCCAAGTGCGCTGTGCCCAAACAACGTACATACGGATCATGAGGATCTGTGTTGGACATTTTGTTAGCACAACGTGTGCAGCGCTTGAATCCGTGCTTCTTTGTTAACATAAATTAAATTCGGTGTACCCGGAGGTAATGTTGGAGAGAGAAAAAAAGAAAAAAAGTAAAACGCGAGAAAACTGCACAAAGTATAGTTAACGGGTCTGACCGCCAGAGCAGGAAGAATAAAACTGGAAAGGGGTGGTTACGGCGGGAATCAGCATGCATGTGTACTCTATTAGTGTTTTATTTTAAAGCTTTAGGCTTTGGTATAGGTCCGGGTCCGTGACATCATGGGGGAGTCACTTCACTTGTGTGGCTGCAAGATAAATCTGTCCAGGGAGAACTCAGGGCTCACATCATTGGTGATGTCACGCAGAGTTTCCTGTAGCTGATTGGCTGACAGTCTGCTGGAGGGCGAAGCAGGAGTTTCAAAGCTCTGACAGCGTTTAAAGCTGCCACATGGCAGCAGGAAAAGCCTCTTCAGCTGTGGAAAACTTAGAACACCATCAGAAAAGGCAAAATAACTTAGCGGATGCTGTTCTCAAAACCTTGCACCCTGGAAGATCCTGGGCACTGGCTTAGTTGAAGAAGTTCTACGCAGGACAAGAAAAACCCATCGCTTAACAGGAGGAAAGGAGAGATTTCCATGTCAAGTCACTTTCATGTGGCCTTCTTACATACAGGCTCCAGCCCCTGTTTGATGTCGCTCTTTCCAGTCCCTGCTCCTGCCACATGGTGTAGGCATGAGCTAACCCTTATAGGTATGGAGTTTTCCCCTCACTGAGCTAGCTCAGGGTTTCCAGGTGTGCTGAACAGCCAGCACTGTACAGAGCTATAAATCTGAGTGTTGCAAGCCCACTGCAGCCTAAGTGGCGAAGCCACTGTTCCAGCACTATGCCATTAGTACCCTTCCTGCGAGCGGACAACTACGGAACCATGCCGCGCTTTACAAAAAAGCAGGCTAACAGCAGTGCTCCTCCTTTAGAGCCTGCTATCTCACAAAATAGCTTTGAATCCTCAGTGTGTGCATCCAAGAGGCAACGCAGACCTCTGGAGTGCTACAGAGACTTGGTTGACCTCTCGCTCTTGGCAGTGGGTGAGCCAGGGGCGTAGCCACGAATGGGCCTGGACGGGCCCAGGCCCACCCATCCACAACCTTCGTGCGCTGTCGCTGCCCTTTTGTCCCGCGGAGGCAGCGTTCAGTGTTTCCATCCTGCCCTGTCTTTTCCCCAAGCTCTGCTGCATCGGTCCCTGCAAGTGGAAATTTGGAATCCTTCTCCTTTTCGGCCGTCGCGCTGCGCTGCCATTCACACAGGCAGCTTCGCTCCTCCCCGCCACGTCCATTCTGGCCCTCTATGATGCACTTCCTGTTTAGGGCCGGATGAACGCGGTGGGGGAGAGCTAAGCTGCCTGTGTGTATGGCAGCGCAGCGCGATGGCTGAAAAGGAGAAGGATTCCAAATTTCCACTTGCAGGGACCGATGCAGCGGAGCCTGGGGAGAAGACAGGGCAGGAAGAAAACGCTGAACGCTGCCTCCGTGGGACAAAAGGGCAGTGACAGCGCGCGAAGGTTGTGGATGGGCGGGCCTGGAGGGAAAGTGGCTGAGCTGCTAGGACATGGGAGGGAGAGGAGGAAGGGAGAGAGCTACTGGACATGGGAGGGAGAGGAAGAAGGGACTGGAGGGAAGGGAGAGAGCTTCTGGGACATGGGAGGGAGAGGAAGAAGGGACTGGAGGGAAGGGAGAGAGCTTCTGGGACATGGGAGGGAGAGGAAGAAGGGACTGGAGGGAAGGGAGAGAGCTGCTGAAACATGGGAGGGAGAGGAAGAAGGGACTGGAGGGAAGGGCGAGAACTGCTGGGACATGGGAGGGAGAGGAAGAAGGGACTGGAGGGAAGGGCGAGAGCTGCTGGGACATGGGAGGGAGAGGAAGAAGGGACTGGAGGGAAGGGAGAGAGCTGCTGGGACATGGGAGGGAGAGGAAGAAGGGACTGGAGGGAAGGGCAAGAGCTGCTGGGACATGGGAGGGAGAGGAAGAAGGGACTGGAGGGAAGGGCGAGAGCTGCTGGGACATGGGAGGGAGAGGAAGAAGGGACTGGAGGGAAGGGAGAGAGCTGCTGGGACATGGGAGGGAGAGGAAGAAGGGACTGGCGGGAAGGGAGAGAGCTACTGCACATGGGAGGGAGAGGAAGAAGGGACTGGAGGGAAGGGAGAGAACTGCTGGGACATGGGAGGGAGAGGAGGAAGGGAGAGAGCTACTGGGCATGGGAGGGAGAGGAAGAAGGGACTGGAGGGAAGGGAGAGAGCTTCTGGGACATGGGAGGGAGAGGAAGAAGGGACTGGCGGGAAGGGAGAGAGCTGCTGGGACATGGGAGGGAGAGGAGGAAGGGAGAGAGCTACTGGACATGGGAGAGGAGGAGGAGAGCTGCTTGACAAGGGAGGAAGAGAAAGAAGGGACTAGAGGGAAGGGAGAGAGCTGCTGGACATGGGATGGAGAGGAGGAGGGGATTGGATGGGAGAGAGCTGCTGGACATGGGAGCGAGAGGAAGAAGGGACTGGAGGGGAGAGAGCTGCTGGACATGGGAGGATAGGGAGAGAAAGAGGGGAGATGGATGAAGGATGCAGAGAGAAAAGGGAGAGACTGGAAGGATGTGGAGAGAGAGGGAAGCCTGAACAGAAAAGGGTAGAGAGATAGAGAGACACTGGATATAAGGCGAGGGGAGATAGAGACACTAGGTGGAAGGATCAGGAGAGAGGGTAGATGGCTGGAAGGATGAGGAGAGAAAGAGGGAAGACACTGGATGGAAGGGTAGGGAGAAAAAGGAGACGCTGGATGCAAAAGAAAGAGGGGAGACACTGGAAGGATGGGGATAGAAAGATGGGAGCTGCTGGATGGAAAGAGGGAGAGGACAGAGTAGGGAAAGACTGGAGAATAAGAGGAAGGAGCATGTGGAGAACAAGGGTGAGGAAAAGATGAAAAGCCATAGGTGATGAATGGACAGGAAACCCTGGCAAGAGAAAGACGAAGGAAAGCAGATTCTAGAGACTGGGAGCAACACAATGAGAAAAAGTAAATGGCCATACAACAAAGGTAAAGAAAATAATTTTATTTTTAATTTAGGATAAAGTAATATGGTACCTGTGTTAATAAAGTTTCAGAGACCAATACTTCCTTCCTTAGGTCAGGAGAGGATACCATAACAGCATTATACTGACCTGAGGCAGGAGGTTTTGGCCTCTGAAAGCTCATTGAAAAGGGTGTTAGGCTATTAAATTATTTTCTGAAACCTGACGCACTGAAAAGCAGCACTTTACCCCTGTGTAAAAAATGCATCTGATTAGTGTGACTAAATTTTGCTGGGGAAGGGGGGTAGAGAGAAAATTTTTTGCCCATCCACTTTAGGTTCAGGCCCATCCAAAATTGGCAGTCTGGCTATGCCACTAGGGTGAGCAGATGGGAGTGGCAACAGCGGTTCACATAGTTGCTGACCCAGAAGAGGACAACCTCATGGAGGAGCTCTGCATGGCAGAACCCCTGGACAACTAGAGATCACAAGTCTCTCTACCAGGAAACAATGCGCCCCCCCCCCCCCCCCTCCAGCACCCTGGAACCAGATGCAACATCCAACAAGAATCCACTAGAGCCCCGTCACACCGTTGCTACAATCCAGACAGCCCTCAGCACAGCCCGCTGCAGAGGAGACGCTTCCGGGTTAGAAGCAGGAGGCAGCGTGTTTGAATCGCGACGCTACCGCTGCTGTTGAGAGTGAGACAGAGGGAGGAGATAGATCGTGGCGGCGGTAGGCAGCGTCTGGGAAGCGCTGCCGTCAGAGAGAAGGAGGCAGATGCAGGATCAGCGCTGCCTGCTCCCTCCGCTCCACTGCTGGGTGGGCCTGAACCCAAACTGGGTGGGCCTAGGCCCATCCAGGCCCACCCGTCGCTACGCCCCTGACCTACCACCTACAGTACGGACTTAGAGGCAGATGCACTAAGCTTTAATGACCCTTTAACGACCCTCTAACGAAGAATTTTCGAACCGTGGCATGCATTAAAAGCCATTTTCCGACCACGGTAGCAGAAAACGAAAACAGAATGCAGATGAGCAAATTGTGTAGAAACCCCATAGAAACGAGATGCATCAAAGTTTTCCAACTACCCTAACGCAGGAAAAGTGCCGGAAAGCTAACGACAGGTCTGTACCTGTCATTAGGGTTATCCGACTGAAAAACTGTAATGTAAAAAACAAAAAAAAAAAGCGAGGGGGGGGCGAAAACGCGCGTCGGGGCGTCTTCTATTGACGCCTGAGGTCACTGCTGCTCCCCACTCCCCCTGCATCACTATAAAACTGAAAAAAAAAAGGTTCGGGAGGGGGCAAAGGCGCTCGTCAGGAGTGTCCTTTAATGACGTCCTTGCCCCCCCCCCTGTGGTCGCCGCTGCTGCTCCTTGCTTCCTCCGCCAGCATTAAACAAAAATCAAAGCTTCGGCCCCCCCCCCCTTCTTTTCTCTCAACTCTTTCTTTCCCCACACAGCTCCGCCTCCCGCCATCCTCCGCCCCCGTGCCCCCCCCCCGCATTACCGGGCCTGTGCAGCGCCTCTCACCTCTGTATGAAGGCACTGCACGGGCAAGAAGACCAGATCGCTGCAGTCTTCAGGACATCTCTCTCCGTCTTCCCTGACTTGGCCCCACCCCGTCTGATGTACAGAGGTGAGAGGCGCTGCACGAGCCCGGTAATGCGGGGGGGGGGGGCCCGAAGGAGGGGGGAGCGGCGGCGACAATCTCAAGGGGGCCGGTGGGGACAGGGCACGGGGGCGGAAGATTGCGGGAGGCGGAGCTGTGTGGGGAAAGAAAGAGTTGAGAGACAGGAAGGGAGGGGGGCCGAAGCTTTGATTTTTGTTTTCTTTTATTTAATGCTGGCGGAGGAAGCGGGGAGCAGCAGCGGCATCCACGGGCGGGGGGGGGGGGCAAGGCCATCCATACAGGACGCTCCTGACGCGCGCCTTTGCCCCCTCCCGGTCCACGTGTTTGTGTTTTGTTTTGGTTTTTTGACATTTGTGGCAAGCGCAGAGCAGCCAGCATAACGCTTGGCTGCTCTGCGCATGCTTTAGGGGCCGATTACCGACGGGGATTCCACCAGATTGATGCATTGTACTTTCAAATACCGCACCGAACATATGCGACTTGTTTTTTTGCTGCATTGTTTGTTTTTTTTAATTCGGTAACAGCTTTTATGTTTTTGCACGTTTGGCTGATGCATCTGGCTCTTAATCAAACTACATGGACCTGTGAAAGAAAGTGAAAACTCTGCTTTTTAATAAATTCTAAATTGTTATTCCACCCCCCAGTAGAACTCACCTATATGCCACCATGCAAAATTTAAATCTCTGCTCTCCCTCTTTCTATCTGCTCATCCTGCCTCTGTGCAGCTTCTTGTTTTGTAAACCGCCTCGAACCTCCAGCTGGGATGCATGCGGTATATAAGCAGCAGATTAGATTAGAACGTTACAGGTAGGTGCTCCCTTCTGTGCAATGCACAAAAATGTCTGTGTTTATGTGTGTTTACGGAGTGCTCATTTTAATACTAATGAGTACATTTTAACACATTTGCATTGTGTTTTTGGTCATTGCTTCAGCAAACAGTAAAAGCAGTGCCGAAACCCTTTATGCATTAGTCGCACAATAAAGTATGTGCAAAACCAGCTAAAACTGGTCTAAACAAAACGTTACAAGCCTAGTAAGTTTTGAGCATTGTTGGCCCCTAAATTCCTTGAGGAACCAGAATAAGACAACAGAAGGGAATATTGTTTGGGCTCTTGGCAAGACTCAGTGGCCACCATTTGACCTTTCTTCATTCAACTTAGACACAGTAATCCCCCTAAACTGGTAGAAACATAATTCATTGCAGGCCTTGAAAACAGGTCATTCTTATGTTTACAAATCTTTTCTTGGCTGTTTTCAAGTCTAAGCTCAAGACTTTTCTGTTCACAAAAGGGAAGGGAAGGGAATTATATACTGTCTGAGATTGTTCCAACTACATTCAAAGTGGTTTACATATTATATACAGGTACTTATTTGTACCTGGGACAATGGAGGGTTAAGTGACTTGCCCAGAGCCACAAGGAGCTGCAGTGGGAATTGAACCCAGTTCCCCAGGATTGGAGTCTGCTCCACTAACCACTAGGCTACTGCTCCACTCCTCCAATATAAAAAAAAGTTTATTGGCCTTGACTTGCCCCTTCACTTCTTGGCTGAGTTGGGAATCTGGAGCATAGCAGTGTCAGTCTTGTGATTATCTCACCCCTTGTCCCTACGGTGTTTCTCTGCTATTTTGTCCTCCTACTCTTTTCTCTCTTTGTTGTGGCTCCTTTCCTAAATTTGATTATTGTTTTAACTATTGTAAATCATCTTGATAGATTTTCTCTAAGGCAATACATCAAATCTTAAATAAATTTGAAACTTGACTATTACCATTACTGCTACTACTACTACTACTTATCATTTCTATAGAGCTACTAGATGTATGCAGCGCTGTACATATTATGTGCAGATATTTTTTCTGTCCCTAGTGAGCTCACAATCTCAGTTTTTTGTATCTGGTAGGCTTTCCCCAGTGAATTTTACAGCTTGAGGTGAATGGGAAATTCACCTTTAGAATGCGGAGTGTGAATAGTGGTTCCAGGATGTTTTCTGGTAACAACAGAGATACGTGGAGCTACAGAGGCTTTTCTCCTTGATTGAATAAAAATTGTGTTAAACTATTTTTTTTTGCTTCAGCCTTAGTAGTTTTTGAATTTTGATTGCCAGCTTGGAGGATGAACCCAGAAATTAGAAGATTTCAGTACTTATATTCACATGTTGCATAGTCTAATACTAATACTGTTACTGCTACATGTGATTTCTATTCTGCAACAACCTATTTAGTGTAGTGCAGATTACAATTTTGAGAGGCTGAACACAATCCCTGGGATTCTATATATGGCACCTTAACTTCTGTGTGGAAATCAAAGCGTATTCTATAACAATGCGCGTACCTAATCAGCGCTGTTAATTGGATGTTAACAAGCAATTATCAGAACTAATTGGCATTAAGATGTATGCGCACAACTTGCTAAGCATATTCTGTAACATGGTGTGCCTAAATTCTGTCGCATAATTGAAAAGGAGTTGTGGCCATGGGCAGGGCATGGGCATTTCTAAAATCTATGTGCTTTGTTATAGAATACACCCACTCTGCATATAATTTAGGTGTCAGGACTTATGCCATGTAAAATATGGCGTAAATGGCCATGACTATATTTGGTCATGTGGAGTGGTGCTCGTCGTTATTCTATATACTGCACAGAAATTTAAGTGTATTCTATAAAATTTAGGTGTACTTTACAGAATACGCCTAGGTGTATATTTTCTGCACGGAATTTTCAGTCACCATATATAGAATTTAGCCCAATACATCCAAGAATTACATTAACAGATGAGGCAAACCCCCCCCCCCCCCCATCTATAAAACATATTTCTTTAAAAAAACGAGTTTTAAGATGGTGACAAAAAATGATGTAGTCTTTGTTCTAATACATACCGGCAGCAAGTTCCAAATCACTGATGTTTGATAATGCATAGACAAAGTAAAGATTCTGCATGATTTCACCCCTTTAACTGTAGGAAAGCGTAGCAACATTTGATTTCTAGTTTTACCAATAGAACTTTTATGGAGAAGAATCACCCAGTCAGATAAGAAGAGGGGATCGAACCAATCAAGATCTTACAAATAATTATACACAGTTTAAATTGGGACCTTGCCTTGAATGGAAGCCAATGCAACTCCACAAGCAACGAGGTTATTAAATCAAACTTAGAGGCAGAGAATCAATCGAGCTGTTGCATTTTGAATCAGTTGAACTTTCTTTAACATCATACTTGAACATCCTACATAAATAACATTGAAATAGTCTAATCTACCCCTCCCCCCTGCTATTTTACAAAGCTGTGCTAGCAACTGTCGGTGTGGTAATGCTGACAGCATGGTCACAGGGCAGCTGCTAGCGTGGCTTTATAAGAGGGGGCCCTAGATAGGACTAATGCTTGGACCAGCAATCTGAAATTTGCACTATTAAAAAATGTACAAATAGTTCTCAATTTTTTGTAAAAACATTTACAAGCCAAAATTTGAATATGATGAGAAAAGATAAACGATCTACTTCAACCCCTAATATTTTAGAACAGGATACAAATGAAAATGAGGCTATGTTAAAGCCCTGAGAAAAACCAATAGAAAAAGGATCTTACTTGTTTACTGAGTCATGCTATAGGCGCGCTAGCATTTTTAGGCCCAGATGCATCAACCAAACGTAAAAAAAGCAAAATCGTTAAAGCCATTACCGAATTTTAAAAAACGAACAATGCTCCAAAAAAACAAGTCGCACAAGCTCGGTGCGGTATTGTAAAGAACGATGCATCAATCCCCGTCGGTAATCGGCTCCTAAAGCATGCGCAGAGCAGCCAAGCGTTATGCTGGCTGCTCTGCGCATGCCAGAAACATCAAAACAAACAAACAAAAAAGAAAACAACACAAACACATGGCTCCCCGCTTTCCCCTGCATGTCTCCACAAACATAAAGGATCGGGAGGGGGCAAAGGCGCTCATAAGGACCGTCCTGTATGGACGGCCTTGCCCCCCCCCCCCCAAGGTCGCCGCTGCTCCCCGCTGCTCCGTGTGTGAAATAAAAGCTGTTAAAAATCTTAACTTTTGCAGTGCCGGGCCCCCCCTCCCTTCCTGTCTCTCTCTTCTCCTTCTGTATCCATTGCTCCGCCTCCTGCCATCCTCTGCCTCCGTGCCCCGCCCCCTGAGTTCGTCACCGCCACTAAAAATCAATTTGAGGGTTTGCTGTAATATTAAAGTCTCCCCCATTACTAGATGGTATGGTACTCATTATACATAACAAACACGCTAAAAAAAGTAACCACTGTGGTATGCACAAAAAATGTATGGGGCCCTTTTATTAATCCGTGTAGCTACCTACATGCGCCCAATGTGCATCAATTTTGAGTTACCGCCCGGCTACTGCATGGCCCTTGCGGTAATTTAATTTTTAACGCGCATCTGCTATGTGCGCCAGAAAATATTTTTATTTTCTGGCGCGTGGGCGGTAATCAGCTTTTAAGTGCATAGACCATTACCGCTCGGTTACCCCATAAGACCTTACTGCTAGGTCAATGGCTGGTGGTAAGGTCTGAGACCCAAAATGGATGTGTGACAATTTTTTTAAAAGGTGCGCTGAAAAATGATTCTGCGCACGCTCAAAACATGCATCTACACTACTGTAGACCATTTTTCAGTGTGCCTTTGTAAAAGGGCCCCTATAAAACTTATTTATCATGTATACCAATTTTAAAAATTTAAGAACTGCTAAAATAGATTCCTGGGATGAAAAAAGCCTCAGAGGCATACACTTTTTTTTGACTATCACTAATTCATTCACAAGCTTAAAAAAACATCCCTTTTTCATATACATTGTGAAAAGTGCCCTCTATTAAATATTACAGTTGTTTCCTTTAAATGTTCGTGCATAGCTTAAATCACAGAAAAACATCTTATTTCCTTTTTTTTCTCTTAGTTTTTTATTTATTTATATTATTTCAAAAACAGCCTGTCTGACATGGCCAGCATTTCAAGGCATTAGGACCGCTGCTTCAGGAAAATCATGATCTGTCATAATTCAGATATCATTTGCAGAAGCATTCTTCTTCAGCTCCAAACATTGCCCAAACTCATTATGCATAGTCATTTTGGCAAATATTTGAGGAAGTATTTATAATTATAAATTTTAAGGTGTTTGTGTTTTGGTCGGTGGCGCCCTGATCCCTTTACACCCAGAGCTTGTGCTATTTAACGTACATTAAAGCGTGTTGATATTAGTAAATGAGGCCCTTAGATTGAAATCCTGTGGGACAGGGAACCACCTACTGTACCTGGTGAAAACTTCCGTGTGCTTGGATTTGGGAAGGTGAACAATTGAACTCAAACACAAAGCAGCCAGTTGAGAACATAGTAGATGACGGCAAAAAAGACCTGCACGGTCCACCCAGTCTGCCCAACAAGATAAACTCACATGTGCCATTTCTTGTGTATACCTTACCTTGATTTGTACCTGTCTTTTTCAGGGCACAGACCGTATAAGTCTGCCCAACACTATCCCCCCCTCCCAACCACCAGCCCTGCCTCCCACCACCGGCTAAGCTTCTGGGGACCCCTTCCGAGAAGCGAAATACTTTGCAAATTATATTTATCCTTTAAATACAAAGAAAAGATTTTCACATCCTTTGCATTACATTTCAGAGACTAAGCTATACACACCACAGTCATAGCACTGTACAATTTGTGCAATTTTGAAATGACCTGTTATGTTCATTCCCTGTGTGTAACATGTCTTAAAAACCTTTGTGATAATAGCAGCAGCTCGAGAGCCAAAAATAACATTTATATTTTGACACTCCAGTCTACAACCATAGAAGTAAAATGTGCTTGTGGTAATGTGTTTCAGCAGTACACTGGCACTTATGCATATTAATTTTCTAGTTTTCTAGTTGCAAAAACCTCAGAAAGGCGGTATATCAAGTCACATTTCCCCCCTTTCCCATTACTTATTTGAAAACGTTCTTTAAGAACATAAGCACTGCCATACTGGGAAAAGACCAAGGGTCCATCAAGCCCAGCATCCTGTCTCCGACAGCGGCCAATCTAGGCTTCAAGACCCCCCCCCCAAAAAAAAAAATTAAAATTTTTAATAATGTTCAAGGGACTTTTCCCTCAGGAATCTGTCCAAACCCCCTTTAAACTCCGTAAGGCCAGCTGCTGTCACTACATTTTCCGGCAACACGCTGAGTAAAGAAAAACTTTCTCCTGTTTGTTTTAAATCTACCATATTCTAGCTTCTTCTTGTGTCCCCTAGTTCTATTGTTGTTTGAAAGTGTAAACAAACGCTTCACATCTGTCCGCTCTACTCTGCTCATTGTTGCAGTTTTCTTCTTTTTATCTTTAATTTTCATGTTCTCCATACTTTGAGAGCAGATTTCATGAGCTAAATATACAGATAAATGCCAGTTTACCATGGTAAATTGAATTTTTGAAAACTGTCCACTCTCTATGCAGTAAAATAACACACATTGGGGGCAATTCTATAATTGGGCACCATATTTGCATGGGCTGTGAACCTATTCCAAATAAATACCTACACTCCTAAGTGTTCTTACAGAATACTAGCCTAAGGGGTCTTTTTACTAAGGTGCACTAACAGATTTATGTTTAAACGGTTTTTATTGAATTTTCAAACAAATATGCACATACAACATCTGCCAGTACAGCATAACATTTTGTAGATGTATAACGTTCATCTCTTCAATAAACAACTGTTATACTTTTTAACTTCCCTCCTTCCCCCCCCCCAGTCCCAACCCCCTTAACTCTTCGTCTTTTACCCCCCCTCCCTCCCCAGGCTACATTCTTTATTACGTCATTGGTGCATAGTAACAGCAAGATATTTTACAAATTCGTGCCCCACCAAGGGGACTTCCACTGGTACAACAGTACACACAAAGAAAAACATCTTGGCATGTTTACCACAAACTATGTATAATGCCTATGACTTATAATTATGTAAAACACTTTTGACTTTTTGATTATATTTAAACTTCCCACCCCTCTCATCCCACCCCCCACTGTTGTCCACTGCCAGTAACCAGCCAAACCTATTCTCTCAAACTCCCTCTGGAGAACTCGCTCACTCCTCTCTCCAGGGCTTTAGCGTGACATCATCCATACTTCATTTGTTATCGGACGAGGGGGTCTAGCAACAATGTTTCAGCCTCAGGGATTCTGCCCCATATCATTCTGTATTGTTTCAATCCTGGAGATGCATGAAGTTGTATTGCCTTAGTTATCCAGCTAGCCATTTCTCTCATCAGGCCCAACCACACTTTGAGCTGAGGGGGAGCGTTATCTATCCATGACATCAGAATACACTTTTTGACCAGTATGGTGGCCACTATATTATGAACTTACACTGGGCCTCACTCAGCCCCTGCGCCCTCAGATTCATCGAGCTGCCCATATATGTAACTGAGTAGATCCATTCAAATTCATCCTGCACCATACATTCTATATGCTTAAGAGCACCCCGCCAAAGCTCAGCCAACTTAGGGCATTCCATAAAGGAGTGCAATAGCGTTCCCACATGCGCTCTACATTTCACACAGAGATCATCGGACCATAACCCCAGGGCTTTCCCTTTTGCCTTAGAAATGTGAACCCTATGCAGAATGCGAAATTGTATCTCCTGTAAAGCAGCGTTTGGTGTGACCCTGCAAAGCTCCCCAAAGGCCTTCCCTAATTCTTCCTCAGTTACTGTGCCCCCAATTTCCTTGCTCCAGGTATTCGCTAATTGCTGCAGATACGTAGCTTTTCTATTGTCCCTGATGATCTGAAGCCACATAGACAGCTTGTTTAGTGTGGGTGGCACCTGCATGAACACGGAGTCCAATTTACCAAAAAACACCTTTTTGCGTTCTATTGACAGAATGTAATCCCTGGCTTGCAAAAAGGCAAAAAATTGGGTACTAGGTACATTCGGATGCCTTCCTCCTGGACTGGGGGGAAGGTCTGCTGTATGCTTATCCTCCCATACCTCTGGTGGGGAAGACTTTGTTGAAACTCGAGCAAGACCGAGGCACCATGATTCTGATTGCTCCGTTTTGGTCGCGTCAGATCTGGTTCCCTCTTCTTCTGGAGTTGTCCTCCGAAGAACCCTGGAGATTGGAGTGTTTTCCGACCCTCATCACACAGGACGAAGGGGCTCTTCTGCATCCCAACCTCCGGTCTCTGGCTCTCACGGCCTGGATGTTGAGAGCGTAGACTTTGCCTCTTTGGGTCTGTCAGAGGGTGTCTCCCGCATCTTGCTTGCTTCCAGGAAAGATTCCACTAAGAGGAGTTACTTCTTTTTATGGAGGAGGTTTGCCGTCTGGTGTGACAGCAAGGCCCTAGATCCTCGCTCTTGTCCTACACAGACCCTGCTTGACTACTTTCTGCACTTGTCTGAGTCTGGTCTCAAGACCAACTCGGTAAGGGTTCACCTTAGCGCAATCAGTGCATACCATTACCGTGTGGAAGGTAAGCCGATCTCAGTACAGCCTTTAGTTGTTCGCTTCATGAGAGGTTTGCTTTTGTCAAAGCCCCCCGTCAAACCTCCTACAGTGTCATGGGATCTCAATGTCGTTCTCACCCAGCTGA
This sequence comes from Microcaecilia unicolor, assembly GCF_901765095.1. Taxonomy (NCBI): domain Eukaryota; kingdom Metazoa; phylum Chordata; class Amphibia; order Gymnophiona; family Siphonopidae; genus Microcaecilia; species Microcaecilia unicolor. The sequence continues at coordinate 55,737,632 of NC_044044.1, read as the reverse complement.
TGAAACCTCCTTTTGAGCCACTGAACTCCTGCCATTTGAAGTACTTGACCTGGAAGGTCATTTTCTTGGTGGCAGTTACTTCAGCTTGTAGAGTCAGTGAGCTTCAGGCCCTGGTAGCCCAGGCCCCTTACACCAAATTTCATCATAACAGAGTAGTCCTCCGCACTCACCCTAAGTTCTTGCCGAAGGTAGTGTCGGAGTTCCATCTGAACCAGTCAATTGTCTTGCCAATATTCTTTCCCCGTCCTCATTCCTGCCCTCCTGAACGTCAGCTGCACACATTGGACTTGAAAAGAGCATTGGCCTTCTATCTGTAGCAGACACAGCCCAACAGACAGTCCGCCCAATTGTTTGTTTCTTTTGACCCCAACAGGAGGGGAGTGGCTGTGGGGAAACGCACCATATCCAATTGGCTAGCAGATTGCATTTCCTTCACTTACGCCCAGGCTGGACTGGCTCTTGAGGGTCATGTCACGGCTCACAATGTCAGAGCCATGGCTGCGTCAGTGGCCCACTTGAAGTCAGCCACTATTGAAGAGATCTGCAAAGCTGCGACGTGGTCATCTGTCCACACATTCACATCTCATTACTGCCTGCAGCAGGATACCCGACGCGACAGTCGGTTCGGGCAGTCAGTGCTTCAGAATCTGTTCGGGGTTTAGAATCCAACTCCACCCCCCTAGGCCCATGTTTATTCTGTTCCAGGCTACACTCTCAGTTAGTTGGATAAAATGTTAGGTCAATCTCAGTTATGTCCTCGCCATTGCGAGGCCCAATTGACCATGTTTGTTGTTTTGAGTGAGCCTGGGGGCAGGCTGCTTGTTCTCACTGATGGGGTATCAGTGAGAACAAGCAGCCTGCTTGTCCTCGGAGAAAGCGAATGCTACATACCTGTAGAAGGTATTCTCCGAGGACAGCAGGCTGATTGTTCTCACAAACCTGCCCGCCTCCCCTTTGGAGTTGTGTCTTCCCTTGTCTTTGTCTTGCTACATATGGGACTGACGAACACGAGCCGGTTCGGGCGGGAAGACGGCCGCGCATGCGCGGTGCGGGGCGCGCGAGGACTAGCAAAGGCCTTTGCTAGTGAAGTTTCCGATTGGAGGGGCTGCCGTGGACGTCACTCATCAGTGAGAACAATCAGCCTGCTGTCCTCGGAGAATACCTTTTACAGGTATGTAGCATTCGCTTTCCTGACATTAGTCCTGAATCTGCTCCCCTTCAACCTCAAATCATGTCCTCTAGTTCTACCGCCTTCTCATCTCCGAAAAAGGTTCATTTGCGGATTAATACCTTTCAAATATTTGAACGTCTGTTTCATGTCACCCCAGTTTCTCCTTTCCTTCAAGGTATACATGTTAAGGTCAGCAAGTCTATCCTCATACGGTTTGCAACGGAAATCCCATACCATTTTTGTAGGTTTTCTTTGCACCACTTCCAGACTTTTTACATCTTTAGCAAGATATGGCCTCCAAAACTGAACACAATACTTGTAGAAGGGCATCAACACCTCCTTTCTTCTGCTGGTTATGCCCCTCTCTAAACAGCCTAGCATCCTTCCGGCCATGGCCGTCGCCTTCTCGCATTGTTTCTTCATTGTTGTATTATTGTAGCCCACTATTATCCAGAAACAAATTTCGGTTCAAAGTGGCTTACAATTTATATTTTGGTGGAATTACAATAGTGTTGTGCAATGTGGAAAGGGCATCTGTAGTTCGTGTGGTTATTCATAGGGTTTTTGAAGCGATAGATTTGAAGAGGAAAAGGTAATGGTAGCTTTTTTGTTCAGTTGTAGAGTTTTGGTGATGTTTATTCATAATTTTTGAACAGGTAGATTTGAAAAGGAAGATGATGATATCTTTGTGATTAGCTGTACAATTTTTTGAAGAGGTAGGTTTTCATTTCTTTTCTGAATTGGAGGAGATTTGTGATACTTCTTATGGTATTTGGTATCGAGTGTTTTTGCAGTTGGAAGGCATCCGATGCCAGTCGAACGTGGGTCTGAAGTCTGGAACAGAACAGAGGGACTTTGTGGTTGGCTCGAGATGCAAAGAGATCTACCAAGGGGGTGCCCCACACCTGGAAGATCTGGCGCACTACTCGGGAGTTGAGCGACCACTCGTGAGGTTGCATAATCCTGCTCAACCTGTCGGCCAGATTGTTGTTTACGCTTGCCAGATATGTGGCTTGGAGCAACATGCCGTGACGGCGAGCCCAGAGCCGCATGCTGACGGCTTCCTGACACAGGGGGCGAGATCCGGTGCCCCCCTGCTTGTTGATGTAATACATGGCAACCTGGTTGTCCGTCTGAATTTGGATAATTTGGTAGGACAGCCGATCTCTGAAAGCCTTCAGAGCGTTCCAGACCGCTCGTAACTCCAGGAGATTGATCTGCAGATCGCGTTCCTGGAGGGACCAGCTTCCCTGGGTGTGAAGCCCATCGACATGAGCTCCCCACCCCAGGAGAGACGCATCCGTAGTCAGCACTTTTTGTGGCTGAGGAATTTGGAAAGGACGTCCCAGAGTCAAATTGGACCAAATCGTCCACCAATACAGGGATTTGAGAAAACCCGTGGACAGGTGGATCACGTCTTCTAGATCCCCAGCAGCCTGAAACCACTGGGAAGCTAGGGTCCATTGAGCAGATCGCATGTGAAGGCAGGCCATGGGAGTCACATGAACTGTGGAGGCCATGTGGCCCAGCAATCTCAACATCTGCCGAGCTGTGATCTGCTGGAACGCTCGCACCCGAGAGACGAGGGACAACAAGTTGTTGGCTCTCGTCTCTGGGAGATAGGCACGAGCCGTCCGAGAATCCAGCAGAGCTCCTATGAATTCAAGTCTCTGTACTGGGAGAAGATGGGACTTTGGATAATTTATCACAAACCCCAGTAGCTCCAGGAGGCGAATAGTCATCTGCATGGACTATAGAGCTCCTGCCTCGGATGTTTTCTTCACCAGCCAATCGTCGAGATAGGGGAACATGTGTACTCCCAGCCTGCGCAGCGCCGCTGCTACTACAGCCAGGCACTTTGTGAACACTCTGGGCGCAGAGGCGAGCCCAAAGGGTAGCACACAGTACTGGAAGTGACGTGTGCCCAGCTGAAATCGCAGATACTGCCTGTGAGCTGGCAGTATCGGGATCTGCGTGTAGGCGTCCTTCAAGTCCAGAGAGCATAGCCAGTCGTTTTCCTGAATCATGGGAAGAAGGGTGCCCACGGAAAGCATCCTGAACTTTTCCTTGACTAGATATTTGTTCAGGGCCCTTAGGTCTAGGATGGGACGCATCCCCCCTGTTTTCTTTTCCACAAGGAAGTACCTGGAATAGAATCCCAGCCCTTCTTGCCCGGATGTCACGGGCTCGACCTCATTGGCGCTGAGAACGGCGGAGAGTTCCTCTGCAAGTACCTGCTTGTGCTGGAAGCTGTAAGACTGAGCTCCCGGTGGACAATTTGGAGGTTTTGAGGCCAAATTGAGGGTGTATCCTTGCCGGACTATTTGGAGAACCCACTGATCGGAGGTTATGAGAGGCCACCTTTGGTGAAAAACTTTCAACCTACCCCCGACCGGCAGCTCGCCCGGCAGTGATACGTTGATGTCGGCTATGCTCTTTTGGAGCCAGTCAAAAGCTCGCCCCCTGCATTTGCTGGGGAGCAGTGGGGCCTTGGTGAGGCGCACGCTGCTGACGAAAGCGAGCGCGCTGGGGCTTAGCCTGGGCCGCAGGCTGTCAAGAAGGAGGATTGTACCTACGCTTACCAGAAGAGTAGGGAACAGTCTTCCTTCCCCATAAAAACGTCTACCTGAAGAGGTAGATGCTGAAGGCTGCCGGCGGGAGAACTTGTCGAAAGCAGTGGTGGAGCTGCTCTACCACCTGTTTGACTTTCTCTCCAAAAATGTTGTCCGCTCGGCAAGGGGAGTCCGCAATCCGCTGCTGGATTCTATTCTCCAGGTCGGAGACACGCAGCCATGAGAGTCTGCGCATCACCAAACCTTGAGCAGCGGCCCTGGACGCAACATCAAAGGTATCATATACCCCTCTGGCCAGGAATTTTCTGCACGCCTTCAGCTGCCTGACCACCTCCTGAAATGGCTTGGCTTGCTCAGGAGGGAGCTTGTCCACCAAGCCCGCCAACTGCCGCACATTGTTCCGCATATGGATGCTCGTGTAGAGCTGGTAGGACTGAATCTTGGCCACGAGCATAGAAGAATGGTAGGCCTTCCTCCCAAAGGAGTCTAAGGTTCTAGAGTCTTTGCCTGGGGGCGCCAAAGCATGCTCCCTAGAACTCTTAGCCTTCTTTAGGGCCAGATCCACCACACCAGAGTCTACTACTACTACTACTTAACATTTCTATAGCGCTACAAGGCATACGCAGCGCTGCACAAACATAGAAGAAAGACAGTCCCTGCTCAAAGAGCTTACAATCTAATAGACAAAAAATAAATAAAGTAAGCAAATCAAATCAATTAATGTGGACGGGAAGGAAGAGAGGAGGGTAGGTGGAGGCGAGTGGTTACAAGTGGTTACGAGTCAAAAGCAATGTTAAAGAGGTGGGCTTTCAGTCTAGATTTAAAGGTGGCCAAGGATGGGGCAAGACGTAGGGGCTCAGGAAGTTTATTCCAGGCGTAGGGTGCAGCGAGACAGAAGGCGCGAAGTCTGGAGTTGGCAGTAGTGGAGAAGGGAACAGATAAGAAGGATTTATCCATGGAGCGGAGTGCACAGGAAGGGGTGTAGGGAAGGACGAGTGTGGAGAGATACTGGGGAGCAGCAGAGTGAATACATTTATAGGTTAGTAGAAGAAGTTTGAACAGGATGCGAAAACGGATAGGGAGCCAGTAAAGGGTCTTGAGGAGAGGGGTAGTATGAGTAAAGCGACCCTGGCGGAAGATGAGACGGGCAGCAGAGTTTTGAACCGACTGGAGAGGTGACTAAGTGGGAGGCCAGCAAGAAGCAGATTGCAGTAGTCTAAACGAGAGGTGACAAGGGTGTGGATGAGGGTTTTGGTAGAGTGTTCGGAAAGAAAGGGGCGGATTTTACGGATGTTGTAAAGAAAGAAACGACAGGTATTGGCAATCTGCTGGATATGAGCAGAGAAGGAGAGAGAAGAGTCAAAGATGACCCCAAGGTTTCGAGCTGAGGAGACAGGGAGAATGAGAGAGCCATCAACAGAAATAGAAAACGGGGGGAGCGGGGAGGTGGGTTTGGGGGGGAAAATGAGAAGCTCGGTTTTGGTCATATTTAATTTCAGGTGGCGTTGAGACATCCAGACAGCGATGTCAGACAAGCACGCTGAAACTTTGGTTTGGATGCAAGGTGAGATATCAGGGGTAGAAAGGTAGATTTGGGAGTCATCAGCATAGAGATGGTAGGAAAAGCCATGGGATGAGATTAATGAGCCAAAAGAAGACGTGTAGATAGAAAAGAGGAGGGGACCAAGAACAGAACCCTGAGGTACGCCGACAGGCAGAGGGATAGAAGTAGAAGAGGATCCACCAGAGTGAACACTAAAGGTGCGGAGGGAGAGGTAGGAAGAGAACCAGGAAAGGAGGCAACTGAGTGCGCATCAGCTCTGGGTCCCCATGGATCCAGTACTGGGACTCGATCTTCTTGGGAATGTGGGGATTAGTTAAAGGCTTGGTCCAGTTCGCCAGCAATGTCTTTTTTAGGACATGATGCATGGGTACTGTGGACGCTTCCTTAGGTGGAGAAGGATAGTCCAAGAGCTCAAACATTTCAGCCCTGGGCTCATCCTCCACGACCACCGGAGCTTCCCGGTACCGACGAGGAGGACGTAGAATCCAGCCATCTCTTTCTCGGGGCCGAGGCCGAAGAAGGTCGGTCTCGGGGGGGGGGGGGGGGGAGGCTGTACCACAGGAGCCCTCAGGGTAGGGGGAGACCCACCCGAAGGCTCACCGCCACCAGCAGGGGAATGGACGGCCCTCACCTGCACTCCAGTCGAAGCACCACCGTCCGACGACATCAGCAACAGTGGAGGTCCCGGTACCACCGACGCAGCCTTCCGATGTCTCAGTACCGATGATGCAGAGGGTCGAAACCTCGATGCCGTCGATGCCGAGGTCGAAGGTCTTGATGCTGTCGACGTCGATGCACTCGATGCCTCCGGTGCTGTTGTCGACGAAGAGCCCGAGAACAACACGTTCCACTGGGCCAATCTCGCTTCCTGAGTCCTCTTCTGTAAAGGAGCACAAAGACTACAGGCCTGCGGGCGATGCCCAGCCCCCAAACACTGAAGACACGACGCGTGCCTATCAGTGAGCGAGATTACCCAGGCGCACTGGGTGCACTTCTTGAAGCCGCTGGAAGACTTCGATGACATGGGTGGAAAAATCACGCCGGCGAAATCAAAATTTGCGATGGTGACGAAGGGCACCAAAAATAAGGGAGAGAGAAAAAACCTGTACCGAGGCCACAAAAAAGGCCTACCCCGAAAGCAAAAGGAAACTTATGTCGGGGAAACAAACTAGACACACGGGAAGGGACAAAGACCGAGGTCTTTTTTTTTTTTTTTGCTAAATCGCGAAGACGCGCGAGGGTCAACTTGAGGGGTGCGAAACGGCGGTAAAATATGACCGTCCCAAGCGCGGACAAAAGAAGACTGACGAACACGAGCCGGTTCGGGTGGGAAGACGGCCGCGCATGCGCGGTGCGCATGGGCGCGCGAGGACTAGCAAAGGCCTTTGCTAGTGAAGTTTCCGATTGGAGGGGCTGCCGTGGACGTCACCCATCAGTGAGAACAAGCAGCCTGCTTGTCCTCGGAGAAGTATTTTTTCACGGAGAGGGTGGTGGATATGTGGAATGCCCTCCCGCGGGAGGTGGTGGAGATGAAAACAGTAATGGAATTCAAACATGCATGGGATAAACACAAAGGAATCCTGTTTAGAAGGAATGGTTCCGCGGAATCTTAGTGGAGATTGGGTGGCGACGCCAGTAATTGGGAAACAAAACAGGAGCTGAGCAGACTTCTACGGTCTATGCCCTGATTGTGACTGAATAGATATGGATGGGCTGAAGTGTACATTTTAAGGGGCTTCAACGTTAGCTTCAGAACTTAATAAAAGAACAGTGCTGGGCAGACTTCTACAGTCTGTACCCTGAGAAAGGCAAGGACAAATCAAACTAAGGTATACATATAAAATATCTTGTTGGGCAGACTGGATGGACCATTTACTATGCATGCATGCATGCATAAATAATTTTTATGAGTAGTATAGATTTTAATGATTTTATTTGTATTATGTTTTTGTCACGTCTGTGGCCGTGACCACCCTTAGCCTTACCTTCTTTCTGGGGGTCAGCAGCTCTGCTGGCTTCTGTCTGTGTTTGTGTTTGTCTTATCTCTAGTCTCTGGGCTGATTGCTTCATTAGACCTCACCTGTGTGGGCTATGCCTCTCTAGGGAGCCAGCATCTAAGATGGCTGCCACCAGCTCTGTGCCAGCTTCCAAGATGGCTCCTGCTTGTCTTTCCTGTGGGCTCACTTCCTATGTGTGTCAAGCCTCTCTTTGGGGTCTGTGTACTTCCTGCTTCTGCCCTACTGCTGGTGACTCATCAGTGAGAGCCTTCATAAGGAAGTGCTGTGCTTGCAGTCGAAGCCTTTTGCATAAGTGTTATGCTCTTAGGCCAGGTCAGGTTAGTAAGTGTCTGCTGCACTACTGCTTAGCCTCTCTCTGGGTTCCAGCCCAGCTTCTTTCTGTGTTTGTGTCTCTGTTGTCCTTCCGTGGGGGGTCTTCCCTGCCACTGTCTGTCTGTGGACTGCGGTCCTTCCTGGCTTACCCTGAGTTGGGGTGAAGCCTCTGTCTGTGGACTGCGGGTCCTTCCTGGCTTACCCTGAGTTGGGGTGAAGCCTATGTCTGTAGACTGCGGGTCCTTCCTGGCTTACCCTGGGTTTGGGGTGAAGCCTCTGTTCCTGGCTTACCCTGTGTTTGGGGTGAAGCCTCTGCTCCAGGCTTACCCTGTGTTGGGGTGAAGCCTCTGTTCCTGGCTTACCCTGTGTTGGGGTGAAGCCTCTGTCCCTGGCTTACCCTGGGTTGGGGTGAAGCCTTTGTCCTGGTTTACTCTGTCTGTTCTCCTGTCTGCCCCAAAGACCCTTGGCCTGTTATTCCTGGTTACTCTGTTTGCTCTGCTGCCAGCCCAAGACCCCTGGCCTGTTCTTCCTGGTTTTCTCTCTTTACCCTAAGTCCTGCCTTGCCTAGCCTGTGTGCCTACCCTGCTTGTATATCCTGAGTGTATATCCTGAATCCTGTATCTGTCTAGCTAGTGTGTATTTCCTGGGTGGTTATTCCTGTATCCTGTCTCCACCTAGCTAGAAGGTTTACCCTGTGGGTATTCCCGGATCCCCGTTCTGCCTAGTGTGTATGCTGTCCTAGTCCTTGCTCCTGCTAGGCTTCTGTACGCCTTGTGTTCCTAGGTCTGTCTTCTGGGTCTTGCGGGTAGCTGTGCAGCAGCACACTGTCTGTGTTTAGTTCTTATTCTGGTCTCCTTCGTGTATCCCAGACCCAGGGTGGGTCCTCTGGATCTTCAGTTCCTGCCTCATCCTGCAAGTCCTGCCGGCCACCTGCACTTCGGAGCTCAACTCCGAAGGAATGGTGGCTAAGTGCAGGTGAAGCTGTTCCTGTTTCGTCTGTTCTAGTTGCCTGCTTTGTACTACTGCAGTCCAGAGTTCCAGTACTGCTCTTCGGGGTATCCAGTTCCAAGGTGGTCTTGCCTGCCGCTGCCACTCCTCGGCAGTGGCCCAAGGGCTCACGAACTCCAGTCCTGCCTCGAGGACCTGACAGGATGCCAAGGCCCTCGAGAACGCAACAGTTTTCTAATTGTTGTTATTTTTTTATTTATTAATTAAAAACCCCTGACGAAGGCTTGGGCACCAAAACACACGTGCTGGGTTCAGATTGTCAGCACCATTATATTTGAACAATAAATGATTTTACTGATTAATTTGGAGACTGTGTTTGGCATCTTCCACCCCAGTGTTCTGTCTTTGTTTTCCCTGTGGAAGGTTTCTGTTTCCATACTTTTTTTTTTCCATACATATGGCAGCAGGTTCTCTTCCTTTCTATTATCTTGATGTCTGATGTCATTTTTGGTTTCACGACGCAACTTTATTTATCTTAAATGTCTATAGATTATAGTCTTCATCCATTTAACCAAAGAAACTTGTCTACTCTGACAACATGAGCATATGGCCATAAAGGAAATAAATAGAAAATCTGGGGTTTTATGACATTTAGTAAAAATGGCCATAACATGCCCTTTTTTAATTGCAGTTTTGTAGAAGGATCCCTAAATTATTTGTATAGCAGCTGAATATTGCTGCTCTATGGATAATTTAAAGACTGACCCCAAATCATGCCCTATGTTAAAAGGTTAAGGGGACCTTTTACTAAGACGCGCTAAAAAGCAGCCCGTGCTACTTTTAGTACATGGATTTCCTACGCGCTGAGGCCACTTTTAGCGTGGTGGTAAAATGATCACATATGTTTTTTTCCCCCATAATGGTCACACACTAATTTCCCAGTTAGCATACGGCCATTAGCACAGGAGCCCTTTTGGTCAACTATTTACTAGGCGGTAAGTACTCCACACTAATCCTGTGCTAATTGGGCAGCATGCAGTAATATACCCACACTACCTAATTAGTTTAGGGCATGCTTTCTCTCCACTCATAAACACGCCTCCTGCGCTAAAAATAAAATCTATTTTTTAGCGCAGGATTAGCTAATGGCGATCAGCACATTACCGCGGGATGCCTCAGCACATCCTGTGGCAGTGTTTTTTAGGGGCCCTTTTACTAAGGCATGCCCAAAAGTGGCCTGAACTGGTGTAGGCATGTGTTTTGGATGCACGCTGGTCCATTTTCTCAGCCTGCCTGGAAAAAAAAAGCATTTTTTTTTCTGTGCCGGAAAATGGAAGTACAGCAAAATGAAAACCAGTGCACATCCATTGTTGGCCTGAGACCTTACCACCACCCATTGACTTACCACCGCCACGCCTCACCTCCTAGCCCCCGCACCTCGCCTCACCTCACCGCTTCCCCTCACAAACAAATACCTTTGCTGGTGGGGGTCCCCAACCCCCGCTAGCCGAAGCCTTCTTCAACGTCAGTCTCCGGCGCAGCCGCATTCGCTGCCCTGCTCTTCTTTCTTCTTGCTCCTCTTGTCCTGTGCACGCTGATGCTCCTTCTCAGTTTCACATAAAGAAGTGTCGTGTGCACAGGAGGAGCAAGAAGAAAGAAGAGCAGGGCAGCAAATGTGGGTGCGCCGGAGACCAGCACTGAAGAAGGCTTCGGCTGGCTGGGGTTGGGGACCCTGCCAGCCAAACCAGGGGCCCGGATGAAATTTGCAGGGGCCCAGGCCCCCATGGCCTCCCCCGTAGCTACGCACTGCCTACTGCGACTTAGTAAAAGGGTCCCTAAATTTTAGCACTGGACAAAATGTAAGCATTATCTGCTTGATTCTATATAGCATGCCTAGGGTCCCATGCCAAAATCTAAGCGCATTTCAGAACGTGCATAACTTAATTGGCTTAACAAGTTAATCAGCACTGATAACACCACTTAACTAACAATGAGCACTAATTGGAAATAATTAGAATTTATGCACACAGCTCGCTAAGCGTATTCTGTAATGAACTGTGCCTAAATTCTAATATGCGCAGTTCAAAAGGGGCAGTTAGGGGCAGTGAAATGGGCATTCCAAAATTTACATGCACAGTTATAGAATGTGGCCCAGTCTGCGTAAATTTACGCCGCATTTTTGCTGCGTAAACTTACATGCAGGGATTTATGCCACATTTTTGTTGGTATAAATGGAGGCGCATATTCTTAGACGCTGGGGTATTAATTAAGCGTATTCTATATACCGCGCCTAAATCTAGATGCTGTTTATAGAATACACTTAGGCAGAAATGTATACCAAACAGATTTTTTAGGTGCCTTATATAGAATCTGGCCCTATCTGTTCCACCTTTTTTTGGAGGGGGGGAACATATGTGGCTGCATCTGATGTGCAGTTTTCCATTTTCAAAACTCATGTGGAAAAAGTGCCCTCAGAAAAAGCAGGTACAAATGTCTGTGAGTACTTTTTCCTGAGAAGTGGTGCAAAACCCACTTGTAAACATACCGGCACACTGTGCAATCAGTGCAGGGAGTTTTGAAAATTCCCTTTTTCATTCTTGTCACTTTTTTGTTTTATAAGCAAATATAGAAAATTTGCATTCTGGTTAGGTTCTATACATTCTAGAAATAGAGTAACAAGGCAGATTATGGCTGCAAATCCTATCCAACCTATTTTCTCCTTTGGTTACAATACTGCAGACCTTTTTAAATCTCCAGTTTTAATATTCCTGTCGGATTCTTTATTATGTGTGCATATAAAAGAAGTTATTTTTTCATACATGCTTTCCCTCCTGTACACTTCTCTGGCTGTGTTTTAAATACAGAAAATAAAACTTCTTATGGAAAAGCGTGGATTTTCCGTGTTCAGTTCTCATGCAGCAGTAATCCCTTGGGGTCTGTTCTTCAGATTTTAAAGAGGCATGCTTATCTTCTTACGGAGTAGCACTTCACCAGGGATTTTCTTCGCATACGACACAGACAGGATTCACTATCTCTGCATAAGCAATAAGATTCTCCATTTCTTCTGATCACATATTCAGGGAATGGGAAGGATATATATCTCGCTCGCTGCATCCCCGCTACCATGTTATTTCTCCTGTGAGCAAATATTACCCTTTTTTGTACTGAACCACTGCCTTAGCTTTGCATTCTTATTGCTTTTATTGTCCCTGAGCCAACAACATTAGGGAAGAAAGCAAAGTCATCTGTTCTACTATCTAGTGAAATATTTGAAGACTATAATTGAACGATGGGACATGAAATGCATACTGCATAAGAGACTGTGCTACACTTGCATGTCTCATTAAGCAGAGCCTTGCTCCATGGGTATTTGGCTCTAGTCCATGGTCACACTGGAATTAAATAGAGTTGAGGATGAAATGGGTATAACTAGCTGTCTTCTAGTAATTTTTTCTCTCCTTTTCACCTAGTGTTTATCTTCCTTTCTCTCTCTGCTTGCTTCTCAGTCATTTATTATATATCCATTTATCTGTCTTCCTCTTTCTGTTTGTATATTTCAACTTTGCTTTCCCTTGCTGAGCTGATTAATACTATATTTCTGTTCCTTGTCTCCCTCTGCAACTGTAGTGTCAGACAGGATACCAAATGGTAGTGTGAAGTGGACAAGGCAAGACAATTTGATAGTCAAACCAAACAATCTGGCTTGACTCTTAGTGCTGAAGTTACGCAGAACCAAAGGGCCCTTTTACCAAACAATGGTAAAAGTAGTTTTAACGTGTGCTTACATGGGTCATTTCCACATGCTAAGAACATTTGTACTGCTTGAGTAAAATGGCCTCTTCTATTTTATGGTCATGCACTAATTTTCCCCTTAGCATGTGTATCAATATACATTTTCAAAAATGGTTTCCACTAAACGTCTCAAAAATAGTGATTAATCCTGAAAGTATCTGTTCAGAAAACTCTCACTATATTGTTTTTTTTCATTTTAATTTTAATATAACAGAAGGAAAGGAGCCTCAGATATTACTAGAGCTTGAATAACATTGATGAGAGCTTCATATTATGGCGTTCCCAGCTCAGCTACATTCAATCATTGGCTCTAAAATAACCCTCCGTGTTAACATTATTTTTCTTTTTTTTTTTCTTCAAAATCTTTTATAAAACTTTCATTTCCTGAACAGATCCAATTGAAAACCCTTGTGTTTCAATCATTGAATGGGGAAGAGAGTCACTTATCTTATCTTAGAACAATTCCAACAGGTGCCTGTTTCACTACCGTTGCATCAGAGAAGGTCCTCTATCTGTCTCACTCTTACCAAAAAGGGCTATCTACTTATCCAGCTGAGTTGACAGGGCCATACTATGAAGCTCCCATCAATGTTATTCAAGGTCTAGCAATAACTATATTGTGTTCAGTTTTGGAGGCCGTATCTTGCTAAAGATGTAAAAAGACTGGAAGTGGTGCAAAGAAAACCTACAAAAATGGTATGGGATTTGTGTTGCAAACCTTATGAGGACAGACTTGCCAACCTGAACATGTATACCTTGGAGGAAAGGAGAGACAGGGGTGACATGATACAGATATTCAAATATTTGAAAGGTGTTAAACCGCAAACGAACCTTTTTCGGTGATGGGAAGGTGATAGGACACGAGGACATGAATTGAGATTGAAGGGGGTCAGATTCAGGTGTAATGTCAGGAAGTATTTTTTTCACGGAGAGGGTGGTGGATATGTGGAATGCCCTCCCGCTGGAGGTGGAGGAGATGAAAACGGTAATAATAACATACCTGCTTATTTTCAAAGGAGAAGGGCGCCCATCTTCCGGCACAAATCGGGAGATGGGTGCCCTTCTCTTAAGGGCGGCCAAATTGGCATAATTGAAAGCTGATTTTGGCCACCCTCAACTGCAGTCCATTGTAGGAGCGGCGAAAGTTTAATGGGGCATGTCGGAGGGGTAGCGAAGGCGGGACGGGGGCATGGTTAACACATGGGCGCCCTCGGCTGATAATGGAAAAAAGAACAGCGGCCCTGATGAGCATTTGGCCGACTTTACTTGGTCCATTTATTTTCAGGACCAAGCCTCAAAAAGGTGGCCAAACTGACCAGATGACCACCGGAGGGCAGCGGGGATGACCTCCCCGTACTCCCCCAGTGGTCACCACTACTACTACTACTACTACTACTACTAAACATTTCTAAAGCGCTACTAGGGTTACGCAGCACTGTACAATTTAACATGGAAGGACAGTCCCTGCTCGAAGAGCTTACAATCTAAAAGACAAATGTACAGTTAATCTGATAGGTCAGACAGATTGGGGCAACCTATATGTTCGAAAGGTTAGGTTCCGAATGCAGCATTGAAGAGGTGAGCTTTAAGCAAGGATTTGAAGATGGGTAGGGAGGGGGCTTGGCGTAGGGATTCAGGAAGACTGTTCCAGGCATAGGGTGAGGCAAGGCAAAATGAGCGGAGCCTGGAGTTGGAAATGGTGGAGAAGGGTACTGAGAGGAGGGATTTGTCATGTGAGCGGAGGTTACGGGCAGGAACGTAGGGGGAGATGAGGGTAGAGAGGTAGTGAGGAGCAGCAGAGTGAGTGCATTTGTAAGTAAGGAGGAGAAGCTTGAATTGGATGCAGTATCTGATCGGAAGCCAGTGAAGCGACTTGAGGAGAGGGGTGATATGAGTATATCGGTTGTGGCGGAATATGAGACGTGCGGCAGAGTTCTGAATGGATTGAAGGGGGGATAGATGGCTGAGTGGGAGGCCAGTGAGGAGCAAGTTGCAGTAGTCGAGACGAGAGGTAATGAGAGCGTGGACGAGAGTTTGGGTGGTGTGCTCAGAGAGGAAAGGGCGAATTTTGTTGATGTTGAAAAGGAAGAAGCGACAGGTTTTGGCAGTCTGCTGGATATGCGCAGAGAAGGAGAGGGAGGAGTCGAAGATGGCCCCGAGGTTGCAGGCAGATGAGACAGGGAGGATGAGGGTGCCATCAACTGAGATAGAGAGTGGGGGAAGAGGAGAAGTGGGCTTAGGTGGAAAGACGAGGAGCTCGGTCTTGGACATGTTCAGCTTCAGGTGGCGGTTGGACATCCAGGCAGCATTGTCGGATAGGCAGGCCGATAACTTGGCCTGGGTGTCTGCGGTGATGTCTGGTGTGGAGAGATAGAGCTGGGTGTCATCAGCGTAAAGATGATACTGGAAGCCATGAGATGAGATCAGTGAGCCTAGGGAAGAGGTATAGATAGAGAAGAGAAGGGGTCCAAGAACAGATCCCTGGGGAACTCCAACAGATAGCGGGATGGGAGTGGAGGAAGATCCATGAGAGTGCACCCTGAATGTGCGGTGGGAGAAATAGGAGGAGAACCAGGAGAGGACAGAGCCCTGGAACCCAAATGAGGCCAATGTGGCGAGAAGTAAATAGTGATTGACAGTGTCAAAAGCGGCAGAAAGATCGAGGAGGATGAGGATGGAGTAGTGGCCTCTGGATTTGGCTAGGAGCAGGTCATTGCAGACTTTCAAGAGTGCTGTTTCTGTCGAGTGGAGAGGGCGGAAACCGGACTGGAGTGGGTCGAGGATGGCATGAGAGGACAGAAAATCAAGACCGGCTGTGAACGGCGCGCTCAAGTATTTTGGAGAGGAAGGGTAGGAGAGAGATGGGGCGATAGTTGGAGGGGCAGGTAGGGTCGAGTGATGGTTTTTTTGAGGAGAGGTGTGACTACGGCGTGCTTGAAGGTGTCAGGGACAGTTGCGGTGGAGAGAGAGAGGTTAAGGATGCGACAGATGGAGGGGTTGACAGTATGGGCGATGGTGTTAAGTAGGTTGGTGGGGATGGGATCAGAGGAACAGGTGGTGCATTTTGAGGAGGAAAGAAGGCGGGAGGTTTCATCCTCTGTGATCTCAAGAAAGGAGGAGAAGGAAGCCTGGGTTGGTTGGTTGAGGGAGAGGGTTAATGGGTGAAGGGGGGGTGGGGGGTGATGGCTTGGTAGTGAATTCAAGGTTGATCTTTTGCACTTTGTCGTGGAAGTAATCAGCCAGTGATTGAGGAGAGAGTGAGGGGGGGAGTGGGAGCGGGGGGCACTTTGAGGAGAGACTTAAGGGTGGCGAAGAGACGATGAGGGTTGGAGCTGACAGAATTGGTCAATTGGGTGTAATAGTCCTGTTTTGCAAGGAATAGGGAGGAGTGGAAGGAGGATAGCATGAATTTATAGTGAAGGAAGTCTGAATGAGTATGAGATTTCCTCCAAAGGCGTTCGGCAGATCGTGCGCAGGAGCGAAGGTAACGGATGCAAGGGGTCAGCCAGGGCTGGGGATTAGTACGCTTTGTGGGACGTGAGGTGGATGGTGCGAGGGTGTCCAGTGCAGAGGAGAGAGCGGCATTGTAAGCGGAGACTGCTTTGTCGACAGTCTCGGAGGACATGATGGATGGGAGGAGATTAGAGATACTAGCGGATAAGGTGAGGGGGTCAATGGCCTGGAGATTCCTGGAAGTGGTGGTTAAGGTTGGGCGGGGAAGAGGGGGGGTGAAGAAGTGTGAATGTGATCAGGTGGTGATCGGAGAGAGGAAGAGCTGAAGCTTGGAAATTGGAGGGTGAGCCGGATGAGGAAAGGACAAGGTCAAGACAATGGCCGTCACGGTGAGTAGGGGTGGTAGAGCACAGCTGGAGGTTGAAGGAGGAAGTTAGGGTGAGGAACTTAGAAGCGTGAGGATCGGATGGGTCATCAACATGTATATTAAAGTCTCCGAGAATGAGAGATGGAGATGAGGGTTCAAGAAAGACAGAGAGCCAGGCATCAAAGTCGGTAAGGAAGGAAGAGAAGGATTTATCAGGGGGGCGGTAGATGACTGCCACTCTGAGTGGTAGCAGGTTGAATAGCCGGATGGAGTGGGCTTCAAAGGATGAGAAACAGTGAGACTGCGGTAGGAGGAGGGGTTGGAAACTACAGGAGGGCAAGAGTAGTAACCCAACGCCTCCACCGAGGCCAACTGGGCGGGGATTGTGTGAGAAGAGGTAACCACCATGGCAAAGGGCTGCGATTGAGGCAGAGTCATCCGGGGAGATCCAGGTTTTGGTTAGGGCGAGCAGTTGAAGGGAGTGGGAGATGAAGAGATCGTGGGTGAAGGGCAGTTTGTTGCAGACTGAGTGGGCATTCCACAAGGCGCAAGAGAAGGGGAGGGAAGAAGTGGGGGAGGAGGGGAATAGAGACGAGATTGGAGACGTCCCGGGATCATCCGCGTGGATAGGACGGGGACAGATGAGGGGGACCTGGATTAGGGTTAATGTCTCCCGCGGATAGTAGGAGGAGGAGCAAGAGAGAGTGGAGGAGGGAGGGGGAGGACGGGCGATGAAGACGGGGTGCACTTAGGAGGAATGGGGATGGGTTAATAGCAGGAAGGAAGTGTTGAAGGTTGAGAGCTAGGATGGAGGAGGGGGATAAGAGGGATGGTGAGGTGGTGAGGGATGGGGGTGAAAAGGTTATTGCCGTGGCGGGCCAGGCGGGAGGGCAACGAGTTCCAATGGTGGACAGTGGGGGTGGGGAGGAGAAGAGATTAGGAAGGGACAGGGCAAGGAAGAGAATGTGGATAGGAGCCATACTTAGTGACTGAGGTGTAGCAGGTGACTGTGTGGTGACTAAGGTGTTAAGCAGATAGACAGAATGGAGAGCTGGGTTGGAGGTTTGGAATTGATGGACTGGTAAGATAATAGTTGACAAGCTAGCAGTAGGCAGGCAGGTAAGTCAATGGAAGAGAGGCTCGCAGGCAGGCAGGCGAGCAGGTAAGTCAATGGTTGACACGGTAGCAGCAGGCAGGCAGGTAAGTCAATGGTTGACAAGGTAGCAGCAGACAAGTAGGCTGGAGCAGATGGACTGGAACACTGGAGCAAGCATGGGAAGCTGGATCGGTGGACTGGAACAAGCTGGGATCGGGCGGACTGGGATGAGCTTGGAGCAGGCGGATCAGGCGGACTGGAACACACTAGAGGATTTGGACTGGAACAAGCAGGGTGGAGCAGATGGACTGGAACAAGCAAGGGGAAGCTGGATCATGCAGACTGGAACGAGCTTGGAGCAGGTGGATCAGGCAGATTGGAACACACTAGAGCATTTGGACCGGAACAAGCAGGCTGGCACAGATGGACTGGAACGAGCAAGGGGGAAGCTGGATCGGCGGACTGGAACAAGCTGGGAACAAGCTGGAGCAAGCTGGAACAAGCTGGGATTAGGCGGACCGGAACAAGCTGAGATCAGGCGGACCGGAACACGCTGGGATCAGGCGGACTGGAACACGCTGGGATCAGGCGGACTGGAACACGCTGGGGCATCTGACTGGAACAAGCTGGGATCAGGCGGACTGGAACACGCTGGGATCAGGCGGACTGGAACACGCTGGGGCATCTGGACTGGAACAAGCAGGCTGGAGCAGATGAACCGGAACATGTAGGCGGGAAGCTGGAGCCCCCGGTCTGGAGCGAGTAAGCAAGTAGGCAGAGAGAAGCTGGCTCGGGAAAGCTGGAGCAGCTGGGCTGGTCTCAGAGTGACCGAGCAGGGCTGCCCTCAAAGCAGCAGAGCAACCAGGCCGCCTGGGGAAGACTGCATCGCTGTACCGCCACGCGGCGGGAAGGGCAGCGTGGGTGTCGGGCTGCTGGGCCCGGGACCACAGGCCGCAGACGAGTTCCCTCCGACTCTACCTGGGTCACCCGGAACTCTCGGCCAACACGGTCCCGAGCAATTCCTGTCGGGGAGCGCGATGGCCGAGGGCGGGCTCTCGGACCAGGCGAAATCGGCTCGTGGGCTGTTGAGACCGTCTCGCAACCTGGACCCTGCAACCTGCCTCTCTCCCCCCACTCGGCTGCAGCGATCGGCACTCACCCTGGTTAAGCGAATCTGTGCTGGTGCAGTCGGCGGGTCCGTGGGTGTGCTGTGCCGCTCTGCCCTCCGCTCTCGCTCGGCTGCCGGCTCCGCTCCTCAGCGGCACGCTGGCAGTTGGGCCAGGGTCACCAATGGTCGATGGGTCCATGTAGGCTGCAGACTCGCCCTCCGGGCCACCCTGGACCTCCGGGGCTCGCTCGGATCGGTACCAGCCTGCCAGGCCTGAATCCGGCTTGAATCCGGTCTGCTCCAGACCGTTCCGCCGCGCACGAGGCTCCTTCTCCAGGTGGGCAGAGAGGCCCGGGGAACAGGTTCCCAGGAAAGGCCGAGGACATGGGGCCTCTGGGCCCTACGGACCAGAAGGCCCGGAAGGGCTGTGTGCAGCCCAGTCCAGCCTCAGGGAGCAGAGAAAGGCGCCCTGTGGACCGCAGGGCTCAGCGTCTCCGAGATGAAGAGGTAACAAGTACCCCCTCCATGACCCAGCGGTTTCCGGAAAGGGAGCCTGAAGAACATGGAGGGGGGAGGTGGATAGGGAGGGCCTTGGGCCTCCAGACGGTGGAAGGAGAGGAGCCAATGGCGGTACACCAGGAGCTTCAGCCGGGTCCGGGCTTACAGGACTATGATAGTGATTGGTCCGAGGAGGAGGAGGAAGACGGGGAGGATGGTGTACGGTCGGTGAGTGAAGGACCGGGGCACCTGGCTGAAGAAGTGGTACAAAGGGTGCAAATGATTAAAGCCCTGGAGAAAGACATAGAGGAGCAGGGGAAACGGCTGAAGATGGCAAAAGCCATGGCTAGGCTGGCCCCGGGAGACAATCGGGACATTTACAAGAAAGAGGAGGCTCGATTGTTAAAACAGCTTCAACACAAAGAAAAGACTTTGGTTTCATTAAAGAAGAATACTGATAATCCCTTAAGGGAAATATATATAAACCAGGAGAGAATGGCACAAGGCACAGCAAAATCTCAGAGTCAGGTTTCCCCAGTATGTACAGCAGAACTCTTTCAACAACAACAGTGTGTGAGGGAGGACTTGCCAGCTACAAACACTGGATATACACTGCAATTTATGAAGGGCTTGGCAAACAGATTCTGGTGCACTTACTGTGATGGCTGCTTCTGGTAATGAGAGGGGAGGAGGCAGCTGGGAGTCCATAATATCTCTGAAGCCTACAAGGACAAAGAAAGAGCTTCAAAAGGCTCCTAACCATTTGCAGACTATGGAAACCAGAGATAGAGACTTTTTCATACAAGAGCTCCAGACAAGTGTTCCTAGTCTTGCAGAGAGAAGGTTTCCTGAAGAAGGCAGGACAAGAGAAGGTAAAAAGGACAGTTTTACTCCAGTTGAAGGTGCATTCGTGGAAGAAATGTTGCCATCAGAAGGGCTCTGCTTGCACACACAGGCAGGGTTGCCAGGTGGAAAATTTTTTTCCAGCCCAAAAAACAGCCCAAAACCCGCCCAAACACAAACCCCGCCCCTGACACCCCCACCCCTGCGTCATCACCCCCGCCCCCGCCGTCATCAACCCCGCCCTGCCGTCACCGGCCCCGCCTCCCCGTCACCGGCCCCGCCTCCCACGTCACGGCCCCGCCTCCCTGTCATCGGCCCCGCCTCCACGACACTAACCCCGCCCAAAATGTCACTAACCCCGCCCAAAAACGTCACTAACCCCGCCCCCCGCGGCCGAAAAAACCGCCCTGAAGCCCAAAAAACAGCCCAAAAAACCGCAACCCGCCGCGGGCAAAACTTTCCCGCGGCGGGTCGCGGAAAACCGCCCAATTGGGCGGTAAAACCGCCCACCTGGCAACACTGCACACAGGTGCACTCTGCAGGCTCCCTGAGTGCAGGAACTGTTGCTAAGTTACAAGGAGTAGTTGCAGCTGGGCAAGCAGGCTCTGGGGAATCCTGCCTTCAAGAGCTGGAAAGACAGGAGGTTTCTGCCAATCAGGAGGAAGCAAGGGGAAGTTCCTCTCTTAACACAGTGACTGGTCTCCTGCGGGACCCTCCTGAGCAGGATGTAACAGAAAGCCAGCTGGGAGCAGAGGAGTCTGAGCAGCAGGATATTCAGAGGGAGCAGCAGTGCAAGGTTTCTTCTGAACAGAAAAGCGGGGATCTCCCCTGTGGACAAAATCTGGAGAACAGTGACAGTCTAGTAAATGGTTTCAGTTTGGACTTGGGGGGGGGGGGGGGGGGGAAGGCTGCTTTGGATGGGCAGGGTGGGGGATTGGTAAGAGAAGAGGGACAGAATGGGTGTACTTTGGAAACTATGGAGGTGGCGGTCTGTGATCAGAGGAGGGGGAAGGAAGGGAGGGGGGGGGTGCCAGGGCAGGCTGCAGAAGGTAGGGTGGGTGGGGGGTGGGGACAGCTCAGAAGGGGCAGTTGGAGAAGAGGATGGGTCTGGATGGTCAGGACGGTTCCAGGTCATGGAAGAGCGGGGGTGGGGAGGGGAAGAGGTCGGTATCTTTTGCGGCTGTGGTGAGGGGGAGGTTAGTTTTTGCGGGTAGGAGGGGAACGGGTTTGGGGAAGGAGGGAGGGGGCAGATCCCCAAACGCCGGAATGTTGTTCAGCTCAGATGGGTGGGGGAGGAGGGTATGCCATCCCAGGATAAGGTTTTGCAGTTGGTACTAGGGCTAGGGTTTATTCCAGAAGATTTGTATGCTTGTATCCACCCGGCTAACATCCCGGAATATGGAGGTGTTTTGGGAAAAGTACGAAGAAGTTCGAGGGAGGGGGGAATGGAGAAATTATAGGGTGATTCCGATAAGCAGACCCGATCTGATGCAGGTGACCCTTTTAGTCCAGAATGAGTCCATCTCAGGGGCGGACCTGGCCTTCTGGGTTCAGCGGTATGCTGAGTTGAGAACTCCACTAACCAAGCTCCCGGATCCAAGTAGAGTATGGGCAGGGGGGTGGGGGGCTTTAGTCAGGCTTAAACAGGTGGGTCAGGTGGTCCAGCATATTCCCTCGGCAGCTTTTATCGGGAGAGATAGGATCCTGTGTTTCTATAAAGGACAGCCAAGACAATGTTTTAGGTGTGGGTCTTTCCACCACTTTAGCATGTCCTGCCCGGTACAGCAGTGTGCAAAGTGTGGGTCTAAGGATCATCTTTCGGAAGAATGTTCCTCTATCCGGTGCAATCTTTGTGGGGATCTGGGGCATGCCTTTCGGGAGGAGGAGATTGAGGAAGGTGGGGGAGGGGAGGGTGGGGGAGTTCTGGGGGGGGGGGGGGATGAAGGGAAGAGGAAATTAGAGGTGGAACAGGGGGAGGGTGTTAGGTGTAAGAAGAAGGGGGGAAGGTCCGGATGGTACGGATTGGGAATGAAGGAGGGGGGGTTGGAAGTAGAGGGAGTGGAGAAGAGTGGGCAGGAGAGGGAGAAGGGATTAAGAGGCGGTCTGATAGGATCAGATCTAGACAGGAACAGGGTAAAAGGGGTGATGGGAATGAGGTAAGGGGGGTGGGGGGCAGGGGAGCAGCTCAGAGATAGGGAGCAAGTAGGGGAGGGGGGTGGGGGCCTTCTTTTGTGAGAGGGGAGATGGTGGTTTGGATGACTCTAAGAAGAAGAAGGGGAGGAAGAAAGGAGGGGGGAGGGGGAAGGGAAGGATAAGGGTTTTAAACTTGGTGTTCGGGATTGGGCGGAGGAAGGAAGGGATTTTGCAGAAGGGGTTCAGGGTGTTGGTAGTGGGTTGCTGCAGAGGGCAGATAGGCAGGAAGGAGGTGAGCAGAGGACACCTTCTACTCAATGATGGTAATGCCAGGAATTGTTTTTTGTTTGCCACGTTGAATGTGGCGAGTATGGCTTCCCAGAGGGCGCAATGTTTGGCCTTTGATGGCCTCTCTAAGATACAGGCAGACTGTATTCTGCTTCAGGAAACACGGCTACAAACACTAGAAGCGATTAGGCGGGCACAATGGGCCTGGAGATGGGGACCTTCGGTTTGGGGTTTGGCAGGAGAAAGGTATGGGGGGGTAGGGATCTTATTTAAAACACAATGTAGATATTCAAAAAGTGATAGAGTTAGGTAAAGGGAGGTGTTTGGTGGTAGATGTGTTGTGGCACGGGGTGGCATTGCGGATTATTAATATCTACAGGCCTCAAAGTAAGAAGGAACATTCCTTGTTGTTTGGGAAAATTAAACCTTATCTCTATACAGCACGTCAGGTGGTATGGGAGGGATTTTAATACTATTTGAAGGAGGCAGGATAGTGGGGGGAGGACAGTGCAGGTGAGGTATGATGGGGTACATTTGGCTGGGATAATGAAAGGGGCCGGGCTGGTTGATGTACACATAGAACATTCCCCTGAGGTAGAGGGTTTCACTTTTTCACGGGGTCAGTGTAAGAGTAGGATAGATAGATTTTTGGTTCAGGAAGGGGCATGCGGGCGGGGCCCCAGATTAGTGGACGTAGACTTCTCGGACCATAAGCTGGTGTTAATTGCGGTAGGGGGTTGGGCAGGGCATAGGCCAGGAAGGGGTTTATGGCGGCTCAACCTTAAATGGGTAATGGATATGAGAATGCAGGAGGAGTATCGGGCCTTCTTGGAGGATCAGCTCTCCATCCAGGGTATTTTCCCTCTATTGGAGAATGGTGGGAGGTAATCAAAAAGCGCACGAGGAGGTTTTTTACCCAACAGGCAAGAAGGGAAGGACGGGAAAGGACGAGGTTAGGAACGGCACTTAAGAAACGCAGGGATTATTTACTCTCCACAGGGGGTAGGCGGGAGGATATCCTGGAACTGCAAGTGCAGTTAGAGAAGGTCCAATACGACAGGTATGCCTCCTTGCTTTATGAACGTGATTTCAGGAAATTGATTAGTCCTGATCCGTTTGTCTGCTGTAAGGAACGGAGGGAGCGTAGGGTAGTGGGAGGGTTAAGGGACGCAAGGGGGGTAGTGCAGGTTTCGAAGGAGGGGATTTTGAAGGTAGTAGGAGAACATTTTGCACGTTTTTTTTCGGGAGGACACTTGGATAAGGAGGTGACGGGACACCAGGGGTGGGAAAGGGAGGGCCCCATCTCCAGGCCCTGTTGCATCCCTGGACACTGGGGGAAGTGGAGGAGGCCATCGGAGCCTTACGGAAAAGAACGGCTCCAGGGCCGGATGGCCTCACGGCTGAATATTACCAAACTTTTAAGGTCCATCTGGCTCCGATTCTGTTGCAGGTCTGGGAAGCCGCACGACAGCAGGGGATTTTGCCCCGATCTCTGACAGAGGCAGCATTAGTTTTGCTTAGTAAAGGGAAAGATCCTGGGTCCCTGTTGAACTGGCGTCCTATCACCTTGTTGAATGGGGACAGGAAAATTTTTGCACACATGCTCTTAAAAAGGATGAAGTCAGTGGTACAGGAAGTGGTGGCAGTTTCACAGCAATGTGGGGTTAAGGGGAGGGGGGGTTGGAGGCGGCTGCATGGGTTAGGGAGGGTCTAGAGCACAGCCGGAGGGAGGGAAACGGGAGGCTGGTGGTAGCTTTACACCAAGATAGGGTACAATGGTTTTTTCTTTGGAGGTTGTTACAGCACTATGGATTTCCAAGGGATTGGGTGGCACAGTTACGGTTACTTTACACCGGGGCCAGTTGTTTTCCTCTGGTAAATGGTTGGAAAGGGAAGAATTTTGGGGTCACAGCAGGGGTTCGGCAAGGGTGTCCCCTAAGTCCTCTGTTATACAACTTCGCAATATATCCCTTTGTTAGGCATTTAGAGCAGGAAGGGAGGGAGGGATTTCAGGGGATGGAGGTGAGTATGGGGTGTCATTTGAGGGTGGTAGCCTACGCAGATGACATCACAGTGTGGGTGGCGGATCCAAGGGAGGGGGAGAAGTTGCAGGAGTTGATTTCCAGTTACTCACGGGCCTCGGGGTCACTGATTAATTTCCAGAAAAGTCAGAGTTTATGGGTGGGTCCACCAGGGCTGGCATTTGCTTTGGGAGGGGGGTTTCCGGCCGCAATTGCCAGAATGAGAGTGTTAGGGGTGTATTTTGATCAAGGAGATTATGCATCTTTTAACTGGCATCGGTGCATCCAGGCAGCTAAAGTCAAGGTGGACAGATGGAAAGGCTGGAGGATGACGATGGCTGACCGGGTTCAGCTGATTAAGAGACACCTGGTGCCCATGTTCCTGTTTCTAAGTTATATTTGTTTGGTGCCAGCATACTGTTATACTACCCTGTATAGTGTGTTTTTCCAATTACTGTGGGGGAAGCAGCTGAACCCGGTTAAATGGAACATTACATACTTACCCCGTAAGGATGGCGGGGTGGGAATGGTGAGCCCAGTGTTATTTTTCAGTTCCCTGTTCCTTCAGTTTAATTTGGGACGGTTGGTGGGTAGAGACCCGCCAGGGTGGGCACAAAGTGTCTTGTTATGGTGGGAGAGATTTTGGATTCCATGGCGGATGGAGGGAAGGGTGGCGGCTTTAAAGAAGGGGGCACCCATGCAGGTAGGGTACTATTGGATGTTGGTTCGGTTGGTAAGAGTCTGGAGGATCACGGTGGAGGAAATTAAGGCAGGGAGGTATGGGTGGAAAGGGTGCGGGCCCAGGCCTTTTCAGCACCCCTGACACTCCGAGATGCACCTGGGTCGGTGCTGCGGCAGGGCTTGCTATTGGTTACATCGAGGCGGATTCCGCCTAAGTACAGGGACATTGCTTGGCTGTCCTTTCATGGGAAATTGTATGTGAGAGGAAATCTCAACTATAGGACTATGCAGGATCGGGATTGTCCAAGGGGGGAATGTGTGGGTAAGGAAAAAACAATGGACCATTTTTTGCGGGATTGCCCCTATTCAAGGACCGTGGGGGATAGAGTGGCATCGCTCTTGCAAATTTCTAGCTTCCGGTCGTACTCATATGCTGATTGGGTCTATGGGCGGCAGCAGCGAAGTGGGGGTTTGGATCCGGTGACGGAGTTTATCATTTCAGTAATACTCAGGTTTTACCTTTGGATGGCTCGGTGTGGGGTGTCCTGCACCAGGATTACAGGTCAGCTGAACAGGTTAGTTGGGACATAATTAGGGGAGTTCAGGAGGTGGCTAAATGGGAACGGGTGACGGAAGGGTTACAGAAGGTAAATGTGTGGTGGAAACATGTTCGTTTGAAACCTCCATAGGGGAGATTTGGTATAGGGTGGGGGGTTTTAAGGGGGGGGTTAGTTGGCTTTGTGTAGGTGTATAGGGTCTAAGAGATATGTGATTTCTTTATTGCTTGTACATACTTATGTTGAAGTATTGTTTTGCGTTTCTTTTAATAAAAGAGTTCTCCAAGTATCCACCAGTCTTCTCCGTGAAAAAATACTTCCTGACATTTTTCTTGAGTCTGCGCCCTTCAACCTCATTTCATGTCCTCTAGTTTTACCGCCTTTCCATCTCCGGAAAAGGTTCATTTGCGGATTAATACTTTTCAAATATTTGGACGTTAGTATCATATCACCCCTGTTTCTCCTTTCCTCCAGGGTATACACATTCAGGTCAGCAAGTCTCTCCTCAAATGTCTTGTAACGCAAATCCCATACCATTCTCGTAGCATGGAATAAACACAAAGGAATCCTGTTTGGAAAGAATGGATCCGCGGAATCTTAGCGGAGATTAGGTGGCGATGCTGGTAATTGGGAAGCGAAACTGGTGCTGGGCAGACTTCTATGGTCTGTGCCCTGATCGTGACTGAATAGATATGGATGGGCTGGAGTGTAAATTTTAAGGGGTTTCGACATTAGCTTCAGAACTTAGTACAAGAACAGTGCTGGGCAGACTTCTACGGTCTGTGCCCTGAGAATGGCAAGGACAAATCAAACTCGGGTATAAAGTATCACATAC
This sequence comes from Microcaecilia unicolor, assembly GCF_901765095.1. NCBI lineage: Eukaryota > Metazoa > Chordata > Amphibia > Gymnophiona > Siphonopidae > Microcaecilia > Microcaecilia unicolor. The sequence continues at coordinate 55,711,374 of NC_044044.1, read as the reverse complement.
CATGCAAAATGACTTTATCTTGTTGGGCAGACTGGATGGAAGTACAGGTCTTTATCTGCCACATAAGCACCGCCATACTGGGAAAAGACCAAGGGTCTATCAAGCCCAGCATCCTGTGTCCGACAGCGGCCAATCCAGGCAACCCCCCCCCCAATTTTTTTAATAATGTTCAATGGACTTTTCCTTCAGGAATCTGTCCAAACCCCCCTTAAACTCCGTAAGGCCCTCCTTATCCCCGCTTTGCATTTGGCTTGGCATTCCTTATGTTTCATCTTATTATTTTCAGTTGGTTCCCTTCTCCATTTTCTGGGATAGTTTTTTTGGCTCTAATGGCTTCCTTTACCTTACTGTTTAGCCCCACCGGCTGACGTTTGGTCTTTTTTTCCTCTTTTTCTAATAAGCGGAATATATTTGTCCTATACCTCTAGGATGGTGTTTTTGAACAGCATCCATGCCTGATGCAAGTTTTTTACCCTGTGAGCTGCTCCTTTCAGTCTTTTTTTACTATGTTACTATATTATATTAAAATTAAAAGAAAAATATAGGGGCCCTTTTACTAAGGCGTGTAGGCGCCTATGCGCATCCAATGCGCGTCAATTTGGAACTACTGCCCGGCTACTGCGTGCCCCAAGTGGTAATTCCATTTTTTTACGTGTGTCCAATATGCGCGGCAGAAAATATTTTTTATTTTCTACCGCGTGGTGCTAAGCAGGCGGTAATCAGCAATGTACACGTGCTGATGATTACAGCCCGGTTAACGCATGAGACCTTACCACTAAGTCAATGGGTGGTGGTAAGGTCTCAGGCACAAAATGGATGCATGCCAATTTTTATTTTACTGCATGTCCATTTTCGGCCAAAAAAAGGCCTTTTTTGCAGACCTGCACATGTCCAATATACGCACCTACAACAGCACAGGCCATTTTTTGGTGCACCTTAGTAAAAGGACCCCATAGTGAGAGTTTTCTGAACAGATACTTTCAGGATTAATCACTATTTTTTACCCATTGTGTGACCATTAGCGCGTGAGCCCCTCCATCACCTGCATGGGCTGAAGAGCTACTCGTGCTAATTGGTTAGCTTGCGGCAATGTAGCTGTACTAACATACTGGAGAACACACCTACTCTCCGCCCCGACCCAGTGCTAAAAATGAAATCTATTTTTAGTGTGTGGGAAGCATACGCTGATGCCAGAATTAGTGTGGGATGCCTGAGCGTGCCCACGGTAAAGCATTTTAAGCTGCAATTAGTATACATTAATGCTTACCATAGCTTAGTAAAATGACCTCTAAATTAATTAGCTCCACAAATAAGTAGCATGCTTGAGCTAACCACAATAAAAGGTGATAAGGAAAATACCAAGGAAAATAAAGGTTATTTCTTCAAAATGGTGGTAAATGTTAAATAAATACATAAAGAAATAAAATAATTGCATGGACAATAAAAAGGAACTTAAGTGGGAGCCAGAAGGAAAAGGATAACAAAAGAAGGAATGAGAGCCGGAACTATAGAGAGATACAAGTTGACCACCTGAGCAGGAATATTAGGTCATCCATGGGGTAGCTGAAATAACCAGGTTTAGAGATGGGAAGGGAAGGGAAGGGAATGGGACTTGATATACCACCTTTCTGTGTTTTTTTGCAACTACATTCAAAGCAGTTTACATAGTATATACAGGTACGTATTTGTACCTGAGGCAATGGAGGGTTAAGTAACTTGCCCAGAGTCACAAGGAGCTGCAGTGGGAATTGAACCCAGTTCCCCAGGATCAAAGTCCACTACACTAACCACTAGGCTACTCCTTCACTTTGAATTTATTAAGCAACAGTTCAGTATGAATATAGTCTGGGAAGAAATTCCATAACAGAGGGCTAAGAAGCTAAAAGCTGTGGTATGGGTGGTATGAAACCAGATTTGAAAAGGTGGCAGATAGGTCCAAATGAAAGCCTGTGATGAATGATGGGAACAATTTAGAGTATAGGGAATAATAAAAGAAGAAAGGCCAGTTCTGTTGGAAAGTGAATCTTAAACAAGTAAGATTTTGTACTTGGGCCTTGCAGAGACCTGAAACCAGTGTTCTTTGGTTATTAAAGGAAAGACATGGTTACAAGAACATAAGGTCCTTCAAGCCCAGTATTCTGTTTCTAGCAGTGGCCAATCCAGGTCACAAGTACCTGGCAAGATCCCAAAAGAGTAAAACAGATTTTATGCTGCTTATCTTAAAAATAAGCAGTGGATTCTTCCAAGTCCATCTTAATAATGGCTTATATGGACTTTTCTTTTAGGAAATTATCCAAACCTTTTTAAAACCTTGCTAAGCTAACAGTTTTTGCTACTTTCTCTGGCAATAATTCCAGAGTTTAATTAGACATTGAGAGAAGAAATATTCTCTTTGATTTGTATTAAATTTACTATTAGTAGCTTCATTGCGTGCCCCCTAATCCTTGTATTTTTGGAAAGGGTAAAATAAGCGATTCATGCCTACCCATTCCACTCCACTCAGTATTTTAGAGACCTCTATCATATCTCCTCTCAGTCATGTCTTCTCCAAGCTGAAAAGCCCTAGCCAGCTTAGCCTTTCCTCATAGGGAAGATGTCCCATCCGCTTTATCATTTCCGTCGCCCTTCTCTGTACCTTTTCTAATTCTGCTATATCTTTTTTGAGATGCGGTGACAGGAATTGCACACAGTATTCGAGGTGCAGTCACACCATGGAGCGATACAAAGGCATTATAATAGTCTGTTTCCTTTCCTAACATTCTGTTTTGCTTTCTTAGCTGCAGCCACGCATTGAAGAGAGGGTTTCAACGTATCATCAATGATGACACCTAGATCCCTTTCCTGGTCGGTGACTCCTAATGTGGAACCTTGCATCATGTAGCTATAATTTGGGTTCCTCTTTCCTACATGCGTCGCTTTGCACTTGCTCATATTAAATGTCTTCTGCCATTTGGATGCCCAGTCTCCCAGTCCCTTGTGATTTAACAACTTTGTATAACTTTGCGTCATTGGTAAATTTAATTACCTCACTAGCTATTCCCATCTCTAGATCATTTATAAATATGTGAAAAAGCAGTGGTCCCAGCACAGAACCCTGGGGAACCCTATTACCTACCCTTCTCCATTGAGAATACTGAACATTTAATCCTACTCTCCATAGGCGGTCGGTGGCCCAACTGTTTGGGGAGGCTAAAGGGGGTGGGGTTAGGGGTGGGGCCAGGGGTGGAGCTTAAATCCATAATTGTCTGATCACACACAGAAAAAAAAAAAAAAAATAAATGTTACAATTAATACCTTTTATTAAATTTAGATATTAGTTATGTATCATATGTCAAAGAATAAAGTGGTTGCTCAAAGCATATACTAACCACAATCGCTCAACTCCAAAACACTATGCACAACTTTGTGCAAAAACACACTCTGAACCTTACTGTACATAAATATTACACTGGGCAGAACCTAATACACCAATATACCACCCATACGGAAAATGCAGACCGTCAACAATATTGAAACAAGGGATCATAATATCACAATTCTCATGTAGAGCCACAAAACATCCTAATTCATGTTTAATGTGGGATAAAATGTCATAAATAAGTAAATAAACTTTTAATGTTGAACACCTAATTCTCAAAGTGGACATATTCCAAACAGTATAATGAAAATAAAATGATCTTTTCTACCTTTGTTGTCTGGTGACTTTGTTTTTCTGATCATGCTGGCCCAGTATCCGATTCTGCTGCTATCTGTCCTCTTAACTCCGTTTCCAGGGCTTCCTTTCCATTTATTTGTTTACTTTCCGCCTTTCTTCTTCATTTCTTGTCCTACATCCGTACGTAAAAGCTGGGTCCTCCGCAAACTTGACTGTCCAGTGGATCCAGCTTTTGCCTATTTTCTTCATCCATGTGCAGTTTTTCTACTCTCTTCCTTTTCCGTCATCTCATCTCCTTCCTCACTCCTCCCTCCCCCTCCATGTCCAGCAACCCTCCTCTCCCCTCCATCCACCCATGTCCAGCAACCCTCCTCTCCCCTCCATCCACCCATGTCCAGCAACCCTCCTCTCCCCTTCATCCACCATGTCCTGCAACCCTCCTCTCCTCTGCCCTCTCCTCTCCCCTTCATCCACCATGTGCAGCAACCCTCCTCTCCCCTTCCCTCCATCCACCCATGTCCAGCAACCCTCCTCTCCCCTGCCCTCTCCTCTCCCCTTCCACCATGTGCAGCACCCTCCTCTCCCCTTCCCTCCATCCACCCACCCACCCATGTCCAGCAACCCTCCTCTCCCCTTCCCTCCAACCACCCATGTCCAGCAACCCTCCTCTCCCCTGCCCTCTCCTCTCCCCTTCTTCCACCATGTGCAGCAACCCTCCTCTCATCTCCCGTCTGCCCTCGTTTCCTTCCTCCCCCCCCCCCCGCCGTACCTTTAAATATTATATTTTTGCTGGAGTCGCAGGCAGCGCCTGCATTGAAGGCATCAGCAGGCTCGCGGTTCCAGCAGCCTTCCCTCGCAAGTCGGATGATGGCTCCGCCCTCTTCTGACGTATTTCCTGTTTCTATGAGGGCGGAGCCATCATCCGACTTGCGAGGGAAGGCTGCTGGAACCGCGATGAGCCTGCTGATGCCTTCAATGCAGGCGCTGCCCGCGACTCCAGCAAAAATATAATAAAGGTACGGGGGGCGGCGGCGGGGGGCGGGGCAGTGGCGGGCTGGGGAGGCTTAGCCTCCCCAAGCCTCTTATACGGGGCGCCTATGCTACTCTGTTTTCTATCTTTTAACCAGTTTTTAATCCACAATAGAACACTATCTCCTATCCCATGACTTTCTAATTTCCCCAGGAGTCATTCATGATGTATTTTGTCAAATGCCTTTTGAAAATCCAGATTCACAATATCAACCTGCTTACCTTTATCTACTTGTTTATTCACCCTTTCAAAGAAATGTAGTAGATCACTGAGGCAAGATTTCCCTTCACTAAATACATGTTGGCTTTATCTCATTAATCCATGCCTATGTATATCCTCTTTAATTTTGTTCTTTATAATAGTCTCTACCATTTTGCGCAGCACTGATGTCAGGCTCACCAGTCTACAATTTCCTGGATCACCTCTGGAATCTTTTTGAAAAGTTGGCGTTACATTGGCCACCCTCCAATCTTCTGGTACCATGCTTGATTTTAAAGATAAATTACGCATTACTAACAATAGTTCTGCAAGTTCATTTTTCAATTTTATCAGTACTCTGGGATATATACCTTCCCGTTCAAGTGATTTGCTACTCTTCAGTTTGTCAAATTGCCCCATTACATCTTCCAGGTTTACAGAGCTTAGTTTTTGTTTCTCTGGCGCATCAGTACTGAATATCATTTCTGGCACTGGTATCTCTCCCACATCTTCCTCAGTGAAGACCAAAGCAAAGAATTCATTTAGTCTCTCCACTATGCCCCTTTTACCCCTCTGTCATCTAGCAGTCCCAACTGATTCTTTTTCCAGTTTCTTGGTTTTATTATGTCTTTCTGCTTCCAATGCAATCTTCTTTTCAAAGTCTCTCTTTCTACTTACAGCTGTAAACTGTATTAGCTGAATTTTCTTAATAAATTTTAGTAAAAGACCAGCATAAAGAAAGTTACAATAATCAATTGAGTGATGGCAGTGACAACAGTAAGATATAAAAGGAATTAGTAGTATTTTACAACCAACTCTGCCAATGTGTAACCTTTTGTAAAATATGTATAAGGATGTGCAGGACTGCACATATGTGTGTCACCATGCACAGCAGGAGCAGTTATTTTGCAAATATACATTTTGAAAAAATGAGCAGTACGTGGAATCAGTGATTTCACAACATTTATGTGTAAGTGATGCTGCTTCCACGTGTAGCTGTCCCATTTTACAAATCTAGATGCACTTGGATTCATTTCTTCCGTGCACACTCTCTAGGGCTTTAAAATCGCTTCAGTTTCACCAACTGAACTCACAGCTGTTTCCTGTCACTCTTGCTTCCATAGCGGGAGTGGTTGTTGACATCATCAGGAGGTGGTGATAGTAACCAGCCCACCTCTAAGGCGTCGGAATCCTCCCTGTGCTGTGAAATTTGAACTAAGCAATTTGGATTCTCTTCTTCCCTGCACACTCTCTACAGCTTTAAAATGTGAAGCAGTTTCGCTGACTGAACTCACAGCTGTTTCCTGTCACTCGTGTTTCCATAGCAGGAGCGGTTGCTGACATCAGCAGGAGGTGGCCCACCTCTGAGGCATTGTGCCTCAGGCTTCATGCCCAAAGGGCATGCCTAAGGGGCGTGTCCCTATATGCAGCACTTTGTTGGCATTTGGAGGCCTCTCATCATTGCTATTTCTCTACATTCTCACCCTTTAGGTCTGTTATCATTATTCTAGCTGAATAATAAAATCACAGCTGCCTCTTTTTTATTTTGTTTTCATTATGCTTATCACATATTTGCTTTCGCACAGACGTTGAATGCATGTTTAAAAGTATTCCTTAAAGAATGCTAAGAGTCCTGCTGTATTGTTTAATTTCTTTTCTCATTTTATCTAGACACTTAATTCATTCTACTAATAGGTTTGATTCCTATTTTGCTATCCCAGTGATATATTCTACAAGATATTATTATCCTTATTGGCTACCAACTTATCAACAAAGGAATCCCTCTGGTTTTGTTCCTAGCTATTTGAATCACAAGGATCTGAACATTGTGCCTTCTACTAAACATCATACTAAAAAGGCTCCAAACTTTATAATAAATGCCACTTGATTAAAGTCCACACTGTCGAGAACTATACTTGTTCGTATTTTTCTGTAGGTTATGTCAATGCTCGATTGGTTGTTAACAAAGCTGTAATTATTAAAGATTGGATAACTGATGCTCAATTTGATTTTGTTATAATCTCTGAAACTTGGCTACACGCAAAAGATGATCCTATTTATTCTTGATGTATGCCTACCCAGTTATTCTGTTCTTCATTTCCCTAGAGCTAAAAAAAGGGGAAGTGGTTTAGCTATCATCTATAAATATTTATTTGAGGTCAAAATGATCTCTGAATTGCAATCTCTTAATCTGGAAATTGCTACTGTACCTTGCGATTCTTTATTTAAAACTATCTGCCATCTAATGTTATATCATCCTCCTAATTGTTGGAACTTAGTTGAGGCTGATCTTACCGAATTCATCTCCAATACATGTATTAATAATAATATCAATATGGTTGGAGATATTAATTTACATCTTGAAAACCAACCAATACACCAAGAATTTCCTAGAATTTCTTCATGTTTGGCAATTCTCGCTTTTCAATGGAATATCCTCTCATGTTAAAAGGTATTCAATTAGATATATTAGCAATGAAATTTTCATTGGACCCAAATACCTTGGTCAGACCACAACAGCCTCTTTTTAAAATTGCACTGGAAGGAAACTGTCATTCCAAATTCCGAAATGTGTTACATTCCTTTAAAATTAGAGGTAAAATTGACCTTTTAAAATTCTAGTTCAATGAGTCATTCAGTGCATTACTTACCTCAAATCCTTCCCTGAATTTCATTCAGCAATGGAATGATACTTGTAAAGCAGCCCTTCATGTTATTGCACCTGTGACTCAAATCTCATCCAAAAAGATTACCTCCTTGGTTCAATGATGATCTTTTACAAGTGAAATGTAAATGTAGGAGACAGGAGATAATTTGGGCTAAGGCCAAATCCACTGAACAATGGATCACTTGGAAAAAACCTTTGGAAATCTACAAAGGTAAGATCTCCAAAGCAAAAACCTTCTACTATTTCAAATTCATTGGTGATACAGTAGTCAACCTGAGAACATTTTACTCATTAGTTAATAGTTTATTGGACACTCAACTAATAACCAATTCAACCAATCCCACACCTACTGGCTACTTATTTAAAACAGAAAATAGCTAAAATCAAACTAGAACTTAACAATACCCCTTCATCTATAGACTGTTTCCTCTATTTACATGATCCTTTACTGCCTCATTCTCAGCAGATGGAAACTGGTCCATTTTTCATCCAATCACTACTGATCAGGTCAATCACGTATTATGTAAATATGCAAATTCACATTGTCTGTTGATATGTGTCCTACTTATCTCCTCAAGTCAGCTCCTGATTTACATCTTACATCATTTTTTGTTACATTTGTACCCCGCACTTTCCCACTCATGGCAGGCTCAATGCGGCTTACATGGGGCAATGGAGGGTTAAGTGACTTGCCCAGAGTCACAAGGAGCTGCCTGTGCCTGAAGTAGGAATTGAACTCAGTTCCTCATTTCCCCAGGACCAAAGTCCACCACCCTAACCACTAGGCCACTCCTCCACTCGAATCTTACTTTGATGTCATCTCAAGGTTTCTTTCCCTCTGACAATGGCAATATTATTTTGACTCCTATATCTTAAAATATCCAAACTAGCTTAAGTTTAGTTAAAGTAATGGAAGGACTTGTCATGTGCCAACTTATGGGGTATCTCCATTAGGCTCCCTTACAGTACAGAAACTGTGCTTACCATCCTCTTAGATAACTTTAGGAGAGAAATAAGTTTTGGCAACAAAATATTGATACTTAAATTTGATCTATCTAGAGCCTTTGATACTGTTGATCATAATATTCTTTTAAATATTTTTGACTATTACGGAATCTGTGGAGTTGTCCTGAAATGTTTTTCTGGCTTACTACTACTACTACTTGACATTTCTATAGCGCTACTAGGGTTACGCAGCGCTGTACAATTTAACATAGAAGGACAGTCCCTGCTCAAAGGAGCTTACAATCTAAAGGACAAATGTAAGGTTAGGTGCCGAAAGCAACATTGAAGAGGTGGGCTTTGAGCAAGGATTTGAAGATGGGTAGGGAGAGGGCTTGGCGTAAGGGCTTGGCGTAAGGGCTTCTTAAGATCTAGGTCATATCAAGTCAAACAATCAGGTGTACTTTCTTCCACTTGGTCTCCTGGCTGTGGGGGTCCCTCAGGGTTCCCCTCTTTCCCCCATCTTGTTTCATATTATGATGATACCTCTTGGTCATCTTTTAAAAAACATGGTCTTTCAACATACATATTTGCTGATGATGTCACCGTTTATATCCCATTCTCTAAGGAATTACTTGACATAACTAACATGATTAGTCTAGGATAAAACTTATGGAATCATGGGCTTCTAATTTCAAACTAAAATTTAATGCGGATAAAAGTACGTTTCTAATTATAAGTAACCCTCACCATCCTATGAATCGTAGTAACTTTACTATTTAAGAACAAAACCTATTCCCTTGAGTCATCAATGAAAATCTTGGGAGTCACAATAGATCATTTCCTCACCGTTGAAAACCAAGTCTCTAAGAGTCTTTCACTGACTTTGGAAGCTAAAGAAACTGAGGCCATTTTTCTCTAAATCTGTCTTTCATACTTTGGTTCAATCCCTTGTCCTCACCAAATTTGACTATTGCAATTCCATCTACACTGGACTTAAAGCTGGTCTCAAAAAATTACAAAACTCAAAATGCTGCTGCTCGTCTTATATGTAGATCTCCTCGCTTCAACAAAGCCACTCCTCTTTTATATAAGCTATATTGGTTACCAATAAGAGATAGAATATCTTTCAAATTATGCATAGTCATTCACCAAATCCTGTTTGGTCAAGCCCCATCATACATGAATAATCTTATTGAATTACCCCCTCATAAATGCTGTTTCATCATCTAGAGAATAGCTTGTATTACATTTCCCTATCTGTAAGAATGTGATATATAACAATTCACTCTGCTAATTTCTCCTATTAAGGCACCAAAATTTGGAATTCTCTTCCTTAAATCAATCAAGTTTACAGATGATTACCTAACTTTTAGAAGTCTTCTAAAAACACTTTTCTTCAGTCTGGCCTGTCTGAATAGAAAGAACTCTAATTGAATTTAACCCACACCTTTTTCTTAATCTTGTTTTAGATCTAGTCCTGCTTAATTATGCTCTCACCTATCCACCCTTAATTATTTGTCTTTGAGATAGTCTAAATCCCTAGTTACCTACTGCACATGTATTAATTTGCTTCTTGAACTTATTGTAATTTTTATTATATTCTGTACATTATTATGTTTTATTTGCTTTATTGTTTGTAAGCCACATTGAACTTGAGTGTATTTTGGGCTAATGTGGGGTACAAATGTCATAAATAGCGAATGATACATACCTGTAGCAGGTGTTCTCCGAGGACAGCAGGCTGATTGTTCTCACGACTGGGTTGACGTCCATGGCAGCCCCCACCAACCGGAAGAAAACTTCGTGGGCGGTCCCGCACGCAGGGCACGCCCACCGCGTATGCGCGGCTGTCTTCCCGCCCGTGCGCAACCGTTCCCGCTCAGTTGAATGACAAGCAAAGGAATGAGTAAAACGCAACTCCAAAGGGGAGGAGGGAGGGTAGGTGAGAACAATCAGCCTGCTGTCCTCGGAGAACACCTGCTACAGGTATGTATCATTCGCTTTCTCCGAGGACAAGCATGCTGCTTGTTCTCACGACTGGGGTATCCCTAGCTCTCAGGCTCACTCAAAACAAGAAACCAGGTCAATTGAACCTCGCAACGGCGAGGGCATAGCAGAAATTGACCTACGAAGAACAACTAACTGAGAGTGCAGCCTGAACAGAATAAAATCGGGTCCTGGAGGGTGGAGTTGGATTCAAACCCCAAACAGATTCTGCAGCACCGACTGCCCGAACCGACTGTCGCGTCGGGTATCCTGCTGGAGGCAGTAATGTGATGTGAATGTGTGGACAGATGACCACGTCGCAGCCTTACAAATCTCTTCTGCGCCCTTGCTTCGGGAAGAAAGGCCTGAGTCGTCTGAGAATTCAGCAGCGCTCCTATGAATTCCAGAGATTGGACTGGCTGGAGATGGGACCGGGTAATTTATCACAAACCCCAGCAGCTCCAGAAGGTGAATAGTGCACTGCATGGACCGAAGAGCTCCTACCTCTGAGGTGCTCTTGACCAGCCAATCGTCGAGATATGGGAACACGTGCACCCCCAGCTTGCGTAGATACGCCGCAGCCACCACGAGACACTTCGTGAACACCCGTGGTGCCGAGGCGAGCCCAATGGGCAGCACACAATACTGAAAGTGCCGTGTCCCCAGATGGAATCAGAGATACTGTCTGTGAGCTGGCAGTATCGGGATGTGAGTGTAAGCGTCCTTTAAATCCAGGGAACATAGCCAATCGTCTTTCTGAATCATGGGTAGAAGGGTGACCAAGGAAAGCATCCTGAACTTCTCTTTGACCAGATATTTGTTCAGGCCTCTCAGGTCTAGGATAGGGCGCATCCCCCCCTGTTTTCTTTTCCACAAGGAAGTACCTGGAATAGAATCCCTGCCCTTCCTGCCCGGGTGGCACGGGCTCGACCGCATTGGCGCTGAGAAGGGCGGAGAGTTCCTCTGCAAGTACCTGCTTCTGATGGGAGCTGAAGGATTGGGCTCCTGGTGGGCAATTTGGCGGGGTGGAGATCAAATTCAGGGTGTATCTGCACCACACTATTTGGAGAACCCACTGGTCGGAGGTTACGAGAGGCCACCTTTGGTGAAAAACTTTGAACCTCCCCCCGACCGGCAGGTCGTCCGGTACGGGTACTTTGATGGCGGCTATGTTCCCATGGATCCAGTCAAAAGCCCGTCCCCTGCTTTTGCTGTGGAGGCGCAGGGGGCTGCTTAGGCGCACGCTGTTGATGGGAACGAGCGCGCTGGGACTGTCCCTGTGCCTGAGGAGGCCTTCGGGCCGGCTGGGTGTACCTGCGCTTGCTGTAGGCGTAGGGCGCAGCCTGCCGGGCCCGAGAAAAACGTCCATCTGCAGAGGTGGATGCTGAAGGCGCCTGGTGGGAGAGCTTGTCGAGAGCGGTTTCCCGCTGGTGTAGTTGGTCCACCAACTGCTCGACCTTCTCGCCAAAAATGTTATCTCCCCGGCAAGGGACATCTGCCAGTCATTGCTGGGTGCGGTTGTCCAGGTCAGAGGCACACAGCCATGAGAGTCTGCGCATCACTATACCTTGGGCCGCAGCTCGAGATGCCACATCACAGATGTCATAGATACCCCTGGACAGGAACTTTCTGCACGCCTTCAGCTGCCTGAGCACCTCCTGAAACGGCCTGGACTGCTCCGGGGGGAGCTTGTCGACCAGGAACGCCAGTTGCCTCACATTGTTCCGCATGTGAATGCTCGTGTAGAGCTGGTATGATTGGATGCGGGTCACGAGCATGGAAGATTGGTAGGCCTTCCTCCCAAACGAGTCCAGAGTGCAAGACTCCCACCCAGGGGGCACCGAGGCGGTATCCCTCGAACTCCGTGCTCTCTTGAGAGCAGAGTCCACGACCGCCGAGTCATGAGGCAATTGAGGCCGCATCAACTCTGGGTCTTAGTGGATCCTGTATTGGGACTCCGCTTTCTTGGGGATGGTGGGATTAGATAGTGGCTTCAGCCAGTTCCGAAGCAGTGTCTCCTTAAGGACATTGTGCAACGGCACCGTGGAAGACTCTCTAGGTGGTGATGGATAGTCGAGTCCTTCGAGCATCTCCGCCCTCGGCTCATCCACAGTAACCACAGGAAAGGGAATGCAAATAGACATATCCCTGACAAAGGAGGCAAAGGAGAGGCTCTCAGGGGGCGAGAGCTTCCTCTCCGGTGAAGGAGTGGGGTCGGAGGGAAGACTCATAGACTCCTCTGAGGAGAAATATCTGGGGTCCTCCTCCTCCCCCCACGAGGCCTCCTCCTCCTCGGTGTCGGACATGAGCTCTCTCAGCTCAGATCTCAACCTGGCCCATCTCGACTGCGAGGAACCACGTCCTCGATGATGGCGTCGAGCGGTGGACTCCCGCGCCGGCGGGGACGAAGCTCCCTCCATCGACGTCGACGGGGACTCCACCTGCGTGGCGGTCGACACCGGTGCCGCAAGCGGCGTCAGAGGCCTCGGCATCGGGCCGGAGCACACCGGCGCCTCCATCAACGGCGCCGTGCCAGCAGAGCCTGGCGCATCAGCCCTTCCAGAATTCCAGGAAGGATGGCTCGGAGGCACTCGTCAAGGCCCGCTGTCGGGAAAGGCAGGGGGGCCGGTGTGGGTGTCGGTGCCGGAAGCTGCTCAGGTCCAGGAGACGGTACCGAAGTACCCGCGGACTGACGCAGCGACACCTCTTCAACCGAGGGGGAACGCTCCTCCCAGCACTGCCGCTTCCTGGGCGTCGAGTCGTCCCTCGAAGTACCGGAGCTGGCAGTCCCGTGCACCGTGGGCGACCGATGACGGTGCTTCTTTGCTTTCTTTCGATGCCCGTCATCGGCGTTCGGCGGAAGAGACGAGGAGGAGGTGGAACCCCCCGGCCTCGAGGAATCGGATCCGACAGGGTTCGGTCCCGATGGCCCTGGGTAGAGGGAGTAGCCGGGGCAGACTGCCCGCGCGGCCGCTCACCCCCGCCGTCGCCGGCGGGCCAACGGTACCTGTACTCCTGGGGTCGGTGCCAGAGTCGGCGCCGATTTCGTTGACATCGGTACCGGTACCGAAGACCCGGTCGTCGACACCGATGCCGTCGAGGTCGACGTCGAAGGGCCGGCGCAAGTTCCAAAAAGACTGTCCCTTCCTTAAGCCGAGACACAAGGTGCACATCTTGGAATTATGCTCCGGGCCCAGGCACTGGAGGCACCAAGTGTGGGTATTGGTCTGCGAGATCTGCCGACCGCACCGGCCACACTTTTTGAATCCGCTCGGGACCTTCGAGGACATCGACGGAAAAATCGCGTCAGCGAGGTCAAAGTCGTCGATGGTGGCGGTGAAAGCACACCCGAAAAAGAAACGACCCGCGCGGCCAAAAGGCCGCGACGAAGTGCCCTCGCGGCTAAGAACGATGAGGACAACTCCTTTTTTTTTTTAAAGAAAAAAACACGCGAACGCATACGCGAAACAAAGAAAAAACCGCGGCTAGACCGCAATCCGGTTTCCGGGGCTGACAAAGAGAGAGACAGGTAACACGTCTCTCTCCAGCGCGGAATAGAAAAAAAACTGAGCAGGAACGGTCGCGCACGGGCGGGAAGACGGCCGCGCATGCACGGTGGGCGTGCCCTGCGTGCTGGACCACCCGCGAAGTTTTCTTCCGGTTGGTGGGGGCTGACGTGGACGTCAACCCAGTCGTGAGAACAAGCAGCCTGCTTGTCCTCGGAGAAAAATAAATACATGTAAATATTGTCAACTATGTAGTGAGACTGCAATTTTTCTTTTGTTTTCATTTTAGAAGCAGAAATAAATAACAGATGATTTTAGAGACTTATCCTTTAATCCCTTGTGTAAAGGCCTGGCTACAACGAGCACTTAATCTCTGCGTGCCTCTGAACTGATACTGGACAGGGAATTTTTTCACATATATGTGTAGTCTCTGTAAAATGGGAAATATACATGTTGATTTTTGTCCCACCCAAACCATGCCCAAATCTGTCCCATCACATCCTCTCAAGTCCCAGCTTAGTGTGGATCTCCACCTGTAAATAGCAGCTTTCTGAAATCACCATTTACACATGTATGTGATCTACAAGCATAAATGTCCCTATTTATACAAGAGAGAAGCTTCTGAAATAGGCAATGTTATTCCTCAGGCATGATTTGTCCTATGACTCCTTGTTCTCTTTCTCTTAAATTTCTCCTCTTTCTCTTCAGGCTTTCAAACTTTTCTGGTTTTTTTTTGTGCCTTTAGCATTTTTTTTCCAAGTTTCAAGTTTATATGTTACTTAGAGGGAAATAATCGAACGGCGCCGGCCAAATAGATGGCCGGCCATTGCTATGGCCGGCGTCACGAACGGAGGAGCAAACCGTATTTTCGAAACGAGATGGCTGGGGTTAGTGACCACTGGGGGGAGTATGGGGAGGTCATCCCCGATTCCCTCCGGTGGTCATCTGGTCAGTTAGGGCACTTTTAGGGGACTTGGTCATGAAAACAAAGGGTCCAAAAAAGTGCCCTAAATGCTCGCTAAAAACAGCTATTTTTTTTGTTTATCGGCGAAAGCCAGCAATTTCTGTTCGGCCGATAACCACGCCCCAGTCCCACCTTCACCACGCCTCCGACACACCCCTGTCAACTTTGGTCGTTTCCGCGATGGAGTGCAGTTAAAGGTGGCCAAAATCAGCTTTCGATTATACCAATTTGGCCGGTTTTAGGATGTGGCCGGCCATCTCCCGATTTGTGTCGGAAGATCGCCGGCGATCTCTTTATAAAATAAGCAGGCTAATATACTTCCTTTCGCAAATACATCTAGATGGTTTACAATAATTAGTAATAGTAATACAATCACCAAAAATTAATATTCTGGTAATATATATGAAAAACAAACAGAACTACATAAATCAAAGTAAAAGAAAGTGAAAGAATGGAAATCAAAGCATATTTAATCTATACCTCAGATCTCATTTATCCCCCAGAGCTCAGATGCTCTCTTCCAAGGCTGGCATCATGTATTTAATACTTTAGAAAATAATAGTTCTCCAGACTAGTTTTGAATTTTGGAAAGGGCATCTCAAAGTGTAGCCATAGTGCAAACTTAAATAATCCAAATCATTTGATAAGAAAGTGGTAACAGTGAAATGTCATAAGCATGTAAACAAATCACAAAGGTTTTTTTTAATAATTACATGGCATATCACAGTTGTCATATTTTTATCAGGTGACTGTCCTCAAAATGCTTTAATCATGTGATTGACTGCACAACATGTTTAATTATTGGCTATCCACAGATTGGACTCTGTGCCAAAGGCAGCAATTTCTTGCCAAGGGTAAATGCACCATTTTCTTTTGCTTTAATTCCAAGTATTTTACTAAATTCTCTGATGATAACAATGTGCAAATTAGACATCTGTGAAGATTCCCAAACATTGACTCACTGGAAAACATCCAACAGTTTCCTATTAGATTTTGCCCATTAACTTGATGCCTTAGTCATCTAATGTATTCTCATGAGTGACCACTCTTAATAATGAGAATGCAAGAGAACTCCCATTAAGACATTTTATACTGCTGTTCACTAAAAAATAGTACTGGTGGAAAAGCAAAGAACTGGATCTCAGGCTATCTTCTGCACATAGTAATACTACGACCTCAAGGGCACCAGACTAGTAGGACAATGAGGCACCAATTCTTGGGGGTACTTGCTTGAAAGAGCAATGGTTTCCAACCGAGTCCTCAGGGTACACCCATCCAGTCAGGTTTTCATAGCTACCAATAATGAGTATGCATAAAATATATTTGCATATAATGAAGGCAGTATACACAAATCTATTTCAGGCATATTCATGGTGGGAATCCCAACAACATGACTGGATAGGGGTGCCCTGAAGATTGGGTTGAGAGTCACTGAGATAAGGCACCACTACGACAGGGTCATATCTGTATAAGAAAGAGGAAAACTCCACATACTAAATGTCAATGGAGAAAAGACCATCATAGGTCAGAAAACTCCATTGTTTACATAAGATATATGGAGGTTAAAAAAAACCATATTACCACTGTCCACAAATCACTCAAATACATAATAGCAAAACACTACATTAAGGCTTAAAAACACACCAAAACATAGTAAAAATATTTATCTTAGAGAGCACATGTGGAGAAATCCAGTGAATATGATTTTACATAAACAATTATGCTCAACCATGTCTAGCTAGTTAATAAGATGTAATATTGTTTACTGTATGCTGAACAGTTCCACTGAAAGTTATTACTAATTAATGTTAACTAATCTTTTGATAACATACTGTTAAATGTAAACCGCTTAGAACTTGTCGGTAAATCAGGTTATAAATGCCAAATTAAATTAAACTATAAGGCTGATGGCATTATGGTTAGATTCAGTAAATGGCGTTCAACGATCGGTGCTGAAAAAAATCAGCACTCTTTCGGTGCCCAAATTTGGGCACTGGGAATTATATCTGCTAAAACTAGGTGTAATTCCTAGCACTCAATTAGAGAGCACATCCTTGGTATTCTATAATAGTGTGTGCAAATTTTAAGAATACCCCAGACCCACTCATACTCTTCCCATGGCAATGCCCCCTTGTGGGTTGCGCTATGGGATTTGGACGTACATTGTTATAGAATGGTACTTAGCAAGATGTGCATACAAATTCAAATTGGTGCTAATTAGTGCAGATTAGCACCCAATTTTGGCGCTAATTGGCTCATTAGACAATTTAGTTGGGTGCACATCTTGGCATGGCGCCCAATTTTGGGCACCATATATAGAATCTGGGGTAAGAGCAAAAAGCATTTTAGCAGATAAGAGCCTGTGCCATATACCAGGCTAACAGCACAGAATGCCACTGAAAGTATTTGCAGAAAATAGTACTAGCAGTATAGAGATGCACCAACAGTGTCTACTTAACAAACAAGTACCCTGTTTCCCCGAAAGTAAGACATCCCCCGAAAATAAGACCTAGTAGAGGTTTTCCTGAATTGGTAGATATAAGGCCTCCCCCGAAAGTAAGACCTAGCAAATTTTTGTTTGAAAGCAGGGCCGCCGAGAGCCAGACAAGGCCACCCCCGGGCCGCCCCCCCCCCCCCATCCGAGGTCGCCGGGCCCCCCCTCCACCCACCCTCCGTCGCTCCCGGAACTAACCTTAAACGCCTCCTTTCACCTTTGCAGCAAGCAGCAGCAGGGCAGACCTCTCCTTCCTTCCGTGCCCTGCCCTCGCGGACGTTACGTCAGGTGAGGGCGGGACACGGAAGGAAGGAGTGGCCTACCCTGCTGCTGCTTGCTGCGAAGGTGAAGGGAGGCGTTTAAGGTTAGTTCCGGGAGCGACGGAGGGCAGGCGGGCCACCCCCGATCCAACCCCGACGTTTCCCTGAAAAATAAGACCTAGTGCATTTTTGGGGGCAAAAATTAATATAAGACAGTGTCTTATTTTCGGGGAAACACGGTAGCTGAGTACTGCAACAATGACAGTACTAGTGGGATAGCATGGCATAGATACTCAGCGTATCTGCCAAATGCCCCTGCTGCCCTGTTTCACTCCCGCTTTCTGTTGCCATGCTCCTCACATGAGATGAGTTCTGTAGCTAATGATGATGTCTTCCCCTCCACCTCAATCTGTACTGGCAATACCCTTAATTCTATTACTCCTTCCCAGCAAGAATCTAGGGGGGGGCTGCTCAAAGAGAAAAAGAATTGTGAAATGAACAATCCCTTGAACATGTTGCAAGTTTAATCAGATATAGTACCTGGAGACTGCCAGTATACAAAAAAAAAAAAAATGTATCATGCAATGTAAAAGTAAACCACTGCTATGCCCCCGATGACTACCTGATGTCATTGCATTTAGAATAAGTCAGGTAATTTTCACCAACTGTCCACTAGATGGCACAATATGAGTGAAAGTGAAAGTCAGAATAGGTGACAATATTTAAAGTGAGGACTGCAACTTTTCCTTCATTCTCCTTTCCTATTTCATGTTCTCCTACCTCTTGTATTTTAACTATGCAAACTACTCAGAATGGATTTCTGAATGGGTGGTATATCAAATAGTGATTAAATTCGAAACTAGTCACAGAAGCCAGTGACACTAAGGCTTACTGTATGTTTATATATACTTTGTTCATTTTCTAAAAACTCAATAAAATTTATATTAAAAAAACAACCAAAGAGCTCTGACCATGCAAATAGATTAAAAAGCTTTGAGGGGAGATAATTAGAATCAGATTCAGATAAGATTATTGGTATGACAGTTTTACCTGTGTTGCCAAAGTGATATGTTTAGCAGTAATTAGATCCTAGACTCTTGTAGTTCACTATCCAGCTCATTTTCGAAAGTGATCGCTGGCGATCTTCCGACACAAATCGGGAGATCGCCGGCGATCTCCTGATCCCGGCCAAATCGGTATTATCGAATGCCGATTTTGGCCAGCTTCAACTGCTGTTTCATCGCGGCGCTGGCCAACCTTCAAGGGGGAGTGTTGGTAGGGTAGTGAAGGCGGGATGAGGGGCGGGGCGTGGGCGTGGGTATGAGATGGCCGGCTTCGCCTTATAATGGAAAAAAAGAGGCCGGCTCGAACGAGCATTTTGCTGGCTGGACTTGGTCCATTTATTTTTAGGACCAAGTCTGGAAAAAGTGCCCCAACTGAACAGATGACCACCGGAGGGATCACCTTCCTTTACTCCCCCAGTGATCACCAACCCCTTCCCACCCAAAAAAAAAAAAAAAAAAACTAAAACTGCCAGCCTGAAATGTCATACCCAGCTCCTTGACAGCAGTATGCAGTTCCCTGGAGCAGTTTTTAGTGGGTGCAGTGCACATCAGGCAGGTGGACCCAGGCCTATCCCCCCCCCCCCCCACCTGTTCTACTTGTGGTGGTTATATTTCAACAATTTTTATTATAAAAAAATTTTCAACATAATACAATAAGAAATTCCGGTATAGGGTATATACAACAGTTTACAACCTCAAGTATTCTGCTGTAAGACAAAGTCAGCAATTAATACCTTCTGATTGTTATGTACCCTTAATTATTCCATCAGTTCCCTATGAGTTCCTCCCTTCCCCCCTTCCCTACCCTATCCCCCTAGCTCTACCCTCCCTACCTCCCATCCTCCCTATTCTCCAATTAACCCATAACACACGTGTAGCATTTCCATTATTATGCGTTATCCATTATTATACAATATCTCCTCATAAATTATTAAGAATAAGACTACGGCCTTTCTACATCATCTTATCCAAATAGCATCCCCATATTTTAAGAAATCTGGCTTTCCTTTTACAGTATCCTTTAGCATCTTTCGCCTCCCAAACCAACAATTGATGCACCTGGTTACGCCAATGCCAAAATGTCGGCGGATTGGTCGAAGTACAGTGTTGCATAATGCATTTTTTCGCTATCAGACATAATTTCCTACACAGCAATGTTCTGTGAGCATTCAATCTCAATTGTGGCTCTTTCACATCTAATATAAGTTGCAGTGGATTCATAATTATTCTGCTAGATAATACACCTGATAGATAAGTGGTGATTTGCCTCCAATATCGTTGTATTAGTTTACAACCCCATAGCGCATGATAAATGGAGTTCTCATATTTATTACATTTCAAACAAAATGCTGCCTCAATACCCCCTGATTTGTATAATTCAACTTGGGTAAAGTATGCCCTATGTATCATTCTATACGCACATTCTCTATAAGTAGTTCCCCCTATCAGGTGTGGTATTTCTTTGATTTGCGCTACAATATCCCAAGAGGTTAGCTCTCTGCCCACATCTTTTTCCCATTTCTGTCGTAGTTGGGTCAGCTCTTTCCCAGGAGCCAAACTTCACAGCTTCTGATGGATTTGTGATATGGATGGAGCATTTTCTGCAATCTCATCAAAGAAAGCTTTAATTTTGTTACCTAGTTTAAATTTAAGTGTTTCTATATATAACATTTGTATGTAGTGTTTAAGTTGGCAAAACGCGAATTTATCCCTCCATCCCATTTCTCCTTGTGTGAGCAACTGCGACAGCGGCTTAATATCCCCATTCGCATTCAGGGCGTCTGCCAAAGTAATTACACCTAGTTGTTCCCAATTAGCAAAGGTTTTATTCTCCATTCCGGGTATAAATGCCGGGTTGCCTCTAAGACTTATAAATTCCGTCATTCTCGGGTCTCCTCCCAGTAATGTCCCT
This sequence comes from Microcaecilia unicolor, assembly GCF_901765095.1. NCBI lineage: Eukaryota > Metazoa > Chordata > Amphibia > Gymnophiona > Siphonopidae > Microcaecilia > Microcaecilia unicolor. The sequence continues at coordinate 55,690,692 of NC_044044.1, read as the reverse complement.
ATAAATTTCCATGCTGCTCTTAACGATTTGAGCAGAACATTATGTTGGAATCTATTAGGGATCTCCTTACTCCGTACATGCATCAGTGTAAGTACTTGGTAAGGGCTAAATAGCGCATCCTCTATCTCAAGAGATGTGTGATCAGTGGCATGAAAGATCCTATCTCTCACCAGTCGTAATAGGCATGCCATATTGTAATACCTAATATTGGGAATTCCCAGTCCCCCCTGTCTCCAACCTCCCAACATATATTTTTGCTGCATTTTAGTTCGTTTTCTGTCCCAACAGAACCTAAATATTAATCGATAGAAACACTTTATGTCTTTCTGCATCATCACTATGGGCAAAATCTGCAAGACGTATAGCCATCTCGGCAGTACCACCATTTTAATAAGATTTATCCTACCCAACAGCGATAACGTCAATGTACCCCAAGAATCTAATTGTTGCTTTGTCTGATCTAGTAATTTTACTACATTTAATTTATATAGTTCTTTTGGTCTGGCCGGCAGCAAGATGCCCAAATATATAAAGGAGGTGTGAGATTGTCTCAAGGGGAATCCTTCCGGCCATAGTTTCTGTATGTCTACGTTGAGCGCAAGAGCTTCAGACTTTTCTAAATTTAGTTTGAAACCCGAATAATCTCCGTATTCTTGGAAGATTTCTAAGAGATTCGTCAAAGTTGTTTTCGGTTTCGTGATTATCATTAGCAAATCATCAGCAAAAGCAGCCAGCTTGAATTCTTGCTGCTTAAGTTGTACCCCCGATATCGCTGCACAGCCATATATGTCTCTAATTAAAGGATCTAACTGAAGGGCAAAAAGCAGAGGTGACAGTGGACATCCCTGTCTGGTTCCCCTACTAATCTGAATTTCACCCGAAACATTGCCATTTACCATCACCTGTGCTCTTGGCATGTGATACAGAGCTTTAATCGCCTGCACACAGTTACCTTGAAATCCATATTTCTCTAGCACCGAGTACAGAAAGGGCCACTCCACTCTGTCCAACGCTTTTTCTGCATCAAAGCTTATCATTAACGCTTGCTCATTGGAGTGGCCCAATCCTTCCAAGGATGCCAGGATATTCCTCAGATTTTTTGTAACTGATCTCTCTTGTACAAATCCTACTTGCGCCGGATGTATAAGGTGAGGCAATAGCCTTCCTAGCCTGTTTGCCAATATTTTGGCAAATAGTTTTGCCTCCAAATTGTGCAATGAAATAGGCCTATAGGAGGTAACCAACTGTTCATCTCTCTTGGGTTTAGGGAACACCACTATCCTCGCTAGGTTTAAATGTTCTGGGAGTTGACCCTTTGCTATCCACTCATTAAACACCTGGGCCAAGGTAGGGGTAACCGAATCCCCCATCAGCTTATAGAATTCCGCCTTGTAGCCGTCTGGGCCTGGTGCTTTACCTGTTTTACTTTGAGTTATAGCCCATCTTACTTCCTCCTCACTGATGCTAGCATTGAGGCGTTTTCCATCCCCATTTTGTAGCTTCGGGAGTTGAATACCCTCCAAGTATAATGCCCCAGAAAGTCCTTCTTGCTCTGACGTCTTGTACAGTTCTTGGTAATATGTTTGAAAAGCTAGGCGAATCTCTTGATTAGAGTGTATGAAATCCCCTTTCCCATTTTTAATAGTTGTTGTTTCTGGAAGCAAATTTAGGTGCTGTAAGACGGGCTAAGTATTTGCCTCCTTTATTCCCATGTTTGTAAAGTTGAAAATGATAGTAGGCCTGGGATTTCACTTCCCTCTTGTGTATTAGTGAGTTTAGGGTCGTTTGTATACCTATCACCTCTTGCCTAATTTTAGTACTAGGTGTCTGGCCGTATTGTCTATTCAACATACCTAGTTGCTTTTCAAGCTTCATTATTTCTCTGTCTCTGGTTCTTTTATAGTGCGTTACATAGCTTATTATATCGCGTCTCAACACGGTTTTCGCTGCCTCCCAAAAACTAGTGGTTTCGGCTACCGAACCCTCATTGAAATGTTTGTATTCAGCCCACTTAGTTTGTAAATATTCCCCAAATCTTGCAACTTTTATTAAATATGCCGGAAACGTCCAACTTTTCAACAAGTCCTCTTCCCCCCCCCCCTCCTTTCCATTTCATACGTACTATCGAGTGGTCTGATATAACGCAGAGATCTATATGTGCCTCGGTAATATCTGTTAACAAGTTACGGGATGTGAGCAAATAATCAATTTGAGACGACGACCCGTGTGCTCCAGGGGCGTATCTGCGTGGGGCCTCAGGGGCCTGGGCCCCCGCAGATTTTGCCCTGGACCCCCCTACCGCCATCAACCCTCCCCCGCTGCCGTTCTTACTTTTGCTGGCGGGGGACCCCAACCCCCGCCAGCCGAGGTCTGCTTCCACCTGCCGCTGCCGTAAAAACTTCTTCTTCAGCCGGCGGGGGACCCCAAACCCCCGCCGGCCGCCCCGCGGTGTTTAAAATTCATCTTCGGCCTCCGTGGCCGTGCTGCTGTGATAGGCGCTGTTGAAATCCACTTCGGAGTCTGACGTCGTTGTACGTTGTACGTGCTGCGACGTCAGACTCCGAAGTGGATTTCAACAGCGCCTATCACAGCAGCACGGCCACGGAGGCCGAAGATGAAGTTTAAACACCGCGGGGCGGCTGGCGGGGGTTTGGGGTCCCCCGCCGGCTGAAGAAGACGTTTTTACGGCAGCGGCAGGTGGAAGCAGACCTCGGCTGGTGGGGGTTGGGGTCCCCCGCCAGCAAAAGTAAGAACGGCAGCGGGGGAGGGTTGGCGGCGGGAGGGGGGTGGAGAGTCATTGGTGGCGGTGGGGGCTCGGCGGTGGCGGCGGCAGCGGGGGGGCTAAAATGTGCCCCCTCCCTCTGGCTCTGGCCCCCCCTACCGCCGGAGTCCAGATACGCCCCTGGTGTGCTCTAGATTGATGTGTATATTCTTTGTCTAACGGGTGCAAGGTTCGCCAGACATCTATTAAATCAAGCGTTGTACATAAGTCCGGTAGACCCCTCGTATCTACCCGTCGGAGCTCCTTTGGAGGGTGCGATCTATCTAGAATTGGATCCCAGGTCATATTGAAATCACCTCCCAACAATAAGGGCCTATTATCTAATTGTGTAATTTGTTTAAGTAGTTTCTTATAAAATGTTAAGTCTAATACATTAGGAGCGTATATGCTGCCCAGTATTATGGTTTGTCTATTGATGGTCACACTACATAGTATGCTTCTACCCCCTGGATCTGATATTACTTTGTGTACCTTGACTGCTAGCCCTTTACGAAAGAGTATTGCCACTCCTCCTTTCCGGCCATCTGCCACAGCTGCCACACAATCAGCTACCCACCATTTAGTCAACTTAGCATGCTCTACTGCTGATAAGTGTGTTTCCTGAAGCAATACAATATCTGCTTTTATACGTTTAAGATGTCACAGTATTTTTGATCTTTTAATTGGGGAGTGTATGCCCCCTACATTCCAGGATACTACTTGAATCAGCTGTGCTTCTGTAATCGCCCTTCAAGTATCTGGTTATCTATGATATTTAAGAGTAGCCAGCCCAGCCTCCAGCCACTCTTTCTGATATGCCAGTCTCTCTTTACCTTGTGTGTTTGACTTCGCCTTTTATAATGGGTTAACCTCGTCTCTCCCCCCATATATTTCTGTTCCCTATCTACCCAATCCCGTAGCCCTCCCATCTTCCCCCCCAATATCCCCCTCACTCCCATAGGAATCAGATCACTTACAGCGCCTCCCCTCTTATCATCTCTATCAAACCCTTCTATCAAAACTTGCTTTAATTGTCTCTAACATTTATTTTGTGCATGTACATTTCCTCAATAATCAAACCCCTAACAAACATAACCTTTATACTTACATTCCCCAATAGTTGCCAGCTTAGGAAAATAATTTCAACCTTAGAAAGTCCTATAATCCTCGAGATAATCTATATTATTGTCTTCAAACATGTTTTTATCCAAGTGCAAACAATTATTTGTATCTGCCCCTATGAGCCTGGGAACTATTAACAAATGGACAGCAATACACTTAGTCATGATGTTCAAGTGGTCGGTCTTCCTTGACGGCTGACATACCAGGCCGCATCCCAGCTACCATTAGTGTCTATTACGCTGCGTGGCATAGTTGTTCATCGCGTTCACTCCACATTTCTTCATCAATAGATGAGCCATCTCAACACCTGATGGCTTAATCCATCCAATTTTCCTTATTGTCCATTTTATCTATCCTATTTCTTTTTTTCAGTGTTCATCTTGTAGTGATATTATCTCTGGACAGTCTGCCATACGGGTTATCCACTTCAATATCGTTGCGCAGCTCTTTGAGCCATAATCAGTAGTTCCATTCCTATCATAGCCATTATTATATCGCTTGTTATGCATAGCAATCTTGTAAAGGCTCTCAGCGCCGGCCATTGTTGTTAATCGATCGCAAGATTCTCCGTTGCGCTTTTTCACATAGGGCAAATTGCGGGTGTATCATGTTATTGTCCACTATTCATTGCAGCTGCGTTTTTCTCCGATGTTACGGTCTTTCATCCAGCTGCTGTACAAAGAGCCTAGCTTCCTCCGCGGTAGTGAACACCTTCATACCCGATTGATGTATTATTCTCAATTTCGCAGGGTAAAGCAGCGCAAATTTAATTTTCCTGGTGACAAGTTCTGAGCACACTGGCGAGAATGTTTTCCTCTGTGCTGCCACCGCTGATGAATAATCTTGGAAGCACAATACTTTGCGATTTCCACTGTGTAGTTCTTTTCTATTTCTCAAGGCTTGCAAAATTGCGTTTTTGTGAGTAAAATTGAGAATTTTGCTTATAACTACTCATGGTCTTCCATCCGTCGCCTGTTTCAGTCCTAGGCGATGTGCTCTTTCAATTCTGAGCGGCCCTAGCGTCTCCGGTAGATCCAACCACGTTTCCAAATATCTGCCCAGGTCTCGGTCTCCTTGTCCTTCGGCCAGCCCTACTATACGAAGATTGTTTCGTCTGGACCTATTTTCTAGGTCTTCCAATTTATCGTCATAAGAAGCGAGTGTTTTTTTCAGCTGTTGCAGTTCCGTTTCTAAGGCATGGACTCGATCCTCCGTGTCACTGGCCCGTTGTTGGTATTGCATCATATCTAATTGTATTTGAGCTACATTGCTGTTCAGCGATTCTAGCTTAGAGTCCAGCAAATTAAGTTTTTTATCCAAAATTGCTTCTAGCGCGTGTGTGACTTCCCCCACAATTTCGGTGGCCCAGGCGGATCCCACCGCTGATGTTCCCGGGCTCGCCGGCGCCGCCATTTTGTCGTCTGCTGGCCGACTTTTTTCTTTCTCCTTTCTGGTAGTTTTAGTCGCCATAATCGCTTTATTATACGATTAATCAGTCCGCTGCCAATTCGTTTATCTTCCCTCTTTAAAAGGACGGGTATAAATCCCTTTTGTAGCAGCAATTTTGTAAGATTCTTGAGGAGGAGGCAGGAGCGATTCAGCTAGCGTCCGCTCCTGTTCATGGCGCCACGTGATCCTCCCTACTTGTGGTGGTTAATGTAGAGCCCTCCAAAACCCACTGTACCGACATGTAGGTGCTCCCCTTAGAGCTATGGTAATGGTGTAGAGTTGTGGCGAGTGGGTTTTGGGGGGGATTTGGGGGGGCTCAGCACACAAGGTAAGGGTGCTATGCACCTGGAAGCTATTTTTGTTTTTGTTAGTTTTTTTTAAGTGCCCCCTAGGGTGCCCAATTGGTGTCCTGGCATGTGAGGGGGGCCAGTGCACTACAAATGCTGGCTCCTCCCACGCCCAAATGCCTTGCATTTTGCCAGGTTTGAGATGGCCGGGCCCGGTTTCCATTATGGCTGAAAAACGAACCCAGACATCTCACATAAACCCGGCGATCCTGCTCTAAACCCGGCGAGCGATTTGGCCGGCGCCAAGCGTATTTCGAAAATACGCTTGGTTCCGTTCGATTATGCCCTCTATGTAACTAGGATACACAGGCTTTTTTTTCTTTTTGTACTGACCCCCCAGCATCAGAGAATCCATTTACTTTGGATACAGTCTCTAACCGTGGCGTAGCCAGACAGCCAATTTTGGGTGGGCCTGAGCCCAAAGTGGGTGGGCACAAAATTTTCTCTGCCCGCCCTACTCCCACCTCAAAATATATATACTTTAGCTAATAAGGATCCCCAAGCTCTGTCAACTCAATACTTTCTCTGAAGGTGGCCAGAACTCTCTTTTACCAAGCGTGGTAGGCAGCAGCAATGACCCTAAGCCACTGATGCCTGTACCCCACACATGCTTAGTTGTCGATGGTTCAAGGATGCTGTTGCCAACTGCAGAGCTTGGTAGAAGAGAGTTCTGGCTGTCATTGGAGGAGGTCCTTAGCTGGGGATGCTTGGGGATCCTCACCAGCTATACAGCAAGGGTCAGGACTGGTGTTAGACCTGTTTGAGCCCAGATCAGAAAATAAAGGAGGGCCCCCCCCCTCCTCGATTCCCTCTCCTCTCTGCCTCCGCTCCAATTTCCCAGCTGCCATTACTACCACACCAACAGACCCTCACCAAATACAGAACAAGGGATCATAAATTAGAAATAAAAATTTTTGGACAAGACTTGAATGGGAACCCCAAGAAGTTAAACTTGGAATTAATGCAACACTGGAGACATAAAACAGAAATGCATTTCCTTTTCTACTGAACACAATACAAAGACATTTGCTAGGCACATTTCCAAAAGCTAACATATTCCATTTAAAACACTCAAAATAAAATGCTTTGTTTCTACCTTTGTTGTCTGGACATTTTATTTTTCCATCTTGCTGGTTCCAATTTCTCTTCTCTGCTTTCCTGTCTGTCTGCTAATTCTCCTTCAAGCGGCTGCAGTCCATGTTTTTTCTCCTCTGTCCTGTCTTTTCCCTCACTACACCTGCCTCTGACATATTGATCATTCCTTTTTAGCTCTTTTCTGCCTCTCTCTCACTTTTCTTCTCCTCCTTTTTCTTTTCAACTACCTATCAAATTTCCATCTTCTTCTTTCACCCACTAGCTCTTCCATTCCTAGGGTTACCATTTTGTGTCCTCTGAAAAAGAGGACACATGTCACGCCCCTACCCCGCCCCCACCACGCCCCCACCACGCCCCATACCACGCCCCTTCAGGTCGGGTTCCGCCCCTACCCCCCCCCCCCCCCCTCACTTACGATCTAGCCCTGGTGGTCTAGTAGTGTCTTCTCTTCGGGGCAGGAAAGAGCCCCCTCTTTCCTGCCCGGAGCGCTGCCTGCCCTTGCCTGCTGCATCCTCCTCGGTCTGGCTGGGGATTCAAAATGGCCACCGAGAGTTGAAGCGGCCTCGCGAGAGTTCAACTCTCGGCGGCCATTTTGAATCCCCAGCCAGACCGAGAAGGATGATAGACAGGGGAGGCAGCGCTCCGGGCAGGAAAGAGGGGGCTCTTTCCTGCCCCGAAGACGTCACTAGACCACCAGGGAACATGGTAAGGAAGGGGAGAGGACGGGAGACCAGGTGACCCACGGCGCCGATCGCCCGCCCACCGCACGTACGCGCGCGCCTCCCCGCACCCGCGCTCACGTTTGTCCAGAAATCCGGACAAACGTGGGCACGGGCAAAATCCGCCGGATGCCCCGGACATGTCCTCAAAAAGAGGACATGTCCGGGGAAATCCGGACGTATGGTAACCCTATCCATTCCCCATCTCACTCCTTCCCCAGTCCTACATTCCCTTTCATCTTTAATCTACTACCCATTACCATATTTCTACCCTCTGTAATCACTATCCTCTCATTCTTTTCCTTGCCACCCCCTCCTGGCCTCTTCCACAGGGTTCTACCATTCCCATCATCTTCCTCCATCCGCCCTTCTAGCCCAACATCTGATCCCTCTTCCTCCCCTCCCCAACCCTCATAGCCTGACATTTCTCTGTCCCTTCTATCTTCCCTCCTGCCCTCTCCCCCATAGTCCAGCATTTTTCTCTTTTTCTCCCCTCTCCACCTCCTATGTACCTCTCCCTCCCTTTCATCCACCCCCATGTCCAACATCTCCTCCTCTCATTCCCACTGTCCACCATCTCTCTCTCCCCCTCCCTTGTGTTCTGGTTCCAACATCTCTCTCCCCCTCCCATGCAGGATCTCTTTCCTCCCCTCTACCATCATGTCCAACATGTCTCCCTTCCCTCCACCCTTTGTCTAACATTTGTCCCTTTCCTCCACCCCTATGTCCAACATTTCTCCCTCCCTCCTCATGTACCATTTCTTCCTCCTCTCCTCCCCTATATTCAACATTTCTCCCTTTCTCACCACCTATCCCCTCTCCATACAGCATGTCTCCCTCCCTGAAGAACTTCTGCTTCAGCGTCTTCAACTGCTCGGTCCCTGCAGCATTCTTTTTTTCCCCCATTGCCGGCAGCGTTACAATTCACACAGGCTGCTCCGATCCCCCTTGCTGCGTCCATCCGGCCCTCTCTGATGCACTTCCTGTTTACGCAGGGCCAGATGGATGCTGCAGGGGGAGTGGAGCTGTCTGTGTGAATCACAGCACTGCAGGCGATGGGTGAAAAAAAGAATGCTGCATAGCGAGTGCGATTAATTATTATTATTATTATTATTTGTTGTAGTTGTATCCCACATTTTCCCACCTATTTGCAGGCTCAATGTGGCTTACAATATTCTGTTATGGCATTCGCCATTCCAGAGTAAAAGATACAGTTGGTGATACATGGAGTACATGGATGACGATACAGAATTAAGCTTACGATGTTCCGTTATGGCATTCGCCATTCCGCAGTACAAGATACATTGGTGTTACATGGAGTACATGGATGACAATGTAGAATTAAGCAGACGGATAAAGCGAGAAAATATACAGAGTAAAGTTGCAGTGGTGTTGTGTTATAATTAAATTATTACTTGTTGTGGTATGCCTTGTTGAATAGATAGGTCTTCAGAGATTTCCGGAAATTGGTTAGCTCATAATTTGTTGTTAAGGTAAGTGGTAATGCATTCCACAACTGCGTGCTCATGTAGGAAAAGCTGGACGCATGTGTTAGTCTGAATTTCAGTCCTTTGCAGCTGGGGAAGTGTAGATTAAGGAATGTCCGGGCTGATCTTTTAGCATTTCTGGGTGGTAAGTCAACAAGGTTTACCATGTAGGCCGGGGCATCTCCGTGAATGATTTTATGAACTAGAGTGCAGACCTTAAATGCAATACGTTCTTTGATTGGGAGCCAGTGTAGCTTTTCTCTTAGTGGTTTTGCATTTTCGTATTTTGTTTTACCAAATATGAGTCTGGCTGCTGTGTTCTGGGCTGTTTGAAGTTTTTTGATAATATACTCTTTACTGCCAGCATAGATTGCGTTGCAGTAGTCTAGGTGGCTCAGCACCAATGACTGCACCAGGTTGTGAAAAATGGCCCTTGGGAAGAAAGGCTTTACTCTTTTAAGTTTCTACATTGAATGGAACATCTTCTTAGTTGTATTTTTCACTTGACTTTCAAGGGTGAGACTGCGATCAATGGTGACTCCTAGAATCTTCAGAGTGTCAGCCACGGGAAGGGAAAAGTTTGGGATGGTTATAGTGGTGAATTTATTTGTGTTATGTTGTGAGGTAAGTATAAGACATTCAAGCTCATTTTCAAAGCACTTAGCCTCCCAAAGTGCTTTGAAAATATGCCTCAGTGTGTTTTTTCTGCATTAAGTTCAGCTGAAATGCATCTGCCGAAGAGTGCATGATTAGGAAGCTTTGGTTGATTTTGTTGGTAATTTCCTTTATATCATGTTTGAACGTGATGTAGATTGTGACGTCATCTGCGTATATGAATGGATTAAGGTTCTGATTGGATAGTAACTTGGCTAGTGGTGTCATCATTAGGTTAAAGAGGGTTGGCGAGAGGGGAGATTTTTTTTTTTTTTTTACATTTGTACCCCGCGCTTTCCCACTCATGGCAGGCTCAATGCGGCTTACATGGGGCAATGGAGGGTTAAGTGACTTGCCCAGAGGGACTCCACAATCAGGTGTCCATGGGTTTGATGTGGCTGAGTTAACTGTCACTTGGTATGATCTTGTGGTCAGGAAGCTTCTGAACCAGCTAAGGACATTACCTCCAATTCTGAAGTATTCTAGGATGTGTAGTAATATTCCGTGGTTAACCATGTCGAAAGCACTGGACATGTCAAATTGTAAGAGAAGTATGTTGTTGCCAGTTGCAATTGCTTGTTTAAATTTAGTCAGGAGAGTGACTAGTACTGTTTCGGTGCTGTGGTTGGACCGAAATCCTGATTGAGACTCGTGCAGAATTGAGAATTTATTTAAGTAGTTGGTGAGTTGCTTGGTCACTATGCCTTCCATTAATTTGGTTATCAGCGGGATAGATGCAACTGGGCGATAGTTGGTTATGTCACTTGCGCTTTTCTTTGCATCTTTAGGTAAGGGGGTAAGTAAAATATTTGCTTTGTTTTTTGGGAAGAGTCCATTTTGTAACATAGTTCAAATGTCTCGTGAGGTCTGTTTTGAATTTGGGGGGGGACTGATTTTATGAGGTTATTAGGGCATATGTCTAGTTTGCAGTGAGACTTGGCGTATCTGTTAAGCGTTTGGGAGATGCTATCATTCGAGAGTGTGTCGAAGTAACTCCATGTTCGATCAGCTGGGTTGGGTCTAAACAGTCAAGGAGTTTTACGTGGTCCATGGTATTTTTTTTAATTGTATTTATAACCATTTAAATTTTTACAAGTGATAAAACAACTTGCCAGAAATACAGAGAAGGTAATATATAGGAATTATTTCAACCAGGTAATTCTATTCTCTTCCTTAGACCACTAAATAGGGAGCGTGAAACAAGACAAGGAGATCAATTAAACAGTAAACAGAAAAAAACAACAACGTGGTATTAACCTGTTTATCCCCAGATATTACTCATCTAATTCATTATTCCCCATTGATCATCTGGTTGGCTTCTTCAAGCCCAATACGGTGTATAGTTAATTCATCCAATATTAGTTAGAAATAATACATCTGATTACATTCTTTCTCTTTTAAAAACCAGAAGTTATTTAACAATATTTACTTAAGTCTCTAACTCAGATCCCACTGATTAAAGTAATTCTAGTTTTCACAGGCTTCACTCCTTTTAAAGTAATAATTGAGGACATATTTCCGAGGAAAACTTTAGGAGTCATACCTGGAACTCTGGGAAAAACAATAATCTCGATATTAATCATCTATAATAATATTAATTTTATTATTCAAAGTTTCTGGTCTATTATCATTTTCAAGATCATAACCACTTCTTGCTCGTGTAGAACTTCATTTGTTATATCAATTTTTCACTCTCAAAGGGTTCAGTTAAATTGTCCATGTAACTCTCTAATAAGATTATATCTGAAACAAAATTATTTACTGCCACCATTAGGTCCCGAAGCGCCTTCCAGATGATAGTCAATGTAACCTCCACGGGAGCCAAAAACTCCAAGCTGATTTCTCTTAGGTGTTTAGGAGTGGTTCCGCCGATTCAGGTTCTGCTGAAAACGTCCTCCGTTTCAGCATATGCCTCTAACTCACTCCTCCACTCCTTTGGACATGGTGGTTGAATAATTCAGGAGTGATGGGAGTTGTTTTTTCCAGGTCCAAGAGCGTTGAAGCTCCTTCGCCGGCGCTAATCAAAGGAGTCGCCAACCCTTTCATCTGTGGGCAGTTCGTCGCGCAGCGGTCCCGCACTTGCTGCTCAGGGGACAAAATGCTGGCCATCAGCAGCTGACCGCCGGTTGTCCCCTTCCTCTCAGTTAAGGTAACTACAATTGCAGAGAGGAAATTTACGTAGAGAAGACAAAACTTCAGAGGGCAGCTAGGCCGTTGGGCATACGAACTACAGGTCGCCATCTTACCACTCTCCCAGTTCGGGACACTCTTTGTTTGGTTTCTCCTCAGAGGCCTGTCTGATATGGGTAACCATTCAGCATAGCCCTCTGAGTCATTGAAACACAGAAGCCCCTCCACCACTACAAGCTTGTCTGCTGATGGGGTGTCTGTGCTGTTAGAAGTAACCGGTGTAGTATTTAATAATTTGTTCACGAGTTGGAAAAGTTTATGTAGTCCTTGTAGTCTGGTCCAATTTCAGTTTTGTAGTATGATCTTTTAGTTTGTCTGATGGTGTATTTGGTCTGACATTCGTTATTACTTCAGCACAACCACAGCTAAGTACTTTTATAGCATGTATAAGAAAAATTGAAAAAAATGAAAAAATAATTATTGCTAGTGCTTTAGAGGTTTTTTAGACTAATGAGGATTCTCGCCAGCGTGAGCTTAAAATTCAGCCACGCAGAGCAGTGCAGTCAGCGGTCCAGTAAAAATCAGGGCCAGCTGGTACCGAGTTTCTGAAGTCTTTTCCTCTACTATTCTATGGTTATCGGTATAGCAGAGAAAGTTTACTTGCTGAGTCTGGATCGAGTTGCAGTTCCAGTCAAGATCCTGGACTACAACTTCGGAGTCCAGTCTTTGGGACGCTGCTGACCGAGCCTTTGAGTCCAGTCCAGAGGGTGCTTCGAACCGAGCCTCCTATCCCAGTTCAGGTGGCGCTTCCATTCAAGTCTCCGAGTCCAGTCCGAGGGATGCTTCCGACCGAGTCTCCGATTCCAGTCCAAGCAGTGCTTCAAGCCAAGTCTCTGCGTCCAGTTCAAGTGGCGCTGTCTACTGAGCCTCCTAGTACCAGTTTGGAGCCCAGTTCCAACCCCATTTTTGAGCTGGATCTGTTTCTGACGCTCCATGATTACCGTATCAAACTGTTGTCTGATCCAGCCCTGAAGAATACTCCTGAAGCTGCAGCGGAGAGAAGGCATGTCTCCTGGCTTGGGTTCAAAGAAAACTCAGTTTCTGCTATTGATCAATCTACCAAGCTGTTCTTTTACCGCTTCCAACTCCTCTCGGAGCCAACCGTGCGGGATACTCCTGAAGCCCAAGCTGAAAGAAGGTGGCTTCCTGACTCTGCCCGCCAAGCTTCTGAGTCTGTTTTGAGTTCCAGCCCACATGCTGAGTCCAAGCCGAGGCCCAATTCCAGCCAGGTTCGGAGGCCTGTCCGAGCAGCGCTTCTAACCGAGCCTCCAATCCCAGTTCAAGTAGCAACTTCAGTCAAGCCTCTGAGTCCAGTCAGTGGGTCGGTTCTAATTGAGCCTCCGACTCTTGTTCAAGTGGCACTTCTGGCCGAGCCTCCGGTCCCAGTTCAAGTGGTACGGCCAGTTAAGCCCCTGAGTCCAGTCCAAGGGACGCTTCTGACCTTGCCTCCGATGCCAGTTCGAGTGGCCCTGCTAGCCAAGCCGCTGCCAAGTTCCAGTGGCAGCCAAGATGCTGAGTCCGGATCGAGTGACAGCAGTGGCAGCCAAGATGCTGAGTCTGGATCGAGTTGCAGTTCCAGTCAAGATGCTGAGTCTGGAGCGAGTTGCAGTTCCAGTCAAGATGCTGAGTCTGGAGCGAGTTGTAGTTCCAGTCAAGATGCTGAGTCTGGAGCGAGTTGTAGTTCCAGTCAAGATGCTGAGTCTGGATCGAGTTGCAGTTCCAGTCAAGATGCTGAGTCTGGAGCGAGTTGCAGTTCCAGTCAAGATGCTGAGTCTGGAGCGAGTTGCAGTTCCAGTCAAGATGCTAAGTCTGGAGCGAGTTGCAGTTCCAGTCAAGATGCTGAGTCTGGAGCGAGTTGCAGTTCCAGTCAAGATGCTGAGTCTGGAGCGAGTTGCAGTTCCAGTCAAGATGCTGAGTCTGGATGGAGTTGCAGTTCCAGTCAAGATGCTGAGTCTGGAGCGAGTTGCAGTTCCAGTCAAGATGCTGAGTCTGGATCGAGTTGTAGTTCCAGTCAAGATGCTGAGTCTGGATCGAGTTGTAGTTCCAGTCAAGATGCTGAGTCTGGATCGAGTTGTAGTTCCAGTCAAGATGCTGAGTCTGGATCGAGTTGTAGTTCCAGTCAAGATGCTGAGTCTGGATCGAGTTGCAGTTCCAGTCAAGATGCTAAGTCTGGAGCGAGTTGCAGTTCCAGTCAAGATGCTAAGTCTGGAGCGAGTTGTAGTTCCAGTCAAGATGCTAAGTCTGGATCGAGTTGCAGTTCCAGTCAAGATGCTAAGTCTGGATCGAGTTGCAGTTCCAGTCAAGATGCTGAGTCTGGATTGAGTTGCAGTTCCAGTCAAGATGCTAAGTCTGGATCGAGTTGCAGTCTCAGCTGGGATGCTGAGTCTACACCGAGTGATGAGTCCATGATGACTGCTGAGTTTACACCGAGTGATGAGTCCATGATGAGTGCTGAGTTTACACCGAGTGCAGAGCCCAGCCAAGATGACGAGTCCACGATGAGCGCTGAGTCTACACCGAGTGCAGAGCCCAGCCGAGATGATGAGTCCACGATGAGTGCTTAGTCTGCACCGAGTGCAGAGTCCAGCCAAGATGCTGAGTCTGAATTGAGTTGCAGCTCCGGTCAAGATGTTGAGTCCGGTGAGAGTTACAGTCCCGGCCAAGATGTTGAGTCCGGTGAGAGTTACAGTCCCGGCCAAGATGCTGAGTCCGGTGTGAGTTGCAGTCCCAGCCAAGATGCTGAGTCCGGATCGAGTTGCAGTTCCGGCCAAGATGCTGAGTCCGATGAGAGTTACAGTCCCGGTCAAGATGCTGAGTCCGGGTCAAGTTGCAGTTTCGGCCAAGATGCTGAGTCCGGAGCGAGTTCCCGTGCCAGCCGAGATGCTGAGTCTACGCTGAGTACCGAGTCCGGCCAAGAGGCTGAGTCCGAATTGAGTGGCAGTTCCAGCCAAGAGGCTGAGGCCGGATCAGGTTGCAGTCTCAGGCAAGATGCTTACTCCGAGTTCCCATTTCAGCCAAGATGTTGACCTACTTCTGAGTTCCAGCTCCAGCCAAGAGGTGAGGTCCAGTCCAAAGTCCAGTTCGAGTCCCTGTCCGGCTTCAGATTCCAGGATGGGTGTGGGCTCTAGCCCGGTTCTGGCTGCTACAGTGGAGTGCCAGGGAGTCAAGGAAGTTGTGGACTCCTTCAGGAGATGGTTCCTGTTGAATAGAACTCCACTTGTTGCATCCAAGACTCTGATCCTGCCTAGCAGCCGTCCTAAAGAGCCTTGTGGCTGCCAAAGCCACTCTGGTATCCAAATTCCAGATGTACTAGTTACTTCCTGCCCAGCCGTCCAGATTTATGTTGTGAAACCCATTGGGAGATTTCATCACAGTTACCCATGTAGACCTAAATTTTCTTTGGAGACCTGGAGCTCCCGTGGGGACACGGGAGCCTTGAGGGGGAGGTGCTGTTATGATTGTGGTCATAACCCCTCTTACCTTTTTCCTGGTGGTCAGCTTAGCTGGCTTCTGTTTCGTTTGTCCTGTCTGAGTTGGCTCTCTCTCTCTCTCTGTGCTGGCAGCTTCCAGCAGCATGACTCTAATTGTCTCACTTTACTGCAGCTGTGGGTGTTGCCTGAGTTGCTCTACTTCTCTTTGGATGTACTGGCTTCAAGTGCTTCACGGTGCTGCATTGGTGTGGGTTGGGCCTCTATGGGTTTCAGTGTGCTCTCTGTGTTTCAGGGTGCTGCCTGGGTCTAGGGCGTGTGACATCATCAGGGAGGGCCTTGATAAGGAAGTGGTGTTCTTTCCTTCAGGGCCTTTGCAACGGTGGTGTTTGCTTTAGATAGGGTGGTGCACTGTGCACTTCTGGACTAACCAGGACTAACATAAAAAGCAGAAAAAATAATGTGAGAGACAACAATGAATAATAAATGAGTTGATCAAACAGGACAGAGATTAATGTGCCATGTATAGCCTATAAAAAGGTGATGAAAAAGACCACCACCCTAAAGGAGAAAAAAGTGAAACTCAAGGAAACCAAAATAAGGTGTATAAGGAACGTGTATGACCTCAAACCCAGCATAACTACATAATCACTGTCAAAGAACCATACCTGTAATTTATTGCACTGAGTATTGCCCCAAAGATGTAACACTCTATTATTACAGCCATCAGAGAGTGAAAATAACCTAGAATAAAATCAGAATACTAAACAAACAGACATTCATACACAAGAATTGCCTGCAGACACAGCCACTGAAATTGCTAACATTAAAATATTTTATGAACGTCAAAGAATCAGAAAAAAAGCATCACGTGAAAGAACTATACAATCATGTCAGATTCAGCAGTTAACAGATAAGTGGGAACACAAGTTACATTAATTAGAGCACATCAATCCTTAAAAGCTTTCTGAATTAGATGAGTTTTATTATGTTTCCTGAACTTAACGTATGAACTGATACTGAGAAACTCCAAAGGAAGAACATTCCAACAGACTATGATGATATTCTTCCAATCTAACTTAAAGGAAGGAAGGAATGTATAATAATTTTCTGTGCCCAACCTAGTGGACGAGATGGCTGATTGATCCTCAGAGAAGCAGCTATTGAAAGAGAAACATCATTGTTTAATGCTTTATATTAATGTGAGCACTTTAAATTTAATTTGTCACTGTATCTGAAGTCAATGAAGAGTCATCAACACAGCCAAAATGTGATTATATTTAGACAATCCTGAAATTAAATGTGCAGCAGCATTTTGAGCTACTTGGAGCAACCTTATCAAATATGCAGGTTCTCCTACATAAAAAAATTACAATACTTGAATAATGGGGTCACAACAGCTTGAAGAACTGCTTTAAATGCACAAGAGGTGACTGAAAGGAAGCTCTGGAATGAGGGGGCATAAGATGAAGGTGACAGGGGATAGACAGAAGTAATCTAAGGAAATACTTCAAGTTTCAAGATATACCGCCCTAAAGCACACTATGGGGTCCTTTTACTAAAGGGTTGCCAAATGGCAAGCCAGAATTACAGCTGGCCCCATGCGGCCGCCGGAGGTAGTTCTGTCTAAAGTGCACACCATTTCCGGTGCTATCTAAATTTTTTCTGTAATTATTAGCATGGTGCCAACCCAGCAGTAATCAGGCAGCAACATGCACTGCACAGTCACCGCGGGTTACCGCAGGAGCCATTACCGCCACCTCAATGGGTGGCAGTAAGTGCTCTACTCCCTCTCCCGCATGGCCACAAAGTAAATGCAATTTTACCACATGGTTATGTCAGTTTTCAGCCTTTTTTACCCACTGCGGTAAAAAGGGCCCTGGCATGCGGCAAAAACGGCCGCCTGCAGTGCTGCGATTCACACAGACAGCTCCGCTCCCCCTGCAGCATCCATCTGGCCCTGCGTAAACAGGAAGTGCATCAGAGAGGGCCGGATGGATGCGGCAAGGGGGAGCGGAGCAGCCTGTGTGAATTGTAACGCTGCCGGCGATGGGGGTAAAAAAAATAATGCTGCAGGGACCGAGTAGTTGAAGACGCTGAATCAGAAGTTCTTCAGGGAGGGAGACATGCTGTATGGAGAGGGGATAGGTGGTGAGAAAGGGAGAAATGTTGAATATAGGGGAGGAGAGGAGGAAGAAATGGTACATGAGGAGGGAGGGAGAAATGTTGGACATAGGGGTGGAGGAAAGGGACATGCTGTTTTACTGCAGCATGGTAAAAGGGCCCCTATCTGAGCAGTTCACAGTAATAATATAATCATTAGAGGAAATTGAAAGGATCTACAAATGTTGATAGGAAAGTGACAGTCAGGAGACAGAAAGACTACAAAATATGAAAAAGAATATATACAAAATATAAAAGCAGACTACCAGTGGCCTGCGCCCCACTCTTCAGAAGGACGGAAGGAGGCAACCTGAAACAAATAAGTAAATTTGATAGGTTAATTTAATCAGAAGGGAAAGCATCTTGAAATTAAAAAAAAGTTTTTAATTCTGATTTAAAGGTGGGATGTGATGGTTCTAGTCTTAAGTGTAGTGTAAATTCCATAGTGTGGGAGCTGTCACACTAAAGATTTGAGCGCGGACAGTGTCTGGTTTAACGAACCGTAAGGAAGGAATTACAAGGCGATGTTGTGACAATCTGAGAGATCAGGAGAGAACATAAGGGGTCAGAAGGCAGGAGAGGTACATTGATTGTTCAGTGATGAATTTTATGAGTGAGGAAAGGGTGCTTGATGAATGGAATGGCCTTACAGTGGAGGTGGTCGTGACGAAGACTATCCGAATTCAAGAAAGCATAGGACAAAAATAGTAGTTCTCTAAGAGAGAGGAAGAGATAGTGGATGATGATATGGCTGCTGTCATTTTCAATGGGGCCGATATTCAGACCACAGTAGGGAGCATGGCTAATTCCTGCGATCAACGATCAGCTCGGATATTCAATACCAGGCCATTTCCAGTGACTGGCATTAAATATATGGTTTATTTTTAGCTGGTTTAAAGTTAACCAACAAATTCGATATTAGAAGATAGCTGGTTAACTTTAAACTGACTAAAGATATACCAGCTATTTAAGTGGCCCAATGTGGCTATGCACTGAATATTTGAGGATAGCCAGCTATAGTGTGCAATATAGCCGGATATCTCATAGTAGCTAACCGGGAATATTCAGCGGGGGATAACTTGCTGAATATCGTTGAATAACTGGTTAAGTGCCATTTAGCTGGCCAGGTGCCGTTCCAGGCCAGTTACATGGTTTTGAATAGGGATCCAAGATGGCGGTGTAGTGTGTTAACTGCTCCAGACGCGCCAAGAGTTTTGACCCGAGTCCTGCTGAGGAAGGTTCCAGATCACCGTGAAAATGGGGAAAAGGAGAGGAAAGGTTCAGGAGATTCCCTCAACCCCTACTGGGACCAACCTTCAACATCAGACGACTCTGGATCAATTTGGGGTATCGTCTGGTCCCAGATAGGCTTCTACCCCTGCTATCAGTGCTGGCGCATTGGCGTTAGCCGGCAGTGTAGACGGGGTTTCTTTGAGCCCCATTGAATGTGCAGCTCCCCCTCAACCAGGAAGCAACAGCATGGAAACAAGTCCAGCGGTTCAGGCTCCGAAGGGAGGGGACCTGAACGCGCAGGGAGGGAAGTTTCCCACGCCAGGAGAGACAACTAGCAATAACAGGCTGGAGGAACGGCTTGCAACACATGTTTTACCATCGCAGACTGTGAGTACCCTGGAACAGTCTATTAATGCTCCTCTTCCTGTGGGGACTATAATAAAACCTGCCGTAGTGACAATGGAGTCACTCTGGGACTTGACGTTCAATATACAGTCTTCTTTATAAGAGTTGATAAATAAAAATACTAAAGATATTAAGCTATTATCTGAGGCGGTCCTTATACAGGCAAAGGCCACCGCACAACAATCCTCTGAAGTGAAACATTTAAAAGGAAAAATTCAAGAATTGGAACTTGTGGGACAAACTTCAATTAAAGAGAAACAATTTACTTTTCGGCGTCTGGAATACCTCGAAAATCAATCCAGGAGACTTAATTTGAGGATGACAAATTTTCCTAGGTCTCCTTTAATTACACCGATACAAATGGTTAAAAAGTACTTGGTTGAAGTTTTAGGTATGTCAGGGGATTCATTGCCTCCTATAACATGGGCGCAATATATACAGAGTAAAGTTAAAATTTTGCCTGGTATTTCTCAACCCCAAGGAAAAGAAGCTATGAATCTAACATCTTTTTTGGAATCCTCATTAGAGGTGATCACCCATAGAACTACTGTGGTGCTTTCTTTTGCACTGGAGATGGACCGAGATGCAGTACTAAAACTTTCCTTTCGTCATTTGGATTCTTTATTCTTGGGATCTAAAATAAGAATTTACCCAGACTTGTCTAGAGAGACACAGAAACGGCGTAAAGCCTTTTTGGTCCTACGCCCAAGGACTTTGGCTTTAGGTGCAAATTTTTTACTTAAATTTCCTTGTATATGTAGTATATTAGGATATTATTTCAATCTAGACAATTTCAATTCTTTGACCCCAAGCATTTAGAAGATTTTTTGTTAGTCCAGTCACAGATGTAACACTTCATGATAGCTTGGAGTAAGCTATCTGGGAGGCATTAATATATTATTTAATTTTCCAGATTTATTTATTTAGATTTTGCTCACACCTTTTTCAGTAGTAGCTCAAGGTGAGTTACATTCAGGTACTCTGGATATTTCTCTGTCCCAGGAGGGCTCACAATCTAATTTGTACCTGAGGCAATGGAGGGTTAAGTGACTTGCCCAAGATCACAAGGAGCAGCAGTGGGATTTGAACTGGCCACCTCTGGATTGCAAGACTGGTGCTCTAACCACTAGGCCACTCCTCCACTCCACTCCTCCATTACCGTCTGAGGTGGGATTCTGCACCAGCCGTGCTATGATTTTTCTTTCTCTTGGACCTAATTGATCTGTAATAATAATGGATGATAGTAAAGGTAGAAATTTCTGTATATGAGTACTTTATATATATACTAGTAAAAAAGGCCTGTTTCTGACACAAATGAAACGGGCGCTAGCAAAGTTTTCCTTGGAGTATGTATGTTTGAGAGAGTGGGTGTGAGAGTGACTATGTGTGAGAGAGATAAGAGTGAATGTGCGAGTGTGTGTGTATGACAAAGAGTGAGACTGGGTGCGAGTGTGTCTGTGAGAGAGAGAGTGTGTGTGTGTGAGAATGTGTGCCAGGGGCCCCCCCCCCTCCCTCCGAGTTTCAGGATCTCCCTCCGAGTTTCATATACAGACATTGAGAGTGAGCATCTTTTAAAGTTTTTTTTTTTTTTTAATAAGCTGTACCTTCTGTTACTTTAATGCGTGCATTTCTCCGTCCCTCCCTCCTTCCCAGTTCCAGGGCCCCCCTCTCTCCCAGTTCCACGTTCGTTGGCCCTCCCTCCCTCCCAGTTCCAGGGCCCTCCCTCTCTCCCAGTTGGGTCGTTGGCCCTCCCTCCCTCCCTCCCAGTTCCAGGGCACCCCTCTCTCCCAGTTCCACATTCGGCGGCCCTCCCAGTTCCAGGGCCCCCCCTCTCCCAGTTCAATGTTCGTCGGCCCTCCCTCCTTCCAAGTTCCAGGGCCCCCCTCCCTCCCAATTCCACATTCGTCAGCCCTCCCTCCCTCCCTCCCATTTCCAGGCACCCTCCCTCCACTTTTAAAAATTAATTTTCACTTACCGTGTCGGGGTTACGGTGGCCAGCAAAGCATGCAGGCTCAGCTCTTCTCTGTCTGTCAGCTCTGGTCTTACCCTCATTTCCTGTTTCCACAAGGGCGGGACCAGAACTGACAGACAGAGAAGGGCCAAGCCTGCGCGCTTTGTTGGCCGCCGTAACCCCGATGTGGTAAGTGAAGATTAGTTTTTAAAAGCGGAGGGAGGGTGCCTGGAACTTGAAGGGAGGGAGGGAGGGCCGACGACCGTGGAACTGGGAGAGAGGGGGGGCCCTGGAACTGGGAGGGACGGACGGACGGAGAACGTTGGAGGAGTGACGATGGAGAACGTTGGAGGAGAGTGACATCAGGAGATGATTACGGGCGCAGGTAGCCTCATTGGAACGTTGGAGGAGCAAATTATATTAGATATTTTTTCTTTTTATTCTTGAATGAATTTTTTAATTTTCCGTATTGTCACTTTAAAAAGTTGTATAATACAAAATTCAATAAAAATATTAAACATAAATGGTTTTGAATATCGGGGGTATTTTAATCAATTCAGAGTCACCACAGCTATCGTGAGTTTTCTGAAGTCTGTTTCACCGGACAATCAGGGGCGTAGCCAGACAACAGATTTTGGGTGGGCCTAGACAAGAATTGGGTGGGCACCATGTTCTTCCCCCCCCCCCCCCCCCAAAAAAAAAAAAAAAAAAAATCTCAGTTGGTGGAAAAATGCTTCTTTCCACCTTGGCAGCAGGAATACACTGAAAACTGAGCATACGCAGGTGCTGGTGTTGTGGAGAGTAGCGTTTTCGTTACCATCAGGGGAAACTCTTCAGCTGGCGGAGCTTGGGATTACCACCAATTACAACTTAACATGTGCTACTGTTGGGTGGGCCTGAGCCACCTGTGGCTATGCCATTGCTGGACATCATGAGGTTAATTTTGTGACAGGTCATTCAGGTGGGAAAGCCAAGTATGCGCCTATTTTGGGTCCATGAATCTTTAATCATGGCCACAATGAACCCATGTACATTAATATTTGCCAGGGAACAGGAGTAAAGAACATGCTTCAAGTATGAGCATAAGAATAGCTATACTGGGCAAGACCAATGGTCCATCTAGCCCAGAATCCTGCTTCCAACAGTGGCCAATCCAGGTCACAAGTACCTAGCAGAAACCCAATTAGTAGCAATATTCCATGCTACCAATCCCAGGACAAGCAGTGGCTTCCCCATGTCTATATCAATTACAGACTATGGACTTTTCCTCTAGGAGTTTGTCCAAACCTCTGTTAAATCCAGATACCCTCCAGCAACAAGTTCCAGAACTTAGCTATTCTTTGAATGAAAAAATATTTCCTCCTATTTGTTTTAAAAGTGTTTCCACGTAATTCATTGAGGGTCCCCTAATTTTTGTACTTTTTGAAAGAGTGATAAATCAATTCACTTTTACCCATTCTACACCACTCAGGATTTTGAAGACCTCAATCATATCCCCCCACATCTGTCTGTTTTCCAAGCTGAAGAGCCCTAACCCAGAGACGCCAAGGGTGGCCCATATCAGTGTTGGAGATTTATCACTGCAATGCTAGAGATTGAAGGCCAAATGAGTGAGATTTTTCTCGCTAGCCCCCAGCCATGTCTAAAACTAGTTCTGGCAGATGCACATTCCAAAAACTGACATATTCCAATCAATAAATAGAAAATAAAATTGTTTTTTCTACCTTTGTTGTCAGAGATGCCAAGGGTGGCCCATCCAGAAGAGTGATATGTACCACCCCAATAAATGAAATTGAAGGTCAATGAGTGAGGTTTTCCTCGCAATACATTCAATCTATACATTTGAAATGGTAGTGAAGGAAGGCTGATGGCTACACTTATTGAAAAGTAATGCCTTCATGTCTTCATGGATAACTTTAAACACAATTATTTCAAACACTTAACACTAAAACACATGCAAACCTATGGAAACAGTTCATCTGTATTTAAAGATTCCTCATCTAGCAGTATTTCATGATTTAACCTTGATCACACCCATGTCTGCTATAAATACAACTATTCCAACACAACAGATTCTGCAACATTTTCTAAAACCCCATCTGATGTTAGGACAAACTAAAATTAGATTAAAAGGTTTGGTGTCACCTCAGTAAGGCTAACACATAATCCCTCCACTACAAAACACTATTTATTTATTCGTTACATTTGTACCCCGCGCTTTCCCACTCAAAGCAGGTTCAATGCGGCTTACATAGTAATTGGGATTACAAAGTATTGGTGGAGAGAGATAAGTTGAGTATTATCGGAGTAATAAAAGAAATAAGAATGAAGAAATGCAGGGATGAGGGGAGTAGGAGAAGTTTGAGCAAGGGTAAGTGAGCAATTGGAGGGGTAGATGAGGTGGAGGGGGATGGGCAAGAGTGAACCTTACCATACCTTAACAGCAATAACTTCCAAGACTCAAAAAGTGACAACTTTATGCATAAAAAGGCAGCATTGTAAATATTATACCATGCCCTACAACACCAATACACTACCTATTGAAAAAACACACAAAACAAAACACAACTGCAACAAAATCTCTACACAGGCACTATATGCTAACAGAATACCACACCTTATTCCAGTGATTCCCAAACTGGGTTTCATAGAACCCTAGGGATCCTCAAACTCTCTTCCTCAAGAAATTAGATTGTAGAATCTGTTTGTATGAACAGAAACATGTTTACATAAATTGGGGGTTCTCGGTGAATGAAAAAATATTTTAGGGGTTCTGCCATAGTAAAATGTTTGGGAATCACTGCCTTAGTTGGACATAAAAAACCCAGATAGAACCTCAACAAATATGAAACAAGGGACCACACACATCAGTAGCAGAGGTGTGAAGGCATGAAACTGAACTGGAAAGCTCAGAAAGTCAGACTCTGCACACAACAATAATAGAGAGATTGAAACTAAAATGCAAAATACCAGAAATGAGCATTTTCAAAAGCTGACATATTCCAATTAATAAATTCAGAATAAAATACTGTTTTCTACCTTTGTTGTCTGAGCATTTAACAAAACATGCCTTTTTCAACCAGACTTGAAAAAAATAAATACATACCACAGAACTGGAAAATGTTGGCACATTTACCTTTATACACAAAGACATTCTGGACTTGTGTATAAAGGTAGCTCTGCCTGAGTTCATTATTCAATATTCTCTTTTAAACAGTAGCAATAAACAATATTAAGTGCATTTTTATAATATACCACTGAATTCCACAAAACAAGAAACGAGTTCCCACAAACCATCTTTCTCTTTTGATCTAGGCATAGGGAGGAAAAAAGATTCTAAACGCTCCTAGGTTTCAACCTAATTCATGTTTAATGTGAGATATAAATTTCATAAATAAGTGAATAAATAGATAGAAACTCTGAATGTTGAGCACCTGATTCTCATAATATGATGTCTGCTTTAGTGGCCCTTAACAAGGAGAAAAAAAATCTCTGCATGAATATAACAGTACTAGGGTGTCCCTATATAATTCCTCTGTGTACATCCATGTGCTGTACAAGCTAGCATGTTTGAAAATCAGTGAGATTAAATAAAAATGCTACCAGCAATAAAGAACGACAACATGGATGCAGCAGCTCATGTTTGCTTTGATTTGAGTGTATAGTAGGGATAACAGCTGCACGGGGGAGGGGAAACAGAGACCAACCTCCATGGCTTCAACTTTTTGACATGCCATCTCCTGTTCTCAATCTAACCTCCGTGGCTTCAACTTTTTGATGTGCCATCTCCTGTTCTTGATCTAACCTTCTTGACTTCCATTGAATCAATCTTGCTCTGGGCTTCGAGCCTTCCCTGTTACGTGACCAACCCTCGTGGAAGCAGAAGTTACTACTACTACTACTTAACATTTCTAGAGCGCTACTAGGGTTACGCAGCGCTGTACAGTTTAACAAAGAAGGACAGTCCCTGCTCAAAGGAGCTTACAATCTAAAGAACAAAATGTCAAGATGGGGCAGTCTAGATTTCCTAATAGAGTTATAGTGGTTAGGTGCCGAAGGCGACATTGAAGAGGTGGGCTTTGAGCAAGGATTTGAAGATGGGCAGGGAGGGGGCTTGGCGTATGGGCTCAGGGAGTTTATTCCAAGCATGGGGTGAGGCGAGGCAGAAAGGGCGGAGCCTGGAGTTGGCAGTGGTGGAGAAAGGTACTGAAAGGAGTGATTTGTCTTGAGAGCGGAGGTTACAGGTAGGAACGTAAGGGGAGATGAGGATAGAGAGGTAAGGAGGGGCTGCAGATTGAGTGCATTTGTAGGTTAGCAGGAGAAGCTTGAACTGTATGCGGTACCTGATCGGAAGCCAGTGAAGTGACTTGAGGAGAGGGGTGATATGAGCATATCGGTCTATGCGGAAGATAAGACGCGCAGCAGAGTTCTGAATGGATTGAAGGGGAGATAGATGGTTAAGTGGGAGGCCAGTGAGGAGTAGGTTGCAGTAGTCAAGGCGAGAGGTAATGAGAGAGTGGATGAGAGTTCGGGTGGTGTGCTCAGAGAGGAAAGGGCGAATTTTGCTGATGTTATAGAGGAAGAAGCGACAGGTCTTGGCTATCTGCTGGATATGCGCAGAGAAGGAGAGTGAGGAGTCGAAGATGACTCAGAGGGGAGGATGAGGGTGTTATCAACTGAGACAGAGTGGAGGGAGAGGGGAAGTGGGTTTGGGTGGGAAGACAATAACATAGTAACATAGTAGATGACGGCAGAAAAAGACCTGCACGGTCCATCTAGTCTGCCCACGATAAACTCATATGTGTATACCTTACCTTGATTTGTACCTGTCTTTTTCAGGGCACAGACCGTATAAGTCTGTGCAGCAGTATTTCCCGCCTCCCAACCACCAGTCCCGCCTCCCATCACCAGCTCGGTCTTGGCCATGTTCAGTTTCAGGTGGCGGTTGGACATCCAGGCAGCAATGTCGGATAAGCAGGCCAATACTTTGAACTGGGTTTCTGCAGTGATGTCTGGTGTGGAGAGATAAAGCTGGGTGTCGTCAGCATAAAGATGATATTGGAAACCATGGGATGAGATCAGGGAGCCCAGGGAAGAGGTGTAGATTGAAAAAAGAAGGGGTCCAAGGACAGATCCCTGAGGAACTCCAACAGAGAGCGGGATGGGGTTGGAGGAAGAACCATGAGAATGTACTCTGAAGATACGGTGGGAGAGATAAGAGGAGAACGAGGAGAGGACAGAGCCCTGGAACCCAAATGAGGACAGTGTGGCAAGAAGTAAATTGTGATTGACAGTGTCAAAAGTGGAGGATAGGTCGATGAGGATGGAGTAGTGGCCTTTGGATTTGGCAAGGAAGAGGTCATTGGGCAAGTCACTTAACCCTCCATTGCCCCATGTAAGCTGCATTGAGCCTGCCATGAATGGGAAAGTGCGGGGTACAAATATATAAAAAAAAAAAAATCATTGCAGACTTTAGATAGCGCCGTTTCTGTCGAGTGTAAGGGGCGAAAGCCGGATTGAAGCGGATCAAGGATGGCATGAGAGGAGAGAAAATCAAGGCAACGGCTGTGAACGGCGCGTTCAAGTAACTTGGAGAGGAAGGGTAGGGGGGACGTTGCATCAGTAAGGGCGGGAAGTGTCATACGAGAGACCCAAAGCCTTGAAGCAGGCTTATTCAATGGAAACAGTACCACTACCAGGTCTGGCGGCAAGGATATAAAGTTACAGGAACTAAGGGGGTGGGAAGAAGGACAGACGCTGGAACCAGGAAAGGGGGGAGAGAGGAAAGAGAGATACTGGATATCGGGCACCTACCTGCCCATGCCAGATGCCAAAATCGCCTCCTTTCAATGCATGAGAGCTGGAGTTGGGGGTCTAATGCATGTGACTTGGTATGTCTGCTACCCTCTTTAGCCTTTCCTCATATGGGAGGAGTTCCATCCCTTTTATCATTTTGGTTGCTCTTCTTTGAGCCTTTACCCACTGGGGCACCCCTCTCTGACCCTAGGGACAAGGCTTTCCCCCTCTGCTCTGGAAAGCCTTTCATACCTTTTAGGACTGCCCACAATTGGACACATGTCAGTAAAATGCAGGTTCTTTTAATAAATCTAAATTAAACAGCATACAACAAACTTCTGCATAGACTCCATATATTCCTGAGTGTTTTCTGCAATCTCTTACTAAAGGCCTCTTCCTAGCTTTACACCAGCTCAAATTCTAGGCCAGGTTTTTCCATTGGTCTAATACAACATAACTCTAAACACATCTTACTTGCAAATAAGCAAAGGAAACTTTTTTCATATTATGTATATCAAATATTTAAAATCACATTCCTTCTCAGCAATCCAAATAGCTATGGAGTATTTGTTGTTACTTGACTCTCCCCACTGTGCTACCTTATACACCAGGGTTTAAACACCATTCTTTTCACCCTTTAAATTAACTACAAGAGTTTAGCTTTCCACTAGTCCTTTCCCACTGTGCTACCATATAATCAGAACAAAGATCACTCTCAGCATTTGAAGTAGCTCTGGGATTTCTGCTTTTCCACAGGCCCTCCTCCACTGTGCTACCATATCCAGGGTATTCTCTGTGCTCTTGTTCCTACAGATTACCAAACCACATTAGACCCCTCTCCCTTTCATCACACCATTTAGGAGAGCAAACATAATAACCCATCTGGAGAGTTAACATAATTAATTGAGCTCCTTTGGGTTGTGGAACTTCAACCCTTAATCCTTGATCCCTCCTCCCTGTTAGGGTTTCAACTCTCCTGTCCCAAACACTAGACTGGTTCTTCTGTACCTGCTCCCTCATCCCAGGTACAGAACAGGAACAGTAACTGGAGCACAGCTCCCTTATTTGCCTGTCTCTAGGCTGGATCCCCTTGTTATAGAGCTGTCAATCCCCATTTCCACCCCTTAATACAGAGAGTTTTTCTTCCCCACTCCAAGCATGGCTGTGAGCCAACAGGGTTAAGCTTTGCTTTGCCTTGCCCTCTAACATTAGAGAGCCCAGAATGCCCTGTAACTCCAGAGTTCTGCTCTTCCCCTTGAATGTGTCTCTTCCTCTCCACAAAACTAAAACCCTTCCTTTTAAATTCTCACTCTCTTAGTCCAGCCAAGGCAATGCTAATTAGCTCAGCTGGAAGTCTGATGTATCATCAGCTTCCTAGGCTCTCCTGAGCACAGCCCTCCAGGCTTCAGAGCACATAGCCTTCTGGGAATTGTAGTCAAAACCCCTTGTAAAGGAACCAAGCTTAAACACACCTGAATTTGAAGAGAGATTATTCTCTGTTTTTTTCCACTTTTCTGGCTGTATATGTGGTGGCTGCCGGGCTGCATACCTCAATGTGTATATCAAATGAACGTTGAAAATCCAATTTTAGAATGCTAAGATTTAAACATCTAAATCTGCAATATGTGCCTATGGCAAGGGGGTATGGTTTGGACAGGATAGGATAGGACCAAAAGATACCTACCAATCCATCCACACACACTCACATCCTTCCACTATTACCATCCCCCTGCATACACCACAACATACCCATATGCCACAACACACTTATGGTTCCCACCACACCCATCCCTCCCATACACCCCAATATATCCATCCCCTACACACTCACCCCATCATACCTATCCCCCCTCAGGTACTATATCCCATTCCTAACACATATATCCCCAGCTCCCCCCATACATACAGATGCATTTGTGCGCACACTTCAAGCCCTGAAGCATACTGCCAACTGAAGTACCCTGTTCCAACACACACTGCTGATACACACTCTCACATACTCTAATACACACACACATAGTAACGTAGGACATGATGACAGATTAAGACCTGTATGGTCTATCCATCTGCCCAACAAGATAAACTCATAGCATATGGTATGATGTGATAATACATATGAATACTTGATCTTGATTTTGTTGGAATGTATTGTATT
This sequence comes from Microcaecilia unicolor, assembly GCF_901765095.1. Classification (NCBI taxonomy): domain Eukaryota; kingdom Metazoa; phylum Chordata; class Amphibia; order Gymnophiona; family Siphonopidae; genus Microcaecilia; species Microcaecilia unicolor. Next base: position 55,661,737 of record NC_044044.1, on the reverse strand, counting down.
TTACATGCATTGCCTGTCACCAATTTTTTCTCTGTGATTACTCTGTGACCTCTGATGTGAATTACTTAGAGAGGTCACAGCTATGCAACTTCCTGTGGGGGTTAGGCACAGCACATGGAGCTCATGATCTCTCCTAAGCTGAGAGAATCTATGGTGTGAGCATCCATTACCATCTAAGCACATGGAAAGAGCTGATAATCCAAATGTATAGTATTATGTTTATATAAGCCTGTCTGATTATAATCTAACTACAAACTGTGAGTAAACAGATGTTTTGTTACTTCAACTTTAAAGTGACTCAGCAGTGAATTATTCAGGGGTGAATGAGAGAGAGATGAAGAAAAGAAATTAACATTTCTAAAGCTGAAGCTGTGTGTATAAAAATCTGCTAATTATTTACTACAAATAATCCAACAAAAGGGTTATGGGCCCAGGCCCAGGAATTGAAAAGGAAGAGAAATATTACCAGGCAGTGAAAAAGCCACATTTTTTCTCTTAAGTTTTAAAAGAAAGATTCAGTCTGTCTCTCTCTCCCCCCACACACCAAACAGCAGGCAAGGCTAAGAAAATGGCTGAGGGAGGAAATTCACCATTTTTCTACTCTCTCAAGGTGCCTAAATTAACTGAATTTAATTATCAGCAGTGGGAACTAAGATTCATATGTCTCCTTCAAGCAAAGAAACTAAATATATGCTTAGACCAAAACAGAACAGCTGAAAATATGGCTGAATGGGACAATGCAAACTATTATGTGAAGTGCATGTTTTTGGAAGCTCTCTCAGAGAAACAAGCCATATTAGTGGAGGGAAAAGATACACCAAAGGACATTTTAGATAAACTGAGAACTATGTATGCAACTACATATGCAAAACAGCAACCAATTTGGTTGGCAGAGTTGAATGAAACCAAATTAAGGGATAAAAGTAAGTGTAATGATCACATTATGCATCTTATGTCTTCATTTCAAAAGTTAGAACTTTCTGGAATTCCCATGTGTGATGCATTGAAAAGAGCATTTCTTTTTACCTCACTATCAAAGAAGTTTGATGTTTTTAGGTCTGTAAATGAAGCCATTGAAGGGCAATCTTTTGAACAGGCAGCATCAAAACTAAGGCAGGAATGCATAATAAATGATTCTGAGGAGATGTGTTCTCAAAGCAAGTCAGAGAGAAATGAAACAAATTTCTTGACAAAGAACAGAGGCAGGCGGAGCTATGGGAAAACTCCACCCAAGGGCAAGCTGATTTGCTATTCATGTGGAAAGGAGGGACATGTATCTAAATGGTGTAAGGAAACACAAAACACCCCCTCTAGCTCACCTAAGCCAATGGAACAAAAGAATTTTCCAAGCAATGATAAACATAAGGGCTTTCTAATGGTAGAAAAATCTTTGACTATGGTAAATAATAATTCAAATGAAAGTACTTGGATTTTGGATTCGGGGAGCACATGCCATTTAACCAATTGTAAGGATTTCTTTCAGGAAATGTGTCCAGAAGAAGGTATTCTTCAAACTGCAAACGCAGGGACTACTCAGATCCAAGCAAAAGGCATTGGATTCTTAAAATGCAAAGTGTCTAATGAAGTTAAAGAAATTCCTGTAAGTGATGTCTTGTATATTCCCCAAGCAGTTTGCAATATGCTTAGTGTATCTACATTAGATAAGAAGGGATTTGTGATTCATTTTGAAAACAGTAAGTGCACAATCTCTAAAAATGATGAAGTGTATGCTGAAGCTTTTATGCATAATGATATTTATAAACTGAGCATTTCAGGTGAAGCCTCACATATGGCGCAAGTAAGGAAGAATGATGGTAAATGTAGTCTGGAAATCTGGCATCGCCGCCTGGGACATCGTGATTCTAAGGTGATCCAGGATCTTCACAGTGGGCAACTAGCCACTGGCATTCAGATAAGTGCAGATGCTGGTAAAATGGAGAAATGCATAGACTGTGTTACTCAAAAAGGTGTGAGACCCTCATTTCCTGCATACACAGGAAATAGGAGTAATAAAGTACTGGACTTAATACACAGTGACTTATGTGGACCGTTTAATATCCCATCATTGGGAAATAACAGATTTGTGCTAATATTCTTGGATGATTTCTCTAGATACTGTGTGGCCTATTTGCTGAAAGAAAAAAGTCAAGTCACAGACATGCTGAAGAAATACGTAGCCATGGTGAGCAATAAATTTGAAAGAAAACCAAAGGTTCTTCAGACCGACAATGGTGGTGAGTTCACTTCACAAAGCATGCGCACATTTCTAGAACAAGAAGGCATTCAGCATATCACAACAGTAACTTATACACCAGAGCAAAATTCTGTTGCAGAGAGAAAATTTAGGTCACTTGTGGAAATGACCAGATGTATGCTGTCAGATAGCAATCTCCCTAAAAGACTATGGGGGGAAGCCATTCTCACAGCAGTGTACCTACAAAACAGAATGCTAACTAAAGGCGCTGAGCGCACACCACATGAGACATGGCATGGTAGGAAGCCAAACCTGTCACACATAAGAACATTTGGAAGTACAGCATATGCTCATATACCAAAGCAAAGAAGGCATAAGCTGGATTCCACAACAGAAAGGGGCATTTTAGTTGGCTATGCTCCAGGACACAAAGGATATAGAATTTTGAATCTGAAAACTGGCATTGTTGGCATAAGACATGTTACATATTTTGATGAAAACAAGAGGGTTGATAAAGGCTGGATTATCCCAGATGAGCCTTATCATCCAGAATATGAAACTAGAAACATAATAGACATGCCAGTGTATATAAATGCCATACCAAGGCAGATGTCTGAAAGCAACTCATCTGTATCTAACGAGGAAAGGTCAGACCAACCTGTTGTCAGACGCTCATCCAGGGAAAACAAAGGTGTTCCACCCCCAAGACTGTCGTACCTAACAAAGTCAGCAGAAGCTCAAGAGCCCTTAACATGGGATGAGATTGAGAAAATGCCAGCAGAACAAGCTGCTGAATGGCATAAAGCTGCACAAGAAGAAATTGATGCATTGCATAAAAATAATACTTGGATTCTTACAAAATTACCTCCTGGCAAGAAAGCTATAGGATGCAAATGGGTATTCAAGTTAAAAAGGAATGCACAAGGAAAAGTGGAAAGGTATAAAGCCAGATTAGTCGCAAAGGGATATCTTCAAAAATATGGAGAAGATTTTGATGAAGTGTTTGCACCTGTAGTGAAACACACGACAATTAGAACACTTCTGAGCATTGCAGTCTCAAAAGGCATGCAAGTCAACCACATTGATGTGAAAACAGCATTTCTTCATGGAGATATAACTGAAGACTTGTACATGGAACAGCCAACAGGTTTCATAAATACAAAACAAAGACAGCTAGTGTGTAAATTAAACAAAGGTCTTTATGGATTAAAGCAAAGTGCAAAATGTTGGAATGACAAATTGCATGAAATATTGACAAATTTAGGATTTAAGCCAGGTGAAGCAGATAAATGCTTGTACACTAGGTGCAGAAATGGACAATATGCATACATTTTAGCTTTTGTTGATGATCTGCTCATTGCAAGCGAAAGTGAGCAAGAGTACAAGGACATTGTAAAATATTTAAACCAGAATGTTGAGATAAAAGAACTTGGTAATGTGTCATACTATCTTGGTATAGAAATTGAGAAACAAAATGATGGTTCTTATCTTTTAAGCCAGAAGCAGAAAATAAATGAGCTTATTGAAAGTTTAGGTATGCAAGATGCCCAAGTTGTAAGCACTCCCATGATCACTGATTTTCTGAAGGATGAAACAGTAAGAGAACCTTTACCAGATAACATCCAATATAGATCAGCCATAGGTAAGCTTTTATATCTGACTACCACATACAGGGCTGATATAGCAAATGCAGTAGGAATTTTGAGCAGAAGGGTCAGCTCACCTACCAAATCAGATTGGACTGCAGTTAAAAGGATGGTAAGGTATTTAAAAGGTACCATTGATTGTAAATTAAAGATTTCAGCCAATAGTAATCCAAAACTAATATGTTACTGTGATTCAGATTGGGCAGGGGATCATTCTGATTATAAGTCCACAAGTGGATATGTGTTTATGTATGGAAATGTACAAATTTCATGGGCCAGTCATAAACAAAGTATTGTGAGTCTGTCTTCTACAGAAGCTGAATATGTGGCCGTATCAGAAGCGTGCAGAGAACTGATGTGGATTGAAAAACTTTTGCTGGATTTTGGAATAGCTGAACAGAGACCAATCCAGATAATGGAAGATAATCAGAGCTGCATCCGACTGTCACAGAATGACAAGGTTCAGTCACGCACCAAGCACATCGCAACAAAATACCACAACGTGCGAGAGTTGGCGAAAGAAGGTGTCATCAGGCTACACTATTGTCACACCAGTGAGATGACAGCTGACATCATGACCAAACCGTTACCCAGAGAACATTTTGAGAATCTGCGTATAAAGCTTGGACTTTGTGTGAATTAATAATTGCATGACAGTTATGCATGAGAAGGGGTTTGTTGGAATGTATTGTATTTTACATGCATTGCCTGTCACCAATTTTTTCTCTGTGATTACTCTGTGACCTCTGATGTGAATTACTTAGAGAGGTCACAGCTATGCAACTTCCTGTGGGGGTTAGGCACAGCACATGGAGCTCATGATCTCTCCTAAGCTGAGAGAATCTATGGTGTGAGCATCCATTACCATCTAAGCACATGGAAAGAGCTGATAATCCAAATGTATAGTATTATGTTTATATAAGCCTGTCTGATTATAATCTAACTACAAACTGTGAGTAAACAGATGTTTTGTTACTTCCAAGATAAACTCATAGCATATGGTATGATGTGATAATACATATGAATACTTGATCTTGATTTATCCTTGCCATTTTCAGGACACAGACCTTACAAGTCTGCCCAGCACTAGCCTTGTTCCCCAACTACTGAAGCTGTCATCAAAGCCCCACTTCAGCCCATCCATATGTGTCCAGCCATGATCAGGACACAGACCACAGAAGTCTGCCTGGCACTGGCTTTGATTCTCAATTACTGGAGTCACCATCTAAGCGCCACTAAGTTTGTTTGGTTCCATTCTCTTTCCATAAAGGATTCCTTTGTGTTTATCCTGCACAGTTTTGAGTTCTGTTACCACTTTCATCTTCACCACCTCCCACAGAAGGGAATTCCATGTATCTACCACCCTCCCCATGAAAAAGTACTTCCTGACATTATTCCTGAGTCCAGGGCCGGTCTTAGCAAGTGCGGGGCCCTGTGCAGACCAATTTGATGGGGCCCCATCCTAGCCCCGCCCTAGCTCCAGGGCCGGCCACCCCTCCCTCTGAGCTCCAGGGCGGCCACCCCTCCCTCCGAGCTCCCAGGCCATTCCCCCTCCCTCCCTCCCAGCTCCAGTCCCCCTCCCTCTGAATTTTAAAAGTTACCTTGTCGGGTTACAGGTAGCAGCAGGTAGCAGCAGTGAAAAGCGTGCGAGCTCGGCGCTTCAGGAGCCTTCCTTTCTCTCAGCTCTGGTCCCGCCCTCATTTCCTGTTTTCATGAGGGCGGGACCAGAGCTGAGAGAGGGAAGGGAAGGCTCCTGAAGCGCCGAGCAGCTCGCACGCTTTTCACTGCTGCCGCCTGCCGCTGCCTGTAACCCGATGAGGTAACTTTTAAAATTCAGAGGGAGGGGGACTGGAACTCGGGCGATCGGGGCGGAGGCGCGCCACGTGGGCCCCCCTTGAGTGTGAGGCCCTATGCGGTCGCCTTGGTCGCCTCACTCTAAGACCGGCCCTGCCTGAGTCTGCCCTCCCTGTAACCTCAATGCACATCCTCTAGTTCTACAGCCTTTCCGTCTCTGGAAAAGGTTTGTTTGTATATTAATACCTTTCAAATATTTGAATGCCTGTATTATATCACCCCTATCTCTCCTTTCCTCCACGGTTTTTATTTTCAGGCCATCAAGTCTCTTCTCATACGTCTTGTGGTGCAAACCCCATACCATTTTTGTTGTTTTTCTTTAAACCACTTCAAGTCTTTTTATGTCCTTAGAAAGATATGGCCTGAAAAACTGAACACAATACTCCAAGTGGGGCATCACCAATGACTTGTACAGGGGCACTAACACTTCCTTTCTTCTGCTGGTTATACACCTCTCTATGCAACCAAGCATCCTTATGGCTGTGGTTACTGGTCACCATCTTGCTACATTGTTTTGTCACCTTGACATCCTCAGATACCATCATCCTGAGCTGTGCTTATCAATCTCTCACCTCCTCGGATTTCTGCACACCAAGTACTTTGCATTAAATTTTAACTGTCAGACCTTTGACCATTCTAACTTTTGGAGATCTCTTCTCATTGTTTCTACTTCCTGCGGAGTATCCATTCTGTTGGCTGTCTTCATATCATCCGCAAAAAAAGGCAAACTTTTCTTTCTAACCTGTCAATAATTTCTCTTACAAATATATTAACCAGAATCGGTCCCAGTACCAACATCTGAGGCACTTCACTACTCACCTTCCTTTCCTCTGAATGAATTCCATTTACCACCACCTTCTGTCATCTAGATCTTTTTCTTGGGTGCTGACCCCCAAGGTGGACCCTAGCATCAGTCATTGCGCACAGTTGGCCACTCGCACATCCTCTGCCAGCCTTTGGCGACAGTTTACCATGGTTGTTTCAACCAATTTTCCTCACATGGAAATATCTGAGTCTGTGAATAGAGGAAGGAAGAAATGCATTATTATGTCACACTGTACAGTAGGTGTTCTCCTTTCAACTTGTATACTTTTTGATTTATGAACTATATTATTGTATATTTTATTATCATTGTAAACTCCAAGGAATGTTTTCAGATTCTGTGATACTGAACTGTGAATAAAAATAATATGCACACAAAAAAGCCTTTATAAAATTGTTTCCCACCATTATTCCTTACTTCATACTATACCTTCACTTCAAACTACTGCTTGGACACTCCACAATCAGAGACAATGTATTTATTTATTACATTTGTATCCCACATTTTCCCACCTATTTGCAGGCTCAAAATAAGTACCTGAATATATGTAAACCGCTTTGAATGTAGTTGCAAAAAAACCTCAAAAAGGTGGTATATCAAGGCCCATTTCCCTTTCCCCCCTCAATGTGGCTTACATAGTACCGGAGAGGCGTTCACCAACTCCGGTATGAACAAATACGAAGCTGTGTTTTGGTAGGATGAGGTTCATGTGAAAAGACACATTAGGGAATTGTAGAGCGGAAGAGTTATTAGGTTGCACCGTGCTCGGACACTCCATATTCAGACAGTGCATTAAGTTGCATCGTGTTCGGACACTCCACATTTAGAGACAGTGCATTAGGTTGTACCGTGCTGTCCATCTTGTCTTTGTAGCATTAGCCACTCTTCATTTTTACTTTATAACTAGGCTGCTTCTGGACAATGGACAAATGATTAATCAGGCCCCAAATCCCTCCCATCTCACAGAAAGTGCATTAATTCTTGAGCTGTGGAACTAACTGAGGAGACTGGACAGTCTAAGCTCATAACTTTACACGATTTCTGGAAACTGAGAGAGCTGTTATGTCCCATAGGATAATGTCACCCACTTGTGTGCCTGATCAATCACAATTATATCGCAATGATAGGGTAGATCAAATTGGAGGTAGAGGTTGCACTGTATGTTAAAGAGGGAATTTAGTCAAACTAAATAAAAATTCTGCACGAAACAGACAGCAACGTGGAATCCTTATAGATAGAAATTCCATGTGTGAAGGGAAAGAATATACACTTAGGGCTGTACTACCAACCACCAGGGCAGAATGATTAGACAGCTGAAGATATGTTAACAGAAATTGAAAAAGCTAGCAAATTTGGAAACACTATAATAATGAGTGATTTCAATTACCCCAATATTGACTGGTTAAATGCCACATCAGGGAGTGCTAGGGAGGTAAAATTCCTATATGTAATAAATGGGTAATTCTTGGAGCAGTGATAGATATGGAGGGGCATTTTTTATGATGTCTACGTCCGACTTTGGACATTTTGCAAAAAACATCCAAAATCTGAACAGGAAAGAAGGTCATTTTCAAAAAAGAAAAACATCTATCTTTTGTTTTCGAAAATACAAGGTTTTCTGATTTGGACGTTTTGTTTTTTGTTTTTTTGGTCTATTTTCAAACAAAAAACGTCCAAGTGCAAAATGCACAAAATCAAGCCAGGAGGAGGAGGAGGAGCCAGCATTTTTAGTAGACTGGTCCCCCTGACATCCCAGGAAAGCAATAGGGAACCCTGCAGTGGACTTCATAAAATGCACCCAGGTACACATCTCACTATTGCTCCCTTATCTTTCTAGCTGAGCCCCCCCAAATCTACCCAAAATCCACTACCCCCAACTGTACACCACTACCATAGCCATTATGGGTGAAGGGGGACCCTATATGTGGGTACAGTGGGTTTCTGGTGAGTTTTGGAGGGCTCACAGTTTCCTCCACAAGTGTAACACGTAGGGAGAGGTATGGGCAGTGCACTGAACCCACCACTAGACTATTCCAGGGACCTGCATGTTGTTCTAATGAACCTGAGTATAACATCTGAGGTTGGCATAGAGGCTGGCAAGTAATGTTTTTAATCACATTTTTGGGGGGTGGGAGGGAGTTAGTGACCACTGGGGGAGTAAGGGGAAGTCACCCCTGATTCCCTCCAGTGGTCATCTGGTTATTTAGGGCATCTTTTTGTGCCTTATTCGTTATAAAAACAGGTCTAGCTCAAAACATCTTGGTGTTAGTCTTGGACGGTTTTGTTCTGTTTCAATATGGCTGAAAATGTCTAAGTATTAGGAATGCACTTCTGACAGACTTCATAGGAAAATGTCTAAAAATTATTTTTGACAATACCAATTTGGACGTTTTTGTGAGAAAAACGTCCAAATGCAGATTTATGCCACTTTTTGGACGTTTTTATTTTTTGAAAATGAGCCCAATAGTGGAAAAGGTTCAAAGAAGGGTGACCAAAATGATTAAGAGTATGGAACTCCTCTCATATGAGAAGAGAATATCTGCTGCAGGTAAGAAACACTGCTATCATCCTTTATTGATTCAATCAGACCAGCTACCAGTATTTCTCTTTCCCTCACAGACAATAGTATCTAATCCTCTCAGTGCAAAACAGTTGCATTGAAGTAGAAGGAATACAGATTTTCAAACAGTGAACTAGTTAAATTCTCATGCTATTGTCACCCCTGCTATGCAGTCTCTCAACGTGTGTACCCTCAAGTCCCAGCTTATCAATAGAGCACTGGAGTGACAGAGAAAGCAGCAAGATCCTTCAAGACTAGGAGGGCTACACAAAACTAACAGGATTTTTCTGCAGTATGTGTGGGAATTATTTGTTGAATATACTATTAACACTGAATAAACTGCTAGCAGGATAGAATGGCATCTGCATTTAGGCTAAATTTACTGAATATTGTATTTACAGAGTAGTGTGACACCGACACTCATGCTAGCAGGATATTGCAGCACTGCCTGCTGAATGCAATGCTAGTATCAAGGGATGTGCATTTGGTTAAAAAAAAATGAGGAATGCTAAATCAGTTTGACATACATTAACATACGACTTGACAGTGTTAAGTGAATAAACATGTTAAAAAATTCTAAAGCAAATTAAACATTTTTAATTAAAACAAATGTGTAAGATGCCACTTGGGCACTGCTGAGCTTAAAGAGTGATGGCAGCTTAGAAACCGAGCTCCCTCTGATCTTTTTTGAAATCTAAAGGCATCTATCAACATTGAACGGCAGACTAATTTTAGAACTTCATCTCAAGAACACCTTTCATCATGGCTTCAAACAAATCCGGGAAAAGACACAGAACGGAGCCCGCTTCTCCTAAAAAAGATGTGTCTAACAAACCAGATGACTCGGCCTCGGCCGCCATACTGGAGGAAATAAGAGGCCTTAAAGATGTTTTACTAGACACCAAAGAAGATAGTAACATAGTAAGTGATGACAGATAAAGACCTGAATGGTCCATCCAGTCTGCCCAACAGTCACATTTATTCTCAATGCTAGTGTCAAGGGATGTGCATTTGGTTACAAAAATGAGGAATGCTAAATTAATTTGACATACATTAACATTTGAATGTGTGCTGCCTTCTGAGCTCTTCACCTGCTTCAAGTCCTCTGCTCCTTTGTACATTGGGAGAGCAGCTCCCAGCACTCAGAACAGGGAGAAGCGGCCTCTGTAAAGCAGATACTGGTGGGTGACATCAGTAACTGTATTGTTATTTGAATGTGTGCTGCCTTCTGAGCTCTTCACCTGCTTCAAGTCCTCTGCTCCTTTCAGTGGCGTAACCAGACCTACCATTTTGGGTGGACCCAGAGCTAATATGGGTGGGCACTATGTATATGGGTGAGTAGTGTTTCTTGGGACACTCCTAAATAATGCCTTAGAGTGCACTTGATGACATATTTTTAATAAACAGTCTGCCCAACAGTTGTCCTCCATCAACATAAACCACATACATACTTGGAACCTATGTTGCAAACCTTAACACCACCAGTTCTGAACACACAAATACCAATAACAGCACCTTTAAAAAGGCAGCAGCAGTGAATATACACAACAGCAATATGTGTTCCATTGGAAAAAAACAGACAAGTCAGACTGATACAGATCCCATACAAACCATATGCCAGCAGAATCTCTCACCTGGGTCACATGCAGAACACAAATTAACCCTCATCAATTGAGAATAGAGGACCAAAATTTTGAAATTGGCCTGTAGCTCAGCATCAGCCTTGCCCTTCCCTACCCCCATCCCTCTCTGTAGCCTGGCATCAGCCCTGCCCTTCCCTACCCCCATTCATCCTTGTAGCCCAGCATCAGCCCTACCCTTCCCCCCATCACGTCATCCCTGTAGCCATCTCCCCTACCCTATCTCGCCCCCCACCACCCTGATGCACATCAGCATTACATATAAAACCCACCAACATTTATATTTAATGTTGATGGGTTTCTCAGTAGGGGGTAATCTCTGCAGTGCCCAAGTTTAAAAAAAAAAGTTTTATATATGAACATTTTTTTTAACGTCCTTGGCACTACAGTGCCCACCCCCACCCAGAAACCCACCAACATTAAATACACAACATTTTTGTTTAAACCTAGTATTACACAAATTAAAACATTTTTGTTACCTGGTCTTGAGCTTCTATAGAGATCTATTGCCCCCCCGATGAGGTCCTAATGAGTGTGCACGTGGGATTCCAGGTTCTAGGAGTTCACTGCTCAGTGCTCACACTCTATGTCTGCCTGGTACGGGGGAAACCCAAACCGTGGACGATCGGTGTGCATGGGCCTCAGGGGAGACATCTGGTGAGAGCATGGGCCGCAGGGGGGCAGGCTGTGTGTTGTGAAAATGATGAGGCTATTGTGAAGATGAAGCTCCCACCTCAGGATCCCAGGTCCCTCTTTCACTCAGGATGAGCTGGTTCTCAGTATGCAGATTTTATGCAAATTAGTCTACTACCCCTTTTCACTCAGGGTGACCTGGTTTCTCAAAAGGCAAACATAGTCAGGTCTCATCAACAGGATTTTTCTCATACAAAACTTTATTCCAGCCTCTGGGGCACACTTCTTTTAGCTTAAAACACTTTCATAAGCTTGAACAGTTCTTCCAGCTTAACCATTTCTTCCTACTCAGTGCAATCTTCCAGCTTAAACATTTCTTCTTGCACAGTTCAAACCTAACAGATTTCTTCCCCCTGAGCCTTCTCACACAGGCCTCTGGGCTCAGTACTAACTCAGTCCTGGACGGTGGTCCTTCCTTGTAGCACACAGTTCTTATACTTGATACTCTAGGGCCTTCTTACCCCAGCCAGCTTCCTTCTTGGTAACACACAGTTCTAGACACACAGTCTTTTCATCTTGAACACACAGTTCTAGACACACAGTCAAACTCTAATGCTTTAGGGACTTCTTACCCCAGGACTTTCAGCCTGCTGTTTGAACACACAGTTCTACCACCAGTCCGAAGGGCACAGCCAGTACTTCTCATGGGGATCCTCCTGCTTCAGCTACCAGCCCTCCTCTGCAGCTGCTAGCTCTCCCTCTCTCCCTCACAATTCAGGTGGGGTATTAAGTGGTTAATGGCAAAACAGGACCCAGCCCATAACCTGCTGCACCTGTTTCTATCCCCAGGACTCTCCTCGGTCCTAGCGACCTCCTGCTATACACCCCTTACTGGCTCCCTTTTGTGACTCACCCAGCCCTTCTCCCTGGACATTTTAGGGGAACAGCGCCCTCTAGGGGCCTAACCAGGGTAGGACAGCCTCTTCCTTTTCACAGTGTACACGGGCTGTGGAGGGCGGGTGTGTGCGTGAGCTGCAGGGAGCACACTTTATGTAAGAGTGGGACAGGCTAGAGCTATCAGCGTGCAGCAGCAGCCTCAGTAGCGTTCCTATGGGGGCTGACACCCAGGGCAGATCGCCGATGCACCCCGCCCCCGGGTGCAGCGCGACCCCCCCCCGGCGAAGGACCCCCCCCCGGGTGCACGCCGCTGGGGGGGGGGGGGGGGGGGGGTGCCGCGCGCCTGTCCGCTTTGTTCATTTCCATGCTCCCTCTGCCCCGGAACAGGAAGTAACCTGTTCCGGGGCAGAGGGAGCACAGAACGAAAGTAGCGGACAGGTGCGCGGCACCCCCCAGCAGCGTGCACCAGAGGCGGACCGCACCCACCGCCCCCCCCTAGGAATGCCACTGAGCAGCCTTGATGACAGCAGATTACAGCCACATACCAGAACAGGCCTCCCGGCCCCGCTGCCTGACGCCCGATTCCCCAAGCATAGCAGCAAGAATGTTAAAAAGCAGGCAGGAAGGCTTCTGTTTGCTCGCTGGTGCTTGCAAATGGCTGCTTGTTGCTGTGCAGTCTAACTGGTGCCAGGATCCGAATTACTGAAGCTATTCATCTCAGATTAGGATATACAGCAAATGCGCTTTATTACCAAGGAGTGAAAAACGTATTCATATCACATAAGCTTCACGATGTATTCCATGTGCAGCAAGAAATCGCCCCATCCTTTCCCCTGTAAGCCACATTTTGTAGTTTTGAGCCTAAAGGGGCCATTACACTCCCATCCCCCCCCCCCCCCCCCCCCCAGATGGTGTATTATACCCCTGAAATCCCTCATTCTTATTTCGGCCTGTTTCTGAGAAACCAGAGATGAGGGGGAAAGAGAAAAAGTTTTATTCTAGTCTGCACTGCAGGCAGTTTCAAATTCACAATTCACCATTAATTTCATATACTGTAAAATAACATATCTAGACGCCACAAAAATAATAAAAACAAAGGGGGAGTAAGAAGAGGAGAGACATAACGGGCGACCTAAATTCAACTAATATGAACACATTTTAGAAATAAATAAAATGGGAGCTAGAAATAATTTAAAAATAACGAGAGAAGATAATTGTTTAAAATTAAAACTAAAGGCAAAATACAATAGGAGGGCAGGACGCGTGAGAAGGGCATAAAGGTGGTATATGTGGAATAAACAAACATCATATGAAGCTGTGACTGCAAGAGACGAACAACTGTCGGGTCGGGCAAAAGGAAAATTAAAAAAAAAAGCAGAGCCAAGTACTGCAGGGGAAGAAGCACCCTTACCTGAATATTAAAAGGAGAGAAAAGCTCTGGAGGAGATGTGCAAGGCGCTCAGCAGGATTTAGAGAGAAAAAAAAACACCCTGAGAAAAAGCAAATAATGAGCCTGAGAGCCGGACGAGGAAACTGAGAGTGAGCTGCTGACGCCTAAAAAGACAGGCACCGATTGGCGGGTCAGAGAGACTGAGCGGGCCTGTGCTGAGATTGGGTGGGCCTGGGCCCACCCAGGCCCACCCATAGCTACGCCCCTGGCTCCTTTGTACATTGGGAGAGCAGTTTCCAGCACTCAGAACAGGGAGAAAGCAGCCTCTGTAAAGCAGATACTATATATCTGACAGTGCTGGGGCATATATCTGGTTTACGGACAACTGACTGCTCCCAGTTAAGAAAGCAATGTATATATGAAGCCAACAGATGTGGAAATATCTTGAATGTATTTGAAGACTCCTGTAATATTACAGTGTTCCAGTAAAGTTGAGTCTGCATTTCATATAGAAAGAGAAGAGGAGCCCCTATCATCCTAATGAAGGTAGCAAAGTGAAATCATAGTGGGACAGGCCTCAGAGGTGGTGCAGAAAAAGATACAAGAACCCTAGCCGCTAATCAAATGTAGCACATCTCCCCAACCGAATCGGAAAGCAGACCAGACAAAGAAACCACTATACTGCAAAGGGTGGAAAAAGTGCCAAATCAGAGGATAGGATCCTTACTCCTTACGGGACAGGTCTCTACCAAGGTCATAGAGGAAATGGAAAGGAAGACCTGAAAATAGAAGGTCTGACACTTGCAGGATTGTCCAAGCTGCAAATGGAGCCTACGACCTTGGACCCACGAGCAAAGTCCACGACTGACTGTCCTCGAACCACATAACACTCCAACATACACTCACCTTCATACATTCACACACTAAATGGCACAATAAACAGTTGACTGGATACACCCTTGAGAAAAAGAAGCAGAGCATAACTGGGTACCATATCATAAACACCCACGAATTCATATATTCTCTTCCTTCATCATTCTCATACTTTTACACGCACACTCCTTCTTCACGAACTTAGTCCAGATAAACCTCACTTCGTAAAAAACATTACCCTTAACAACACTCCACTTTCCCTCATGAGTTCATTCTTAGAAGTAATTTAACACACAACAGATCACATAGAGGGGCATAATTGAACGAAAACGTCTATCTCCATGGGCGTTTATCTCCGAGAACGGGTCCGTGAAGGGGCGGACCGAACCGTATTTTCGAAAAAAATAGACGTCCATGTTTTATTCGACAATTTGTGAGCTGGGCGTTTTTGTTTTTCAGCGATAATGGAAAATGAAAGCGCCCAGCTCAAAAACGAATAAATCCAAGGCATTTGTTCGTGGGAGGGACCAGGATTCGTAGTGCACTGGTCCCCCTCACATGCCAGGACACCAACCGGGCACCCTAGGGGGCACTTTTACAAAAACAAAAAAAAAAGGTAAAAGAGCTCTCAGGTGCATGGCACCCTTCCCTTGTGTGTTGAGCCTCCCAAATCCCCTCAAAACCCACTGCCCACAAGTCTACACCATTACTATAGCCCTAAGGGGTGAAGGGGGGCACCTACATGTGGGTACAGTGGGTTTGGGGGGGGTTGGACGACTAAGCATTAAGCAGCACAATTGTAACAGGTAGGGGGGGATGGGCCTGGGTCCACCTGCCTGAAGTCCACTGCACCCCCTAACAACTGCTCCAGGGACCTGCATACTGCTGCCAGGGAGGTGGGTATGACATTTGCTGGTGAAAATAAAAAGTTGTGAAACATCATTTTTTGTGGTGGGAGGGGGTTAGTGACCACTGGGGGAGTCAGGGGAGGTCATCCCCGATTCCCTCTGGGGGTAATCTGGTCATTTAGGGCACTTTTTGGGGCCTTATTCGTGAAAAAACAGGGTCCAGGAAAAGTGCCCTAAATTCTAGCTACAAACGCATACTTTTTTTCCATTATCGGCGAAAGGCGCCCATCTCTGTTCGGGTGATAACCAAGCCCCAGTCCCGCCTTTACCACACCTCCGACACGCCCCCGTCAACTTTGTACGCTTCCGCGATGGAGTACAGTTGAAAACGTCCAAGTTCGGCTTTCGATTATACCGCGTTATTCGTTTTTTGTGAGATAAACGTCCATCTCCCGATTTAGGTCGGAACTTGGGCGTTTTTCTCGTTCGATTATAAGCAGGATTGGATCCCCTGAGAAAGTGCAAAACCGAAAGCACTCGCTATTACACAAAGGAGCCAGAATGAACGTAATGAAATTACTCCTAGGAATCTACTCCTTAACATTGGTCCAAATACTGTTTGCCACACCTCTCGATGATTATAACACCATACCAATACTATACAGCCGATTCAGGATTACCAGACACACCAACCTCAACCAAACCGGCAACAGAACTTACAATAGCAAAACATTATCCCACAAACAAACTGCACAACCAACACAAAAAAGTTCTAATAAATCCAAATCGACATATAAACGACAACTAATAAATGTTCCCACTTTCACTATTACATAAGATCCATACCTTACAATTCAAATAGGTTGCATCAATGCCATAACAGAAATTATAAAAGATCGGATCACATCGGAAACCTTAGATTTACTCTTCACAGCGAAACCTGGATCCATGACCAAAAAGATCCCATAATACTGGACCTTTGCCATCCAGGATACAACATTACACACTGGACCAGAATAGGTAAAAGAGGCGGAGGCATTGCCATAATCTACAGATCCCATCTAGAAATTGTCTCAATCAGATTGCAACATAAAAGTGTAGCCGGCAATCTGATGATGATCCCCCTTGCTCATGCCCTATACAAGCATAATCTTAATCCTTTTCTGTATGCAGATTATATCACCATTTACGTACTGTTCAATTCTAATCCAACAGAAATCACTGTTGCAAAAAGGACTAGTTTAAGCTTAATGGATGTCTGGGCATCGGCATTCAAACTCAAACTCAACAAGGAAAAAACTCACTGCCTTATTCTCTCTTCTCACCACAAAACAAACTTCCCTTCATCCATAAAAACCCCGGAACATACTCTCCCAATATCGGACAAACTGATGATCCTTGGAATTACTATTGACACCAACCTAACCCTGGAGAGCCAAGCCTCTGCCACCACGAAGAAAATGTTCCATGCAATGTGGAAACTCAAACAGATCAAACAATTCTTCCCAAGGGAAACTTTCCGTAACATAATTCAAACAATGGTACTATCACATATTGACTACTCTGCCATATTTGCGGGACGCAAAGAACAGATCTTAAGGAAACTCCAGACTGCGCAGAACACGGCAGCTAGACTCATTTTCGGAAAGACAAGATTCGAAAGTGCTAAACCCCTATGCGAAATACTGCACTGGCTACCAATCAAGGAATGACTAGCCTTCAAAATTTGCACTCTGGTCCACAAAATAATCCATGGTCTGGCCCCAACCTACGTGACCAAACTTATCGATTTACCAACTAGAAACATCATCGAATCATCAAGAATGTTTCTAAACCTGCATTACCCAAACTGTAAAGGACTAAAATACAAATCAACATATGCATCCAGCTTTTCCTACATTTGCACCCAGCTCTGGAACACTTTACCTAGAAACATTAAACTGTGAACACCTATCTAAAATTTCGAAAAGACCTCAAGACTCACCTCTTCCGGAAAGCCTACCCAGCAGACCCGAACTAATTCATGAACAATACATCACATCTTTCGATCTAAGAAATGAACAATACACCTTCCACATAATACTATTACTTCAAACTGTACGAATTTTACCACTCCAGTTATAATTAAGTGTACTTCTACCCTTTTCCTACTCTTTATTGCTCACTAGAAGCTGTAGTCCCATCCCCGGAGACTTATCAGCCTCATTGGGATTACTTCTCTCTATATGCTACTATTTATTCATCCCAGAGTTGTATTCTCTTTTCCGGAACCGTATCAGCTTTCTTGCACCTACTGTTACTCTATTTTTCACTCTGTATATATTCCCGGAGTTGTTACTCTCCTCTCTGGAACCTGTAAGCCACATTGTGCCTACTGCTATGCGGGAAAATGTGGGATACAAATGTAATAAATAAATAAAACATACGACTTGACAGTATTAAGTGAATAAGCACATGTTAAAAAGTTCTAAAGCAAATTAAACATTTTTAATTAAAACAAATGTGTGAGATGCCACTTGGGGCAGTGCTGAGCTTAGTGATGGCACCTTTTAATAAAAAACAGACTGACTTGACCGATTGCAAATTACCACTGTCAGCTCCTGAGCAAGTTGTTAATAGGAATAAAAACATTGCTCAAAATGTCTGTATATAAATGCTAGAAACCTAAGAACATTAAGAATAGCCATACTGGCTCAGACCAATGGTCCATCTAGCCCAGTATCCTGTTCCAACAGAGGCCAAGCCAGGTCACAAGTACCTGGCAGAAACCCAAATAGTGGTAACATTCCATGCTACCAATCCCAGGGCAAGCAGTTGCTTCCCATGTCTGTCTCAATAGCAGACTATGGACTTTTTCTCCAGGAATATGTCCAAACCTTTTTTAAACCCAGATACGCTAACTGCTGTTATCACATTCTCTGGCAATGAGTTTCAGAGCTTAACTATTCGTTGAGTGAAAAAATATTTCCTCCTATTTGTTTTAAAAGTATTTCCATGCAACTTCTAGTCATTCTACACCACTCAAGATTTTGTAGACCTCAATCATATCTCCTCTCATCTGTCTCTTTTCCAAGCTGAAGAGCCCTAACCTCTTTAGCCTTTCCTGATATGAGAGGAGTTCCATCCCCTGTATCATTTTGGTCGCTCTTCTTCGAACCTAATTCAGCTATATCTTTTTTGAGATGTGGCAACCAGAACTGAATGCATTACTCAAGGTGAGGTCGCACCATGAAGAGATATAGAGGCAATAAAATAAAAACAGGAGAGTTAGAATATATAGCACTACATGAAAAGATAGATCTAATAGGAAGAGAACCACTGTCATACTAGGGTGACTTAACAGAAAAGAAAAAGTGCACAGAGAAAGCTATGGGGGAACTTAAGTGTGCAAGAATGGACTGCATTAACCGCTGGCTCTTTGTCCTTCTACGTGCGCTTCAATAAAATACACCTGAGCTACTTTTCGCCTCCTCTCCCCCGCCTTCTGCTGCTGTTTCCCAGGCACGGGAAAAGCCCTTAAGAGGCTCCTACATGAGAGGGGCTGTTTTTCAGGAAAGAAAAGCTCTGGGTTGACAAACTGGCTTTTTAACAGAGGGGAGAGAGAAAGAGAGCAGAGCACCCTGTCCAGGCCAACTCACTAGCGGGTGACAACAATGTTGCGGCGCATCTTGCAGCTGACTCCGGGGAGAGTTGGTTCTCAGAGTTCAGACTCTGGTACTCCTGCATCCTCAGGAAACACATTGGATGTGAGCAATGAAGGATCTTCAAAGGGCTTTATTTGTCCATTGTGCATGAAATCTCATGGATCAGCAGAAGAGCTTTTTATGCATTATGAAGCAGCTCATGAATAAGATGGCTCCAACCTTGGTGGAGGAATTAATCCGTCTACAAACAGAGGAGACATAATATTACTCCAACAAGAAGTCAAAGATCTACAAGCTTCACTTAAGGAAGAGAAATGGTACTCAGAAGAACTGAAGAAAGAATTGGAAAAAGTTCAAGGGCAACTGAAGATTCTGTTCCTGATGGGATGACAACAGTGGCATCTACAGGATACATGTAAGACCTCATAGACCTCCCAACCAGAAATACAACAAGATCAGCTCGAACATATCTTAATCTCCACTACCAAAACAACAAAGGACTCAAATACAAAACATAAGCATCCAGATTCTCCTATTTAAGCGCACAACTATGGAACGCACTACCAAAAACAGTAAAAACAACATATGACTACCTAAACTTTCGGAAAAAACTAAAAATGAACCTGTTCCAAAAGGCATACCCCACCAACCCAACATAAGAACCAGAGAGCCTGATACACAACACCAACAAGAACTTAATGGACTCACCCCTATCTCCCTCTTCTTACCTAATGTTTCCCAATGTATCCACCGTATATGAACCATACTCTACCACAATCACACCTTGTACTTGTGCACACTATGTATTTGTTCAGACCGGAACCGGCGAATGCCGCTACGGTCCTATGTAAGCCACATTGAGCCTGCAAATAGGTGGGAAAATGTGGGATACAAATGTAACAAATAAATAAATATCACAATGACAGGATGGCTCAATTGGTGGTAGTGTACTGCTATATGTTAGAGGGCCTTGAATCAAATAAACAAAAAGTTCTATAAGACACAAAGTGCACTTGGAATCTTGAATAGAAATTCCATGTGTAAAGGGGAAAAGGGTAGTGATAGGAATATCCAACATCTGTCTGGCCAGAATGAACAGACAGATGTAGAAATGTTAGCAGAAGCTAGGAGGCCCTTTTACTAAGCTGAGGTAAGCACTAACACATGCTTGGGGCACGCTCAGCTGCTCTGCGGTAGTTTTGTGTTTGGGGATGGAGTGTAGGCATGCCCAGCATTAATCAGTTAGCTCAACTGCATCACTGTGCGCTGATTAGTATGTGGTTAGCATGGAAGCTCTTACCACCTAGTTTTTTTTTTCATTTGTATAGCACCCAATCACTTAGGTGGTTTCCAAAAATACATACATAACAGTCACAACAGTACCAGACATACAACAATCAAATTTCATCAAATAAACTTAGGCAAGTAAACAGTGTAATATCCAACATTCAACAGAATGCCGTCTCAAACAGCTGCAATTTAAGTTGTTTTGTAAATTGGATCACATTGCTACATAAAGGTAAACGTCCTGTGAGTGCATTCCACAACTGTGTACCAGCAACTGTGAATGAGGAAATTATTGTTTCTGCATAGGGTGTCTGCACAAAGGTATCTAATGATCTTAAAGAGGCAGAGGTCGGCATTCGTGGAGCCCGTGCGGGGTCGGGAGCTACACTGCTGCCGCCCTCGGAGCAGGGAGAGGCAACAGAACCTCTCCCCACGGGAGACCCCATGAGGCTCGTGGGACAGCGGTCGCGCGCCCGGCTCTGCCTCCTCGCCCGCCAGCCCACCCACCCAGAGCAGGGAGAGGCGACCGAGCCTCTCCCCACCGGGTAACGCATGGAGTTCGCCGACAGCGGCCGCACTTCCCAGCTCTACCTCCTCACCCGCCCGACCGCTGGCTCCTGGAACGACAGAGGGGTGAGGGGAGCCCGTGCCCAGCGGAGCTGCCCCAGGGGCATCAGAACCATGAAGGTGTGAGGAGGTTTGTGACCGGGATCGCTGAGACCGCCAAGGGCTCAGCCAATAACACCACGCTCAGAGCGATTGGGGCGGCAGCGGCGATGAGGTGCAGGAACAGTGCAGCGGAGGCATCCCGAAGACAGGCTCCGAGGGGCTTGGACCAGAGCTACAACGGCGGTAGAGACTGCTACCTCTCCTCTAGTTCCTATCCCAACCATGGTCACAGCTTTCAGAGCTGCGGAGTTTCAGTACCCTAGGCAGAACTTCTGAATATCAAACTGTGATGCTAAGACTCTGCAGCTGACATGGTCTGAAGGGCCTGACAGCAAGACCAATGTAGAGATTGCATTTGAAGCTTCCAAAGCAGTATGGCAAACCGCAATGGGAATAACATGAGCTTTCCTCACAGCGAATGATGGCCCTACAACAAAGGGCATTAACTCAGAATGGAGGGAATGAAACATCCTCCCGGAGGGCATAAACTCATCCTCCACTGAGACATAACTGGAGGGAGTAAACTCATCCTCCCGGAGGGAATAAACTCATCCTCCAAAACATGAAACTGGAGGGAATTAAGTCATCCTCCTTTAATTGAACAAGAATCCTGAAGACTGTTTTCCGACTTTCTCCCAAGGACGGAATCTCCAGGAAACATGAACAGAACCTGAAATAGATTTACAGCAGATAGCAATCAGACAGGGATCCTGTGGCTACGATTGACTCAGCCTGACATTGACTGGTCTGCACGCAGCTAGAGAAGCAAGACTGCTGAAATATAAATGACTCAGGGCCAGATGCACTAAAAATCATTAAAGACCTTCCCTTACCGATTCCCTTAGCGAATCGATAAGGAACGGGCATGCATCAAGGAATAGGAATGCAAATGAACAGCTCATTGTAGCTCACTTGCATTCTTTATTCCATCGTTAAACAGTTGGCCAGTCAAGCATGCTCTGCACATGCCAAGGATGTCCTTTACGGACGTCCTTCACTATCTACTATAATAAAACTCACCCTCAACATTCTGAAGACAACGTTCTGAAGTCACTCAGTCACTCACTGAAGGGTTCATGGATTCATGGTGGTGAAGCCACAACACTGACCATGTCTCTCTGCCCCGCCCTCGCATGACGGACCAATCAGAAAAAACACCCTCAACATTCTGAAACACAAAGGACCATCACAACACCGTTCCCAGGCAACACTAGGCAATGTAAGACGGACCAATCAGAGGAAACTACATGACAATAAGGGAGGAGCATTCCCCAGCTGAATGGCTCATTATCTGTGCAGCACGGAGAGCACAGAACCACCGCTGGAACGAGAGAAGAATATTCCTGCTGTAGGTATGTGCAAAAATAGACCGGGGGGGGGGGAATTTTTAAATGCCTAATGCCAGTACTGAAGAGTGCCAGAGGGCCCATAGCAAATACTATATTTGGGATCGCTTGACATGGAGTCAGAGGAGCCGGAAAACAACGTGCCCGTCACCATCTGGGACGTGGGTGAACAGGACAAGCTGCGGCCCAGCTGGAAGGATTACCCGCGACCCAGCCAGCAGCAACCAGCGACCAAGGAAGGGGGAGGAGTAGGGAAACACGCGGAGCATGTTTCCCTATTCCTTCCCTGCCTAGCAATCGCTGGAGACTGGCTGCCAAACTAACGAAACAACCGCACACCGACGCACCACCTCCATCATTCAAAAGGCATCCACTCTTTCTTCAACAGAAATGCAAACTAATAATACAAAACAAAGAATACCCGTTTTCTCACGCAACTACAGGTAACTCCCCACCCCCTTCCTCTTCCCCTTTTGCCAAAGCGGCCGTGCCCAACCATCCCCAGCCTCAGGCAAGCCGTCTCCCACCTCGGGGATTCCCCGAGCACCCGGAAAAAGACGGCGCAGCTTCCCGCAGTGCATGTTCCAGCATTCCCCTGCAGCCGGCCTGAAATGGACCGAACATACCGGATCACCACCCGATGGCCCGAGACCGTGCTCCTCTCCCTTCCGCCAACTTAAAACAACCATCCTCGTCCTCAGGCAAGCCGTCTCCCACCTCCAGGATGCCCAGAACCCCAGCCCAATGGAAAAAGATTGCGCTGCTTCCCACAGCACATTTCTCTTCCAGTGTTCCCCTACAGCAGCCCTGAAATGGCCAAAAAATACCGACAGACCAAGAACGTGCTCCTCTACCTTCTGCCCATCTAAAACAACACTGCTGCCTCAGCACAACACAAAAAAAAAAAAACGGAAAAAACAATCCACCACTCAGCAAAGGCTGACCCCCCTACAACCACATTTACATTTCACCAACAGAAAGACCCCCCTCCACAAACCTCCTTGACAGACAAAACCACACACACACAATACAACAGACACACACCCTCAAAGCCACACACCAATCCATCCCACTTTGCCAGCATAGCACAGCACATCCCCCAATCCCCCAAGCAAAAAAACAAAACAAAAAAAAAAGACACACATCAACAACCTGCACACACACACACACAAAATAACTCTGAGACACATACACACACACACAAAAAAAAAACACATGCTAGCACCCGTTTCATTGGTTTCGGAAATGGGCCTTTTTTACTAGTATATATATATATAAAAAGCCGAGCTGTGCCTATGGACGTCCTTCACTATATATATATAAAAAATGACAGCTTCCCGCAGCCCCGGCCTCCCCGCCATCCTGCCCACCACCGTGGCCCCGCCCCCCCCGAGGTCATTGCCACCACTGCTCTCCCTCCACCCACCCCCCTCCATCTGCCACTGGGCTGGGCCCTCACAGCGCCTCTCACCTCAGTGTGAAGGCGCTGCAGCGGGCAACAGCTGATTGCTTCCCTTCGTACTTCCCCACGTTCCTCCCTGGCCCGCCCTCGTCTGATGTAAGTTACTTACGTAAGTTACTTACGTCACACGAGGGTGAGCCAGGGAGGAAAGGAGGGAAGTGGCGAAGCGGGACATGGGCAGGCATGGGCGTGGCTACCAGATGGCCGGCTTTCGCAGATAATGGGGAAAAAAGCAGCGTTAAGCAGTATTTTGCCAGGTTTACTTGGTCCTTTAATTTTCATGACCAAGCCTCAAAAAGGTGCCCCAATTGACCAGATGACCACTGGAGGGAATGGGGGATGACCTCCCCATACTCCTACAGTGGTCACCAACCCCCTCCCACACTAAGAAAATAACAATAAAAACACTTTTTTGCCAGCCTCAAATGTCATACCCAGCTCCCTGGAGCAGTTTTTAATGGGTGCAGTGCACTTCAGGCAGGCAGACCCAGGTCCATCCCCTCCCTATCTGTTACACTTGTGGTGCTAAGTGTTGAGCCCTACATGTGAGTACAGTGGGTTTTAGAGGCCTCCCATTTACCACCACAAGTGTTACAGGTGGGGTGGGGGATGGGCCTGGGTCTGCATGCCTGAAGTGCACTGCAGGACCCACTAAAAGTGCTCCAGGGACAGGACTTGTTGCTGGTGTATAACCTTGGCACAGCAGTTGACACCTGAAGACTAATCTCGCTGAAAACGTCCTTTATTTGAATAAGCACCTTTACTCACAGTTAACTGCAGATCAGAGGTTGTGCCCCACTGGCAACGAGTCTTGCTGGTACTGAGATTAGCAGTAGGTCCGAGCTGGTAGAATGGTGTACAATGCCCTCTTTCAGCAACATTCAAGTGCTGTAACGTGGCTAACACATGAAAGGGATCTAAAAGTGTCTTACACAAATGGCCACTACTTCATGGACTACCGGAAACAAAACAGGGCACACTGACCCAGTAAGCAGAGGGAAAAGCACCATGGGAGTAGAGCCTACCAACTACCAACATCGTGAGCATTTAACACAAGCTAGTGGAATCACAGAGCCCAATACCCTACACCCACCACAATGCATTGCTGATGTGACTCTGCAGTGCCCTTAACAGAAAAGGTGTCAAACTCACCAGAGACCCACATCAGAACCAGGGAAAGGCTGTTAGAAGATAGAACACATTCTGCTGTCATGGAGGTGGGTACGGCATTTGAGGCTGCCATACAGGCTGGCAAAAAAAGTTTGTAAAGTGGGTTTTTGTTGGTGGGAGGGGGTTAGTGACCACTGGGGGAGTCAGGGGAGGTCATCCCCGATTCCCTCCGGTGGTTATCTGGTCAGTTGGGGCACTTTTTGGGACTTGGACCTGAAAAAAAAGGGTCCAAATAAAGTGGACCAAATTCTCGTCAAAAACGCCCTTCTTGTTTCGATTATCAGCTAAAGACGCCCATCTCTCCTCGGTCAATAACCATGCCCCAGTCCCACCTTCGCCACGCCTCCGACACGCCTCCTTGATCTTTGTTTGTTTCTGTGATGGACTGCAGTTGAGGATGCCCATTTTCAAGACTCCTGAGGCAGGCACTCTAAGCCAAAACATGGTGCCGTGTCGAGTTTTCATGTAACAGCAACAAAAGAAGAGTCCTTTACACAGTAATAACAAAGGAACTGCATACCTCTATTGCTACTTTAGCTATTGCTGGATAGTCACAGAGGTTTACTTTACAGATTGGGAAGATTAAGACTTGTCAGGATCAAATTCCATAGGTGGAAGATACTACAGGGGAACTCCAGAGTACATGGGATCATAGGATGTGATTTCTTTATACAACGCAAAAGTTTCTGACCCTTGAGGGTCAATTCCCACTGCAATTTCCTTGCAAATGTATTATTATATTTTTTCTGCTATTAAGTTCCTGTTTTTTTATCCTGAACAATTGAAATTGTTTTTGGATGCTAAAAAGTTAGAGTTACTAGTCAATTCTTAAGGAAATGTATGGTTGTATGTGGGCTTGGGTATGTTTAGATTGTTTGTTGTTTACCTCTCTTTTCATTTTTCTTTTTGAGTATTTCCTTTTTGTGATTCCTAGCTTCAAGGTTTTTCTTGGTTCTCATATTCTATAGCCTGTTTTAAAACAACTGCATGTGGCTACCTGAGTATCTTCAGCGGCACTTAACCGAATAGTGCCATTGAGTATTCCCTTTAATTGCCTATGCCAAAACTGGATAGTTTGTGGGTGGAATTAGGGTGGAATGGAAATGTGGAGGGGCATAATCAAAAGGGACGCCCAAGTTTTGTTGCGGACGTCCTCGCAAAACGTCCCAGCGGAGGGGCGGAGAAACCCGTATTATCGAAACAAGATGGACGTCCATCTTTCGTTTTGATATTACGGTCGAGGACGCCCAAATCATGAAATTTAGGTTGTCCTTAGAGATGGTCATCCCTAGACTTGGCCATTTCTGATTTTCGGTGATAAAGGAAACCAAGGACGTCCATCTCAGAAATGACCAAATGCAAGCCCTTTGGCAGTGGGAGAAGCCATCATTTCTAGTGCACTGGTCCCCCTGACATGCCAGGACACCAACCGGGCACCCTAGGGGGCACTGTAATTGACTTCATAAAATGTTCCCAGGAACATAGCTCCCTTACCTTGTGTGCTGAGCCCCCCAACCCCCCCCCCTAAAACCCACTACCCCCAACTATACACCACTACCATAGCCCTTATGGGTGAAGGGGGGCATCTAGATGTGGGTACACTGGGTTTGTGTTGGGTTTTGGAGGGCTCGCTGTTTCCTCCACAAACGTAACAGGTAGGGAGGGGGATGGGCCTGGGTCCGCCTGCGTGAAGTGCACTGCACCCACTAAAACTGCTCCAGAGATCTGCATACTGCTGTGATGGAGCTGAGGATGACATCTGAGGCTACTACTACTATTTAGCATTTCTATAGCGCTACAAGGCGTACGCAGCGCTGCACAAACATAGAAGAAAGACAGTCCCTGCTCAATGAGCTTAAAATCTAATAGACAAAAAATAAATAAAGTAAGCAAATCAAATCAATTAATGTGAACGGGAAGGAAGAGAGGAGGGTAGGTGGAGGCGAGTGGTTACAAGTGGTTACGAGTCAAAAGCAATGTTAAAGAGGTGGGCTTTCAGTCTAGATTTAAAGGTGGCCAAGGATGGGGCAAGACGTAGGGGCTCAGGAAGTTTATTCCAGGCGTAGGGTGCAGCGAGACAGAAGGCACGAAGTCTGGAGTTGGCAGTAGTGGAGAAGGGAACAGATAAGAAGGATTTATCCATGGAACGGAGTGCACGGGAAGGGGTGTAGGGAAGGACGAGTGTGGAGAGATACTGGGGAGCAGCAGAGTGAGTACATTTATAGGTTAGTAGAAGAAGTTTGAACAGGATGCGAAAACGGATAGGGAGCCAGTGAAGGGTCTTGAGGAGAGGGGTAGTATGAGTAAAGCGACCCTGGCGGAAGACGAGACGGGCAGCAGAGTTTTGAACCGACTGGAGGGGGGAGAGGTGACTAAGTGGGAGGCCAGCAAGAAGCAGATTGCAGTAGTCTAACGAGAGGTGACAAGGGTGTGGATGAGGGTTTTGGTAGAGTGCTCGGAAAGAAAGGGGCGGATTTTACGGATGTTGTAAAGAAAGAAACGACAGGTCTTGGCAATCTGCTGGATATGAGCAGAGAAGGAGAGAGAAGAGTCAAAGATGACCCCAAGGTTTCGAGCTGAGGAGACAGGGAGAATGAGAGAGCCATCAACAGAAATAGAAAATGGGGGGAGCGGGGAGGGGGGTTTGGGGGGTAAAATGAGAAGCTCGGTTTTGGTCATATTTAATTTCAGGTGGCGTTGAGACATCCAGACAGCAACGTCAGACAAGCACGCTGAAATTTTGGTTTGGATGCAAGGTGAGATATCAGGGGTAGAAAGGTAGATTTGGGAGTCATCAGCATAGAGATGGTAGGAAAAGCCATGGGATGAGATTAATGAACCAAGGGAAGAAGTGTAGATAGAAAAGAGGAGGGGACCAAGAACAGAACCCTGAGGTACGCCGACAGGCAGAGGGATAGAAGTAGAAGAGGATCCACCAGAGTGAACACTAAAGGTGCGGAGGGAGAGGTAGGAAGAGAACCAGGAAAGGACAGAGCCCTGGAATCCAAGTGAGGACAGGGTATCGAGAAGTATGCTGTGATCGACAGTGTCAAAAGCAGCGGAAAGATCAAGAAGAATGAGGATGGAATATTGACCTCTGGATTTAGCCAGTAATAGGTCATTGGAGACTTTAGTAAGCGCAGTTTTGGTTGAGTGGAGAGGGCAAAAACCAGATTGTAGTGGGTCAAGAATAGCATGTGAGGAGAGAAAATCAAGGCAGCGGCGGTGAACAGCACGCTCAAGTAATTTGGAGAGAAAAGGAAGGAGGGAGATGGGTCGGTAATTAGAGGGACAAGTAGGGTCGAGTGAAGGCTTCTTAAGGAGAGGTGTGACCACAGCATGTTTAAAGGCAGCAGGGACAGTCGCAGTGGAAAGTGAGAGGTTGAGAATGTGACAGATAAAAGGAATAAGAGCAGGAGAGATGGCATTAAGAAGGTGGGTGGGAATGGGATCAGAGGAACAGGTGGTACATTTTGAGGAAGAAAGGAGAAGTGTAGTTTCCTCAATAGTAACTTCAGGAAAGGAGGAAAGGGAATGAGGGGAAGGAGAGAGAGGGGAACGGACTAGTGGAGGGAGAGGTGGTGAGGTAGAGAAAGCAAGGTTTATCTTTTGAACCTTGTTGTGAAAGAATTCAGCAAGGGTCTGAGCAGATAATGAAGGGGGAGTTGGGGGAGGGGGCAGCTTGAGGAGAGAGTTCAATGTGGTGAAGAGAAGTCGAGGATTAGAGCCAAGAGAGTTGGTCAGTTGGATATAATAATCCTGTTTGGCACGTAAAAGAGCAGATTGGAAGGAGGTCAGCATGAACTTAAAGTGTAAGAAATCAGCAAGGGCCCGAGATTTCCGCCAGAGGCATTCGGCGGAGCGGGTACAGGAACGTAGGTAGCGGATATTAGAAGTCAGCCAAGGTTGGGGTTTTGTACGCCTTACAGGGCGGATCATCAAAGGTGCAAGAGTGTCTAAGGCAGAGGATAGAGTATTGTTGTAGGAAGAAACAGCCTCGTTGACAGACGTGGATGGTGCCACAGTAGAGAGGAGGTTTGAAACATGGGAGGATACAGATGAAGGGTCAATATCGTGAAGATTCCTAGATAAATTAGATAAGATAGGACGGGACTGGGAGGGAGGAGATTTAAGTGTGAAAGTTATAAGATGGTGATCAGAGGAGGGAAGATCAGAGGCAAGGAAACTAGAGGGTGAACAGTTGGAGGAGAAGATGAGATCAAGACAGTGACCATTTTGATGAGTGGGGGAGGTGGAACATAGTTGGAGATTAAATGAGGACGTTAAAGCGAGTAACTTGGAAATATAAGAGCTGGAAAAAGATATTTTGAAAGATGTTTTTTGAGGGTGAGAGTGGGTTGGTGACCACTGGGGGAGTAAGGGGAGGTCATCCCCAATTCTCTCTGGTGGTCATCTGGTTATTTTGGGCACCTTTTTGTGCCTTGGTCATAAGAAACACAGGACCAGGTAAAGTCGTCCAAGTGCTAGTCAGGGACACCCTTTTTTTCCCATTATGGGTCGAGAACGTCCATGTGTTAGGCACGCCCAAGTCCCGCCTTCGTTACGCCTCCAATACGCCCCCTTGAACTTTGGCTGTCCCTGTGACAGAAAGCAGTTGGGGATGTCCAAAATCTGATTTGGCCAACCCTGGGAGAAGGACGCCCCTCTTCTGATTTGTGTCGAAAGATGGGCGTCCTCTTTCGAAAATGAGCCTGTTAGCCAGTTAGCGGAGATTTTCAGTCCACTAACTGGCTCAGTAACCACATAAAGTTAGGACAATCAAACACCTCTCCTAACTCTGGGGCTCTTTTATTAAGCCACACTAAAAAGTAGCCCATGCTAGTTTTGGCATGTTAAATTGGGGTGCATTGCCATGGTGGGAAAAAGGCCTTTTAAACGGGGCAGTAAATGGCCATGTGCTTATATTAAAATTAGCATGCAGCTGTTTACTGCCTGAGCCCTTACTGCTACCCATTTAGT
This sequence comes from Microcaecilia unicolor, assembly GCF_901765095.1. Classification (NCBI taxonomy): domain Eukaryota; kingdom Metazoa; phylum Chordata; class Amphibia; order Gymnophiona; family Siphonopidae; genus Microcaecilia; species Microcaecilia unicolor. Next base: position 55,631,821 of record NC_044044.1, on the reverse strand, counting down.
AGGCGGTAAGGGCTCACGCGCTAACCCTGTGGTGATTGGGCAACGTGCAGCAATGTGGGCACCAGGAAAGCCCCGTGTGGTAGAAAACAGAAAATTATTTTCTACTGCAGGAAACTGCAGTGCCAACTTGGGAACTACCCCGGGCTACCCTGGTGGTAGGGCTAATTTGGCGCATGCTACCTGCACGGTAATCCTACCGCAGCATTGTAAAAGGGGCCCTTTATGCGGCAAGTTAACTGCACTATTTTATTTCTCTGGTATGTTTTCTTTCCTATCTTTTTGTGTATTCTACAGTGCTTTTCTTGATCAAGTTATGCTCATGTACTATTTGGAAATGCTATAAATAAAATGTTAAAAATAAAACCTGGGGCTACACAAGTAGAAGCACAGGCTCTCATCTGTCTCTTTCTATCTGTGACTTCACAAAAACTGCCTAGTTTTGTCTACTTTAACTCGGTTTCTATTCAAAATTGCCTGTCTTTCTGTTTAGATTTTGTTGCTTATAAAAATTGCCTAGCTCTCTGCCTTTGATTAGCCTTCTGCTGTAATAAATTGTCTAGTTTTCTGCCTTTTTTTAATTAGCAGTTTTAAAAATATTCATTTACCTAAGGCCTATACTTTGCAAGAGATGATACATTAGTTTCTTCAAATATAGTAATTAAGTAAGTAGATGAAGTCCTCTCCAATCACTAAGGGCACTATGTCCAACAGGGACATCACCCCTACACCTTCAGACCTTTGGAGATCTCTTCTGCTGAGCTTCCACGCCCCAAACCCCCTGCATTTCAGCCACTTTAATATTTTGTCAAACAATGCTATTCCTCTACCTTTTTGTCCAACTCTGTCCTTCCTAAATAGATTATAGCCCATTATGGTTGTGTCCCATCTGTGGGAGTCATTGAACCATGTCACTGTGATAGCCATAATATATAAGTCTGCCTCTAACATCAGGGCTTGCAGATCCTGTACTTTGTTGTTTAGATTGTGAGCATTTGTGATCTTTGCTCCAGCTATATTGTGTTGACTCTCTCATCTTCTTTTTGCCTAGTCTCCCCTTCTACTTTTTTACTAAGATTTTTTTTTTAACGTAAGTACATAAGTATTACCATACTGGGACAGACCAAAGGTCCATCAAGCCCAGCATCCTGTTTCCAACAGTGGCCAATCCAGGTCACAAATACCTGGCAAGATCCCAGAAAACTCAAAATATTTTATACTGCTTATAAGCAGTGGATTTTCCCCAAGTCCATTTTAATAATGGTCTATGGACTTTTCCTTTAGGAAGCCATCCAAACCTTTTTTAAACCCCATTAAGCTAACCACCTTTACCACATTCTCTGGCAACAAATTCCAGAGTTTAATTACACAATGCGCACTGCCAAAAAGGGGGCATGGCCTTGGGCATGGAATGAGTAGACTGTGGGCATTCTGAAAATCTATGCACACCTGTTCCACGCCTAACTTAGGCGTTGGTATTTACACCAAGTTTTACTTGACATATATGGACGCACCTAAAGTTAGGCACAGGAATGGCTGCTAGGCATATTCTATAAACCCGTACGTGTATTCTATAAACTGCATCTAAATCTAGGAGTGATTCACAGAATAAGCTTAGGCAGAAATATTTTTGTCGCCAATTTTTCAGGCACCATATATAGAATCTAGTCTTAAATGACCAAGTATGATCACCAGCCTGGAAGTCAACCAGACAGCAGCTGATATTCATACCATGTTGTTAAATCGCCAAATCAAGTCAGGACAGTTGTATGGTTGTCCTAATTTTATGTGGTTACATAGATGGTTAATGGATTGAAAATTGCTGCTAACTGTCTAAGTTTCCATTCTGCCATGCTCTCAAACCACCCACAAACTAGCTAGCTTTGGCTAAGCCATTTGAGTGGATAGTCAGTGACACTATCTGGTTAAGTGCCACTGAATTTACCTAGATAGCCACAATCAATTTTAATCTATTTGCATATCAACCCCATCATCTGAATTTCTCGACAAGGATCTCCTTTCCTGTCTCAGAAAGATGTAGCCCATACTACCCAGCATAACCTTTGTTTTCCATAAATTGCCCCGCCCTCCTATGTATCTAAAACCTTCTTGTTGATACCAGGCTTTGAGTCATTTATTGAACCTCTCACAGGGGGATGATCAGAAGCAAACACCGGCACTAGAGGCTGTTAGTGCCATATTAGCACCGGCGTTTGCTACTGCCCCATGATCAGAGCCCTCGAGCACGTGAAACAATGTGCTCGAGGGCTCTGAATGCAACTAGCATGCAAATGCATGCAAAACAGGGCTAAATATATTCACCCCGAATGATCAGCGACCAGCGCGCCAAAGATTGGGTCGCTGGCCACAGCAAACACTATGCCAGCTCCGAGCTGGCGTTAGGGTTTGCAGATCATTGGGGAGGAATGATGAACCTTGTTCAGCATGCATTTGCATGCTGGCAGGCCCCCATTCCCCCAACAAAGCAAACCTGGATCCCCCCGACCCCCCCCAGAGACAGGGGGCTGGAGGTCCGGTGGACCTCCGGTCCCCCGACGATCCCCTCCAGGTTCAGGGAGGGCTGGAGATCCGGTGGGTCTCCAGCCCCCCTAACTCCCCTCAACAAGCAGTCCCTGGTGGCCTAGTAGGTGACCAACCAACCTCCCCCTCCCTCCCAGCGATAAGGGGGCTGGGGGTCCACTGGATCTCTGGTCCCCCCCGCTGATCTCCCCCCCAGGTTCAGGGAGGGCTGGAGATCCGGTGGGTCTCCAGCCCCCCCTAACCCCCCCAGTTTCTCCTTTATATTATTATTATTATTAGCATTTGTATAGCGCTACCAGATGCACGCAGCGCTGAACACTTGACACAGAGAGACAGTCCCTGCTCAATAGAGCATATAATCTAAAAATACAGACAGATAAGACAATAAGGGCGAGGGAAGTACTGGGTGAGAAGGAACAAGGGGAGGCAAATGAGTAGTGGCTAGGAGCCAAAAGCAGCAGTGAAAAGGTGGGTTTTCAGCATAGATTTGAAAACAGGTAGAGATGGAGCTAGACGTACAGGCTCAGGAAGGAATGAAGCCTGGAGTTAGCAGTAGAGGAGAAGGGGGACGACAAGACAGATTTGTCCAGCGCGCGGAGGTCACGGGGAGGAATGTAGGGAGAGAAGAGAGGTAATGAGGGGGCAGCAGAATGGATACATTTAAAGGTCAGTAAGAGAAGTTTGAACTGTATACGGAAGCGGACAGGGTGTATAGCCCTGCCCAGCACATCCCAGGATACACTGGGCAGGGCTGGGCGCCGCCATTTTACGGGGGAGGGGGGATCGTCGGAGGGGACTGGCAGTCCAGTGGACCTCCAGCCCCCCTGTCGCTGGGGGGGGGGGGGGGGGGCTTGGGTGGTCGCCCACTAGGCGACCAGGGAGTGTTTGTTGAGGGGTGTTAGGGGGGTTGGAGACCCATCGGATCTCCAGCCCTCCCTGAACCTGGGGGGGATCGTCGGGGGGACCGAAGGTCTGTCGGACCTCCAGCCCCGTTGATCGGGGCAGGGGTAGTTGGGGCCTGGTGGTCTCATGGACCTCCAGCCCCTGTGTTTGACAGGTTTGGGTTTTTGACAGCCCAGTCCTGTCAAACAAGTGCGGGAGGAGTGTGCTGAGCACATGCTCAGGCACAATTCTCCCACACTTCTACCCCTTGATCAGAGATAATTGCATGCTTAAATTTGCATGAAATTATCTCTGATCATAGATCTAATAATGCCCCGTGCTGTTCCAGCACTATTTTTGGAGCGCTGTTTGGAACAGCACAGGGTTTTGATCATCTGAGTGTCAGTATTAAACCATTGATCTGATTATCTTTACTCTGTCCAGATAATATTTCACAAAGCACTTTACAGAAAGGATATAAAACATAGAACAGAGAAAACTGAAGACAGATAAAGACCATATGGCCTATGCAGTAAGCCCATCTATGCTATCTACTCTCCCTATCACTCCCTTAGAGATCCTATGCACTTGTCCCAAGCTCTCTTGAATTCAGAAACTGTTTTGTCTCTACCACTTCCACCAGGAGGCTGTTCCACCCAATGCATTTTCTCAGGTTACTTCTGAATCTGCCCCCCTTTCACCTTCGCCCTATGCCCTCTCATTCCAGAGCTTCCATTCAATTGAAAGAGACTCACCTCCTCTGCATTTATGCCAAGTAGTTATTTAAATGTCTATCATATCTCCCCTCTCCTGCCCTTCTTCCAAACTGTACATACTGAGATCTTTAAGTCTGTCCCCATATGCTTTATAGTGAAGAATATAAATGGGATAAAACAAAAAACAAGCCTAAAAATAAATAAATATGAAAATTAGTAAAGGCTAACTTCATAAAAGCAATGATACAAACTTTATTAAATTATATATATATATACACAACTAAAAATCCTTTGAGCACAACAAAATCCTGAAAACTACATAGACAGGTAAAATTCTAGTCCAAGATAGAAAACTCCACCAGAGATGGTTATAGCAAAATTCCAATTAGAAAAAACTCAGTTCCTTTACTCAAATGTAGATACCAACAAGTGGAGAAATCTGATAAGTATCTTCAGCAGATACTCACATTTCATATACCGACAATAGTCAACGTTTGTCATACCAGTTTCCTGTAAAAAGTCATAATCCCATTGGACCAAGGGCTAGCAGACACCATAAATATATAAGAGTTCTCAGTACATAAGCATCGCCATGCTGGGACAGACCAAGGGTCCATCGAGCCCAGCACCCTGTCACTGACAGCGGCCAAAAGAACAAGCAATTTGTCAGGCCTATCCTAGAAATACTGTATTCCCTCATCCATTCAATAACATTCTACGGCTTTTTCTTCCAGGAAGCCGTCCAACCCTTTTTTGAAGTCCGCTAAGTTAACCGCCTTAACCACCTTTTCCGGCAGCGAATTCCAGAGTTTAACTGAATGAAGAATGAAGAAAAATTTCCTCCGATTCGTTTTAAATTTACCACACTGCAGCTTCATCGCATGCCCCCCCGTCCTAGTATTTTTGGAAAGCGTAAACAGACACTCCACATCGACCCGTTCCATTCCACTCATTATCTTATAGACCTCTCTCATATCTCCCCTCGGCCGCCTTTTCTCCAAGCTGAAGAGCCCCAGCCTCTTCAGCCTATCCTGATAGTCCTTACTCTACACAGTCTGTGTTTCGTTTGCTGTCCTCAGGAGCAAGATTCTCTGTAAAATTAAAAACATATTCTAATACAAAAACATATAAAAGTTATTGGCCCCCCAGAACATACTAACAAATATCAACCCTATATACAAACATCACAAAATCAAACAATAGCTACTTACAAGTAAAGATTGGCAGCACTAGAGCAGATATTACAACTTCATCAGCAAGATGAAAAGTGTACGCCTACATTCATGTATTCACCTACATGAGGCAAGAAACTAACTCAGACTAGCCCTTCCAAATTGCAAAAAAATGATCTACAAAACTGTCCACTCAGCAGACTTCGTTTACCTAGGAACCAAATGGTGGAACTCCTTACCACCCAAAATAAGAAATATACAGGAATATACTAGATTCTGCAAAATCCTCAAATCGTTCCTAATCAAACAAACCCTCAAAAAGAACAGCCATATCTCAAACAACTAATTATTACCTGAATTGGTTATTATTCTATTTACCATTAACCTTCTCTTTGCTTCATGTACAATTTCTCATTCATAATAGATTTTCTAAATGTTAAACATCCAGCCATCCCATTATGTTTAAGATACTGTATTGTTAAATTGGATTCTTACAACAAATTACTTTCTTATGCATTATTCTTTGTTATGTATCCTATACTGTTTATTATAAGCCATATTAAACTCATACTTGTTTGGGATAATGTGAGATATAAATGTCAAAAATAACAATAACAATAATACAAATACAAACAGTGCCTTGTATAACCCCACTGCACCCTATTTCTGAATCCAAAAGCTAACAAAAATATCTAGAAATATCCAATAATGTACCAAAGATACTTAATCAGACTCACGATTTAGACCAAAAGGATATATTTATTTATTTCAGGTCATTTATACCCCGCCTTTTGCCGCAGTTTTGCAGCCCCAAAGCGGCTTACAATGAACTAAGAAAATAAATACAGTTACAGTTATATTCAAATAATTAGAGTGGGAGAACAGGATAAGATGGGAAAGGGAAAGGTAAGGGAGACAAAGATGGCCAGCAGAAGTCCAAGAAGGCCAAGGGGGATGATGAAAATCCAGTCTAACACGAACAGGACCAGCAAGGCGAATGAAGCTCTGAAGAAAAAGCAGCAGCATGCAGAGGCAGGATGAAGCCGGAGGTAGGCATCCTCAGTGATATATAGGGCCTGTTTACAAAGGCATGCTAGCATTTTTAGAGTCCACTAAAAATTAGCATGTACTGTGTAGACACTGATAGGAATATTATGATCAATCTACATGGTTAGTGCATACTAATTTTTAGGGCCCATAGTAACATAGTAGATGATGGCAGAAAAAAAAAACCTGCATGGTCCATCCAGTCTGCCCAACAAGATAACTAATATGTGCTACTTTTTGTGTATACCCTACTTTGATTTGTACCTGTGCCATTCAGGGCACAGACCGTACAAGTCTGCCCAGCACTATCCCCGCCTCCCAACCACCAGCCCTGCCTCCCGCCACTGGCTCTGGCACAGACCGTATAAGTCTGCCCAGCACTATCCCTGCCTCCCACCACCGGCTCTGGCACAGACCGTATAAATCTGCCCAGCACTATCCCCGCCTCCCAACCACCAGTCCCGTCTCCCACCACCCACCACCGGCTCTGGTACAGACCGTATAAGTCTTCCCAGCACTATCCCTGCCTCCCACCACCGGCTCTGCCACCCGATCTCGACTAAGCTCCTGAGGATCCATTCCTTCTGCACAGGTTTATTCCTTTATGGTTATCCCACGCATGTTTGAATTCCGTTACCGTTTTCATTTCCACCACCTCCCGTGGGAGGGCATTCCAAGCATCCACTACTCTCTCCGTGAAAAAATACTTCCTGACATTTTTTCTTGAGTCTGCCCCCCTTCAATCTCATTTCATGTCCTCTCGTTCTACCACCTTCGCATCTCCAGAAAAGGTTCGTTTGCGGATTAATACCTTTCAAATATTTGAACGTCTGTATCATATCACCCCTGTTTCTCCTTTCCTCCAGAGTATATATGTTTAGTTCAGCAAGTCTCTCCTCATACGTCTTGTAATGCAAATCCCATATCATTCTGGTAGCTTTTCTTTGCACCGCTTCAAATCTTTTTTACATCCTTAGCAAGATACGGCCTCCAAAACTGAACACAATACTCCAGGTGGGGCCTCACCAACGACTTATACAGGGGCATCAACACTCCCTTTCTTCTGCTGGTAACACCTCTCTCTATACAGCCTAACAACCTTCTAGCTACGGCCACCGCCTTGTCACAATGTTTCGTCGCCTTCAAATCTTCAGATACTATCCAAGATCCCTCTCCCCGTCCGTATCTATCAGACTCTCCCCGCCTAACACATACGTCTCCTGTGGATTTCTATTCCCTAAGTGCATCACTTTGCATTTCTTCGCGTTGAATTTTAATTACCAAACATAAGAGGGAATCGTAGCCACCAATGGGCATAGATACAAATCCACATATTGGGAGAGGGGTTCAAGGAGAGATTTTTTACCAGAGACTACATGGCACCCCGGGTGGCTGGACAAACTCTTATGTATTTTAGATAAAAAATAAAGGGACACACTGGAAATTCCCAATATAAATGCCTAAATTCTTTAACAGAAATAATGCCATCATGGGCAGCCCTAGACAAAAGCTATAACACCTCCTGCTGATAAGCTGAAGTAGGATCCACAGTCAGTTTTAAATAGAATTGAGTATCAGAGATCTGCATTTAAAGGGCCATGTTGAAGGAATTCTATAATAGTCAGAACATGATTCATTATGGTCCAGAATTAACTGCTGGATGTTTTGAAGATGTCAATGGAAGATCTTCCCCCCCCCCCCCCCAATTGTGAGAACTCGGTATTTGAATCTGGAGACAGATGTAAGACAGAACAATCGGAAAACATCTGTTACTCCTGGGATGAACTTGATTAAGTTTTTTGAATCATCTTTAGAAGGTGTGACTCAAAGAACTACTTTAGTGGCTGTTTTTGCACTTGAGTTTGATTGCAATGCAATATTATGCCTATATTTTCATTCTATGGGGAAACTGTTTATAGGGTCATAAGTACACATTTTTCCTGATTTATCTAGACCTACCCAGAAGAAGGATTAGTTCTTAGCCTTAAGGCCTAGGACTCTGGGGACTACGTATATGCTTCAATGTCCTTGTATATGTGTAATTGTTTATGAGGGAAAGTCATATATTTTCTTTGATCCTAAGCAACTGTTGGATTTTATTACAGCTAAAGAGGAGGTGAGAGTACAGGTTTGATGTCTCACTATTAGATCACACTGTTAACTCTAGCTAAGTATACTGACTTTTACTTCTTTTTATTATATTTCCTTGTTTTTTCTTTCTGTTTGGCTCCCCATTATTTTCCTGTAAGTTTGGGCGAATTTGTATTAAATTATTTTCCTTTGTATTTTTCTTTTTCCTTTTTGATGACTGAAATTGGTAAAATAAAAACTGTCTGAAGATTCTAGTGTCAGATGCATTAACCTGGGAGCACAATTTAAGGGACACAAAAAAAGGTTAAATGCCTTTCATGATACTCAGCCAGCAATACTACAAGCCAAATACTAAATAAAGTCTTCAAAGAATGGGTGATTCTAGAATTTCCTATAATGTGTCAGGGAAGAAATGTTTTAGCTAGAAACAGCACTTCAGTAGTGCAAAGACATCCCCAAAATTTGGAGGAGGGCCCTAAGCCCATAGTAAAATTTATAGCATTTTTCGGATGTAAAACCTTTTGTGAAATGGTACTTTAGTACTTCAAAGAAGGCATGCAGAAACCAATTTATTCATACAGACTAAAGGTGCTGCTGCTTTGGTGAAATGAGCCTAAAAAAATAAAACAGTGGCATGATACTTTCACTCAGAGACACTCTCCTGAATATGGCATTAGCAGAGGCATGTGATATTACTTGAAAATTATCTACTGAATACAGCATTGGTAGGATAGTAGATGACCTGAATACAGTGCCAGCAGAATGATGCAGCGCACAGACTCCTGGCTCTGCTGCTTGGAAGCTCTTTTGCCTTTCTTGTTATGTGCATACAGCCATTTGCTCTCTTACCATCACCATCTGCATGTATACAGAAGAGAGAAGAAACATCTAGGAGCAGACAGAGGGCTCTCTTCACTTAAGGTTGGCAAACTTGTTTATTTAGCTGAAATGATTTCATAGGGTGCAAAGCCTTTTTTCTTCTTTGTTGAAGCTCACAGAAATAATTCTCTTGAGATAAGATTTCAGTCTATTCCCATCCATTCTGTCTAGATTTAGGTAAAATAGGTCAAGTTCAGCAGTACTCCCATTGTCAGACTCCTAGTCCAAAGAATAGGAATTTGTAACACTCCCAGTCTGCAAAGCTTTCTGAGTCAGGAATCAACAGCACTCTCAGTCCCATCATCACAGAGAAATAATTGCATCACTGGCTTGGGGCAATACCAGGAATCAGCAATATTCCAGACAATATCTGCAAAATGTAAGAGATGGTACCTCCAGAACTTATTTATGAATTTAGATTTAGCTAACACTTTTTCGGTAGTAACTCAAGGTGAGTTACATTCAGAAACACTGGGTATTTCCCTGTCCCTGGAGGGCTTATGATTTAAGGGCCCTATTTCTAAGATGTGCTAGTGTTTTTAGTGTGCACTAATACTAGAGACACCTATATATTCCTATGGGTGTCTCTAGTGTTAGTGCATGCTAATTTTTAGCACACGCCAAAAATGTTAGTGCACGCTAAAAATGTTAGTGCCTACAATGCGGCTTAGTAAGTAGGGCTATAAGTTTATATCTGAAGCATTGGAGAGTTAAATGATTTGTGCGAGATCACCGGAAGCAGCAGTGGGATTTGAACTGGGTTTCCCCGGTTGTCAGCCTAGTGCTGTAATCACTAAGCTAATCCTCCTCCTTCCTCCTCCCAAATCTCCTGCGATGTCCATTGTATATGGAAGGCACAATCAGAATACTAACAGGCTCATTTTCGAAAGAGAAGGGCATCCAAAAAGCAACACAAAAGGTACATGGGCATCCCTGTGAAAGAAGGTTGTCCAAATCCAATAATCGAACCAGGGCCATAAGGACATCCTCAGCGCAAGGACGCCCATCTAAGGACATCCTCACAGGGGGCGTGTTATGGGTGGCATTATGAGATGGGCGCCTCCAACGTACAATGGCTAGCAAAATGGTTTCGCATGGGCGGGAACATGGGCGTCCTTAGTTAGACCTGAAATAAAAGTGACCAGGGTAAGGGGGAAGTCGTCTTTAGACCCATTAGCGAATTTGTGGAGTTGGAGAGTGGCGAGATCGTTGTTGGGAGAGAAAGTTGAGAGTTGTTCAGTGCCCTGTTACCTTTGTCTGTGTCCCTGGTTTGCTGCTCTATTTGCCCTTCAGTATGCTGGGGCTGGTGCCCACTAAGACCAGCTTCTGTGTCTGACTGGTGTCATCACCTGCATAGCAAAAGGGGCGGAAGTGTGTTGGTCAAAATAACCCAGTTTTGTTTTGCAGCATTCATATACATAGGCCCACATGTGAAGACCCAGGAAACAGATGGTGAAGAATGGCATTAGCAGGTAATCACAGATCTGATTGTAGATGGTACAGAGCTGGAGAAGAGGAGTACAGTGCATTTTAGAGAGTGATGTGCAAGAGAGCCACACAGGCAGGTGGGTACACATAGAAATGTGGAAGGAGTGCAGAGAATACAGTGAAATAACCTTTGCGGGTGGGTGCCTGTTTTGGTGCCATTCTGACAATGGGATGGAAAACTTCGAAAATACTGCGGACGTCCGAAGAACGTCCCAAGGATGCCCATGTAAGAGCGGCATGGGTGTTAGATGGTCGTCCAAATTTCAATTATGGGCAAAATCCCTAAACGTCCCCAGCTGCTTCCTCCGATTTGGTCGTCCTCATTTCCATTATGGGTGGGAACTATGGACGTCCCCAGCTACTCTGTGTTTTGGACGCCCTAATTTCGATTATGGGTGAAAATGATAAACATCCCCAGCTGCTCTTCCGTTTTGGAAGTTTGCATTCCCTTTATTGGCGCCTCTTTAAAACAGCTTTCTCTGTGCTTGCACTTTAGAGGTTTTTCTTTAGATTATGGGGTGGTATTTCTAAGCATTTTACCTTCAGTTATAGTAAACCTTGTTTTTGCCACTGTATGCCTTTGTAGACCTGTTTGTTTTTTTTCATTTGCTTTTTTTTTGGGGGGGGGGGGGGGGAGGACACCTTTTGGCCAATTCTTAAAAGATAACTAGTGTGTGGGCTGTGTACCTTTCCTTTCAAAACGTTTCTGACTGGGTGTTAGCTGGCAGCTTAGCATATACTCTGCATTTTCTGCATCTGACCAACTCTCCAACCTCTACCCTCCAGTAGCTGCTCGCTGTGTTTGATGCGGTCCCTCACTGACCCCCATTCTCTCTCCATAGTTGAAGCAGCCAGCCTCTGGCCCCTTGGAGCAAACAGATTGGTGTTCTTTTTGGCAATTTCTGGCACCACAAGTTCAAGGTAAGCTCATACCTCTCAGTCACCTCTTCTCCTTCTGCTATGTAGGTGCTAAACAAACACTTCTTGCATTTTGCACTGCAGCTGGTCAACAGGATTGCAAGGGACAGCAGTGGACTCTAATACACTGGACTCTGAGAGCCATGATTGTTTCTATCCAATTCATTGTACAGATGGTTGTCTTATTCTCTATTGGACACACTCAGTTGTGGCTGCCTTTGGGGTGGGGGAGGGGAAGAGGCCCTGAGAATGGATGTGTGTATCCTTCATGGTCATGTATGTTCTTTGCATTCAAATCTTACCTCTATTTTCACCAGGTTTGCTGGTGGTTGCTGTGCAGTGGTGAAAGGAGATGCCACTTGTTGCTGCATCAGGGCTGCACTGTGTGCTTGCAGGTCATGCCGTAGGCCCTCGATGCTGTGCTGTGCTGCTGTACCGCTCCCCGGTAGGTTCCATTCTTCTTTATGTGGTGAACCCCAGTCCCCTTTTATGAAGTGCCCTCCCATTCTCAAGGTTGCTGGGGTGGGGGGAAGCATATATGTACTGAATGTCTTTTCCACATTATTGACCAGTCCTACAATCCTCCATAGTTATGGAACAACAACATTTCTAAATTCTATCCTGAAAACCATTTTCAAGGTGGCCACAGGTGCATGCCTACCATGGCCTTGAGCCCTTAAGTCATGGTGAGAGAGAGGGGTTCTGGTTACAGTTCCTATTCTAAATAACCTGCAGGTGGCTACAGCCCAGTGCCTATATAATTCTCCTAGCCTGTGCCCTTCTGTACCTGATGTATTATATTGCAATTGTGATGAAGTAACATCCATCTAATGCTTTTACCCTTGTTTTCCCTTTTCTCCTCAGCACTATATACCATTGCTAATACATTCAATGTGACAAAGATGACCCAGCTGTTTGTAGCTCCTTCCTGGCAGTCACCAATGTGGTTTGGTTGTGGGTAAGGGTGTCTGCTGATCACAGAGCAAACATAGTCTAGGCACTACCTATGGTTATCTTCAAGTTTGTACTTGGCAGATCACTAGTGCTAGACAACATACCTATTATTTACACAACTCTTTACTGTGGGGCTGTATGGTAAGGGGGGGGAGAGACTAGAACAGAAATGCCCACCCAGCTTCCCCCCCCCCCCCCTTACCATACAGCCATGCAGTTTGGAACAAACAGGTGGCCTTCTATATGGCCACACTTATGACGCATATGTACCAAAGTTTCTTTGTCACAGTTGACCTGTCATGCCACCCAAATTGCTGCCTCCTCTCACATCAACCGCAGCATTTGATAATACCACAAATGTAGTGCACAAAGTACAGACACAGACCCTGGTAGTTGAAAAAAGTGTAAATTTGTATTATATATTAACAAAAAAAACCTATGTACAACAATTCAATGCAGACTGTGCTCTCCCTCCATGACCCTTATAACAAGTTCTATCAGCACCAGCACAAGACGGCTGTGCATATCTTGACGGAGCTCTACAGAGCGCCGCAGTGCTGCCACCTCCAGCAGCAACTGGTTTACTGCAAGAGTTGCAGTACTGCGGCACTGTTGTCCATTGGGGCTGGTGGGTGCTGCTCCTGTTCCTCTTCCTCCTCCAGATGAGGCATATCAGCCCATTGGTTGGGCACCATCTCCCATTCCCCACCTTTCCCAAACCTCCTCCTCCTCCTGCTGCACAGCCTCCTGCTGCTCCTCCTCTGCCTCTGGTGCTGCGGCTGCCACCACCTCCTCCTCCTGCTGCTGCCCTGTGTATGTAAAAAGATTGTCCTTGAGATCAGCACATCCAACATGGCTTGCATAGTGCAGGAGCTGGCTGGCATGAGGTGGGGGATGAGGAAAGGTGTGGTCAGTGGTGAGCCCTGGGCTATACGCCCAGGGTGTGAGATGCATGAGATGACATGACAGGGAACCCTGGAAGCTGGTCTGACACACAGTACACAGGATGTGTTGGCAGGGCACACTCATTCCTCAGCAGCATGTTTGCATTTTGAGTTGCGACTATGGTTGGATGACCAGTTTTGTTTTGGGGGGGGAGGGGGGAAAGAACTATTTCTTTACATTACTTTAATATCATGCTATGACATCCCCTAAGAGTAGGACCTCAGGCAGGAATACCATGAAACAATATCCACCCCAGAAAGGGGGATACAGAAGTGAGGCATGTCATCTCATTCATCTCAGAGGAGGTTAGTTGGAAGTTACAGCCACACTCATGGGAGAGTAGCTGCAACCTCAGGCCTTGATCTGGGACAGAGGTGTTATGACTTACTATTTGCCTATTAGCCACATGGAAACTAATATTGTACACGACATTTGCATTATTAAATACATTTACAAATGAGTACAGGTGCCCTGTTTATAATACTTACGTCGAGCCCTGAGGCGCCGTCGTACGCTCCAGATAATGTTGGGGCTGTCCCGCTGTATACGGCAGAACCTGCGCCTCAGGGAATCCAGGTCCCTACAAATGCCAAAACGTCTGCAAGATACAAGTTTCTACACCAGGAGTCAGAGAATGGCCCTCCTTGCCTTCACAACACAAATTCATTTAGCAGCCAAATTATAGAGACACACTACACTGATGATTGGGAGGGAACATTGGTACAGGTGATGTCATTGAGGTGGACATGAGGACAGAGAATACCGTCTGTGTGCAGTATTGTAAGGATGTGGGAATGGTTTTCCTTTCTAGTACATAGATTCGATTAATGAATGTGCATGTGCACATATCACTGATTACCCTTGAATGCAGACTACAGTTAGTGCTTACATTGCTGAGGAAGCTCTTAAATGTGGTGCTACAGGAGGGGGCCCTGATACCCCAGGAAGAATGGGGGGTGGTGGTGAAAAAAGCAGTTAACTTTCCAGCCTCTGTCTTATCTGTGTCCATGTTCTAACAGACACAGTCCTGGAGGGCAGGTGCACTAGGAGTAGACTCTCAGCGACGCTGAAGTTCGGCTCTTGTCGAGAGCCATGTTTCTCAGTGAATAACCGTTGGAAAACATGCATCTGCTTATATGGACACCAATGCGTGATGGATGTTCTTACATGCACAGTTCCATATATGGACGGGTTAGCACGTGGACGTCCTGGCCCATATATGATGGGGCCGCACGTGGACGACCATCATGCATGGACGTCCATGACGTATATGGACCGTCGTCACGCGTGCGGGGGTCTTATTTGGATGAGTACGTGTTCATACGTGCTGAACCTTCCTTATATGAATCATTATCAAGTGTGCGAACCTCTTC
Organism: Microcaecilia unicolor; assembly: GCF_901765095.1. Lineage (NCBI taxonomy): Eukaryota > Metazoa > Chordata > Amphibia > Gymnophiona > Siphonopidae > Microcaecilia > Microcaecilia unicolor. Next base: position 55,616,818 of record NC_044044.1, on the reverse strand, counting down.
ATATGTACACACTAAAATATGTATGTTCCTTATATTTCCCTTAACTGCTGTTCTGCAAGTACAGTGCATGTAGTTGCGGACATTCAGGTACAGGAAATGTAAGGAAAATTCATAGTGATAAATACAGTAAAAAGGACGTTTCTCACAGAACTGCCGAAGGACGTCCCTCTTACAGGCCCGCCGTCCTTCTTCACTTTGCACTTATGGAAGAGTAGCCTAGTGGCTAGTGCAGTGGACTTTGATCCAGGGGAACTGAGCTTGATTCCCACTGCAGCTCCCTGTGACTCTGGGCAAGTCACTTAACCCTCCATTGCCCCTGGTACAAAATAGGTACCTAAATATATGTAAACTGCTTTGAATGTAGTTGCAAAAACCTCAGAAAGGCGGTATATCAAGTCCCATTTCCCTTTAGCAAAGCCTTTGACATGGTTCTGCATAGATGAGTTATAAATAAACTGAGTACACTTGGTGTGGGCTCTAAAGAGATTGACTGGGTTAGGAAGTGGTTGAATGAAAGGCAAGAGAGGGTAGTGATAAATGAAGCTCAATCTGAGGAAAGAAATGTTGCCAGAGGTGTTGCACAAGGTTAAGTTCTTGAGCCAGTTCTTTTTATCATATTTTGTAAATAATGTTGCAGAAGGGCTGTCTGATAAGGGGCATGACATTTCGATCATATTACACCACTTCTCAAACAGCATCACTGGTTACCTATTTTATTTCAAATACAATATAAGATTCTGTCTTTAACTCATAAGGTCCTTTTCTCTCAGATTCCATCTTATTTATCTGCTTTAATTGTTCCTTATACTCCTCTATGCATGCTAAATTCTTCTACCAGTCATCAACTAACTATTCCCATGCTTGCTCACTCCAGGCTTCAATTGATCCGCCATTCTGCCTTTTCATTTGTTAGCCCTCTCTTTGGAATTTCCTCCTCTTCACTCTCCATTCTGAGTGCTCTTGTCAATACTTTAAAACTGCCTTTAAGACCCAACTGTTTGTAAAGGCTTTCTCTGAAACCACGTGCTCAGTGCAGTTAGTTCTTTGCATCTATTTCTTTTACCTCTTTTTAGTTTCCTCCTTTTCTATAACTCTCTTTTTATTAATAGTTTATTAGTTGTAGTTCCTTTCCTATTTTATTGTTATTTGTATTGTAAACTGCTTTGTTTTTATTGAAAAGGCGGTATATTACATTTTATTAAACTAAAAACTACAGTTTGCCTCTTTGCGGATGACACTAAAATCTGCAATAGGGGAGACCTCATGATGATGTGGAAATAAGGAGGGACCTTGCAAAGCTTGAAGAATGGTCTAGAATTTGGCAGCTAAGATTTAATGCTAAAAAATGCAGGGTCATGCATTTGGGCTGCAAAAACCTAAGAGAATGGTACAGTTTAGGGGGTAAAGTACTTCTGTGCACAAAAAAAGGAGTGGGACTTGGGTGTGATCGCATGTAATGATCTGAAGGTGGCCAAACAGGTAGAAAAGGTGACAGCGAAAGCTAGAAGGATGTTTGGGTGCATAAAGAGAGGAATGGTCAGTAAGAAAAAGGAAGTGTTGATGCCCCTGTATAAGACTCTGGTGAGACTTTACTTAGAATATTTTGCACAATTCTTGAGACTACACCTTCAAAAAGATATAAACAGGATGGAATCGGTCCAGAGGGAGGCCACTAAAATGGCCAGTAGTCTTCGTCATAAAGCGTATGGGGACAGACTTGAAGATCTTACTATGTATATTTTGGAAGAAAGGCAGGAGCGGGGAGATATAGAGAAGTGCAAATACCTATGTAGCATAACTGCACAGGAGGTGAGTCTTTTTCAAATGAAAGAAAGCTCTGGAATTAGGGGGCATAGGATGAAAGTGAAAGGGGACAGACTCAGAAGTAACCTGAGGAAATGCTTTGGGTGGTGAATTTGTGGAATGGCCTCCTGGTGGAAGTGGTGGAGACAAAAACAGTTTCTGAATTCAAGACAGCTTGGGACAAGTACATAAGATCTCTAAGGGAGTGATAGGGAAAGTAGATGGCATGGATGGGCAGACTGGATAGGCCTTATGGTCTTTATCTGCCTACTCTTTTATATGTTTCTATGTAACACGCATATGAGTGAACCATCACCCATGTGCAAACTATTGTGAAAAAGTGTATTGTCTTTCTGAAAGAGTGCAGTCTTTGCAAATAGTGCAAAATCTTTGCAAAGAGAGCATACTCTTAATTACATTGTCCCGCAATGAAAAAGATTAACCAAAGCAAAACAAATGCTGCGAGTGACACAGGAAATGAAACTAAATAAAAAATATTGTGCTGCCCATACCTATTAAATAACAGTAAATCCAAGTTGATTAGAAAAAAAGTAGACATTGGCATACATGGAGGGGCGTAATCGAACGGGGGTGCCCATCTATAAGGTTGCCCATCTCTAAGGACGGGCCCGTAAAGCGGCGTCCCCGACCGTATTATTGAAACAAGACGGGCAACCATCTTTCGTTTCGATAATACGGTCAGGGACGGCCAAATCTCAACATTTGGGTTGGCCTTAGAGATGGCCACCCTTAGAGATGCAAGCAGAAAAACAGCACAAAGGGCCTTTAAAAACACAGGGAACACAATTCTTTCATATAAAAAACTAGTCTGTTGAAGGTTTTTTTAGTCATTGGTGTGACCCCTGATGCAGGTGTGGTAGCACCGAAACACGGCCCGTGTCGGGTCTTCCTCCAATCAAATTCCATTATTAAAGGATTTTTTATATGAAAAAATTGTGTTCCCTGTGTTTTTAAAGGCCCTTTGTGCTGTTTTTCTGCTTAAACTTTTTTTGTACTTAGCTCTCTCTCTTTGTTACATTATCGCCCTTAGAGATGGCTGCCATTGGTTTTCGCCGATAATGGAAACTAAGGACAGCCATCTCAAAACCTGCCAAATCCAAGCCAAAGCCATTTGGTCGTGGGAGGAGCCAGCATTTGTAGTGAACTGGTCCCCCTCACATGCCAGGACACCAACCGGGCACCCTAGGGGGCACGGCAGTGGACTTCACAAATTGCTTCCAGGTGCATAGCTCCCTTACCTTGTGTGCTGAGTCACCCAAAACCCACTACCCATAACTGTACAACACTACCATAGCCCTTAAAGGGTAACGGGGGCACCTACATGTGGGTACAGTGGGTTTCGCATGGGTTTTGGAGGGCTCCCATTTACCACCACAAGTGTAACAGGTAGGGGGGGATGGGCCTGGGTCCGCCTGCCTGAAGTGCACTGCACCCACTAAAAACTGCTCCAGGGACCTGCATACTGCTGTGTTGGAGCTGGGTATGACATTTGAGGCTGGCATAGTGGGAGGGGATTGGTGACCCGTAAGGGGAGGTAATCCCCGATTCCCTCCGTTGGTCATCTGGTCAGTTCGGGCACCTTTTCAAGGCTTGGTTGTGAACAAAAAGGGGCCAAGTCGGCCAAATGCTCATCAGGGGTGCCCTTCTTTTTTCCATTATCAGCCAAGGACGGCCATCTCTTAACTACGCCCCCGTCCCGCTTTCGGTACACTACCGACACACCCCCTTGAACTTTGGCCATCCCTGCGACGGAAAGCAGTTGAGGACGGCCAAAATCGGCTTTCGATTTGGCCGCCCTTAGGAGAAGGACGCCCATCTCCCGATTTGTGTCGGAAGATGAGCGCCCTTCTCCTTCGAAAATAAGCTGGCTAGCTACCACACAACATGCATAAGCGCCTGCTTGTAGTGGCAGCTGTAAAGGCCAAGACTGGGACCATCCTCCCCTCAATGACCCTTCCCTGATGACTATACAACATCAGATCCAAGTTTTCCCTTCCCCTACCCTCCATCACTGGCCTTACTGAGGTCTAGCAGAAGAAGGCGCAATGCCTACTTATTCCAGCTGTTACGGCCCTAGGTTCAAAAAGGATGCCACAATTATATCACTAAGGTTTTTAGATTGGCATTTTTTATTCTGGAACCGTAAGAGCAGAGGTGAATGGGCATCACTCCTCCCACTATATATTAGGGGTCCTGGTAAGGCCTGAGATGGGGATCTGAGGATGCAGATGGGGCGTCTGCCAAGTGGAAATTCATTATTGTTGGGAGTGGGTGGCAAGGTGAGGGATCTTTGTGCTAGAGGGGTTGTGGATGGAGTGATCAACTGCCTGAGGGGGAATATGGTCATTGGGGGAGTGATGTCAAGGTTGGGGGGGGGGGGTGCAGTTGGGGGTGAATTAGTTCTGCTGGCTTGACCTATTCATCTGTAGCAGTAGCAGCAGCAATTTTAAAGCTGCTCCCAGGCATATGTGGAGGTTATTTTTAAGTATTTTGCCCCTATTTGCAGTTTTTCAAAATCACTGCTCTCACTGCATGTAAATAAGTACATAAGTACATAAGTAATGCCATACTGGGAAAAGACCAAGGGTCCATCGAGCCCCGCATCTGTAATACATGGGATTGAAGGTCAGCTGGGGATGGAATGAGTGGAATGTTTTGGCTGTAATTATGTGTTGATATTCTCTGTTATGGGAAACAGGCTAGTTGTTTAAGGGATGCCAGCACCTTTGGGAAAGGCACCTTCAACCTGTGCAGGTCTGGGGGAGTTATTCTCTGTTATGGTGGTTGTTTAAGGGATGCCAGCACCTCTGGGAAAGGCACCTTCAACCTGTGCAGGTCTGGGGGAGTTATTCTCTGTTATGGTGGTTGTTTAAGGGATGCCAGCACATCTGGGAAAGGCACCTTCAACCTGTGCAAGTCTGGGGGAGTTATTCTCTGTTATGGGAAACAGGCTGGTTGTTTAAGGGATGCCAGCTTGTGCAAGTCTGGGAAAGGCACCTCTGTTTCACACTATAAAAGAGGCGAGAGCACCGGACTTGCTTTAGAAGCTTGCCTGAACGTAAGGGACGCCTTGTTCAGTGATGTCCCTGCAATCTCTGAGGAAGAGCTAGTGCTTCCCTGGTGGTCTTCCCAGATGCTGACTGAATTGCGGGTGCTGTAAGTATCTTGGTGTATGGGTTCACATATGTATCACCAATAAAAGCGATATACCGCATATTGTGTCTGGTGGCTTTTGTGTTGTCATAAGCACAGCGCCCCCTAGTGTTACAATTTGGCGTAGTCGGCAGGATATCGCATTGTTGTTACGGTGATTACATTTGTGAATATATACTTGTTTTATTGTATTATTGTTTTGTGAATATGTTGAAGAAAGGGAAGAAGAGCAAATCTCATCAGGAGGCTGTGCAGGCACAGCTTCTGCAGCTGTTTGCAATTCCTGGATGGGATAAATACCCATATCAGGCATTGGCAACAGAATGGGCGACAGATACGGGGTTGAGTGAGAATTGGGAGGTATGTTTAGGAGAGGGAATGTGTGAGGATGTGTTGAAATGTTTACAAAATGCCCCTGTGGTTAAAGGGAAAGAGTTAAGAACTGTGGGTCGGAGAGGGTGGATTTTGTTGTCGGCATATTGCCTGATGCACCAGCAGAATCTGTTATTACAACAGAAGCTGTTGGAATCACAGGCTGAGATTCTGACATTGAAAAGCAACTTGGTAATGTCACAGTGTCAGGGCAAATTGATGATGGATAAGTGTACGGGGTACCAGCAAATTGCTGAGCGGGCGGCGGTGCGAGTAGCGCAGTATAAGTATCGGAAAAGGAGAGGGCGTGTGAGTAAGGTAAAGGTTGCAAAGGTGATGGCTACTGCCACACAGAATCCTAACGGATGGGATCCTGAGACGTGGGATGGGGATATCTGGTCTTCCACACCCGAGAGTGAGTCAGGGGGTGAGGAAAGTGCTGCTCCGGAAATGAAGCCGATAATTCGGCGACGAGCACAGTTGGGTGGGGCAGCGCCAGTGCGCATGGATTTAGCAGAAGACTATACGCAACAAGAAATTCTCAATATCATGCAGCAATTCCAGCAGCGTCCAAATGAATCCCTTATTGCTTGGTGTGTAAGGCTGCATGATACTGGGGCAATGGGGATACGGATGGACAATGAGGACTGTTTGAAATTTATACCTTTATCTCGAGATGCTATAATTCAAAGTGCATTTCGGGAACATAGTTTAGCAATGCCTGATGGGAATGGGTCAGAGGCTACTACTCTGATTGAGTTAGTGGGAACAGGGTGTCGTAGAAAGTACCCTTTAGAATCAGATTGGCCTGGGGATGACAAGCCTTGGTATACTTTGAAAGATTGTATCCAGCGATTAAAGGAAGAGGCAATGAAAGTGTGTATTGTCACAGGACAGATGGATACACTTACCCAAGTGCCTATGTCAGCGGCAATTAGAAACAAAGTAATTAAAGGGTCTCCTCCAATGTATAAACAAGTTATTTTGACTCTCTTGATGAATGAAACAGATAACCCGTTGGAGGGCATTATGGATAAAATCGAGCAATTAGGAGATTTGGGGGATTGGAGTCTGAAGCTGACAGATAGGAAAAATAATGAGGGGCAGAGAATTGGGGAAGGGCCGAAGGGGCAAGGTTCAGAGGTAGAGCGAGTATCTCGTAAAGATATGTTTGCCGCTCTACTACAAGCGGGGGTGGCTCGGGAGAAAATAGATGGAATTCCCACTGAAGAGTTATGGCAGCAATATAAAAAATTAGGATTGGATAAGAGAGGGATGAAACCGGTTCGGAAAACCCGGACAGTGGGAAAAGAAAAACTTCCTTCAGCCCCACCTGTGGAGGGTCCGGACTATTCAGATTTGTATCATGAGGTCCGTACTCTCCTGCAGAGAATGATACTTCCATCTACTACTACTCTGCCCCCATCTAAAGCAGAAACCAATCCGTTTAGAGAGGATTGACTAGTACGGGGATGCAATGTAAAAATTGATCCGCGTCCCTATATTGATGTTGTAATACAATGGAGTCCGGGAAATTTTCAACAAGTACGAGCTTTGATAGATACTGGAGCAGAAGCAACGATTATAGCTGGTAACCCTTCTAAGTTTAAAGGACCAAAGGGTAATATTGTAGGACTAGGGGGGAAGAGTATTCCTGCAGTGGAAACACAATTGGCTATGCAAATTGGGGATTTACAGCTCCAAAAGTATGCTGTAATGATTACGCCAGTGCCAGAATATATAATTGGTATGGATATTCTGAGAGGTTTAAAACTTACTATTGATGGGGGAAGTTGGCAATTTGGAACGTCTCCCGCAGTTCCCCGGCGTTTGAAGTATATTTCCACTTATAATATTCACGCAGTATTAGTGGGAAAAATTGTTGATGAGCCTCTCACCATACCAGCCGCCACTCAATTAGTTGCACAAAAGCAATATCGGATTCCTGGTGGTATTGCAGAAATTACGTGAACAATACAGGAATTACAAGAGGTAGGGGTTATTGTCCCAGTTACTACCAAATGGAATAATCCAGTATGGCCAGTGAAGAAATCTGATGGATCCTGGCGGATGACAGTAGATTACCGTCAATTGAATAAGGTTACACCCCTGTTGCATGCTGCAGTCCCTGACATTGTAACTTTAATTGAGAACATACAAAATAGAAAAGGAAAATGGTATGCAGTGATAGATTTAGCAAATGCCTTCTTTACAATAGCCTTAAAAGAGGAATTTTGGGAGCAATTTGCATTTACGTGGCAGGGAAGGCAGTACACTTTTACACGGTTGCCACAGGGATGGTTGAACAACCTGGTTACCTACATGGAAACAGAATGATTGGTATATTCATACTAAACTGGTTTGGGGATCACAGTTATGGCAAGAAATAAGTGAATTTTTGCAATCTACTTCTGCCTATGTCTATCATGTTGATGCACATGTTTCCCCTATAACCTCTGATCATATTTTTAATCAGACAGCAGATTCCTTAGCTACCATTCACACGAATGTCATCACTGGAACAGATGATTCTACTATTCATCGGGGTGAAGAAGAGACTGGTATTGCAAGCTGGGCACATCAAAAATGTGGACATCTCGGAGAGCAAGCCACCTATCACTGGGCGCGGCAGCGTGGGTTAGCATTGTCTCTTTCTACCATTAAAAATGTTATTGCTCACTGTCCTGTTTGTCAACATTTGACTAAACGCCCTATACCACACCCAGTCAAAGGTACACTTGCTCGAGGTAAGTTACCTGGCCAAATTTGGCAACTAGATTATATTGGCCCTTTACCAATTTCGCAGGGATGTCAATATGTCTGTGTTGCCGTGGATACTTATTCCGGATTTTTGCTAGTCCACCCTTGTCGTAGAGCTACAGCTCAGCAGACTATTGTTCTTTTGGAATCCATATGTAGACATTACGGTGTTCCACTGCAAATTCAAAGTGATAATGGCTCTCATTTCAAAAATCATCCTGTTACTGCCTTTTGTGCCCAATTTAACATTGAATGGGTTTTCCATATTCCCTATTATCCACAAGCTGCTGGTCTTGTGGAACGTATGAACGGTCTGTTGAAAACACAGATCCGGAAATTAACTCCTACTCACACTCTTGCGCAATGGCGCAAATATTTGTACCCAGCAGTTACTATCCTCAATAATCGTCCAATAGGGGAGAGTGAAACACCATTGATGCGTATGTTGACTCCCCATCTTCAAGTCTTGCCCAGTACACATGTCACCCTGGGAGTTAAGCTCTTACATCCGAAAGCTGTTATACCGCTCCGTCATACGATTGACGCTGCTGGTTTTGATCTTGTACCCCTCTTTGACACTCTTTGTGCGTCCCGAGTGGTGACAAAATTTCCAGCCGGGTTTGCTTTATCTCTCCCAGCTGGCCATTATGCTCAGATTGTGGCCCGTTCCAGTTGGGCTCTTCGTGGCTTACTTCCTGTGGGAGGTGTCATTGACAGAGATTATCAGGGGGAGGTCATAGTCCTTCTGATGAATCACACTGAGGAGGATGTAATGGTGCAGGCTGGGGATAGGATAGCACAATTGTTGATAATTCCTGTCAATTCCTCCTCTTTTACTCAAATTTCTGATTTTGTGGGAGTCACTGAGCGAGGTACACAGGGATTTGGGTCTACTGGGAGGGGTGTGGGTGGTCGGGTATGGCATCAAGACCCTGCACACCCAGGTCCTCCTCAACCTGCTGAAATTATAGCCCGAGGGGAGGACAATACTGTTACAGTAGTTCAGCCAGGACAACAGAGTTGGACGAATGTTCCTGCTGATCATTGTTATTTAAGGGAATAGGATTTATATGTGTTTCTCTATTTCTTTTTCTTTCAGGGCATACTGTTTCTCTGTTTGGGTTGGGAACTCGATGCCCGTACTCCCGGCGAGCGGGTGCTGGGAGTGACCTCGCGTGTCCACTATTGGTGGAGCAACAAAAATAACTCGACCTTACAGCAAGATAATTATACATGTCATACTGCATGTCCGGTATTGAACGTAACTGCTTCCCAAGCTGTGTTTCATAAAACTGAACAGCGCTTTGTAGTTGTTTCATCCAGTTTTGTGAATGTGACTATCCATAATGCTACGTCCTGGGTTATGTGCATCCAGCCTATGGGATTCCGGGACCAGATATGGAGACTATGGAATCGGACACGCAAAATGCAGTTCCTCCAAACTTGTAACAGCTCTATAGTAAATATTACTTTGAATCGAACTGCTGAATGGATTTTCACTAATGCTACACCAATTGCAAACCGTTTTACACCCTGGATGGACTTCTTGCATGTGTTGCTTGCTGTTAGTAATATGACTAATCCTGCTCCACTGTCACGCATTCCCACTATATGCAAAAACATGTCTATGCAGTATAGAAAGACAGTATTAACTTACAATGTTACATTTCCACACTTGCCTCGCTGTACTAGGATACGGTGAGCATGGTATGATACTATTTTGGGGGGTGCGGGAACTGGACTGGGAATTCTGAATACTGTAGATACAGATACTCTGTTTAGTAAACTACACTATCTAGGTAAGGACTTGCATACTGAACTGAATATTTTAGCCAATTGGTTACCTGCCATTCCAGGAACAGGACAATTAATGGTGCCTGCGATAGCAGACATTAATAATTTATTAGCCCAAACTTTTAAGTTTGAAAATTATACTGACATTACTTTGACAAAAGCATTGAATTATACTTGGTGTTCATTACAGACGTTGTACGCTTTGCATCAGCGGGACAGAGTCCAGATGGCTCTACAATTGGGGATGCATACCCAGTTGCAGACCCTTTTCGCTGGATATATTCCGGTTGATGAGTGGTTGTTCCCACATTCAGAGAGTACAGTCTGTACTGATCGATTCTGTACAGGGGTTTTATCTTCATATAAGATTTTCCATACTCATATAGTATGTAAGTATTATATATCTCCAGTATTAGTGAATGTTTCTGGTATCGTAACCTTTTGGGCCCCGCATATGAATGGGGAGTATATAACTGTATATAATGAGACATATAAATTGGATATGTGTAATGAGCAGGGAAATCGCATGATTTGTCCTTTCCAGCCACCACAATTTGAACCTTGCTTATCCCCACGTTTTGGGGAATGCACATTTACTGTTTTCCCTGCCAACTATGAGTTCTTTGTAGAAATTAGTCCGCGGACATTATGTATTTCCACTGCTAATTTCACAACTTTGTCAAATAATACCTTCCTGACCGATCTGTCAGGAGTCAGTTCCTGTTTTACTAGCATATCAGTATTTTGGTGGAAAGGACAAAAATATGTATTATATCCGGAGTTATTTAATTCTGCTTTCATACAGTACAATTATACCTTCTTTACAGAGCCAATTTTAGCTGTAAATTATAGTAAGTTGACCCACATGTTGCATATATCCTCTCTTATTAATGAGTATATTCAAGGTGTGAATCACACCTTAAGAGTCATGCAAGTAGATGCTCAATTTGACAATCACACTGTTCGTATAGTGGCAGAAAATATTCGAAGTAAATTACATCATAATTGGTGGGATCCATTATTGGGACATTCTCCTAGTGCAGATGCTTTCCTAAAATGGATCACTCATCCTTTACTTGTAGTACTATTAGTTAGCATCCTGCTAGTGATTTGGAATTGTATTTTGACTTGTAAAATTTGGAAACGACCTACGGTGGTCCATAATACTATGTATACTTCTGTCTCCTCATAAGCAGAGAATATCAAGGGGTGGAATGTAATACATGGGATTGAAGGTCAGCTGGGGATGGAATGAGTGGAATGTTTTGGCTGTAATTATGTGTTGATATTCTCTGTTATGGGAAACAGGCTAGTTGTTTAAGGGATGCCAGCACCTTTGGGAAAGGCACCTTCAACCTGTGCAGGTCTGGGGGAGTTATTCTCTGTTATGGTGGTTGTTTAAGGGATGCCAGCACCTCTGGGAAAGGCACCTTCAACCTGTGCAGGTCTGGGGGAGTTATTCTCTGTTATGGTGGTTGTTTAAGGGATGCCAGCACATCTGGGAAAGGCACCTTCAACCTGTGCAAGTCTGGGGGAGTTATTCTCTGTTATGGGAAACAGGCTGGTTGTTTAAGGGATGCCAGCTTGTGCAAGTCTGGGAAAGGCACCTCTGTTTCACACTATAAAAGAGGCGAGAGCACCGGACTTGCTTTAGAAGCTTGCCTGAACGTAAGGGACGCCTTGTTCAGTGATGTCCCTGCAATCTCTGAGGAAGAGCTAGTGCTTCCCTGGTGGTCTTCCCAGATGCTGACTGAATTGCGGGTGCTGTAAGTATCTTGGTGTATGGGTTCACATATGTATCACCAATAAAAGCGATATACCGCATATTGTGTCTGGTGGCTTTTGTGTTGTCATAAGCACAGCGCCCCCTAGTGTTACAGCATCCTGTCCACGACAGCGGCCAATCCAGGCCAAGGGCACCTGGCAAGCTTCCCAAATGTACAAACATTCTATACACGTTATTCCTGGAATTTTGGATTTTTCCAAGTCCGTTTAGTAGCGGTTTATGGACTTGTCCTTTAGGAAACCGTCCAACCCCTTTTTAAACTCTGCTAAGCTAACCGCCTTCACCACATTCTCCGGCAACAAATTCCAGAGTTTAATTACACGTTGGGTGAAGAAAAAGTTTCTCCGATTTGTTTTAAATTTACTACACTGTAGTTTCATCGCATGCCCCCTAGTCCTAGTATTTTTGGAAAGCGTGAACAGACGCTTCACATCCACCTGTTCCACTCCACTCATTATTTTATATACCTCTATCATGTCTCCCCTCAGCTGTCTCTTCTCCAAGCTGAATAGCCCTAGCCTCCTTAGTCTTTCTTCATAGGGAAGTCGTCCCATCCCCGCTATCATTTTAGTCGCCCTTCGCTGCACCTTTTCCAATTCTACTATATCTTTCTTGAGATGTGGCGACCAGAATTGAACACAATACTCAAGGTGCGGTCGCACCATGGAGCGATACAACGGCATTATAACATCCTCACACCTGTTTTCCATACCTTTCCTAATAATACCCAACATTCTATTCGCTTTCCTAGCCGCAGCAGCACACTGAGCAGTAGGTTTCAGTGTGTTATCGACGACGACACCCAGATCCCTTTCTTGGTCCGTAACTCCTAACGTGGAACCTTGCATGACGTAGGTATAATTCGGGTTCTTTTTTCCCACATGCATCACCTTGCACTTGCTCACATTAAACGTCATCTGCCATTTAGCCGCCCAGTCTCCCAGTCTCGCAAGGTCCTCTTGTAATTTTTCACAATCCTGTTGCGAGTTAACGACTTTGAATAACTTTGTGTCATCAGCAAATTTAATTACCTCGCTAGTTACTCCCATCTCTAAATCATTTATAAATATATTAAAAAGCAGCGGTCCTAGCACAGACCCCTGAGGAACCCCACTAACTACCCTTCTCCATTGTGAATACTGCCCATTTAACCCCACTCTCTGTTTCCTATCCTTCAACCTTCATGTGCAGTCTAGCACCTGTTTTACAAGAGACTCACATTTGGCAGAGCCTTATGCAATGTACTACTACTACTACTTAAAATTTCTAAAGCGCTACTAGGGTTACGCAGCGCTGTACAATTTAACACAAAAGGACAGGCCCTGCTCAAAGAGGAGGGATTTGTCCTGTGAACGGAGGTTTCGGGTGGGAACATAAGGGGAGATGAGGGTAGAGAGGTAGTGAGGGGCAGCAGATTGAGTACATTTGTAGGTAAGAAGGAGAAGCTTGAACTGAATGCCGTATCGGATTGGAAGCCAGTGAAGTGACCTGAGAAGAGTATATCGGTTCTGGCGGAATATAAGACGTGCAGCAGAGTTCTGAACAGATGTACTATTTAAATTCTCTATGTCCTGACCCAATCATGTAAATCCCCCCTCTCTATATCCTTTCTAAGGGGCCAATGCTCAAAATCTAACACTGGCTATTAGTGCCGGACTAGCACCCATGTTAATGTGCACAGAATGTGAAGAGGGATCTAGCATGGGAAACAACCTGTATGCCAAAGATGACCGCAAATTGTAAATTAATTCAAACAGATGTTAATGAGGTACTTTGATATTCCCTCCCAACACTCAGAGAACAGCACAGAAACAAATGCTATCCTTAACTTGCTACCAGCCCAGGGGAGGTGTTGAATGTTTTGAATTAGAGGATTTCTTCTGAATTTCTCACTTTCACTACTGGATTTTGTTGTCTTTTAGAAGCAGAAGGAAGCCTGTGCAGCCTAAATGCTGATAGTGAGAAACAAATGTGTGTGAGTCTGCACAAAACTGAAAGTGTAAGCACACATCAGCGCCTGTTGTTCTGCACTTAAATAAGAGCTTTTCAAGTGAAAACATTTTTTGAAATGCTTATATTTAAAGGCGCAGAAGAATGGAGCCAATGTTTACTTGCGTTTCTGGTTTTTCCTGGGCATGCATATATGCCAGGCACGTTCCTCCGCCTGCTCTTGGTATCATAGTATGCAGATAATTTGAATGCTATTTCTTTTGAGCATTAGAGCTAGGTTTCTCTGCTGTTCTTGCTCTATGGGGTCTGCGCTGTTGGCTTTAGCACTGGAGCTTTGAATATCAGGGTCTAAAATAGAGCTCCACATGTATTTGAGTTATTTACGTTAATCACTGATTTCACTGTAAACCATTCTGGTTTGATTTAAGAAAGCAATCATTTCAAGCTTTAATATTTAAATAAATAAATAAATAAATAAATAAGAGTAATGATTCTCAGTCTCTTGTAATAGCCTCATAATATAAATAGTTTAGTTTGTTAAAGAATTTTTTATATTCTGCCTTTCAAATAGACAGCAAAGCAGTGTACAGCAGTGGCGTTCCTAGGGGGGCTGACATCCGGGGCGGATCGCTGATGCGCTCCGCCCCCCAGGTGCAGCGCCCCCCCTCCCGGATGCAGCATGACCCCCCCCCGGCAAAAGGACACCCCCATGAAAGAACCCCCCACCCGGGTGCACGCCGCTGGGGGGGGGTGCCGCGCATGCCTGTCCGCCGTTCGTTCCATGCTCCCTCTGCCCCGGAACAGGAAGTAACCTCCCCCCCTGCGGCGAAATGACACCCCCTGGTGCATGCCGCTGGGGGGGGGGGGTGCCGCAGCACGCGCCTGCTCCGAGTTCACTAACTTTGCTCGTTCGCTGCAGCTCCCTCTGCCCCGGAACAGGAATCTGTTCCGGGGCAGAGGGAGCGGCAGCAAACGAGCTAAGTTAGCGAACTCGGAGCAAGCGCATGCCGTGGCACCCCCCAGCAGTGTGCACGCCCCCCCTTGGTATGCTACTGTGCCTCACAGGAATCACTATCGCAGCTTTGTAAAAGGAGCCCTTAACCTGTTACTACTGAATATCAGCTTAACTGGTTAAGCTGCAGACAAAACTGAAACTGGATATTAATGCCGGTCACTAGCTAACCACATGTCAGCATATACACATGCTTTTTTGAAAACACTTTTGTTCTCATTCTATAACTTGGCAGTTACATATATTGTAAACCACCAGTAGTGCTCTCGTGTGTACAAGGCTCCCATCCAGGTTTACCTGTGCTCAGCTTCTGAACAGCTTGAAAGACGCATGCACTTCTTGCTCTCCACCTAGCCTCACTGGTCCTGTACTTTTGAGCAAGACTCCAGCTGGCCTTCTCCTAGTAACTTGCAGGCACCCACCTCAATATCTGGGACTCCTGCTTCACTCAGGGTGACTGCTCGGACCTGCCTTCCTTCCCCTGGAACTCCTTTCCAGCTTTGTCCAACGTGCCCTGGTCACTCCTCTTGCTCACGGACAGTGACCCACTGCACTTTCCCTGGGAAAGTAACTCTGCTTCTTCAGCCTTCACAAATATGCAGATTAGTCAGTCAGCATATGCAAATTCATTGTTAGTACCTGGATTCAGTCTTGAGGGAACACTTCTTTCCAGCTCTTATTAATTTACTACAAATTCACTCACTGAGCCCATTTACTGTGGGAAACCTGGGTCTCAGTGTCTAACAGCCTCCACCCCTGGATAGGACGCTCTTCACTCTCCACAACTTTATCGCCCTATCCTCCACCCCACGGCTGTTAGTTACTTTAACTTCACACAATACATAATGTCCCAAATCCTGTCCACAGCCAGGTAAGTACCTCTTTGGGCTTGGAGGGAATCTTCTCTTAACCCTTCTGTTGAGCTTTCCTTCAGCATGTTTCTTCCTTCACTTCCTCCCGGCTTGTAATCCTCAGGCTCTAGGCGTTACAGGTCCCCCCATCTTCTCTCTCTAGCTCCTCAGGAGGTATGGTTTATATAGGGCTGCTACTAGCCCACCACACCCTTTCTGGGCCCCTCCTCCTAGTTCTGGAAGAGTCCAGCACCCACTGGGTGTCTTTCTCTTTAACAGGCCTCAGCTGGTGCTCCCTCTGCTGGCCCATTCAGGTCATTACCCTGATGACCATTTTCCTATTACTGGTAGAAGAGCGTCCTCTAGTGGCCTCCTCAGGGTAGGGCAGGCCTGTGTTCATCACAATATACATCGAATGTGCACACAAGTTATAGAATTCTAGCACTTAATTATGCACCTAAATGCTAGCTGGGTGCTAAGCAGTATTCTATAATTTTAGCACAAAACAAAGTTGCCTTGCTGCTGAAAAAAACAATGCCAGCTCAGAACAGACATTAGGATGTTTTAAGAAGAGAAATCCTATCTTTAAAATCTGCCAGTTTTTATATAATTTGGAAGCAGAAGGAATCCTGTGCAAGTCCCTAAGCGCTGGTAGTGAGAAACGAATGTGTGCAAGTCAGAGCAAACATAAAAGTGAAAGCACACATTGGCAACCGTTTCTTGCACATAAATATAAGCATTCCAAGTTTTTAAATAAATTGAAAAGTTTATATTTAAAGGTGCAGAAAACAGACACCAATGTGTGCTTCATGTTCGGGTTTGGCAGGTGCAAATGTCCAGGAGTTGGGCATACCATAAAATTCTTCTGCGCATGCACCAAGCGCGTTCCTCCCTTGCTTTCGCTTTTATAGCATGCATATAATTTGAATATCATTTCCTTTGAGAATTGGCAAGCTAGGTTTCTGCACTGTTGGCTTACCACAGCATCGGCCTGCGAGTACCTTCAGAATGATGACCCTAATCTCTTGGGATAGCCACAGTATACTAATGGAGATATCTTCAGTAGATGAATGGGACTACTTTCAGCATACTACATCCCAATAAACAGCATTTTTCTTCTTGATATATTCAACCCAAACAACAACTTTACCCTTTGAAACACTATTCAAAATTTACTTTAATTAAATAAATGTGGATGTGCTCGTTACTATAATTACCATGATTGAAATGCAAATGTGAATGTAATGATCAGTCATAACATTTACACAAGGTGGCAAATTAATCTATTTGCATCAATAGGGAAGCCCACAAGAAAACCTTTCAACCCTATGATGTACCCAGCTGGTTGCAGATTTAGCTCTCTCAGGAGAAAAAGCGCTGTATAAACATTGGCAGAAGTTGTGTATTTATGTGTGAGTTAAATTACATCCCATGGGGCAGAGCTTGTGTGTTAGGGGATGAGAGACAGGGAGAGTGTGTGCTAACTGTATCTCTTATGTATGTAAGGAAAGGCTAAGGGTAAATCAGTTTATCTTGTGATAAACAGGGCAGACAGCGCGGCACCGAGTATCGCTACAGGAAGGCTTCTGCTGGCGGGGCTTGGGGGACCTCTGCCAGCTCAGGTCCCCCCATCCCCAAATCATGTTCTGGCTATGCCTCTGCTGTGTGGCATGCCAAACAAAAACAAAGTTTTGGGTTAGCTTTAAAAACAGTAAGGAAAAACAAGGTTAAGATTTTGCCAGTTTTATGGTGGTTTTGGAAACTACCACAGTAGCACAAAAAAGGGGGCTTCCCTTGCAAGTAACAAAGGAGGCTTGTGTTGCTGCAAGATGGCCGACAGATAGGACGTGCAGAGAGGAGCTCCTCTGAACAATATCGGAGAACTCCACCTCAGAGACTACAATCGGTAGCCATCCGACTTAGCCACTGAAAGAGACGACGAGTGGAGAACGGACCTGAGTCAAAACCGCAGACATCCCTGAATCAGATCCGCAGAGCCCCCGGGGAACCTGGCTGGTGGTCGATCCGATCGGAGCACACACCTGGACCCCGGTGTCCCGGAAGACCAGCGATGCAACGGAGGCCCGACCGTCGCGAGGCAGACGATCAACCTACCAAAAGCGCCACACCACCCAAACAGAAATCCGCCTGGAAAGGGCCCGAATCGCTGGTACACCAACCAGGTCAGAACAGGGTAGGCAGTGGCGCCAATCCAGAAGCGAGTAACTCTTGTCCGGATCCAGTATTGGAGTGGCCCTCGGTGGAGGCAGCTGCCCACCGACCAGGTCAGAGCGGAGATCGGACGGAGGTGCCTAGCCAAGACGCCGTTACCTCCAGCACAGGTAAAAACATCTGGACATCTCCCACGAGTAGTCCACGCAAAGCCCGCACGACGTTATCCAAGCACTCAGATTGACCCTGACGCTCTCATTCTCATAAACGGAGGCAGACATGGGCCACTGGGGTGGCCTCACCTGAGAAAGGAGCCTGTTTTCCTGCTCGCCCGCTCGCTCCCCAACGCAGACTCATCCTCTCTAGCGGGAAAAGGAGGCGAATAGCCGGAGACCAACAAGATGGTGGAGGCTATTATTAAGAATAAAATTGCAGAGCATATACAAAAACATGGACTGATGAGACAAAGTCAGCACGGATTTAGTGAAGGGAAGTCTTGCCTCACCAATCTAATGCATTTTTTTGAGGGGGTAAGCAAACATGTGGACAATGGGGAGCCGGTTGATATTGTATATCTGGATTTTCAGAAGGCGTTTGACAAAGTGCCGCACGAAAGACTCCTGAAGAAATTGCAGAGTCATGGAATCGGAGGTAGGGTATTATTATGGATTAAGAACTGGTTGAAAGATAGGAAGCAGAGAGTAGGATTGCGTGGCCAGTATTCTCAGTGGAGGAGGGTAGTTAGTGGGGTCCCGCAGGGGTCTGTGCTGGGTCCGTTGCTTTTTAATGTATTTATAAATGACCTAGAGATGGGAATAACTAGTGAGGTAATTCAATTCGCCGATGACACAAAATTATTCAGGGTCGTCAAGTCGCAGGAGGAATGTGAACGATTACAGGAGGACCTTGCGAGACTGGGAGATTGGGCGTGCAAGTGGCAGATGAAGTTCAATGTTGACAAGTGCAAAGTGATGCATGTGGGTAAGAGGAACCCGAATTATAGCTACGTCTTGCAAGGTTCCGCGTTAGGAGTTACGGATCAAGAAAGGGATCTGGGTGTCGTCGTCGATGATACGCTGAAACCTTCTGCTCAGTGTGCTGCTGCGGCTAGGAAAGCGAATAGAATGTTGGGTGTTATTAGGAAGGGTATGGAGTCCAGGTGTGCGGATGTTATAATGCCGTTGTATCGCTCCATGGTGCGACCGCACCTGGAGTATTGTGTTCAGTACTGGTCTCCGTATCTCAAAAAAGATATAGTAGAATTGGAAAAGGTACAGCGAAGAGTGACGAAAATGATAGTGGGGATGGGACGACTTTCCTATGAAGAGAGGCTGAGAAGGCTAGGGCTTTTTAGCTTGGAGAAGAGACGGCTGAGGGGAGATATGATAGAAGTGTATAAAATAATGAGTGGAATGGATCGGGTGGATGTGAAGCGACTGTTCACGCTATCCAAAAATACTAGGACTAGAGGGCATGAGTTGAAGCTACAGTGTGGTAAATTTAAAACGAATCGGAGAAAATTTTTCTTCACCCAACGTGTAATTAGACTCTGGAATTCGTTGCCGGAGAACGTGGTACGGGCGGTTAGCTTGACGGAGTTTAAAAAGGGGTTAGATAGATTCCTAAAGGACAAGTCCATAGACCGCTATTAAATGGACTTGGAAAAATTCCGCATTTTTAGGTATAACTTGTCTGGAATGTTTTTACGTTTGGGGAGCGTGCCAGGTGCCCTTGACCTGGATTGGCCACTGTCGGTGACAGGATGCTGGGCTAGATGGACCTTTGGTCTTTCCCAGTATGGCACTACTTATGTACTTATGTACTAGAGGTAAAGAACACAACTAGTAAACCGGGAAGAGCGAAACAAGGCCCGTTCCGGCCTAACCTCCTCAAACCCAACAACCCCACAAGATCGTGCCCTGCCCACGTGGTGATCCCTGTAACGCCAAAGCTTAGGACCGATGCGATTCAAAGTGAGAAAGTGGTCGCTTCCTATGTACCTTATAGCATTATAGTGAAAGCACCAGGTCGCTTTCTATGCATCTTACAGCAGTACACTGAACTATAGTACGACCACTGCCTTGCTTGCTCACTCTACGCTCTCCACACATCTTATAGTATATTACTTAACTGCAGGAGGACTTACTGGCTTGGATATTGACTTTAAGCTTTCTATATATATTACAGTACTACACTGAACTGTAGCAGAATTCACTTTCTTGTATGCTAACTCTATGCTTTCTATGCAGCTTATAGCAGTATATTGAACTGTAGTAGAACATATTGTCCTGGTTGCTAACTTTATGCTTAAATCGCATCCTATAGCATTATACAGAACTGTACTAGGACTATACTGCGGTCTCAGTCACCGGACGTATTGTATTGCTGTATTATTAACTTGTTTAATGACTTCAACCCTAAATGCTTTTTAAACGCTTTTTATACATCTCATAGCATTACACTGAACTACCCAACCTCCCCCTCAGCTCTATTCTGCATTACATTGAATAGCACTACGAACTGGACATACGCACACTGAACTGCAAGACTGACTGTAACTTTAATCAATCACCACTATTCTGCATGGCTGAACACTAACTATACTAACGCCAACATGAACACTAGAAAACTACTTCTAATCATCCACTGTCTCTCCCTAATTCACCACGCACTGACAACCCCTCTTACAGACAATAATTTACCCACAGTACATAAACCATGCATACAACCCAAAAAAATACACCTACCCAAAAGATTAAAAAATGGAATGGAAAACCTACCACCTACGGAAACAACCAACAGAAAGGAAAGAAAGGACACAACAAACTCAAATACCAAGAGGACAGACAACTAATAAAAATCATCACATTGTCGACCCCAATAGAATCCCATCAACTAATACAAATGGGTTATGTAAATGCCAGATCTGCAGTTAACAAAACTACGACAATAACCGACTGGATCACAACAGACAATCTCGATTTTCTATTTATAAGCGAAACCTGGATCCATGACCTCAAAGATCCCATAATTTTAGAGCTATGCCCTCCAGGGTACAAAATCACCCACTGGACAAGGAACGGAAAAAAAGGAGGAGGCATAGCTATAATCTATAGATCCCAATTCACCGTCACAACAACAGCCGAATCCATACTTCCCCAACTTGAAATTGCTTCAGTTAGAATCAACCACCCAACCCTACAGGACCACCTAAACCTTTTCCTGTTCTATAGACCACCAGGCAACTGGCAAGACAGCCGGACACATTTTATGGACTTCATATTGAACACATGCGTTTCTACCCAAACCCTCCTTATAGCAGGAGACATCAACCTCCACCTTGAAGATACTAACCTAACAAACGTATGTGAATGCAAAGACTTCCTCCAACTATGGGAGCTTCATTGGCCAAACATACAATCCACTCATATTAAAGGACACACACTAGACATCATTACATACAAATTCTCACCTGAACTAAATCACACACTAAAAGATACAAAATGGACAGCCATAACATGGTCCGATCACTACAAAGCGAACCTCTCCCTTCACTGGCGAACAAAATATTCACAACATAAACAAGAACAACTAACTTATACCACGAGAGGCAAAATAGACCCACTAATATTTTGGCAACAATTCTATTACAACGAATGGACAACACCAACAGATTTACCCCAATTTCTTCATGACTGGGAAAACAAATGCAGAATCATATTAGACAACATAGCACCACTTCAAACCAGAACCTCACATAGGAAAAACTCAATACTATGGTTTAATGAAGAACTGAAAGAATTAAAAACACGAATCAGAAGATTAGAATGAGCATGGAACAAGAAAAAAAAATGACTCTGCACTCAACGATTGGAAGCAACTACAAAGAAAATACAAATACACCATCAGACAAACTAAAAGATCATATTATAAAACCAAAATCGGACCAGGCTACAAGGATACACATAAACTCTTCCAACTCGTAAACAAACTACTAAATACCACTCCGGTTACTTCTAACAACACTGAGACCCCAACAGCAAACAACCTTGCAAATTACTTTAAAGAGAAAATTATAAAGTTACGAATCATCGATTCCCATCAACACAATTGATTATGTAAACCTCGTTGAGTGTTTAGACCCAGTACATGAGGAATATCCAGCAGACCGATCATGGACCAACTTTGTCATACTATCGATCGAAAACATCTCTCAATCTCTTAAAAGATACGCTAAGTCGCAATGCAAATTAGACCTAGTAATCTTATAAGATCTGCCCCTCAACAATTCAAAACAGACCTCACGAGGCACCTGAACTACATGCTACAAAATGGTCTCTTCCCAAAGGATAAAGGAAATATTCTACTTACTCCTTTACCTAAAGACGCAAAGAAAAATACAAGTGACTTAACCAACTATTGCCCAGTAGCATCCATCCCGCTGATAACCAAACTCATGGAAGGCGTAGTGACGAAACAGCTCACTAACTACCTAAATAAATATTCAATTTTGCACGAATCTCAATCAGGATTTCGATCGATCTACAGCACAGAAACAGTACTAGTAACTTTAATGAATAAATTTAAACAAACAATTGCAACTGGCAACAACATACTTCTCTTACAATTTGACATGTCCAGCGCCTTCGACATGGTCAACCATGGAATAATACTACACATCCTGGAATACTTTAGAATTGGAGGTAACGTTCTTAACTGGTTTAGAGGATTCCTGACAACAAGATCATACCAAGTAACAACTAATGCGGCGATATCAGCCCCATGGACACCTGAATGTGGAGTTCCCCAAGGATCCCCCCTCTCACCAACCCTCTTTAACCTGATGATGATGCCCCTAGCGAAGCTATTAGACAATCAAAATCTCAATCCATACATATATGCAGACGATGTCACGATCTACATCCCATTCAAACATGACCTAAAGGAAATCACCAACGAAATCAACCAAAGCTTCCGAATCATGCACTCCTGGGCGGATGCATTTCAGCTAAAACTCAACGCAGAAAAAACACAATGTCTTATACTAACCTCACAACACAACACAAATAAATTCACCACCATAACTACCCCAAACTTTTCCCTCCCCGTCTCAAACAATCTGAAAATTCTGGCAGTTACCATTGATCGAAATCTCACACTTGAAAATCACGTGAAGATTACAACTAAGAAAATGTTTCACTCCATGTGGAAACTCAAAAGAGTAAAACCTTTCTTCCCAAGGGCCATTTTTCGGAACCTGGTACAGTCAATGGTACTTAGTCACCTGGACTATTGCAATGCACTTTACGCTGGCTGTAAAGAACAAACCATCAAGAAACTTCAGACAGCCCAGAATACCGCAGCCAGACTCATATTTGGAAAAACAAAATATGAAAGTGCAAAACCCCTAAGAGAGAAATTACACTGGCTCCCACTCAAAGAATGTATCACGGTCAAGATCTGCACAGTTGTTCACAAAATCATTTACGGAGATGCCCCGACCTACATGCTAGACCTCGTGGACCTGCCACCCAGAAATGCCAAAAGATCTTCCCGCACTTTTCTTAATCTACACTTCCCCAGCTGTAAAGGATTAAAATACAGACTAACACATGCGACCAGCTTTTCATACATGAGCATGCAGCTGTGGAATGCACTACCGACTCACTTGAAAACAATTAAAATAACTAACTTTCGCAAATCTCTGAAAACCTCTCTCTTTAACAAAGCCTACCACAAGAATCCATAAATAACTATAACACAACACCACTCCACCCTTATTCCGAATGTCTTCTTTCTATAACTGCTTGATTAGATCTACTTGTTTTCCTTGATATCTTTGTAACACCAATTGTATTTTTACCCTGGAATGGTGATGCCATAATAGGTCTTTGTAAGCCACGTGGAGCCTGCAAATAGTGGGGAAAATGTGGGATACAAGTGCAATAAATAAATAAATAAACAAACATAATGATTGCTCTTTCATTCTTTCAAGCAAATCTGGGGCAATTCCAGAAATGTGGGCCAAGAAAAAGGTGAACAACAGTTGCTTGTAATACCGTGTTTCCCCGAAAATAGGGCATCCCCATAAAATAAGACCTACCGAGGTTTTTGGTGCCCTTGGAAAATATAAGGCCTCCCCCGAAAGTAAGGCCTAGCAAAGTTTTTCTTTTACCGGTAAGTAGGGTGGCCCCCCCCCACCTGAGATGGCCGCCCCCCCCCCCCGTCGCTTCGAAACTAACCCCCCACCCGAGGTCGCCCCCCCACCCGAGATGGCGCCCCCACCCGAAATCGCCGGACCCCACCCCCCTCCGTCACTCCGAAACTAACCTGAACTTAAGTCTCCTTTCACTTTCCTTCCAGTTCGCAGCAAGCAGCAGCAGCAGGAGGGCAGGCCACTCCTTCCTTCCGTGTCCCGCCCTCGCCTGACGTAACGTAACGTCAGGTGAGGGTGGGGCATGGAAGGAAGGAGAGGCCTGCCCTGCTGCTCCTGCGAACTGGAAGGAAAGTGAAAGGAGGCTTAAGTTCAGGTTAGTTTCGGAGCGACAGAGGGGGGTGGGGTCCGGCGATTTTGGGTGGGAGCGCCATCTCGGGTAGGGGGGGGGGGCGACCTCGGGTGGGGGGTTACTGGTAGTTGCAGGAGCGACGGAGGGAAGGTGGGCGGGCCAACCGTGTTTCCCCGAAATACTAAGACATCCCCTGAAAATAAGACCTAGCGCCTTTTTGGGCGCAAAAATTAATATAAGACAGTGTCTTATATTCGGGGAAACACGGTATGTGCATCTGCATTTTTTCTTCTTGTCTAGGAAAAGATACCAGACAAATATTTATTTTATTTTGTTACATTTGTATCCCGCGCTTTCCCACTCATGGCAGGCTCAATGCGGCTTACATGGGGCAATGGAGGGTTAAGTGACTTGCCCAGAGTCACAAGGAGCTGCCTGTGCCTGAAGTGGGAATCAAACTCAGTTCCTCAGATCCCCAGGACCGAAGTCCACCACCCTAACCACTAGGCCACTCCTTCACTGAAGGTAAGCACTGGAAGTGCTGATTTGCTAGAAAAAAATACAAAACACAGGGGCTGAAAGTGATTGAAGGCTGTTCAGAAAAAATCATGACACAGAACATTACCATTTATTTTATGTCCAATAAAACAAACCTTACAATTCTGTAGAAGACTCCAGGACAGCACAGGAACTCAATGCTGCGAAATAAACAGTATTTGACATGCTTGTGATGCGACCTTTTCAAAACAGCCCACTATCATCCAGTGCTTCTATGGCTTATTTCCACTGTGAGCCTACCACCCTCAGCCTTGATGCCTATGACACGAGACCTCCCAGCCTTCCCCACTGCTTCCCAGCTCTCCCTGTGACACCCCACATCACAACCATCCATCCCACACAATGTTATTCTGTACTTTCAATGACCATTGAAGCCAACTTTTCAAAATGATTCAGGGGTCTTCAACTCGGTACACATTACCATGTCTTTAAAAGAAAAACAAAGTATGGCAGAGTCATGGGCACAACTGGCCAAACCATATTTAAATGTACCGTGTTTCCCCGAATATAAGACACTGTCTTATATTAATTTTTGCGCCCAAAAAGGCGCTAGGTCTTATTTTCAGGGGATGTCTTAGTATTTCGGGGAAACACGGTTGGCCCGCCCACCTTCCCTCCGTCGCTCCTGCAACTACTGGTAACCCCCCACCCGAGGTCGCCCCCCCCACCCGAGATGGCGCTCCCACCCAAAGTCGCCGGACCCCACCCCCCTCCATCGCTCCGAAACTAACCTGAACTTAAGCCTCCTTTCACTTTCCTTCCAGTTCGCAGGAGCAGCAGGGCAGGCCTCTCCTTCCTTCCATGCCCCACCCTCGCCTGACGTTACGTTACGTCAGGCGAGGGCGGGACACGGAAGGAAGGAGTGGCCTGCCCTCCTGCTGCTGCTGCTGCTGCTGCTTGCTGCGAACTGGAAGGAAAGTGAAAGGAGACTTAAGTTCAGGTTAGTTTCGGAGCGACGGAGGGGGGTGGGGTCCGGCGATTTCGGGTGGGGGCGCCATCTCGGGGGGGGGGGGGCGCGACCCTACTTACCGGTAAAAGAAAAACTTTGCTAGGCCTTACTTTCGGGGGAGGCCTTATATTTTCCAAGGGCACCAAAAAACCTCGGTAGGTCTTATTTTATGGGGATGCCCTATTTTCGGGGAAACACGGTAGAGTATAGCAAGTAGTACACACACTGAAAGGACTTGTGGCTGAAAGAGAAGCTAGGGAAGCACGGAATGTCCCATCAGTCTCTCTTCCTCCCCAACCCCAACTCGTCCCCACCAATTTACTCCACTTCACTTTTCTTCTCCTCCCTCCTACCCATAGCCCATCTATACCACTGTCCTATCACTCCAGCATGGCCTATCCATACCTCCCACACTCAGGAGGGATGCTTGTTTTATTTTTGTGCAAAAGGAACATGATGTAGCTCTACATTTCTCTTTCAATTTGATACTTGATTATAGGTCTTCTCTATTACAACACTTTTTCAGGCCATGGCATCACACACTGCCAAAACTCCCTCTCTCCCCTTGCCCACACTAAGACCTACATTCCTATATATTGCCATTAAGCAGGCCCCTTCAACACCTCAACACCAAAACCACACAACTCCAAACCAGGGATGTGAATTCATTATAAACAACGTGGGAAATGACAATGGCATTTCCCATGTTGTTTTGTGTCATGTTTCCTTAGACAACAGGAAAAAAAAAAGAAATTTGCTGTTTTTTCCCCCTGTGATGTGAAGTGTGTACTACTAATGCTGCTAACAAAACAATAAAATTAGAAAAATAAACTAAACAAAATAAACATTCTTGTAAACAACATGCAGTGCTAGTTTTTGACATGCTGGGGCCCAGGGTAGAAATACAAGAGGGGGATCCCCTCTCCTCCCTGCCTCCCCACCCCGATCTCTCCATTAACACACATAAAACAACTTTAAATGACTTATTCAAACACAAAACACAAATAGACCTTCACCAAATACAGAACAAGAAATATGAAGACCAAAATTGAACTGGGAATCACAAGAAATTAAACTCGGCAAGTTCTGTAACACTGGAAAAATAAAAGCGGAGATGCACTTCTTTTTGTACTGAACACAATCAGTGGCGTAGCCACAGGGATGGCCCAGGCACCCCCAAAATGAACCACCTCTCTTGCTGTGGCTGGTGGGGATCCTGAAGCCCTGCCAGCTGAAGACCGCCTCCTCCTCTGGTCTAGCAGCCAGAAATCTCCAAGCTCTACAACCAGCAGCAGTATCCCCAAGCTGCCACCAGCTGCAGAGCTTGGAGAGTTCTGTCAGCTGGACTGGAGGAAGAGATCTTTCTGCAGCTGGTGGGGCCTGGGGATCCCTGCCAGCTCAGGTATTTATATTTTGCATTTGAGCAGGGGTCATTGGGAGGTCAAGGAGAAACTCTGGTGACCACCTGTCTCAAACTGATTTCATATTAATATAAGTATGTCCAGCAATAATTTTGACCTCCTGCAATCCTGACAGTTGCTATTTGTCTTCTTCTCTCTCCTGCCTTGGTTCATTCCCTCACTACACCTGTCTCTGTTATACTGATCTTTCCCTTTTAGGTCTTTCCTCCCTATGTTCTTTTCTGCCCTTCTGTCCACTCAGATTTCTCCCTCTTTCTCACCTTCTCCTTTTTACTTTTCAGCTATCTACCAACTTTCCATATCCTTCTCTCATGCTCTAGCTGTCTCATTTCCTTTCTCACTCCTTCCCCAGGCTCCTATTCCCTTCTATCTTTCATCTACTCCTCATTCCATTTCTACCTCTGTACTCACTATCCTCCTCTCATTCATCTTCATGCCACCCCCACCTTAGCCTCTCCCACATGATTCCACCATTTCCAGTATCTCTCCTCCCTCCACTCTTGTAGTCCAGCATCTCCTCTCTCCCCCCCCCCCCCCCACTTGGCCTGACAACTTCCTGTCCCTTTCCCTGCACCATCTTCCTGTCCCATCTCTTCCCTCCTGCCCCACCCTCATGGTTCATCATATTTCCTCCTCTTTATCCTCTCATCCCCATGGTCCAACATTGCTTCCTCTCTTTCCTGCTGGTCTTTCCTCCTCTCACCTCATGATGCATCATCTCTCCCTCCTTCCCGTTCCCACCTCCAATATTTCTCCTTCTCTCCCTCCCTCCCATTCCTGGGTCCAACTCTCTTTTTATTCCTGACTGCCCTTCCATCCAGAATATTCACAACCCCCCCCCCCCCCACCCTGTCTGGCACCCCTGGCCAAACCAGGTCACAAGTACATGGCAGAAACCCAAATAGTAGCAAGATTCCATGTTACCAATCCCAGGGCAAGCAGTGGCTTCCCCATGTCTGTCTCAATAGCAGACTACGGACTTTTCCTGCCAGTGTCTCAGCTGATAGACACCATTGACCCATCATTTATTCCTACCCTCCTGTACACCTGCTATCACCCCAATCTTCTGTCCCTGATTAACCATTGGCTGGCAGGAAGGCATGTCTCTCCCTATCATTGCTGACAGGTGTTCCCCCCACTAATTACCCTCATTCTTTACCATTGAGTAAATATTCTTCCCCCAGCTGGTTACCCCCATCTAAGTGCCTCAGCTGGCAGACAACTCTCTCTTTTCTGCATCAGCCCCTTGACCACCTCATTCCCCAATTGCCTGCATCCAGTTATCTTGGATGGCAGAACCCCTCTGCTGACTATTTCTGGCAGTGTGTCCTGGTTGGTAAACATCCTTCTCCCCTCCATGTCACTGCCTCCCTTTCCTTCTTTGCTAATTACCTGCATCCAGTTATCTTGGCTGGCAGATTATTTTCCCTCACTAATTACTCCTGGCTGTGTACCTCTGCTGGCAGACACCCCATCCCCCCACTAATTTCCCCTGTTTGTTTTTATCACAGCTGACAAATAACCTTTCTTTCCTCCTCACTGATTAACCCTGTCTGTATACTTTGGCTGGTTGGCAGGCAAACCTTACCACTTCACTAACTACATCTGATGGTGGACCAAAGCTGGCAGATACCTTTCTCCTCCCTTACTGATTGCCCCTGGCACTATGCATTGGCTGACTCTTCCTTCAGTGTTTGATTTTGTTGTTTGATTTTTCTCTGGCTGCGGTTCTCTCCCTGCTATTTGTTGTGAACTTCTTCACTGTAACATAACATTTTGCACAGAATGAACAAAGCTTTCAATCCTTTACTTAGAAAGTTTCAGTCATTATTTTTGTTTGGCACTAAAGTGTATAAGTCAGTAGATTTCTGTTGCTTTTTATTTCTTCAATCTGGTTCTTATCAGGAATCCAACATATATAGCTCAGTTCCTCTTTATGTAGTTCTCATCAGTGTGCAACATTTACAACAACTAAGTGACATATGTATGGTTATCAACCAGTGAGAGGTTGTATATGGGCACTCAGTGCAAAGAGATTCTGGCTCTTAGAAAATAAGTCTAATCTCTGAAGGTTAGAATGGCAGACCAAGAGAAGCTAAAACAGAGGGATATAGCCTGTCAGATAGCCCCTGTGCTGCCTTGGAGGAGAAAGGGTCATGTGAAAGGAGAACATCATCTTGGTGTGGCAAGATGAGATCCTGCAGCTAGGACCTGTCCACCCAGGGCTGGTCCTAGGGTCTCTGGTGCCCCCCTGCAGACTATCAGTTGGCGCCCCCCCCCCCATCTAGCATCTTCTTTCTCTCTTCTCCCTCCTTTCCCCCTCCCCTCCCCCCTCTCTCTCGCCCCCCTCCCTCCGAGTTCCAGGGCCTCCCTCCGAGTTCCAGGGTCTCCCTCCCTCCGAGTTCCAGGGTCTCCCTCCCTCTGAGTTCCATGGCCTCCCTCCCTCTGAGTTCCAGGACAGGCCTCCCTCTGAGTTCCAGGACAGGCCTCCCTCCGAGTTCCAGGGCCTCCCTCCCTCTGAGTTCCAGGGTCTCCCTCCCTCCGAGTTCCAGGGCCTCCCTCCCTCCGAGTTCCAGGGTCTCCCTCCCTCCGAGTTCCAGGGTCGGTCTCCCTCTCTCCCTCCGAGTTCCAGGGTCTCCCTCCCTCCCTCTGAGTTCCAGGGTCCCTCTCTCCGAATTTTAAAAGCCATCTTCTTACCTCGTCGGGGTTACGGTGGCAGCAGCACGCAGTGAAAAGCGTGCAGGCTCGGCGCTTCAGCCTTCCCTTCTCTGTCTCTCTCAGCTGTGTCCCGCCCTCATTTCCTATTTCTGTCCCTTCCCCCTCCATCCATACCCAGCACAATTCTCCTCTCCCCTGCCTCCATCCATCTGGGCCAGCGGCTCCGTGGGTCTCCCCTTCCCTCCCCTTACTTCCTATCTGCCCCGTGTTGCCCTATCTGCCCGCAGAGTCCCACCCTCAAGGAAATGATGTCAGAAGGCGGGACTCTGCGGAACGAAAACGTCACGAAGGGAGAGAAGACTAGAGACGGGCAGGGTGGGCTGAAATGACGCGGCCACCGCTGGGACGAGGTAAATTAAAGATTTAAAGGTTGGCGTGGGGCAGATAGGAAGGAAGCAGAAGGGGAGGGGAGACTCATGGCGCCGCTTGCCCGCCCAGAAATTCGGGCAAACGGGCGGGCGGGCGGCCAAAACCCCTCGGGCGCCGGCTGGGGAGGCTTAGCCTCCCAAAGCCTCTTATACCGGGCGCCTATGAGTTCAGGTCAGCTAACAAATTTAGGGTCCTTCTACAAAGGTGTGCTGATGGATTTCATGTGCACTGATTAGCATGCACTAAATGATAAGACACCCATCATATTCTTATGGAAATCTTATTTCGTATGCACTAATCACAGGCACATGCTAAATCTGTTAGCACACCTTAGTAAAAGGACCCCTAAAGAAGTTGGCTATATCCAGGAAAATACAATGATCCTTTATATCAACTAATATACACACACTAAACAAGAACAGCATTATGATATAGAACATATTTCTTTAATGTCTTAATGTTTTGCTGAAAATCCTTATAGGAAATGGAAGACCCAATCATATCTAAAATTTCTTTGCCTAACTTTGCAGCTTGGAAAGGAAATGTATGCAAATATTCTTGACCTTTTCATACCTTTAGGAGATAGTAAAAAATATTACTATTTCCTTGCCTTCGATTCCTGGTACCTTTTGCTAATTTAAAATGTTCATAAATTGGTACAAGGCCATAAAGATCTTTATAAAGAAAACATGATAATTTGAATAAAATTTTCACCTCCACAGGAAGCCAATGTAATTTTTCATAAAACTGAGATGTTTTATCAGACTTTTTCAGAGAGAAGATCAGATGGATAGCCGCATTTTGAATAGTTTGCAATTTCTTAAGTAATTGTTTTGTACAACCCAAATATGCAATATCCTCTCGCACCAAGAGACAATTCAAACAGTGCTTGTTGTTCCTATTTACATCTTGCTCAGCAATTGACAGTCATAATTTGCAATCTTGAAAATCAGTCTGCTCTTTATTTAAAGACACCTGGGGCTCATTTTCAAAGCACTTAAACTTACAAACTTCCATAGGTTACAATCGGGCTCATTTTCAAAAGAGAAAAATGTCTAAAAAGTGGCATAAAGCAGGATTTGGACATTTTTCTCACAAAAACGTCCAAATCAGTATTTTTGAAACCTATTTTTAGACGTTTTTCTATGAAGTCCGTCAGAAGTCCGTCCAAATCTCAAGGGGCTGTTTCAGGGGCGTGTTCAGGGCGGGACTTGGGTGTTCCTAAGACTTAGATGTTTTTCAGCCATAATGGAACAAAACAAAAATGTCCAGGACTAAAACTTGAGGTAGACCTGTTTTTATAATGAATAAGCACAAACCCACCCCACAAAAATGTGATGAAAAATATTACTTGACAGCCTTTATGCCAACCTCAGATGTTATACTCATGTCCATTAGAATAGCATGCAGGTCCCTGGAGTAGTCTAGTAGTGGTGCACTGCACTGCAGAGAGGTGAACCCAGGCTCCTACCTCCAAAACTCACCAGAAATCCACTGTGCCCACATATAGGTGCCCCTTTCACCCTTAAGGGCTATGGTAGTGGTGTACAGTTGGGGGTAGAGGGTTTTGGGGGGGCTCAGCCGACAAGGTAAGGGAGCAATTGTGAGATATGTACCTGGGAGCTTTTTATGAAGTCCACTGAAGTGCCACCTAGGGTGCCATATTACTGTCTACTAAAATGCTGGCTCTTCCTAAATCCCAGTGGCTTGTTTTTGTGCGTTTTGCACTTGGACTTTTTCATTTTTTTTTTAAAGCAGCCCCCCCCCCCCACCCCAAAAAAAAAGTCCAAATCACAAAATGTCCAAAACATTTTCGAAAAAAGAGATAGACCGTTTTTCTTTTTCGAAAATGACCTTCTTTCCTATTTAGATTTTGGATGTTTTTTGCAAAACGTCCAAAGTTGGAGATGGAGTTGGAAGGGCAGGTAGGTCCAATGAAGGTTTTTTGAGGAGTGGTGTAACCAATGGTGTGCTGGAGCTGGCTCGCACCGGCTCGCAAGAGCCGGATGTTAAATTTTGCAAGATCTTTCGAGCCGGTTCTCCAGGACGAGCCGGCTCCAGTGAACGAGGTAAGCATGGCAGGAGGGCGCCACCAAAGGCCATGCTTACCTCCCCTCCCGCTCCCCTCCCGCTCCCATCCATGTCCAGCAAGTCTCCGTCGCCCCCATCCTCTCCTCCATCTTTTTTTATTACCTCTGTTGAAGCGCCACGTTATTTAAAGCCCTGCTGCTCGTCTCTAGCCTTCCCTGTTTGCTTCGTGATGAGTTCGTTCCCTCAGTCCCGCCTTCGCGGAAAAAGAAAATGACGTCAGAAGGCGGGACTAAGGGAACAAACTCATCACGAAGCAAACAGGGAAGGCTAGAGATGGGCAGCAGGGCTTTAAATAACGCGGCGCTTCAATGGAGGTAATAAAAAACGATGGATGGGAGCGGGAGGGGAGGATGGGGGCGACGGAGAATCGCTGGACATGGATGGGAGCGGGAGGGGAGGATGGGGGCGACGGAGAATCATTGGACATGGATGGGAGCGGGAGGGGAGGGCAGAGGAGGGAGGAGAATCGCTGGGTATGGATGGGTAGAGGGGGCAGGGGAGAGAAGAGAATTGCTAGGCATGGATGGGTAGAGGGGGGCAGGGAAGAGAAGAGAAGAGAATTGCTGGGCATGGAGGGCAGAGGAGAGAAGAGAACTACTGGGCATGAATGGATAGAGGGGGGCAGGGGAGAGAAGAGAATTGCTGGGCATGGATGGGTAGAGGGAGGCAGGGGAGAGAAGAGAATTGCTGGGCATGGATGGGTAGAGGGGGGCAAGGGAGAGAAGAGAATTGCTGGGCATGGATGGGTAGAGGGGGCAGGGGAGAGAAGAGAATTTCTGGGCATGGAGGGCAGGGGAGAGAAGAGAATTGCTGGGCATGAATGGATAGAGGGAGGCAGGGGAGAGAGGAGAGTTTCAGGACATGGATGGAGGGGGGAGCAAGAGAAATTCTGGACATGGATGGAGGGGAGGGAAGGGAGAGAGAAGAAATGCTGGACATGGAGGGAAGATAGAGGAAGGAGATTAGATGAGGGAAAAGGAAGTGAGGAGAGAAACTGCACATGGGTGGAGAAAATAGGCAGAAGCTGGATCCACTGTACAGTCAAGTCTGCGGAGGACCAGAAATGAAGAAGAAAGGAGGAAAGAAAAGAAATAAATGGAAAGGAAGCCCTGGAAACGGAGTCAAGGGAACAGATAGAGAGAAGCAGAATCAGATACTGGGCTAGAATGATCAGAGAAACAAAGTCACCAGACAACAAAGGTAAAAAAAATAATTTTATTTTCATTATAGTGTTTGGAATATGTCCACTTTGAGAATCAGGTGCTGAACGTTAAAAGTTTATATTTATTTACGGCATTTTATCCCATATTAAACATGAATTAGATTGGAACCTGGGATCATTTAATTTTTTTTTTCCTGGAGAGAGTAATGCATTGTCCCGTTCCCCCCCCCCCCCCCCCGGCTATAGCCAGCTCTGCAATTTTGGGTGGGCGCAGAGGTGGACGGGGGAGACAGCCTGTTGTTAAAAATTTACCAGCACACCACTGGGTATAACTATGGTATGTTTGAAGGCATCAGGAACAGTTGCAGTAGAAAGTGAAAGATTGAGGCTATGACAGATAAAAGGGATGACAGTAGGAGAGATGGTGCGGAGTAGATGGGTGGGAATAGGATCAGATGAACAGGTAATCAATTTGGAGGAGGAAAGAAAATGTGCAGTTTCTTCTTAGTGATTTCAGAAAAGGAGGCAGGGGTTGAAAGAGTGTTGACAAAATGGACAGGGGAAAGGAGAGGTGGAGGTGACTTGGCTGCGAACTCAAGGTTAATTTTGTGAACCTTATCATGAAAGTACTCAGCCATAGTCTGGGGAGAAAGTGAAGGAGGGGTTAGAGGTGAAGGCATTTTAAGGAGAGAATTCAGCGTGGCAAAGAGATGTCCAGGGTTTGAGCCAAGAGAGTTTGTCAGTGGATATAGCTGGCAAATAAAAGAGCAGACTGGAAGGATTTACAGGTGATGTTTCTCAGGTATGAATTTACAAAGCAAAAAAAAAAAATGAAACTTCACAAATAGATGAAGCAAAAGAAAATGATAAGGTAAAATTATGTATAATCATACCTGATAATTTTCTTTCCATTAATCATAGCTGATCAATCCATAGACTGGTGGGTTGTGTCCATCTACCAGCAGGTGGAGATAGAGAGCAAACTTTTGCCTCCCTATATGCGGTCATGTGCTGCCGGAAACTCCTCAGTATGTCGATATCAAAGCTCCATCCGCAGGACTCAGCACTTAGAGAATTACACCCACGAAGGGACACTCTGCCCAGCTCACCACCGCCGAAACGGGGGAGGGGAATTAACCCAGCTCATCCCCACACAAGTGGGGGAGGGGAATCCGTCCAGCTCATCCCCGCGGAGCGGGGGAGGGACACCACACCCGCCGATGCGGGGGGATCTGGCTTATCCTGCAACCGCAACCGCGGGAGGAGCTGACTGACCCTAACACCGCCGAAGCGGGAGGGGTACAAAGCTGCCCTACAGCCGCACGAAGCGGGAGGGAGTGCCGGCAGAATTTATGTCTCAATCCAGCCCCGTAAAACGGGGGGGAGAGGAATGCAGCAGCTCACTGTAACACAAACTCGTCTCAACTCTTGAAGAATCCAAGTGAAAAAACTTGAACACGAAGTCTTTCTGAAGTAACTGAAGACTAAACTTGAACCTGAAATGCAACCAGAATAAAAACAGTACAGATATCTGGGAGGGGCTATGGATTGATCAGCTATGATTAATGGAAAGAAAATTATCAGGTATGATTATACATAATTTTACCTTCCATATCATCAAGCTGATCAATCCATAGACTGGTGGGATGTACCGAAGCAGTACTCACCCAGGGCGGGACATTGAAATCCCTGACCTCAACACTGAAGCTCCAAACCGGGCCTCCGCCCGTGCAGCCACCGTCAAACGGTAATGCTTGGAGAATGTATGAGCCGAAGCCCAAGTTGCCGCCTTGCATATCTCTTCCAAGGAGACGGATCCGGCCTCTGCCATCGAGGCCGCCTGAGCTCTCGTGGAGTGAGCCTTCAGCTGGATAGGCGGCACCTTCCTTGCGGCTACATAAGCCGCTGCAACGGCTTCCTTGACCCATCTTGCCACTGTAGGCTTAGCAGCCTGCAGACCCTTACGAGGACCTGCAAACAGGACAAACAGATGATCCGATTTCCGGAAATCATTGGTCACTTCCAAGTATCTGATGATGACTCGCCTCACATCCAGATATTTAAGAGCAGAGTACTCCTCTGGGTAGTCCTCCCTACGAAAGGAAGGGAGACAGAGCTGCTGATTCACATGGAAGCGAGAAACAATCTTGGGCAGAAAGGAAGGCACTGTGCGAATAGTCACTCCTGCCTCAGGAACTGCAGAAAAGGCTCTTGACATGAGAGCGCCTGGAGCTCAGAAACTCTTCTGGCTGAAGTGATAGCCACCAAAAAGACTGCTTTCCACGTCAGGTCTTTCAGAGATGCCCTTGACAAGGGTTCAAAAGGCGGCTTCTGCAATGCTCTTAGCACCAGGTTGAGATTCCACGCAGGCACCACTGAGTGCAGAGGAGGGCGCAGGTGATTAACTCCCTTGAGAAAGCGCACCACATCTGGCTGCGAAGCCAGGGAAGCACCCTTCAGGCGGCCCCTGAAGCAAGCCAGAGCCGCTACCTGGACTTTAAGGGAACTGAGCGACAGGCCTTTCCCCAGACCTTCTTGCAGGAACGCCAACACTGAAGAAATTGGAGCAGTGAAGGGAGAAAGTGAGCCTGCTTCACACCACGCTGCAAAGATATGCCAAACCCTGGCGTAAGCAGTAGAAGTAGAGCGCTTCCTCGCTCTTAGCATAGTGGCGATGACCTTGTCTGAGAAGCCCTTCTTCCTCAGACGCTGCCGCTCAATAGCCAGGTCGTAAGACCAAAGGGGGAGGGATCCTCCATCACCACGGGACCCTGATGTAACAGGCCCTGCTCCACTGACAGCCGCAGAGGATCGTCGACTGAGAGCCTGATCAAGTCCGCATACCAGGGACGTCTGGGCCAATCCGGACCCACCAGGATTACCCTGCCGGGATGCTTTGCCACCCGGTCTAGCACCCTGCCCAACATGGGCCAGGGCGGGAACACATAGAGGAGCTCTTGTGTCGGCCACTGTTGGAGAAGAGCATCTACTCCCAGGGATCGAGGGTCCCGTCCTCTGCTGAAAAAGCGCGGCACTTGGCAATTGGCCGATGACGCCATCAGATCTAGGCTCGGCTGGCCCCAGCGCTTCGTGATGTCCAAGAACGCCTGAGCAGATAGTTGCCACTCTGCGGGCTCCAAGGTATGGCGACTGAGAAAGACCGCCTTGACCTTCATGACTCCGGCAATGTGGGCCGCTGAAAGCTGCTCCAGGTTCGCTTCCGCCCACTGGCAAAGATTCATAGCCTCCTTGGCTAGAGGGGCGCTCTTGGTACCTCCCTGGCGGTTGACATAGGCCACAGCCGTGGCATTGTCTGACAGGACCCGTACAGGCTTCAACACCAGTACCGGGATGAACTCCAAAAGCGCCAACCGAATGGCTCTGAGTTCCAGGAGGTTGATAGACCACTTTGCCTCTGCAGGAGACCAGAGCCCCTGCGCTGTCCTTCCCAAGCAATGGGCTCCCCAGCCCGACAAAGAGGCGTCCGTCGTGACGACAATCCACTCTGGGGTCACCAGAGGCATTCCCGCAGACAACTTGACTGCATCCACCAGCTCAGCGCCTTGCGTACTGCTGGGTCAAAGGGAAGGCGCACAGCATAATCCTCCGACAACGGAGTCCAGCGCCGCAGCAAAGATTGTTGAAGTGGTCTCATATGAGCCCTGGCCCAGGGCACTACTTCCATCGTGGCCGTCATAGAGCCCAACAGCTGCACATAGTCCCAAGCCCGAGGAGGAGAGGCTACTAGGAACTGGTCCACTTGAGCCTGAAGTTTGACAATCCGATTGTCTGGCAGGAACACTCTGCCCACTTGGGTGTCGAATCGAACTCCCAGGTACTCCAGGGACTGAGTCGGGCGCAGCTGGCTCTACTCCCAGTTGATGATCCATCCCAGGGAGCTCAAAAGAGCAACTACCCGGTTCACAGCTTTGCCGCACTCTGCATAAGAGGGGGCTCGGATCAACCAGCCGTCCAGATAAGGATGGACTTGTACCCCTTCCTTTCGTAGGAAGGCCGCGATGACCACCATTACTTTGGAAAAGGTCCGCGGAGCAGTAGCCAACCCGAACGGGAGGGCTCTGAACTGGAAGTGTCGTCCCAGGACTGCAAAACGCAGAAAGCGTTGATGAGGAGGCCAGATGGGAATATGCAGGTACGCTTCCTTGATGTCCAAGGATGCCAGGAACTCTCCTGCCTTCACTGCCGCTATAACAGAGCGGAGAGTCTCCATGCGAAAGAGCCGCACTTTCAAGGCCCGATTGACCCCTTGAGGTCGAGGATAGGCCGGACAAAACCTCCTTCCTTTGGTACCACCAAGTAAATGGAGTAACGTCCCTTGCCAAGCTGACTTTCTGGCACCGGAACGACCGCGCCCAGGCGGATCAGATTGTCCAAGGTCTGCTGCACTGCCACAGCTTGACCGGAGACTTGCAGGGAGAGAGTACGAACCCGTCTTTTAAGGGTCGGCAGAACTCTAGCTTGTAGCCGTCTCTGATGACTTCCAGCACCCACGCGTCTGAAGTTATTGTGGTCCACTCGCCCAGAAACGAGGACAGCCGTCCTCCAATCTGCACTGGGGCGTGGACCAAGGCCCCGTCATTGGGTACGAGACCCTGGGGGAGGACCGGAGGGAGCACCTCCGGGACGGCGGTCTCTGCGAAAGGAATGCTGCTTGGGGGAGAAATTCCTCTTGAAGGAAGAAGGGGCAGAGGAGCCCGACTTGCCCGGGCGGTACCGACGGGCTTCCTGCAACCGTCCTCTGAAGGTACCGGGACGAGTACTAGCCCGAGCCCTGACCTCTGGTAATTTCTTGCCCTTAGACGTGCCGAGATCGGCCACGATTTTGTCCAGCTCGACCCCAAAGAGCAGCTTGCCTTTAAAAGGCAATCCAGCCAGGCGGGATTTAGAGGCGTGGTCAGCAGACCAATGTTTCAGCCAAAGCCACCGCCGCGCAGAGATTGTCTGAGCCATGCCTTTAGCTGAGGCCCTCAAGACATCATACAGCAAGTCTGCCAAATAGGCTAAGCCCGATTCCAGGGCCGGCCAATCAGCCCTCAAGGAATGATCCGAGGGGGAAGCCCGCTGCACCATAGTCAGGCACGCCCTGGCCACATAGGAGCCGCAAACTGAGGCTTGCAAACTTAAAGCAGCCGCCTCAAAGGACGACCTTAAGGCCGCCTCCAATCTTCTGTCTTGGGCGTCCTTCAGGGCCGTGCCACCTTCCACCGGCAAAGCCGTTTTCTTAGTCACCGCAGTGATTAAAGAATCCACGGTAGGCCACAGATAGGCCTCACGTTTACTTTCAGGCAAAGGATAGAGGCGGGACATAGCCCTAGCCACTTTGAGGCTCGCTTCCGGGACATCCCATTGAGCCGCAATTAATGTGTGCATGGCATCATGCACGTGGAAGGTTCTAGGCGGGCGCTTCGTCCCCAGCATAATGGCAGAGCCAACAGAGGCTGAGGGAGAGACGTCCTCCGGAGAGGAAAACTTCAAAGTGTCCATGGCCTGTAACAACAGGTTGGGCAAATCCTCTGGGCTAAAAAGCCGCGCTGCAGAGGGTCATCCGCTCCATCCGAGCGGGGATCTATCTCCTCCAAGGAATCCGCAAAGGACCGTTGGGAGACCTCAGACACGCTGCCCTCATCTACATCGGAGGAGACAAAGTCCTCCAAGGCCTGGGAATCAACCCGAGGGCGTTACCTCTGGGAACCTCAACCTCTTTACCAGACGAGGGAGCAGGGGCAGCGTTTTGCATGAGGAAAGCCTGATGCAGCAGCAAAACAAACTCGGGGGAGAAACCCCCCAGACTGTGCACTTCCGCAGCCTGGGCAACAGCCCTAGACGCCCTCTCAACCGGCGCTCGCAATAGCGGGGGAGAGACATGCTGCGCATCCAAAATGGCGTCCGGCGCGAAACTCCGCGAAGGAGCCGCGCGGGAAGAACGGCGCTTAACTTTAGCCGCTTTTGTGCCGTCGCCCAAATTAAGGGCGTTCATGGCATTATTGTCTCCAACCTCAAGGGCGGCCCACGAAGAAGCCGTCCGAGCCGCGTGGCCGGCCAAGATGGCGGAGGCGAGGAGCGGGGGATGGGCGTTTATGGCGGGAAAAACCGCCACGCCGGAGGAAGGACCGGGACATTCATCGGTCACTAAACTGTCACCCATCAAGGGCGAATCAGGCTGTAAAACCCCCGCATCCCCTCTAGAAGCGCTCCAGCGATCCAGGGAGCGACCCTTTGCGCCCTCGCCCTCCGACGCCATAAGCCAAGAGGAGAAGAATCGGGGAACCCCCTGCCTGCTATAAAAAGGTAAAATTACCTGCTTGCCGCTCCGAGCTGTAACGAACTGGTGTCCCAGTGAGTAGCTGCAATGAACGTTTAAATAAACGTCGAAATAAACGCCTTTAAGGACGTCCAAAATTTTTTTTTTTTTTTTAACGGAGCCAGCGGGAGGGGGGAGAAAAGGAGGGACCTGGCACCACCAGGTTTGCACTTGCTCAAAAGCGCCCTCAACCCCAGGCCTCAACAAAACCTAAGGATTAGGCTTGGAGGCCTAGCCAGAGCTGCTGCTGTGTGTGACCACCACCTGCTGAGATAGAGAACATACTGGGGAGTTTCCGGCAGCACATGACCGCATATAGGGAGGCAAAAGTTTGCTCTCTATCTCCACCTGCTGGTAGATGGACACAACCCACCAGTCTATGGATTGATCAGCTTGATGATATGGAACTAGCTTTCTTTTAGTGCTTCTCAAAGGATATAGAGTGGAGGCAGAATTAGGTCAGCTTCCAATAGCTGGCTAAATTCCCCAGGTTGAATATATCCCTTCAGTTAGTGTAATGCCCCCTTTATTAGTACACATGGGTTAAAGCCCAACCTGCCAGGAGTCCCCTCTTCCAATAACAATTATTGGAGCAGAAATTCCCTCCCTTAGGGACACAGAAGGGGGCAGCTTGACAGGATCTATCTCCACAGAACAGGTACAAAAAAAACTTTCAAATTCTCTTGTACCTCATCACAAACTTTTGTTCTGACTTTCACTCAGCCCAACATCTGAAATTAATCTAAAGGCAGTTCAATATCAGTTAATTCCACATCTTCAGACATACCACTGACTAATAGTGCCTGAGATGAATTAATTCCCTCATCTGTACACCAATTTTTGAACATTACAATATCTTCAGTATCCATTTTTTCAATATGTCAATCCTGCTCACAACACAGTTCAAGGATTTTATTACAATCCCAGCACTGTGCCTCTAATATTTCTAAACAATCTTTGGCAGTGGCTTCAGGTTTAGAGAGGTCAGAGCAGGGGCGTATCTGAACTGCGGCGGTAGGGGGGGCCAGGGCCAGAGTGAGGGGGCACATTATAGCCCCCCCTCCCCGCCGCCGCCGCCATTGCCGATCCCCCTCCCCCCAGCCGCTGCCATTGCCAATCTCCCCCCGCCGTTGCTGTCGCCTACCTTCGCTGGCGGGGTACCCAACCCCCGCCAGCCGAGGTCCGCGTCCTCCTGCCGCAGCCGGCTGCCTTTAAAAGAATTCCGTCAGCTGGCGGGGGACCCCCAACCCCCGCCAGCCAAGCCGAGGTCCTTTCATTTCTTCCACTAAAGCTGGCGCCGAAAGTTTCTTTTGAGTCTGACGTCGCTGCACGTTGTACGTGCAGGACGTCAGACTCAGAAACAGAAACTTTCGGCGCCAGCTTTAGTGGAAGAAATGAAAGGACCTCGGCTTGGCTGGCGGGGGTTGGGGGTCCCCTGCCAGCTGACGGAATTCTTTTAAAGGCAGCCGGCTGCGGCAGGAGGACGCGGACCTCGGCTGGCGGGGGTTGGGGTCCCCCACCAGCGAAGGTAAGCGAGCAACGGAGGGGGAGGGTTGGCAGCGGTAGGGGGGTCCAGGGCGAAATCTGCGGGGGCCCAGGCCCCTGAGGCCCCACGCAGATACGCCCCTGGGTCAGAGACATTACTATATCAAGGGCAGGGGCCTGCAAACTTTCTACCACCCTCTTCTTTTTCTCTCCCTCAATACAGTGCCATTCTTGTACCATCTAGAGGGCTAGAACCATCCAGTGATCAAAATCTTCCTCAGTTTTTGAAAATACTTTAAGCTTTTCATATGGACAGGTGTAGTCAGGCTGTGTAAACATTTTTCTAGTACCCTCCCCATTATGCCAATCAGTGTGTCAGGAGAGTAAGCTACTGGGCCCCTCTATGATAGGAAGCCTGCTATATTCTGCAAGTTTTTCTCTTCACTTTTAACAGGTTCCATAAATTGTCTTGTCAACTGACAGAAGTCTGTGGTAGTGTATCCAGCTCCGTCGGTCCCTTAAGTATGTATGGTGCCTCCACATGGGAAAGAAAGATTTTAGCGGGTGAGATTTCTTTCTCAATGCCACTGTGAATTTGTCTCTATTAGGATATTACTACTACTACTACTTAACATTTCTAGAGCGCTACTAGGGTTACGCAGCGCTGTACAATTTAACAAAGAGAGACAGTCCCTGCTCAAAGAGCTTACAATCTAATAGACAAGTGAACAGTCGGTCCGATAGGGGCAGTCAAATTGGGGCAGTCTGGATTCACTGAATGGTAAGGGTTAGGTGCTGATTTACACTGACAGTTTTCACAGAACAGAAGAATCACGCTGTATTAACTTTTTTTTAAAGCTCAGCCCTCTTTTGGCCTATCCCTTTAACTGCAGCCTTATTCAGCACAGAAGAAACCTTCCAATCTCTCTCAGGGGTCGATGCTCAGATCCAAACACGGGTGCTAGAGGTGATTAGCGCCAGACTAACGAGTGCAGAATGCTCAGAGGATCTAGCGTGGGAGACATGCTCCAAAGGTTAGCGCAAATAACATGCTAGTGTAGTCAAGCGGATATTAATGAGGTCATTTCCTAGTCCCTCCCAATGATCATAGAACAGCGCACAAAACAAGGCTATCTTACCACTAAAAAAAATAATGCTAGCTCAGAGCAGGTGTTAGGGTATTTGAAGAGAGGATTGCTCATGATTCTCTCTTTAAAATCTGCCAGTTTTTATATAATTTGGAAGCAGAAGGAAATCTATGCAAACCCCTAAGAACTGGTAGTGAGAAGCCAATGTGTGCGAGTCAGTGCAAACCCAAAAGTGAAAGCACACATTGGCGCCTGTTTCCTGTGTTTAAAAATAAGGCTTCCAAGTAACAAAAAAAAAATTAAATTGAAATGCTTATATTTAAAGGTGCAGAAAACAGACACCAATGTATGCTTCATTTTTGGGTATGTAAGGCGCATGCGCACAGGAGCCAAGCTTACCACGAAACTCTTCTGCAATTGCACCAAGCATGTTCCCCCCCCCCCCCCCCCCCACTTGCTTTTGCTTTTACAGTGTGCATATAATTTGAAAACCATTTCCTTTAAGCACTGGCAATCTGCATTTCTGCACTGTTCTAGCGGTATGGTTTCTATGCTGTTAATTTATTTTGGGGGGGGGGGGGGTGGTTGAGTGGAAGAGAGTGTGTCACATATAACACCCTGCCCTGCCATCCACCCAGCTTCTACTCCCCTTATATCATCAGATGCTGGGGAAAGAGATGATCCTTGCAGACCATGAACCTGGCCTCTTTCCATTCACAGCAGCAGCATCTGATTCTAAGATTATCTGATTTTTGGTGAGCAAATGTAGGACACTTTTTCATGCAGTACCAGTAGTGAGTGAGTAGTTTATAACAGGTCCAGGGGAGTCTCCAATGGAGAAAAACATTAGCAATTTAATTTCATGCAATTTCCTGGTATCCTGGAGGCATATAATTTAGAATTATGCTTTTAACACAAAATGTTACAGTTTGCATGGGGACCTTATCTGTCTAATGTAGTAAAAATAATTATGCAATGTGAAATTCTGAATCAATAAATCTTTTCATTTCTAGTTGTGTAACTTCTTCTTGTGCAGGAGATCCATACAGGCCACAGTCTGCAGTAGCTTCCAGTAGATTTTATGTAGATTAAATTAATTAACTAGTTCATTTCATCCAGGGACAAGAGACTGAAATTGGGTGAAATCCCTAACCAAAAATCAGAAATGGTACCTGATCTCCTCACCCTAGTGGGGGGATCAGAATGGGGGAGCATGGGGGGAGGGGGAAGACTGGAACCTAGGAAGGGGGTATGGAGGGGAGATCAGATCAAAGGGAAATAGATTAGAGTATATGGGGGGAAGATTAGGGAATTGGGGGGGGGGAGGGATTTGGATCGTCAAGCTGCAACCTGGAAGTTATATGGATGTCAGCCTTTTGTGTGGTCCTATCCGGTCACTTAGCTATGCAGGCTACGATACTGAATATGGTCCCTGCCGACTTTGCCCCCTGGTCCACCCCTGCTCGCTTTTGGATTGAGTGGTTAAAGCTGATACTAGTTAACACTACCTGATTAA
Source organism: Microcaecilia unicolor (assembly GCF_901765095.1). Taxonomy (NCBI): domain Eukaryota; kingdom Metazoa; phylum Chordata; class Amphibia; order Gymnophiona; family Siphonopidae; genus Microcaecilia; species Microcaecilia unicolor. Next base: position 55,572,959 of record NC_044044.1, on the reverse strand, counting down.
ATGCCACTGAATGCTGTCAGCTGGAAGAACTTCTCTTGCCGGCTTAATCCACGCTGAATATCGACCCTTTATTTTTTATTTGATGAGAGTCTATCTTGTTTTGTGTGTGTCCGAAGCGGCTTATTCTTCTTTAACATGGAATTTCTATGTAAGAAGGTAAAGATGTATGAATGTATAAATCCTAATAAATAAATAGTCATCTGGCTTTACCTCAACAGTTCAAGGATGGATTACATCAAAAGAAGCTAGATCAATAACTCAGGAATTACAATATGAATAATTAGTAATTAACATATAACGTAGGCAATTTGTTCAATTCTGAGGATGCCAGACCAATATCACGAAATAAAAAGGATTTTAATTTTTTCCTAAATGTTTGATAGTGCTGTCACGAAACGCCTAGCCACCTGCCTGGGGTTACCCCACGGCCACTTAGAGAGTCTATCCCCAGCACAGCCCAGGTCCGCCTGCAACTGCCGCTTGTGCTTTATACTAGCACCCTACTCCCACTGACTGGGTCTCAACTGCCTCGGTGCAAGTCTCCTGCTCTCAAATTATTCCCAGTGATTTCTAGGTTACTAGAGGCCACACTCCCAGTGGTCCCACAGTTTCCAGAAAGCACTCACAGACCCAATACACAAACCACCAGGATTCTTTATCAGTCCAGATAGCAGATGCAGTAAACTGAATAGTGTTTATCGTCTTAATAATATTGAACAATGAACCAAAAATGCAATCAGCAAACAATAACAGGTAACTGAAATATGGATCAATTATAACACTAACTACCATTTGTTTACTTTCTAAAAAGTACCTGGGAAGATCAGGAAATATGCTGTTCAAAGTCTATCAAATATAACTGATCACAGGGCCTCAGCAAAGAGATCTGTGTCTCTCTTCTCCTGGGTTAAGACTGGGTCAAAAGCCAGTAAAATCCAAATGAAATTGAGCTCCTGGGCCAATCAGAGCTCAGAACAACAAGTTTTAAAAATAGCTGGTTACATCACTGCAGGCATTTCCTTTATCTGTGTTACCTAAAGAAGAAAAAGTCAGTTCTTTATAACAGTTTAAAACATACCATGCACCACCTGCTGGCCAAACTAGAGAAATACACTTCAAGAATCAAGGCAGTTTTACAGGCTTAAAGCATACTGTTCTGTCACAAGTGCGGACATGCTTTCAGTAATAAAGGCAAGAAATTCCACAGTGAGGGCCATCTGATAATGTAATGAAAAAGAAAAATGCTTAATTGATTATAACTTAATTGGATCAGGGAAACGTAAAGGAAATTGATTTCGAGTATTGTGCTTAGATCCAGTGTTCAGTTTTCATAATATGTGTACTGATGTCAGGGCTGTACTGAGGGCTGTACAGAAGGTGTGGCCACACAGGAAGCAAGTGAGGCAGAGGCCCCAAAATTGCTTCCTGTCCATTATTTTCTCTTCTTGGCCATGGCACAGTGGGTGGGGGCAAAGGCACCAGGGAATTTGTTGCACAGGGTGCAGTTTGGCTCGGTATGGCACCAACTGATGTTCTAAGGCTCACTGCAATATTTATGATGCTGTCTTTTCCATTATTTGTTGCATTTGTACCCCCCATTTTCCCCACCTATTTGCAGGCTCAATGTGGTTTACATAGTACCATCAAAGGTGATTGCCCAGTCGGTTGATAACAAATACAGGTTGTATAGTGATTGAATGAGGTATATGTGGAGGATCGGAAGGGATGAGGATTGCGTGATGTCCAGTACGATCATTAGTCATGTTATGTTCCTGGGTGAAGAGGTTTACGTGGGGTCGTTGGGGTAGGCCTTTTTGAAGAGGTTGGTTTTTAGTGATTTCCTGAAGTTCAGGTGGTCATGGATTGTTTTCACCGCTTTTGGGAGGCCATTCCATAGTTGTGCGCTTATGTAGGAGAAGGTGGATACGTAAGTTGTTTTGTATTTCAATCCTTTGCAATTTGGGTAGAGTAGGTTTAGGTATGATCTTGACGATCCAACTCTGTTTCTTGTTGGTAGATCTATAAGGTCAATCATGTATCCTGGGACTATGGTACGGTCATTGCATGAACTTTGGAAGATGGCACTAACAGTAGCTTTACTATAGATATTGAGTGACATTTTTATAGAGATCAGTATTATTTCACAATATACCTGGTACTCAGAGGGTTTATGTTGCTATTTACTGAGATAACACTAGAATCACAATTTTTTTATTCATATTTTGTTTTGCTATGGTAATTTTTCTGTAGGTTTGCCAAATAGTGAAACAGTTTCTAGCACAACTCACTCCAAAGAGTAGGCCAAAAACAGCCCACCACTCTTGACACCAAAGACTTACCATAGTGATAATAAATCCACTGTTTTATTGTGCGGTCTCAAGAGAGCATACAAATTGTGATTTGCGATACAAGACGTATGAGGAGAGACTTGCTGACCAGAACATGTATACCCTGGAGGAAAGGAGAAACAGGGGTGATATGATACAGACGTTCAAATATTTGAAAGGTATTAATCCGCAAACTAACCTTTTCCAGAGATGGGAAGGCGGTAGAACTAGAGGACATGAAATGAGATTGAAGGGGGGCAGACTTAAGAAAAAATGTCAGGAAGTATTTTTTCACAAGTGGTGGATGCTTGGAATGCCCTCCCGCGGGAGGTGGTAGAGATGAAAACAGTAACGGAATTCAAACATGTGTGGGATAAAAATAAAGAAATCCTGTTCAGAAGGAATGGATCCTCAGGAGCTTAGCCGAGATTGGATGACAGAGCCGGTGGTGGGAGGCGGGGCTGGTGGTTGGGAGGCGGGGCTAGTGCAGGGCAGACTTCTACGGTCTGTGCCCTGAAAAAGACAGATACAAATCAAGGTAAGGTATACACAAAAAGTAGCACATATGAGTTATATTGTTGGGCAGACTGGATGGACCATGCAGGTCTTTTTCTGCCGTCATCTACTATGTTACTATCTGCCTTATTTTCGAAAGAGAAAGATGCCCATATTTCGACCCAAATCGGGAGATGGGCGTCTTTCTCCTGTGGCCGCCCAAATCGGTATAACCGAACGCCCATTTTGGGCGTCTTCAACTGCACTCCGTTGCGGAAACGGCCAAAGTTGATGGGGCGTGTCGGAGGCGTGGTGAAGGCGGGACTGGGACGTGTTTATCGGCCAAGGAGAGATGGGCGTCCTCGGCCGATAATCAAAAGCACGAATTTGGGTCACTTTTTTTGGACCCTCTTTTTTCATGAACAAGTCCCAAAAAAGTGCCCTAAATGACCAGATGACCACCGGAGGGAATCGGGGATGACCACTCCTGACTCCCCCAGTGGTCATTAACCCCCCCTCCCACCCCAAAAAAACAACTTATAAACTTTTTTTTTTCCAGCCTGTATGCCAGCCTCAAATGTCATACCCAGCTCCATCACAGCAGTATGCAGGTCCCTGGAGCAGTTGTTAGTGGGTGCAGTGGACGTCAGCCAAGTGGACCCAGGCCCATCCCCTCCTACCTGTTACACTTGTGGTGGTAAATGGGAGCCCTCCAAACTGCCCCCAAAACCCACTGTACCCACATCTAGGTGCCCTCCTTCAGCCATAAGTGCTATGGTAATGGTGTAGAGTTGTGGGCAGTGGGTTTTGGGGGGGATTTGGGGGGCTCAGCACCCAAGGGAAGGGAGCTATGGACTTCAGAGGTAGTTAACTTTTTTTTTAATTGTTACAAGTGCCCCCTAGGGTGCCCGGTTGGTGTCCTGGCACGTGAGGGTGACCAGTGCACTACGAATCCTGGCCCCTCCCACGACCCAATGCCTTGGATTTGTTCGTTTTTGAGCTGGACGCCTTCAGTTTACATTATCACTGAAAAACGAAACTGCCCAGCTCAAATCCGCACAAATCTGATGCATTTGGCTGGCACAAACCGTATTATCGGAAAAAAGATGGATGCCCATTTTTTCCAAAAATACGGTTTGTCCCGCCCCTTCACGTATCCGTTCTCGGAGATAGACGCCCATGGAGATGGGCGTTCGTGTTCGATTATGCCCCTCCACGTAATCTAATTTTGTACCCGAGATAATGCAAGGGTCCAACATCACCAAGAGCAGCAGTGAGATTTGACCCTGATTTCACCTGTTTGTCACCCTGTTGCTTTTACCACTAGTGGCTAGAGCACAGGCCCAGAACCAGGGGAAGTAGGTTCAAAGCCTGCCTGTGCCACTGAAGTTCCTTAGATAAGTCACTTAACCTTCTATCTCAGGTACAATATTAGATTTTAAGCCCTAAGGAAACACCTACCATACCTGAATGTATACTGCCATGTGCTACTACTGAAAAGGCATAAGCTAAAGAAACAAACTCAGCTGAAATAATCTAGAGTCATACACTGAGACTCTACCCAAATTATACCCATGGAATGCCTACATACAGATCACATAAAAGTATGGGTACTTTCGCATGTGTACATCTATGTATGTATACCCATGTGCAATTTTATGATAGATATTTTCCATATGTAAAATATAGAATGGCAGAGAAGTGGGTTGTGAGAGTGCAAATCCTGCATCTCCCTCTGATACTCTTTGTGTTTGTGGGCAAATACCACCCTCCTTTGCTTGAAATACAACTTGGGCATGAAAATAATTTGCATACCTGAATGCAACTCGCCTAAAGATCAGATTTGGAAAAGGTGAATTGTTACAGTTACAGTTAGATGAGCCATTCGGGACAGTTAAATTGGTGTATGGGGAGGGGGAGGTGGGGGGGCAAGTTGGGGTAAGAATGAGTTCAGGTATAGCAGGAGATGGGTTTCTGGTGTACACTGGGGAAGGTAGAGTATGGTGAGGTAATGGGATTGACTAGAAGGGGTGTGGGGGTGGAGCGGGGAGTAGTTGTTGGTTTTGGCGGGCAGAGTTTTTTGTTGGTGTGAAGGGAGCAGTGGGGAATGGGTATGTGGTAGGAAGTGTAGTGCAGATGAGTTTAGAAGAATTTTCAAACCAGCAAGCACAACAAGAAAAGAGAAATAGACCACTCATACAGGCCTTAAGGCTGAACCGGAACCCAATCATACACAAGGGAAGGGAAAGATCAATGAGACTGAAACTTGGGCAGTGCACACAGCGTTAGGCACTGATACAAAGGTAAAGACGTCAGACCAAACAGGCAGATACAGATAATAACCAGAGGGAGAGAACTCAGACAAAAGGCTACACAGTAACCTGGGTAGCAGAAGGCAGTCCCCAACAGCAGGTAAAGGGTAAGGCTGAGTCAGAGCGAGATTGCTTCTAGACTCACAGGACAAACAGCAGCAGAGCTCAACAGATACAGCAGGGAAAGGATAAGACAGACTAAAGAGAGGGACTGCTTCAGAATACACAAGGCAGAAAAGGACCAGGGCTCACCAGAGCCAAATAACAGACACTGCAGTCAAAGGGAAAAAGCAAGCAAAAGAGAAAGGCTGCTTCTAAATACTCAAGTCAGAAAAGGCGCAGAACTCCCAAGAACCAAGTAACAGATACTGCAGGCAAAGGGTTAACGCAGACTAAAGGGAAAGGGTGCTTCTAAATAGAGGAGTCAAAAAAGGAGCAGGGCTCACAAGAGCCAACTAACAAACACTGCAGACAAAGGGCTAAAGCAGGCTAAAGGAAACACTAAACAAAGAAAGAAGGTTCTTACCATGGACTCAGCCAGCACACACAGCTGGGCAGGGAAAAGCAAAGCAGGCAGAGAAACAGCAGACACAGTTGCACAGAAACAAAGTAATCAGGAAAGAAGCTGGCTACTACCAACACACTGAACAAACATAGACAAGGGGAAAAGGCAACCAAACTACAGAGAATACACCCTGTGCCTCGTGCACAGGCTAAGAAGGACAACGAAAATTCACAGTTGCTAGAGATAATGCTAGAGCATCCTATGTAGGGAGAGGTATGTTTAAATAGGGTCTGAGATCTGAAGTCTGCTGCCTCAGACATCAGCCCAATCCCTGACATGGCCAACGAGGAGCGAGTCCTAGTCACTCCCCTGCCTGTCCCAGTAGGATCATAACAGTGACTAGGGTTACCATTTTGTGTCCTCTGAAAAAGAGGACACATGTCACGCCCCCCTACCCCGCCCCCGCCACGCCTCATACCCCGCCCCTGCCACGCCCCCTTCGGGTCCTCGTTCCGCCCCTCTATTCCCCGCCCCCCGTCACATATTCCCCCCCTCACTTACTATCTAGCCCTGGTGGTCTAGTAGGGTCTTCTCTTCGGGGCAGGAAAGAGCCCCCTCTTTCCTGCCCGGAGCGCTGCCTGTCCTTGCCTGCTGCATCCTCCTCGGTCTGGCTGGAGATTCAAAATGGCCACCGAGAGTTGAAGTGGCCTCGCGAGAGTTCAACTCTCGGCGGCCATTTTGAATCCCCAGCCAGACCGAGGAGGATGATAGACAGGGGAGGCAGCGCTCCAGGCAGGAAAGAGGGGGCTCTTTCCTGCCTCGAAGACGTCACTAGACCACCAGGGAACATGGTAAGGAAGGGGAGGGGACGGGAGTAGGGTTACCACGGCGCCGATCGCCCGCCCACACGCACGCGCCTGCCCGCACCCGCGCCCACGTTTGTCCAGAAATCCGGACAAACGTGGGTGCAGGCAAAATCCGCCGGACGCCCCGGACATGCCCTCAAAAAGAGGACATGTCCGGGGAAATCCGGACGAATGGTAACCCTAACAGTGACAAACCTTCATGTCAGGTTTCAGAGTGGTGAGGGCTTCGTGCTGTATTTGCAGTTGTGCTGCAGTGTTGGTTCTTGTAGTGCTGCTTCTGTTTTGGTGGACCAGTGCAACTCACACTGGTGCTTTCGGAGCTTTTGGGGTCAGAGGTCCTTCTTGGTCGAGGCCTGCCTGTTTTTTCTTTCAGGCTGGATGTGCTGGGTATGGCTCCTCACAGAGGTGATGCTGGGAGGAGTGGAAGTGGGAGGAAGAGCACTGCGAAGTCTGGCACAGCGCGTGGAGCAAAAGGCTGCTGCAGTGTTAAGTTCTACTGTAGGTGGGGAGCTGGGCAGGAAAAAAGGCTGACCTCCAAAACTTAAAAAAGGGGTCCTGGTCGTGCACCTGCTTGCTGTGTGGATGTTACAGTGGAGGAGACAGCCGGACCATCAGATGTAACTGGGACCAAAGGTGCTGGCAGCAGTGTTCGGTCCAGGGCTACTGGTGCTGTTCCTGATGCTCCTGGGGCTTTGGCTGGTTGCTGTTCCTGATGTACATTATGGTGAGTAGAAGAAGGGTATTGGGGATTTGTTGGGTGGGTTGGGTTTAGGGGGTATGAGTTTGACTGAAGGGGGAGAGGTGGTCAGGTGGGGTAGCATTTAAGAAACAAGAGGTTTTTGCGCCATCTGCAGCATGTTGTCAAGCAGGTAGTTTTGGAAAGGAGGCAGCAGCATGGAGGAGGGGGTAACCCTTTAGCGTTGTGGGACTCTGAAGATTCTTGGGACTCTTCTTTGTCAATCTCTTCTTCTGAGAGCATGGTTCATGACTCTGCTACTCCTTTGGTGGCTGGAGTGTTACTCCTCCAGTAGATGACTTTGTGGTATCCCCCTTAGGTGTGGTTCCTAAGAAAGAAATTTGTAAGTTTCACCTCATTCATAATTTGGCTTACCTGGAGGGTTTTAGTGTCAACTCCTTCACCGATCCAAGTTTCTGTTCCGTCCAATATGCGTCATTTGACGGTGCTGTGGAGATATTGTGGCAGTTGGGTCAGGGTGCCTTACTTGTGAAAGCTGACATTGAGTCAGTTTTTTGGTTGCCACTTGTGCACCCTCAGTCTTTCCTTCTTTTGGATTTTCAGTTTGAAGGGCAATTTTATTTTAATCAATGTATACCGATGGGGTGTTCAGTTTCCTGTTCTTATTTTGAGGCATGTCCACTGGGTTATGGGACAGAGTTCGGGTTTGTCAACTATTGTACACTATTTATTTATCTGATTTTTTGTTTGCGAGGCCAGAATTTTCCAATCAGTGTGCTCATTTACTAACTGATTTTTTGTGATGTTGTGCAGGAGTTGGGAATTCCTTTGGCTGCAGAGAAATCAGAGGGCCCTTGCACATCGCTTGTATTTTTGGCCATGGAATTGGATTCTGTGTATATGGAGTCATGGTTGCCTAAGGAAAAGATGCAGGCTTTGCATGCAGCTATTTTGCGGTTTGTGGCACACTATAAAGTCACATTGTAGGATATACAGTCTTTACATAGTACATAAGTACATAAGTATTGCCATACTGGGAAAGACCAAAGGTCCATCAGACCCAGCATCCTGTTTCCAACAGTGGCCAATCCAGGTCACAAATACCTGGCAAGATCCCAAAAAAGTGGAAAACATTTTATACTGCTTATCCCAGAAATAGTGGATTTTCCCCAAGTCCATTTAATAATGGTCTATGGACTTTTCCTTTAGGAAGCCGTCCAAACCTTTTTTAAACTCCACTAAGCCTTTACTACATCCTCTGGCAATGAATTCCAGAGTTTAATTACACATTGAGTGAAGAAAAATGTTCTCTGATTCGTTTTAAATTTACTACATTGTAGCTTCATCGCATGCCCCCTAGTCCTACTATTTTTGGAAGGCGTAAACAGACGCTTCACATCTACCCATTCAACTCCACTCATTATTTTATAGACCTCTATCATATCTCCCCTCAGCCACCTTTTTTCCAAGCTGAATAGCCCTAGCTGCTTTAGCCTTTCCTCATAGGGAAGTCGTCCCAATCCCTTTATCATTTTCGTTGCCCTTCTCTGCACCTTTTCTAATTCCACTATATCTTTTTTTGAGATGCGGCAACCAGGATTGAACACAATATTCGAGGTGCAGTCGCACCATGGAGCGATACAAAGGCATTATAACAGCCTCATTTTTGTTTTCCATTCCTTTCCTAATAATACCTAACATTCTATTTGCTTTCTTAGCCGCAGCAGCACACTGAGTAGAAGGTTTCAATGTATCATCAACGACGACACCTAGACAAACTAAAAGAACATATTATAAAACCAAAATAGGGCCAGACTACAAGGATACACACAAACTCTTCTTACTCGTAAACAAACTACTAAATACTACACCAGCTACTTCTAACAACATAGACACCCCATCTGCAACCAATCTTGCGAATTACTTTAAGGAAAAAATTATAAAGTTACGGCTCATGATACCTATCAACATAACTGATTACACAAACCTCCTTGAGTGTCTTGACCCAATACCGGGGGAATACCCAGCAGACCGATCATGGACCAACTTTGACACGCTTTCGTTTGATGACATCTCACAAGCACTCGGAAGATACGCCAAGTTGCAATGCAAATTAGACATCTGCCCTACTAGCCTTATTAGATTTGCTCCTAAACAATTCAAAACAGACCTCACGATACACTTAAACTACAGGCTATAAAATGGCCTTTTCCCCACGGATAAAGGAAACATCTTACTTACTCCCCTACCTAAAGATGCCAAGAAAAGCACAATGGACCTAACCAACTATCGCCCAGTAGCATCTATTCCGCTCATAACCAAACTCATGGAGGGCATAGTGACTAAACAACTCACTGAATACCTAAACAAACACTCAATTCTGCACGAAGCTCAATCAGAATTTCGGTCGAATCACAGCACTGAAACTGTTCTACTGTCTGTAATGAACTCATTTAAACAAGCAATTGCAACTGGCAACAACATACTCCTCCTACAATTCGACATGTCTTGTGCCTTCGACATGGTCAATCATGGAATACTATTACATATACTAGAATACTTTGGACTAGGAGGTACAGTTCTCAACTGGTTCAGAGGATTCCTGACCACAAGATCATACCAAGTAACAACGAACACAGACATATCAGCCCCATGGACACCTGAATGCGGAGTCCCCCAAGGATCCCCCCTCTCACCAATCCTCTTCAACCTAATGATGATACCCTTAGCCAAACTACTAGCCAATCAAAACCTCAACCCTTACATATATGCAGACGATGTTACGATTTATATCCCGTTTAAAAATGATCAACCAAAGCCTCCAAATCATGCACACCTGGGCAGATGCATTCCAGTTAAAACTCAACGCAAAAAAAACACAATGTCTTGTACTCACCTCACAATATAACACAAGCAATTTCACCACCATACCCACACCAAACTGCTCTCTTCCCGTCTCAAATAATCTGAAAATTCTTGGAGTTACCATTGATCATAACCTCACACTCGATACCCACGTGAAGAATACAACGAAAAAGATGTTCCACTCCATGTGGAAACTCAAAAGAGTAAAACCTTTCTTCCCGAGATACATCTTCCGTACCCTGGTACAGTCAATGGTACTAAGTCACCTGGACTACTGCAACGCACTGTTCGCTGGCTGCAAAGAACAAACTATCAAGAAACTCCAAACAGCCCAGAATACCGCCGCCAGACTCATATTTGGAAAAACTAAATATGAAAGTGCAAAACCCCTAAGAGAGAAACTTCATTGGCTCCCATTTAAAGAACGCATCGTATTCAAGATCTGCACGATTGTACACAAAATCATCCACGCAGATGCCCCGACCTACATGCTAAACCTCATGGACCTGCCTCCCAGAAATGCCAAAAGATCATCCCGCAAATTTCTTAATCTACACTTCCCCAGCTGTAAAGGACTAAAATACAAGCTGATACCTTCTCTTACATGAGCACACAGTTGTGGAATGCATTACCTACTGCCTTGAAAACAATCGACGAAACATCTAACTTTCGTAAATCTCTGAAGATGTATCTCTTCAACAAGGCCTACAAAGAAAACCCATAGCCTTAACAAGATCACCTCACCAATTCACCCCAGTTATGAAAATCTTCCTTCTATACTTATCGGCCTAAATCTCTTCCTTTTTTCCCTCCTTAATCTTTATACATCACTAATTGTATCTGATATCCTGGAATGACGACACCAAAACAGAACTCTGTAAGCCACATTGAGCCTGCAAATAGCTGGGAAAATGTGGGATACAAATGCAATAAATAAAATAAAGAATAAATAAATAAAATAGATCCCTTTCTTGGTCCGTGACTCCTAACGTGGAACCTTGCATGACGAAGCTATAATTCGGGTTCCTCTTTCCCACATGCATCACTTTGCACTTGCTCACATTAAATGTCATCTGCCATTTAGACGCCCAGTCTCCCAGTCTCATAAGGTCCTCTTGTAATTTTTCACAATCCTCCCGCGATGTAACGACTTTGCATAACTTTGTGTCATCAGCAAATTTAATTACCTCACTATTTACTCCCATCTCTATGTCATTTATAAATATGTTAAAAAGCAGCGGTCCCAGCACAGACCCTACTACTACTACTATTTAACATTTCTAAAGCGCTACTAAGGTTACGCAGCGCTGTACAATTAACAAAGAAGGACAGTCCCTGCTCAAAGGAGCTTACAATCTAATGGACAGTATGTGCGGACAGTCAAATTGGGGCAGTCTAGATTTCTGGGTAGAGGTGAAATGGTTAGGTGCCGAAGGTGACATTGAAGAGATGGGCTTTGAGCAAGGATTTGAAGACCCCTGGGGAACCCCACTAAGTACACTTCTCCATTGAGAATACTGACCATTTAACCCTACTCTCTGTTTTCTATCTTTTAACCAGTTTTTAATCCACAAGAGAACACTACCTCCTATCCCATGACTCTCCAATTTCCTCTGGAGTCTTTCATGAGGTACTTTGTCAAACGCCTTCTGAAAATCCAGATACACAATATCAACCGGCTCACCTTTATCCACATGTTTGTTCACCCCTTCAAAGAAACTTAGTAGATTGGTGAGGCAAGATTTCCCTTCACTACATCCATGTTGACTTTCAGGCTTATTTTCGAAAGAGAAGGGCGCCCATCTTTCAACACAAATCGGGACATGGGCGTCCTTCTCTCAGGGTCGTCCAAATCGGCATAATCGAAAGCCGATTTTGGGCGTCCTCAACTGCTTTCCATCGCGGAGATGACCAAAGTTCATGGAGGCGTATCGGCACCATAGTGAAGGCGGGAGGAGCCTGCGAGCCAGCAGCCAATGCCTCAGCAGCCAATGCCTCAAGGCTACCGAGACAGTGCCTGCCGGTGCCGCGCTTTTTTTTTTTTAAACATTTCTCGTCCTTAGCGCCGTTAGCGCTTCTTCTTTTTGTAGCGCCGGCCCTGCTGCTCAACAGGAAAAGCAGCAGTGGCCGGCAATGGGTGCTGGGCGGGCCTGGACTGAAATTGGGTGGGCCTGGGCCCACCCAGGCCCACCCGTAGCTACGCCCCTGGTTTCCACATGGTGTAGAATATCTTTTTCATTGTGTTTTTCACGTGGGTATCAAGAGTGAGGTTTCGATCAATGGTGACTCCTAGAATTTTCAGGTTTTGTGAGACAGGAAGGGAGCAGTATGGTGTGATTATAGTGGAGAGATTTTTTGTGTTATGTTGTGAGGTGAGTACAAGACATTGTGTTTTTTCTGTGTTAAGTTTTAGTTGGAATGTAGCTGCCCAAGTGTGCATTATTTGGAGGCTTTGGTTGATCTCGTTGGTGATTTCATCTAGATCATGTTTGAATGGGATGTAGATTTTTATTTTTATTTTGCCTAACACTAACCTACAATTCCTCCTTTAAACCCCAATCTTTAAGTTGCCAAAGCACAAAGCAAAATAGCATTCACTTACCAGAGAAATGTCCTCTTCTCTCGGAACTTCTCTGAAAGTTCCGAGAGAAGTAGGCAGTTTTAAATTTTGCAGCCAAGATATTTCCTATGGGGAGGATATTTTCTCGTAATCTGGCTTTATTGTTCTGTGGGCTTCAGAAGAAGTATTATAGGGTGTGTGTCACTCAAGGAGTAAGGGTCGATTTGCGGCTGTATCTTACCTTTATAGATGAATTCAGTGGTGTATGGGTGGCCTTTGCCACTAATTGGATTTGAGGCTATTTACAGATGCTGCAGGTAGTCATGTTTTAGGCATCTATTTTAAGGGGCAATGGTGTGCGCAGCATTGGCTGGAGATTTGGAGGGAAAGGGGGTGTTGTAGACAGGTGGCTCTGCTTGAATTGTTTCCAGTTTGAGTAGCCCCGGTATTGTGGGGTAAGCAGCTGGCTAATAGGAGAATTGTACTGTATTTGGATAATCAAGCAGTGGTGCAGGCTATTAATAGGCAGTCTGCCTGGCGTTCTTTTAGTTGAGTTGTTGCTACTGATTATTTTATGTCTGTGGCTGAATGTGTCCTTGAGAGTGAGACATGTGCTGGGTGTGAATAATGAGATGCTGATGCTCTGTCTCGCTTTCAGTGAGCACAGTTCCCAGCACTGGCTCCCGAAGCAGACGAGGCACCCACAGTGATGCCTGAGGAGTTGTGGAGTCATTTCCTAGAGTGTTTAGAGACCTACTGAGAAATTCTTTAGCTGCCAACACTTGGAAGTCTTATTCTGCGGGGTGGAGACATTTTTGGTTTTTTTTTGTGGGGGCTGTAGTATGCCAGTCCCTGCTGACTGGGTTGTGCAATATCTTGTGTATGCAAAGTTTGCAGTTGGTCTATGAATATGGTAATACAGTCCCTAGCTGGTATTTCCTTCTTTTTTTGTAAGTTTTTTGGTCATGTTGGTCCTACTTATACTTTTTTAGTCCAGAAGTTGGTGTGTGGGTATGCGCAGAGTAAGGTGGTTACTTGACACCAGGTACATTTGCCTATTTCCTAAGATAAATTTGTTGTCCTTGATAGCTTTGTTGCCCAAAATTTCTACTTCTCCATTTGAGGCTCTGTTATCTCGGGTGGCATTTGTGGTAGCTTTCTATGGGGCCTTATATGTGAGTGAGCTAGCTGCTCCTGAGAAAACTGTAGTTGGTCACTTGGTGTTGCTTTATGGAGATGTGCAGCTTGGTGCAGGGAAGTTGTGTTTATTTATCTGGCGTTCTAAGTCAGTTCAGTTTGGAAAGGATACTTGGCTATGGTTGCGCCGTTGCTCCGCCTTGTTATCTTGTCCTGTGGCTTTGGCGAGAGCGTATATGGAGGGCCAGCTTCAGTGTGGTTTATACTAGCTGATACATCAAGATGGGACTCCTTTGAGTTACTATCAGTTTCAAGCTGTTCTGAAACTTGCATTGGTGAAAGTGGGTTTGGATCCATAATTGTTTGGGAGCCACTCAATTGTGACTTATGTTGTGTAAAGGGGGCGGATTTGATTAGGCAGATGCGCTGGAATAAGAACATAATAGCCATACTGGGTCAGACCAATGGTCCACCTAGACAAGTATCCTGCTTCCAGCAGTGGACAATCGAGATCACAAGTACCTGACAGAAACCCAATTTGTAGCATTATTCCATGCTACCAATCCCAGGGCAAGCAATAGCTTCACTTATGTCCATCTCAATAACAGATTATAGACTTTTCCTCCAGGAACTTGCCCAAACCTTTTTTTTAACCTTGATTTGGTAACTGCCATTACCACATCCTCTGATAACGAGATCCAGAGCTTCACTGTACTTTGAGGTGAAAAAATATTTCCTCCTATTCATTGTAAAAGTATTTCCATGCAATTTCATCGAGTGTCCCCTGGTCTTTGTACTTTTTGAATGAGTGAAAAAAATCAATTCACCTCTACCTGCTCCATACCACTCAGGATTTTGTAGACAATCATATCCCCCCTCAGCTGTCCTTTTCCAAGCTGAAGAGCCCTAATCTCTGTAGCCTTTCCTCATTCCATCCCCTCTATCATTTTGGTCACTCTTCTTTGAGCCTTTTCTAATTCCGCTATATATTTTTTGAGCTACGGCAACCAGAACTGAACACAATACTCAAGGTGAGGTTGCACCATGGAGCAATACAGAGGCATTATAATATTTTTGGTCTTATTTTGCATCCCTCGCCTATAATTCCAATCATTGTTTGCTTTTTTGGCTGCCGCCACACACTGGGCAGAAGATTTCAGCTTATTGTTTACAATGACACCTAGGTATTTTTCTTGAGTGCTGACTCCTAAAGTGGACCCTAGCATGAGATAACTATGATTTGGATTATTCTTCCCAACGTGCATCACTTTGCATTTGTCTACATTAATTTTCATTTGCCATTTGGATGCCCAGTCTTCCAGTCTCCTAAGGTCTTCCTGCAATTTTTCACAATCCACATGCGTTTTAACGATTTTTAATAGTTTCATGCCATCTGCAAATTTAATCACCGCACTTGTTGTTCCAATTCCTAGATCATTTATAAATGTTAAATAGCACCGGCACCAGTACAGATCCCTGTGGCACTCCACTATTCACCTCCTCCATTGAGAAAAATGGCCATTTAACCCTACCCTCTGTTTTTTGTCCAGTTACCAATTCTTAATCCACAGAAGGACATTGCTTTCTATCCATGCCTTTTTAATTTTCTCAGGAATCTCTCATGAGGTATTTGTCAAAAGCTTTCTGAATATCTAGATACAGTACATCAACTGGCTTACCTTTATTGACATGTTTATTCATGCCTTCAAAGAAATGAAGCAAATTGGTAAGGCAAGACCTCCCTTGGCTGAATCCATGCTGACTCTGTCTCATTAAACCATGTTTGTCTGTCATTTTATTCTTTATAATAGTTTCCATTATTTTGCCTGGCACTGAATTCAGTCTTACCGGTCTGTAATTTTCCGGATCAGTGACTTGTCATTTTCCCTGTACTCGTTTAGTGTGGTCCCAGATAGTGCAGAGGAGAGAGTGGAGGGATGAGCACAATGTCGCAGGTGTGGAATGTTTGCGTCACCATGTGAATGCTGAAGTGCCTAGGTTTGTTGGCTCCTTGGGTGGTATGGTGTTCACACATGATCTTTTAAACAGAAGACTCTTTTGGGTTTTATTGCTCAGATGAAGTGCATTTGTCTGATGTTGGGCTTGTTATCTTTTTGAGCACCATTCAGGATTTATCAGAATGTATGTTTAGGTAACAGGTGGCCACAACTGGTGGGGGGGGGGGGGGGGGGAGAGAGGGGGAGGGAGTGGTGTTAACCATGGGGGGGGGGGGAGAGGGAGGATGGAGCGGTGTTAAG
Source organism: Microcaecilia unicolor (assembly GCF_901765095.1). Classification (NCBI taxonomy): domain Eukaryota; kingdom Metazoa; phylum Chordata; class Amphibia; order Gymnophiona; family Siphonopidae; genus Microcaecilia; species Microcaecilia unicolor. The sequence continues at coordinate 55,556,937 of NC_044044.1, read as the reverse complement.
CATGGCTATCACCATAGGCGCCCGGTATCGAAGGCTTGGGGAGGCTAAACCTCCCCAGCCGCAGCGAGTAGGCTCCTCCCCCCTCCCTCCGGATCCGGTCCCATCTCTCATGTTATCAACCTGACTCTTCGGAGCTCAGCTGTCAGCGCTAACTCTCCCCTGCTGGCGCTGCCGGCGTTCGCGCTTTAAAAATGGCCGCCGAGACTTCCAGAGGCGGCCTCGCGAGACTTCTGCTGAAGTCTTGGAGGCCGCCCTGTAAGTCTTGGCGGCCATTTTGAAGCGCGAACGCCGGCAGCGCCAGCAGGGGAGAGTTAGCGCTGACAGCTGAGCTCCGAAGAGTCGGGTCGGTGTGAGGGACCGGATCCGGAGGGAGGGAGGGAGGGAGAATTCACCGTGGAACTCGGGAGGGGGTGGCAGGGGAGAGAAGGGAGTCGCAGGGCATTTGTGGATGGAGGGGAGAGAAGGGTCGCTGGGTATAATGGGTTCATGCAGGGCAGGGGAGAGGAGGGTCACTGCTGGACATGGGTGGATGCAGGGCAGGGGAAGGAGGGTCACCGGGTATGGGTGCATGCAGGGCAGGGGAGAGGAGGGTCACTGCTGGACATGGGTGGATGCAGGGCAGGGGAAGAAGGGTCACTGGGTATGGGTGCATGCAGGGCAGGGGAGAGGAGGATCACTACTGGGTATGGGTGCATGTGGGGCAGGGGAGAGGAGGATCACTACTGGACATGGGTGCATGGAGAGGAGGGGAGAGAGAAGAAATGCTGGACATGGATAGAGGGAAGGGAAGAATGAGGAAGGAGATGAGAGGACATGGATGAAGAAAATAGGCAGAAGCTGAGGACCAGAAATGAAGAAGAAAGGAGGAAAGGAAAGAAAGAAATGGAAAGGAAGCCCTGGAAACGGAGTTAAGAGGACAGATAGCAGCAGAATCGGATACTGGGCCAGCATGATCAGAAAAACAGTCACCAGACAACAAAGGTAGAAAAAAATCATTTTATTTTCATTATACTGTTTGGAATATGTCCACTTTGAGAATCAGGTGCTCAACATTAAAAGTTTATATTAATTTACTTATTTATGGCATTTTATCCCACATTAAACATGAATTAGGGTGTTTTGTGGCTCTACATGAGAATTGTGATATTATGATCCCTTGTTTCATATTGTTGACGGTCTGCATTTTCCGTATGGGTGGTATATTGGTGTATTAGGTTCTGCCCAGTGTAATATTTATGGTACAGTAAGGTTCTGAGTGTGTTTTTGTACAAAGTTGTGCATAGTGTTTTGCAGTTGAGCGATTGTGGTTAGTATATGCTTTGAGCAACCACTTTATTCTTTGACATATGATACATATCTAATATCTATATTTAATAAAAGGTATTAATTGTGTCTTATTTTTATTTATTTATTTTATCTGTGTGTTATCAGACAATTATGGATTTAAGCTCCACCCCTGACTCCACCCCTAACTCCGCCCTTTAGCCTCCCCAAACAGTTGGGCCACCGACCGCCTATGGCTTTGGTGGAATTTTTAGGGTCAATGCCAAGAAGGATTGGTTTGTGGGTCAAATGACTCAAGTTAAGTTACGTGCTATGTAGAGGACTGCTTGAGTGTGATACTAATTCAAGTGGGGGTGTGGGTGGAGGTATGTTAATGTACTGTTGGGAAGTGTTTTGGCTAGGTCAACACTGACTAGCCTAGGGTGGGGTAAAGGGTTTTTATTTCTTATGATGGAATTTTCAGGCATTAAAGATTTAAATTTATTGCTGTTTTAATGTCACAATTTGTGTAAATAAAGCTGTGGTCACTTTATTGCCACTAGTGGTTTGTTGTGATATTTATTTGTTGTGTATGGGAGAGGATGGATGCGTGCAAATGCTAGAGTTTTGCGTTTTATATTCTGCTAATTCCTATTCTAAGTGAATTACAAACAAGAAGATTTTGCAGATTAACACAAGATAAAAGACATACTAATGGCAAACCTAATGCTGTCTTAGTAGAAGATATTTTCAAAAACAGGACAGTTTTGATAGCTTTTTTAAAAATAGCATAACTAGATAAGAATCTTCTCTCACTAGGTAGGCTGTGGATTCAAAATATCTGTTTGGATTTAACACCATATGGGGGAGCATATGTCAGTTGAGGAACTGAGGAGGACTGTAGCTCACTAGCAGCTTGATAGGAAATTAAAAGAAGAAAACACTTTCACAAATCAAATACCTCTAGGATCTTGAAAGGAAAAAAAACATAAAAATTGCACATTAGTTGTGTAACTATGAGGCTTATTTTCAAAAGAGAAGGATGCCCATCTTTCGACACAAATCGGTAGATGGGCGTCCTTCGCCCAAATTGCATAATCGAAAGCTGATTTTGGGCGTCCCAAAACTGCTTTCCGTCACGGTGACGACCAAAGTTCCCAGGGGCATGTCAGAGGCGTAGTGAAGGTGGGACTTGGGCGTGCCTAACACATGGGCGTCCTCGACCCACAATTGAAAAAAGAAGGGCGTCCCTGAAGAGCACTTGGACGACTTTACTTGGTCCTTTCTTTTGTTACGACCAAGCCACGAAAAGGTGCCCGAACTGACCAGATGATCACTGGAGGAAATCGGGGCCCCAGTGGTCACTAACCCCCCCCCTCAAAATAATTCTTTAAAAATATTTTTGCCAGCCTCAAATGTCATACTCAGGTCCATCGCAGCAGTATGCAGGTCCCTGGAGCAGTTTTAGTGGGTGCAGTGCACTTCAGACAGGCGGACCCAGGCCCATCCCCCCACCTGTTACACTTGTTGTGGGAAATGTGAGCCCTCCAAAACCTACCGCAAACCCACTGTACCCACATCTAGGTGACCCCCTTCACCCATAAGGGCTATGGTAGTGGTGTACAGTTGTAGGTAGTGGGTTTTGGGGGCTCAGCACACACGGTAAGGGAGCTATGCACCTGGGAGCAATTTGTGATGCCCACTGCAGTGCCCCCTAGGGTGCCCGGTTGGTGTCCTGGCATGTGAGGGGGACCAGTGCACTACGAATGCTGGCTCCTCCCATGACCAAAGGGCTTGGATTTGGTCATTTCTGAGATGGGCATCCTCAGTTTCCATTATCACCGAAAATCAGAAACGACCAAGTCTAAGTACGACCATCTCTAAGGACGACCTAAATTTCCAGATTTGGGCATCCCCGACTGTATTATCGAAACGAAAGATGGACATCCATCTTGTTTCGATAATACGGGTTTCCCCGCCCCTTCACATGGACTTCCTTGAAGACGTCATCAGAAAAACGTGGGCGTCCCTTTTGATTATGCCCCTCCACACCTCTTAGTAATCCCCAAGGTAATGGAGGATTACACTTGTAAATCTAAATTTTTTTTACAAAAAGACCCCTAAAAGAACTAAATGCATAACTATGAGCAAATCACCCTGATGGGTCTCCAAGCCTAAAGCGATAACCAGGGAAAAACTGCACTGCTTCTGGGACCTCTGCAAGAGGAAACACCATAGAGCCTGGGAAGCAGTGCAGAGGCCTGAGTGAGAGACAGGACCAGACCGCTTCCCAGGCTCTATGGTGTTTCCTCTTGCAGAGGTCCCAGAAGCAGTGCAGTGCTTCCCTGGTTATCACTTTAGGCTTGGAGACCCATTTTACAGATTAACACTGAAGAGTGCAAACTGTTTGCAGAGAGTGTGCACTATTAACAAAGAGTGAATGCACACTCGGTAGTGTGTGCATGCATGAATATTAAAACATGAGCACACTATTGGGAAAGAGTGCACACTGCTCACAAATAGGGTGCAATCTCCATGAATAGTGCACACTCTGATATTCAAAAGCATTTAACTGGCCAGGATGGTCACTAATAGTAGAGTATAAAGAGGCAAAGCAACACAAAACTGCCGATGTTATTTTATTTATTATTTATTTATTATTTTTGTTACATTTGTACCCCACGCTTTCCCACTCATGGCAGGCTCAATGCGGCAGGCAACTGAGGGTTAAGTGACTTGCCCACAGTCACAAGGAGCTGTCTGTGCCGGGAATCGAACTCAGTTCCTCAGTTCTCCAGGACCAAAGTCCACCACCCTAACCACTAGGCCACTCCTCCACTCCAGAAGGACCTCCAGAGATTGACTGCGCTCAATTGGTTGAGCAATGAATACAGCCACTCACCACCTAAAAGCCCACAAATGATTCAGTAAAGTAATCCATACCACAACTCACATTCACAAAATGTTTCCCACAGCTGGCCTTCAAAAGTAGCCAATTTGGTGTGAAACCCTACATTGTAAGCGCTGTTGAGCAGGGACTGTCTTTTCATGTTCAAGTGTACAGCACTGCGTATTTCTTGTAGCGCTATAGCTCTCCATTCCATTCCCACTCACTCCCTCCACATGGTCCCATCTCCCCTGCCCCCCCCTCAACTGCCATTAGCTCGGAAGTCTCTGAGCCACGGCAGAAGAAGCTTGCATGCACCAGATACTTGACCATCTTGCCTGCTCAGTGCCTCGAGCTGAAAGAGAGCATTCCCACTGTGCTCCACACTAAGCATGGCATGCCCGTACTGCTGCCTGATTAGAAAGCACCCATTTAACACAGACTCTAATCCCCCCCCCCCCCCAATTCTCCTCTTCAGCAATTCAAGTAGGATGTCTTATGATTCACCTTCTTCTATATTGTTTTTTTCCTATCACTTTATTAAGACAACACTAATAGAAGAGTATAAAGAGGAAAAGCAACACGAAACTGCTGATGTTTATTTATTTAATTGCATTTGTATCCCACATTTTCCCACCTATTTGCGGGTTCAGTATGGCTTACAATACATTGTAAATAATGGAAATACAATTTGTTACAATTCAGTTATGGATTACATTGTGAGAAGTTATGCGAAGACAGAGTCAAGGTGTCGTTAGGGAATGGGACAAGGAAAAGAACAATGGGACAATAGGAAGAGACAATGGGCAAATAATGGGGTAATAGAACCTTGGCAAAAAGAACATTTGGTATAACATTTTCTGTGAGTGAAGGTTTAAGTGTGATAAAAATTACGGGGGATGAGAGTTCAGAAAAGAATGTATTTGTGTATTTCTGGGACAGTGAGTGTGGACTTCATGTGTATTGGTCCTTGCAGTAAATTTTATCAAAGAGATGAGTCTTCAGTAGTTTGCGGAAGTTGGTTAGTTCGTGGATTGTTTTCAAGTTGCGTGGTAGTATATTCCAGAATTGCGTGCTTATGTAAGAAAAGGTTGATGCGTGCAGCGCCTTGTATTTTATGCCTTTGCAATTAGGGAAGTGGAGGTTAAGAAAAGTTCGAGAAGATCTTTTAGCGTTCCTGGGTGGTAGGTCTATTAAGTCAGACATGTAGGCTGGAGCTTCACCGTGAATAATTTTGTGGACTAGTGTGCATACTTTAAAAGTAATGCGTTCCTTAAGTGAGAGCCAGTGTAGCTTCTCTCGTAAGGGTTTTGCACTTTCGTATTTTGATTTTCCGAAGATGAGTCTGGCTGCTGTGTTTTGGGCTGTTTGAAGTCTCCTCAGTATTTGCTCTTTACAACCTGCGTATAGTGAATTACAGTAGTCCAGGTGGCTGAGTACGAGGGATTGCACTAGGTTGCGGAAGACGGATCTTGGGAAGAATGGTCTTATTCTTTTCAGTTTCCACATGCAGTAGAACATCTTTTTGGTTGTGTTGTTTGCATGGGTTTCGAGTGTTAGATGGCGATCAATAGTGACTCCAAGAATTTTTAAAGTTTCTGAGATTGGAAGGTTTAGTTTTGGTGTGTTCAAGGTGGTGAATTCATTCGTGTTGTATTGGGAGGTGAGTATTAGGCATTGAGTTTTTTCCGCATTTAGTTTCAATCGGAATGCATCTGCCCAGGTGTTCATGATGTGTAGACTTTGGTTGATTTCGTTGGATATTTCTTTGATATCTTGTTTGAAAGGGATGTATATTGTTACATCGTCGGCGTATATATATGGGTTGAGGTTATGATTTGATAGGAGTTTTGCCAATGGGATCATCATTATGTTGAAGATGGTTGGTGAGAGGGGTGATCCTTGCGGTACTCCACATTCAGGTGTCCATGAAGCGGACGTGGTTGAGTTTGATGTGACTTGATATGAACGCAGGGTTAGGAACCCCTTGAACCAATTTAGGACATTTCCTCCGATGCCGAAGTATTCAAGTATGTGCAATAGAATTCCGTGGTCAACCATATCAAAGGCACTTGACATGTCGAATTGTAGGAGAAGTATATTGTTGCCGGTTGCGATCATTTGTTTGAATTTAGTCATTAGGGTAATTAGTACTATTTCTGTGCTGTGGTTCGATCGGAATCCTGATTGGTCCAGAAGGACTTCCAGAGATTGACTGTGTGCAACTAGTTGAGCAATGAATACAGCTACTCACTACCTAAAAGCCCACAAATGATTCAATAAAGTAATCCACACCACAACTCGCAGTCACAAAATGTTTCCCACAGCTGGCCTTCAAAAGTAGCCCAATTTGGCGGGAAAGCCACCCAAGTAACAACCCTAGCCTCTAAAGAAATATTCCAGCTTGGCCCTGTACATATTGTTGCTTGAGGGGGCGGGCTGTGGATTCAAAATATATGCTTGGATTTAACACCATATGGGGGAGCATATGTCAGTTGAGGAACTGAGGAGAGGACTGTAGCTCAGTGGCAGTCGAAGAATACAGTCTCTTCTTCCTCCCTGCTAATGTGGCTTGTAGTTGCTGTGGCCTGCAGGTGAAGGGGTTCAGGGATAAAGCATAGGGAGCGGCAGGTTTTTCTGTGTCAAAAAGTTGGCAAACCTAGAAAAAAGTAGAAGGCTGAACAATTCAGCAGCTATAGTAAAGTGTCTGGGGAGAAGCAGTGCCAGTAAGATGGCAGAGTGCCCGAGGAGGAGGCAGAAAGTAAGCACAGAGGGAATTGCTGAAGAAAAGAGTCAGGTGGGTAGGGAAGAAAGAAGGTTGTGTGTATGCTAAGGATGTGAAGCCAAAACATTTTCATGTTGTATCATTTCCTGTGTTGTTTCCAAGAATGCTCATTTGTTTTCAGGTTGTTCATTCATTCATTTTGTCATTACAGAAGCAATGTGGTTAACAGTGTGCACTATTTTGAAAGAGCACATGCTGAAAAGAGTGTGTATGCTTCTGAAAGAGTTCACAGAACTTCTGCAGTCGGTGCTGAGTCCGAATATTTTTATTTATTTATTGCATTTGTATCCCACATTCCCCCACCTATTTGCAGGCTCAGTGTGGCTTACACAGATTTGTTAACATTGTCATTTCAGGATATCAGATACAGTTAGTAATGTGTGGCGATCAAGGAAGGGAAGAGAAAAGAAAAGAAGGAAGAGAGTAGTTATAGAGTTGGGCGTTCATGATTGAGTGGGTTGGTGAGGTGACTTAGTGAGGCCATAGGTTCTCATTGTAGGCCTTGTTGAAGAAGAATGTTTTCAGAGATTTTCGAAAGATAGTTGTTTCATTGATTGCTTTCAAGCCTGTAGGTAATGCATTCCATAACTGCGTGCTCATGTAAAAGAAGGTAGTGGCATGCATCAGCTTGTATTTAAGTCCTTTGCAGCTGGGGTAGTGCAGGTTGAGAAATTTGCGGGATGATCTTGTGGCGTTTCTGGGAGGTAGGTCCACGAGGTTTAGCATGTAGATTGGGGCATCTGCGTGAATGATTTTGTGTACAATCGTGCAGATCTTGAACGCAATGCGTTCCTTAAGTGGGAGCCAGTGAAGTTTTTCTCTTAGGGGTTTTGCACTTTCATATTTAGTTTTTCCAAATATGAGTCTGGCAGCCGTATTCTGGGCAGTTTGCAGTTTTTTGATTGTCTGTTCTTTGCACCCGGCGTACAATGCATTGCAGTAGTCCAGATGACTTATTACCATTGACTGTACCAGGGTACGAAAGATGTATCTCGGGAAAAAAGGTTTTTATTCTTTTAAGTTTCCACATGGTGTAGAACATCTTTTTCGTCGTGTTTTTCACATGGGTATGAAGAGTGAGGTTTCGATCAATGGTGACTCCAAGAATTTTCAACTTTTGTGAGACAGGAAGGGAACAGTATGGTGTGATTATGGTGGTGAAGTTTTTTGTGTTATGTTGTGAGGTGAGTACAAGACATTGTGTTTTTTCTGCGTTCAGTTTTAGTTGGAATGCATCTGCCCATGTGTGCATTATTTGGAGGCTTTGGTTGATCTCGTTGGTGATTTCATTTAGATCATGTTTGAATGGGATGTAAATTGTGATGTCATCTGCATAAATGTAGGGGTTGAGGTTTTGATTGGCTAGTAGTTTGGCTAGAGGTATCATCATTAGGTTGAATAATGTTGGTGAGAGAGGGGATCCCTGGGGGACTCCACACTCAGGTATCCATGGGGGTGATCTGTCCGCGTTCGTTGTTATTCAATGTCGGGCCGTTTCTGGTGACTAGCATTGAATATCCAGTTTATTTTTGGCTGGTTCAAACTTAACTAGTCAACCCGATATTCAGCACTAGCCAGTTAAGTATTAACTGGCCAAAGAAAGGCCTGGTATTCATGCGGCCAAATATGGCCACCAAACTTAGCCTGTTCATGCACTGAAAATCGGTGGATAGCCGGTTATATCATGTGATATAACTGGCTATCTGCAAATTGTCAGTGGGTTATAGCCGGCCATGTCCCACTGAAAATTCATGGATTACCAGCTGCCACTGAGCTACAATCCTCTCCTCAGTTCATCAACACACATATGCTCCCCCATATGGTGTTAAATCCAAACATATATTGTGAATCCACAGCCCACCCCCTCCGCCAACAATATGTACAGGGCCAAGCTGGGACATTTCCTCAGAGGCTAGGGTTGCTACTTACTACTACTACTTATCATTTCTATAGCGCTACAAGAAATACGCAGTGCTGTACACTTGAACATGAAGAGACAGTCCCTGCTCAACAGCGCTTACAATGTAGGGTTTCACACCAAAATGGCTACTTTTGAAGGCCAGCTGTGGGAAACATTTTGTGAATGTGAGTTGTGGTATGGATTACTTTACTGAATCATTTGTGGGCTTTTAGGTGGTGATTGGCTGTATTCATTGCTCAACCAATTGAGCGCAGTCTATCTCTGGAGGTCCTTCTGGAACATCGGCAGTTTTGTGTTGCTTTGCCTCTTTATACTCTTCTATTAGTGACCATCCTGGCCAGTTAAATGCTTTTGAATATCAGAGTGTGCACTATTCATGGAGATTGCATCCTATTTGTGAGCAGTGTGCACTTTCCCAATAGTGTGCTCATGTTTTAATATTCATGCATGCACACACTACCGAGTGTGCATTCACCAATAAGGCACACTCTTTGTTAATAGTGCACACTCTCTGCAAACAGTTTGCACTCTTTTGAAAAAATGTTGTTTCTTTTTCCTGCTCATTTTTGTTTGCCAACAACATGAAACACGGAGAATGCTATTTCAAACAAATGCACAGCCCTAGCGTGTGCTGATACCAGAAACACAGCCTCAATAAATCCCCTGAAGAAAAAGCTGTGCCAACAAAGAGCAGGAGGGGAAAGGAAAAGTGCAGGGGGAGAGCAAATTGTAGCCAGGAGCTTGGCGAGGAAGGGAGACCCTAGATCCAGTTTCTGTGGGCATCCACACCCAGCACTGTTGCAGCAAGGGTCAGAGCCTGACGGCTCAGCCCAGCAGAGGCCTGCCAGCCAAGAACAGACCACAACTGAGGCATCGCCACTGAGCTATGGTGAGCTGCAGAGGCCTAGAATGCTCCAGACACGTCAAAGAGCAGGCCTACACTTAAGACATGCCCACTTCCGCCAGGTCTATGACAGGCATAAATGGGGGAAATAGGTGTGCGTACAACCGTAAATTGTGTGTTGTGTTTAAATGTCAGTCATGTCCATTCTCCGACATATGCGCCTGTATGTTGTTTGCATTCTATAAATGATCATTAGTTTCCCCAAGAATAACGCAGGCTTATTGGGAGGTTACAAGAAGGAGTGATTTTTATTTTATGGCTCCCTTTCTATGGACCTCAAATATGAAAAATAGGAAACAAACTGAAACATGCCTATACTACTTCCCTTTCTAAGGAACAATCTTCCCCTGGACATTAGATCAGAACCTTCCCTTAAAAGATGTAAAGTTACTGTAAAAATCTGTTTTGCTCCTCTCTCCCCTGCCCCCCCTCCAGCCACCCATGTCCAGTGACTCTCCTCTCTCCCCTGCCCCCCCCCCTCCAGCCACCCAGGTTGTCCAGCAAATTCTTCGGGGCAGACAGGTAAGATCCCCAGTCTTGCCTACCTGCTGCCGGCGCAGACCGTCCCCCGCTGAGGGTGGGGGTGCGGCGTACGTTATCTGAGGTGGTTTTCGCCGGCGCCGGTAGCAGCAGTGTTGAGGTTTTGCACGTTGGATGCGGAGCTGGGGGGGGCGTGCCACGTGTGTCTCTGAGGAAGGTTACCCGGCAGTACTGGCAGTGTTGAGGCCGGTTGTCTTTCTGTTTCGGTGAAGTTCTGTGTGTGAATCTGTGTCTGGGCACGCGGGTTGCGCTATTCTTTGAGTCCATTGGTGTGCCTCGTGCTGCTATTGTGTGGTTGGTCAGTGCTGCTTGTGACGAACCAGGAAGCACGCTAACGTCAGGACAGGAGATGGATACAGCGTTACAGGCAGCACGAACCCTACAAACCCTTCACTGCCACGGAGTCAGCTTCAGAACGTTGGAGGTGCTTTTTATTATAGTAGATATCATATATAAAAAAGTTGCCCAACACAGACCGTGTTTCGCCCACAGAGGGCTGCGTCAGGGGCTAAAATGTATCCTCCCGAAAAGAACAACTAAAATGTATCTTCCCAAAAGGAACGATTGCAATACTCATATAAGGACAAGAAAGAGTAAAAGAAGAAAAAAACAGCACAGGCTTGTCCTATTATGTGCTTAAATCACAAAGCAGTACTCCATCACTGAAGCTTGTGAATGTGCACACAGCTAGCACTTGCTTGGGTGCACATTCACAAGAGTGCTAGTATCTATAAATATATGCATACAAATGGCACTTAACATTAGACGCACTATCATAAAATTAGGGGACTGGTAAAGATGGGTAGATTAGATGGGCCATATGGCCTTTTCCTGCCTCATGTTCTATGTTGCAGTGCAGGCTTCACCTTATCAGTCCCTCATTCTGCTTCAGATAGATATTGCAGAAATGTTTCCATTGATAGCACATCCGCTAGTGAGCCAAGCAGACTACTCCCCAGTGAGTATTTCAGGGGCATCAACACGGGAGATTTTCCAAGCCTTTGACATTTTGGCAATGGCAAGCAGAAACATGCAGAAATATCAGACTCAAACATGAGAAAACCTGCCAGCATCGAGGTCCCAGTCAAATCTGTAAAAATCACCAACTGATCCTCTGGAGGGGGGAGGCGGAGGCCCATGATTAACATAGGGCATACTAGGCATACTGGTCTGCCTCATCGTACACTAACTTCCTACTCATACCCCCTCCTCATACCACCAATCTCTCCACTGTCCCCCAAACCTTGTGCCGCTATTTTGACCTGCAACTGCCATGTCACCCCAGCGCAGCTCCTTCCTGCCTGTCCTCAATCTGCAGCAGCAACTGGAGAATGGAGGTGGCCTGATGGAAAACCCACATGGCTTTGCATTCTCTGTAACTGTGCCATGTTGAAACCTCGCAGGTGGCAAGTCCTGGTCATGTTCTTCCAGACCTGCCCAAGTTACCCAGTTCCAGGAGGGACATTTTTTAACCAGTCCTGGCTTTGAACTTACATTCCAAAGCAGTGTGATATTTGTACTCCCTGATACTACCCACTGAAATTAGTGCTCATAATCCATCAGGGTGGGACTATCAGGAATGACCTACAATCTCCCTTTCTGAGCTGGGTAACTTGGAAATTATGTTTCAATAATTTTTATTGGAGGAATCACACAAAAAAATTGCCTGTTGATTTTCCTTGTCTACTCACATGGTTAACACTGCTACTTCAACATTTAAACAAAACATAGTGCATAGTGCCTAACAGAGGAAAGCTCGTTTTCTTTCACTCAGCTTAAGTTAATCTCCACTGACTTTTCATATTTTCATCCCTTTCCCCCTCCCCCCTTTCCTATTCCCTCCCCCCTCCCATTCTCTATCACCATCTCTTTCGCAGGCTTCACACTCTACTTGTTTTTAGAACAGCGTCCATTTCACACGTTCATTGTTTGTCCCCTGGCATGAGGTGTTAGTGTTAGCCAGAACGGAGTCCAGCAATTCCAAAAAGTCTTAGTGCAGAGTGGTCTTCGAGTTCTCAAGCTCATTCTTTCCGTTCATAGCAAGTGGATCATCTGCCCTCTCCACTGAGGCAGCGTAGGTCCCTCCGCCGCTAGCCATGCTAATAATATTGTTTTCTTCGCCACCACTACTATACGCATAACAAATGCTTGGCATCCCCTAGGCAGGGGTCTGGATAACCGCAGGCTGCCAAAGAGGAGTCCAGCATCCGCCTGCCAGTCTATGGTCCAGATGGTGGCTATCTGCTTGGTCAAGTCTTACTACTACTACTACTACTATTTAGCATTTCTATAGCGCTACAAGGCATACGCAGCACTGCACAAACATAGAAAAAAGACAGTCCCTGCTCAAAGAGCTTACAATCTAATAGACAAAAAATAAATAAAGTAAGCAAATCAAATCAATTAATGTGAACGGGAAGGAAGAGAGGAGGGTAGGTGGAGGCGAGTGGTTACAAGTGGTTACGAGTCAAAAGCAATGTTAAAGAGGTGGGCTTTCAGTCTAGATTTAAAGGTGGCCACGGATGGGGCAAGACGTAGGGGCTCAGGAAGTTTATTCCAGGCGTAGGGTGTAGCGAGACAGAAGGCGCGAAGTCTGGAGTTGGCAGTAGTGGAGAAGGGAACAGATAAGAAGGATTTATCCATGGAGCGGAGTGCACGGGAAGGGGTGTAGGGAAGGACGAGTGTGGAGAGATACTGGGGAGCAGCAGAGTGAATACATTTATAGGTTAGTAGAAGAAGTTTGAACAGGATGCGAAAACGGATAGGGAGCCAGTGAAGGGTCTTGAGGAGAGGGGTAGTATGAGTAAAGCGACCCTGGTGGAAGATGAGACGGGCAGCAGAGTTTTGAACCGACTGGAGAGGGAAGAGGTGACTAAGTGGGAGGCCAGCAAGAAGCAGATTGCAGTAGTCTAAACGAGAGGTGACAAGGGTGTGGATGAGGGTTTTGGTAGAGTGCTCGGAAAGAAAGGGGCGGATTTTACGGATGTTACATAAGTACATAAGTAGTGCCATACTGGGAAAGACCAAAGGTCCATCTAGCCCAGCATCCTGTCACCGACAGTGGCCAATCCAGGTCAAGGGCACCTGGCACGCTCCCTAAACGTAAAAACATTCCAGACAAGTTATACCTAAAAATGCGGAATTTTTCCAAGTCCATTTAATAGCGGTCTATGGACTTGTCCTTTAGGAATCTATCTAACCCCTTTTTAAACTCCGTCAAGCTAACCGCCCGTACCACGTTCTCCGGCAACAAATTCCAGAGTCTAATTACACGTTGGGTGAAGAAAAATTTTCTCCGATTCGTTTTAAATTTACCACACTGTAGCTTCAACTCATGCCCTCTAGTCCTAGTATTTTTGGATAGCGTGAACAGTCGCTTCACATCCACCCGATCCATTCCACTCATTATTTTATACACTTCTATCATATCTCCCCTCAGCCGTCTCTTCTCCAAGCTGAAAAGCCCTAGCCTTCTCAGCCTCTCTTCATAGGAAAGTCGTCCCATCCCCACTATCATTTTCGTCGCCCTTCGCTGTACCTTTTCCAATTCTACTATATCTTTTTTGAGATACGGAGACCAGTACTGAACACAATACTCCAGGTGCGGTCGCACCATGGAGCGATACAACGGCATTATAACATCCGCACACCTGGACTCCATACCCTTCCTAATAACACCCAACATTCTATTCGCTTTCCTAGCCGCAGCAGCACACTGAGCAGAAGGTTTCAGCGTATCATCGACGACGACACCCAGATCCCTTTCTTGATCCGTAACTCCTAACGTGGAACCTTGCAAGACGTAGCTATAATTCGGGTTCCTCTTACCCACATGCATCACTTTGCACTTGTCAACATTGAACTTCATCTGCCACTTGCACGCCCATTCTCCCAGTCTCGCAAGGTCCTCCTGTAATCGTTCACATTCCTCCTGCGACTTGACGACCCTGAATAATTTTGTGTCATCGGCGAATTTAATTACCTCACTAGTTATTCCCATCTCTAGGTCATTTATAAACACATTAAAAAGCAACGGACCCAGCACAGACCCCTGCGGGACCCCACTAACTACCCTCCTCCACTGAGAATACTGGCCACGCAATCCTACTCTCTGCTTCCTATCTTTCAACCAGTTCTTAATCCATAATAGTACCCTACCTCCGATTCCATGACTCTGCAATTTCTTCAGGAGTCTTTCGTGCGGCACTTTGTCAAACGCCTTCTGAAAATCCAGATATACAATATCAACCGGCTCCCCATTGTCCACATGTTTGCTTACCCCCTCAAAAAAATGCATTAGATTGGTGAGGCAAGACTTCCCTTCACTAAATCCGTGCTGACTTTGTCTCATCAGTCCATGTTTTTGTATATGCTCTGCAATTTTATTCTTAATAATAGCCTCCACCATCTTGCCCGGCACCGACGTCAGACTCACCGGTCTATAATTTCCCGGATCTCCTCTGGAACCCTTCTTAAAAATCGGAGTAACATTGGCTACCCTCCAGTCTTCCGGTATTACACTCGATTTTAGGGACAGATTGCATATTTCTAACAGTAGCTCCGCAAGTTCATTTTTTAGTTCTATTAATACTCTGGGATGAATACCATCAGGTCCCGGTGATTTACTACTCTTCAGCTTGCTGAACTGACCCATTACATCCTCCAAGGTTACAGAGAATTTGTTTAGTTTCTCCGACTCCCCCGCTTCAAATATTCTTTCCGGCACCGGTGTCCCCCCCAAATCCTCCTCGGTGAAGACCGAAGCAAAGAATTCATTTAATTTCTCCGCTACGGCTTTGTCCTCCTTGATCGCCCCTTTAACACCATTTTCGTCCAGCGGCCCAACCGACTCTTTGGCCGGTTTCCTGCTTTTAATGTATCTAAAAAAATTTTTACTATGTATTTTTGCTTCCAACGCTAATTTCTTCTCAAAGAAAGAAACGACAGGTCTTGGCGGTCTGCTGGATATGAGCAGAGAAGGAGAGAAAAGAGTCAAAGATGACCCCAAGGTTTCGAGCTGAGGAGACAGGGAGAATGAGAGAGCCATCAACAGAAATAGAAAACGGGGAGAGCGGGGAGGTGGGTTTGGGGGGGAAAATGAGAAGCTCGGTTTTGGTCATATTTAATTTCAGGTGGCGTTGAGACATCCAGGCAGCAATGTCAGACAAGCACGCTGAAACTTTGGTTTGGATGCAAGTCTTGTGGGTCCTATTCCCGCTGCGCACACCCAGGGGAAGACTAGTCTATCTACCAGTATGTAATCTATTCTGGAGCTTGTTCCATGCACTCTGGATAAATGTGTGTAGTCTTTTGTTTCTGGGTGTAAAGCTCTCCAGGTGTCTACCAAGTTCAAGGTACGCATGAATGTTGGGAGCGCTCTCTGCTTACTTCCTCCCTGTGGTGCTCCCCTGGGGTTTGTGGTATCTTTCACTGGGTCCGCTACTAGATGAAAGTCTTCACAGATCATCAGCTTCTGTGATGGGTGGGGGGGGGGGGCGCAGTGTTTTATGATGGTTTCAAAGAAGATTGGCTCATAATCGTTCGGGCCGTACAGGGACACCACCAGGAATTCTCTATTTTGAAGCCAAAGGTGTATCATGACATACCTCCCCTGGGGGTCCGCCACAATCAACTCTGCCCTCGTTGTAACTTGGAAATTATATGATTGCAAACGTGCCAGGTAACAATTATAACAAGCAACAGGGTTTTAATTTATATTTTAACAATGCTACAGAGAATAACAAAATATTTTCCCAAACTGTATCACATTTTATGTATACCCTGTATGTGTCATTACACAATCACTTCATTCATTCTCCACAAGGC
The DNA here is from genome assembly GCF_901765095.1 of Microcaecilia unicolor. Taxonomy (NCBI): domain Eukaryota; kingdom Metazoa; phylum Chordata; class Amphibia; order Gymnophiona; family Siphonopidae; genus Microcaecilia; species Microcaecilia unicolor. The sequence goes on along the minus strand of NC_044044.1, from coordinate 55,540,811 downwards.
CTCCAGACATTTCTATAGCGCTACTAGACGTACGCAGCGCTGTACACTTGAACATGAAGAGACAGTCCCTGCTCGACATAGTTTACAATCTAATTAAGGGCTGATGGAAGAGGGGAACAAACAGTCCAATAGCATTAAGGATTATTAAAGGGCCAGCTAGCAATTAATCTTGACTGCTATGTGCAGTCCCTGTGCTCTATGAGTCAGAAAATGAAACTTGGCAGGAGGGAGCAATCAGGTGATTAAGGGGAAAGATGATTTCTCCTCAGCCTGCAGCAGGTGGAGCCCTAACACCTTAGAAGAAACAAAGCCAATGCAAGGGTATAAAGCACCCTAGGCAAACCTTCAGCCTTGCACCTCAACTCAAATAATTTCCAGGCCCCCTAGGCCTCCTGACTTTAATACCATCTGCCCCAGAACAACCCTGTAGAAATACATAATTGGACATCAAAATATTAAATGTGATGAAGGTGATTACCTGGATAAATAAGGGATAAACAAGCTATGTGAAAACTACCCCCCCTCCCTCAAGCTGCTGACCTAGGTAACTGCTTAATTTACTGAATAGTTAAAATCAGCACTGGGAAGAAACTTTTTGAACCTCCTCAATCAAGCTGTCAGTCAGGCAATGCCTCTCATAGTCATGTTATGTACCTGTCAGATAACTGGCCTGCCCAGTTTTCCCAGCTGTTCCCTGCCTGTTGTGTAACCACAGACCTAGTCCAATGGTTCCCCGGGCAGTCAAGTTGTCAGGATATCCACAATGAATATTTATGAGAGAGATTTTCATACATGTCCTCCACTGTTGTACTCAATCTGTGGTGATTGTCCTCTATGTCTGTCCCAGGGGAACTTGAACTCTGTCATTGTTTTGTTTACAACCTCCTTTCCCTCAGTAAAAAAATAATAAATAATAATAAATTCCTCTCTTTCCCTTTGAGACTCTCTCTTCCAACCCTTTGTCCGTGAAGCTCTTTTCATAAGTAAAATGCCAGCTTTCACTGGGTATCAAGACAAACATGCAGGTGGTATATTTCTGCCTTTGCCATTAATACCAAGAGAATCTATTACTTTGTGTTAAAAACATTTTCCATGAAGGCTCAACGGCAAAAATTTGTGTGAAACTGCAGAGTTAATACAGAATGATCAGTGAAATCCAGATGAAAATAATACATATCCTGCAGATATTTGAAAAGCAAAATCTAAATCCACAATTTCCAAGAGACAAAAATACTATTGTGCTTCTGGTGCAAATATTTCTATGCTTCATTAGTAAGGACTTCTTGCAGTGGAATAGACACTGGTGTGCACAGGCCCACCCACTTTTCAGGCTCACCCAGCAGGGGTGTATCACTGATATTTATTTATTACATTTGTATGGCTGGTGTGGCCCTGCCAACTGAAGACTCCATGCATCTCTTTCCCATGTACTGCAGGTGTTCCAGCATTTCGACTCTACCCCCAACCTCTCCTACACCACCTATTAAAGACTTTTAGTTATTTATTTTAGATTTTGCTCACACCTTTTTCAGTGGTAGCTCAAGATGAGTTACATTCAGGTACACTGGATATTTCTCTGTCCCAGGAGAGCTCACAATCTTAAGTTTGTACCTGAGGCAATGGAAGGTTAATTGACTTGCCCAAGATCACAAGGAGCAGCGGTGGGATTTGAACTGGCCACCTCTGAATTGCAAGACCGGTGCTGTAACCACTAGGCCACTCCATTCCACTTTATTTCTTTGCGGCAGAAAGCAGTGACTCAAGCCTGCTGCTTGCGCTGGCCCTAGGCAACTTCCTGTTTCCATGTAGGTAGGACCAGGTCAGAGGGAATGCTTGGGGCTGGCATGTGAAGCAGATGAGAGTCGCTGCCAATAAAGAAATGAAGGATTTAAAAAAGGTACAGAGGGCAGGGGTGGGGAACAGTTGAGACATCCAGTCAGGCGGGGGGGGGGGGGGGGGGGGGGGAGGGGAGATGACAGGGCGGGTGTGAGGTTCTCATGCCCACCCACGTTGGGTTCAGGCCTACCCAAATTGGGTGTCTGGCTCAGGGGCGTAGCCGGACACCTAATTTTGGGTGGGTCTGGGCCCAAGATGGGTGGACATAAGTACTCCACAAGTGATTTGGTCTCTCCCTCTCTCACCTGCATGCCATATGGTCTCTCAAACATCACCCCTCCACTGCATACCTTTTAAATAGCAGATTTTCACCGACAGCGAGCAGCAACTAATACACACTGCTCATGTTGGCCCCCACAGCCTTCCATCTGATGTAACTTCCTGTTTCCGCATAGGCGGGAATACATCAGAGGGAAGGCTGTGGGACTGGTGCGAGCAGTATGTATCAGTCGCTGCTCACTGCAGGCGAAGATCTGGTATTTACAAGGTATGCAGGAGGGACACTTGTTGGGAGTTTTCGGCTGGTGGGTCCTGGTGAATCGTTGCCAGTCACATCATAGATGTGCTACTATTGGGTGGGCCTCAGCCCAAAATGGGTGGGCCTGGGCCTACCCGAGCCCACCCTTGGCTACGCCACTGGTCTATGCCCCATCCACATGCAAACCTTCACATGATAGGATGATTGGGGGTGGGGGGACATAGCCTTTTGAGCAGTGGAAACCAAGTGGCAGAGAGAATAAGGAATTCACTGCTCTGCTGAAGTGGAGTTGAAAGGCAAGAAACCAAAGGCACAAGGCGGAGAAGGGGGGAATCACAGCAGGAACTTGGCAATCCATTGCAGTTATGCAAAGGAGAATGTGAAAATAGCAACTCATAACATGTGAAAATAGCAACTGTAGCCAAGTAACTGTGAAATTCTGATTCGGGAGTACCAAAAGTTTCACAGGCCAACTCCAAGGCTGCATTTTTTTAAAACTCCAAGATTACACATGGTTGAGTTATTAGCAGATGACAAATTCCTCAACAGCTTTTTTTATCTAGGTTTGGTTTGGGTTTGAGATATACTGTTACCCATATTGCTTAATTACTGAGTAGTAGTAGTATTTTACTCTTACAAAAAAAAAAAAAAGCCAACTTTTGCCTTGCTGTTTGAACAGGAGAGCAGGGCTCTAATGTTGTCTTTGCCCTCCTTTACTCCAATCTATTGATAAACTGCTATATTGTAAATACCGAAATCTAAAAGGTTTCTGGCTTTATTTACTCTACTGGCTTTTAACAAATAGGGGTTTGGAATAGATTCCAGTCTAGATACTGTCTGCAGGCCCTGGAGAACAGCAAGAGACATGATCAACAAAGGAGATGAGGTGGTTGGTCAACACAAAAACTTTACAAAATACAAACAAGCCATCTAAATAAATTTAGCCAATAAAATTCCTGATATGGAAGCCCTAATGGTGTACATGTACCTGAGCTTGAAGCTTCTTACTCAAAATTCAGATCTCTTTTGAAGGCATACCTTTTTGAAAAGCCTGTGATGTACAACTGGCTCCTGATAGTGGTCTGGGAATCCACTAGCTGCCTCAATATCATGTGTTCTTTTATTGACCTTTTGGCTTTTATTGATTTTATTTCTCTTTCCTTTTGGTAAAGGTGCTCTTTTCATCTTCATTATGAAATGTATTATACTTGCGCCTTGTTATCTTCTGAGAAATGGCAGTATATTAAATAACAAACTATAAACAATAACCACTGCAGAGACATGGTTCAATGAGTCTAGTTTTTATTTTGATTTATTATTTATAATCTGCCCTTATCCAGAGTTGAGAAAAATGATACATCCATTAAAAAAACATACAAATTTACAATAACAAAACAGCAACAAATAGTGATTTAAAGTCCAACCAAAACAGTACATAGGCCAATAAATAGCCAAGGCAATATCAACAGAATCCCAGTTCCCCATGCACATGATAAGCCAAATATAGCAAATGGTCCTCCATCTGCCGTTTAAATGCAACCAGCTGGATTTCCTTTTTTATTCTTAAAGGCAACTTGTTTACCCCAGATTACCCCAGAGGTCTTGTAATTGAAAATACCCCCTACTTTGTCTGTTCGAAGCGCAAATGCTGCAAGGCTGGTATTACAAGGTCACAGACTGCAGCTGATCGCAGTGGTCATACCATTGCACCACTTGTTGGGGATAAAAAAAAGAGAGTGCAGATAAAGCACATAGCATACAATGAACAACAGCTTATAGTTTAACAATAGGAAGGGAAATGGGACTGGATATACTGCCTTTCTGAGGTTTTTGCAACTACATTCAAAGCGGTTTACATATTTTCAAGTACTTATTTTGTACCAGGGGCAATGGAGAGTTAAGTGACTTGCCCAGAGTCACAAGGAGCTGCAGTGGGACTTGAACTCAGGGCTTGATGCACTAAACCTTAACGACCCTCTAACAACCCTTTAACGAAGGAAATTCCTAACCGTTGCATGCATTAAACGCTTTTTTCCTATGAAGCAAGCAGCTAACGAAAACGGAATGCAAAGGAGAAACTACCATTGAAATGTGGACATTTCGGAATGCACTAACCATACCGACGATTGCAACGAATCATTTACCGTCAGAAATTTTACGTGCGCTCAGACCTGTCGTTAAGGCCTGAGCTATCATCTCCCCGCTGCCCCCTGCACCATAAAAATCCAAGCCAGCATGTTTAAAAAGAAAAGTGAGATACAAACACGTGGCTCTCCGCTTTCCCCTGCATCATTACAAAACAAAACATACTGCTTCTCCCTGCAGCTTAAAAATCCTGTCTCTCCCCTTCTCCTACAGCTTTGAAAATTAACACTCTCTGCTATCCCCTAAAGCCAATTTTCCCAGTACTGTAAACAAGATGCAAAGAGGTCTTTTGTTACAAAAGGGGATTTATGAGGGTCGTTCTTTTTAGAGTTATCTTCAACTGCACTCTTCTGCTAGATCAGACAGCTAAAAGGCTTGCAGGTCGGGATCCCCCCTCGCATGCCCCAGTCTGACATAAGCAACCTACGTAGGTTTAATACGTTTGTGGCTGCTCTGCGCATGCTTAAGGGGCAAATTAACGACGGGGATTACGAACGCTTGATACAATGTACTTTTCAATACTGCACCGAACATTTCTAAGCTGTTTTTTTTGTGCATTCTTCGTTGTTTCGAATTTGTTAAGCACTTTTACGATTTAGATTTTTTAACGTTTGGTTGATGCATCTAGCCCTCAGTTCCCCAGGATCAAAGTCCACTGCACTAACCACTAGGCCAAGCAACCATGGCAAGCACTTTAAACAAGTAATAATATGTTCAGATCTTGGTAAGCAGTATAACAATCGTACTGCAGAATTCTGCACTACTTGAAGTGATTGGATGGATTAAGTTGGTAAACCTAAATAAATGATTTTACAATAATCCAAACCACTGAGGACCATCGCCCGCAGTTCCCTTGCAAAATCTGCCCAGGCAACAAAGGCTGCAGCTTACACAGTTCGCACAATTAAAATAGGAGTTATGAATCAACATCTGAACTTGTGATCTTAAAGGTAGACTAGAAACTAACAATATCCTCAGGCTCCACACTTTGCAAGACACTTTTACAGGGATCCCAGACAATAAAATTGTCAGGCAACCTCACTGTAGCATCAGCCACAATGTACATGAATGGGATATTGCCATACTTGGCTATAATTTATTCAGGAGGGATTAGCAATAAAGGAGGAGTAGCTCTGTATGTAAAAAACAAGATTAAAGTGTGGGGAAAGAGGAAGCCCTATGGATTCTGTTGGAAAAAAGAGATGGCACCCTCATTCACAATGGTGTAGCCTACAGACCTCCGACTCAAACGGAGGAACTAGACAGAGACTTGATTAATATTGCAAAGGTGTAAATGAAAGGGGAAGTGATGATACTGGCAGGGGCGTAGCCACGGGTGGGCCTAGGCCCACCCAGTTTGGATTCAGGCCTACCCAGCAGTGCAGAACTTCAATTTCAACGGCAGCGGAGGGAGCAGGCTGAGGTCCAATCCTGCTTCTGCCTCCCTCTCTCCCACAGCGCTTCTCAGACGCTGCCTACCTACCGCCGCCACGATCTAGCATCTTCCTCCCGTCTCAGCACTGCAGCAGCGGAGCAGCGGTACCAATTCATGCTGCCTCCTGCTTCGTTCTAATCCAGAAGCGTCTCCTCTGCCGCGTCCCGCCCCCATTATTACACCTTCCTGTTTCTGCTGGGGCAGGACGCAGGCGCGCGGCAGAGGAGACGCTTCCGGGTTAGAACGAAGCAGGAGGCAGCACGAATCGCTACCGCTGGTCTGCTGCTGCTGAGACGGGAAGTAGATGCAGGATCGTGGCGGCAGTAGGTAGGCAGCGTCTGAGAAGCACTGTGGGAGAGAGGGAGGCAGAAGCAGGATCGGACCTCAGCCTGCTAAAGGTGGTGCTGTGCCCCATTGAAGAGATGGAGAGTTGGAGGGAGGTCTCCTTAAGATAGATGCTGCATGGAGGGGGGGCATGAGGTGGAGAGGGGCAAGAGAGAGAGAGAGAGAATTTTGGGACATAGGGTAGAGAGGGGTAAGAAAGGAAAAAATCTTGCATTGGGAGGGGAGAGGGACAAATGTTGGACATAGGGGGGTAGTGGGGAAGGAGAAATGGTAAATGTTGGACTTGGACAGGGGGTGGTGAGGAGGAGAAGATAGATGGTGAAAAATTGGACATGATGGTGGAGGGCATGAAGAGATGTTGTAGGGGGAAGTGAGAGATGTTGGATGGGGCACAAGGGAGGGGGAGAGGCAGAAATGTTGGGCATGGCAGTGGAAGGGAGGAAGAGAGAAAATGCTGCATGGGGGGAAGGGGAAGAGAAGTGTTGGACCCATGGCACAAGAGAGGGAGATGGTAGAAAGTGGGAGAGAGGGAGATATATTGGACCTGGCGGTGAATGAGAGGGAGAGAGAAACACAGGAGCTGGAGAGGGGAGAAAGGAGGAGATGTTGGATTCAGGAGCAGAAGGGTGATAGAGAGGTACCGGACAGTGGGAGTGAGGGAAGAGAGAGGGAGAAATGTTGGAACAGGAGGGAGAGGGCAGGAGGGAAGAGAGAAAGGGCAGAGAGATGTAAGGCTGCAAGAGTGGGGTGGGGAGAAAGAGGGAGCAGATGCTGGGCTAGAAGGGTGGAGGGAAGGAAGATAGCAGAACCATGTGGGAGAGGCCAGGAGGGAGAGGAAGAGGGTGGCAAGGAAATAGATAAAAAGATAGTGATTACAGAGGATAGAAATATGGTAATGAAAGGGAATGGAGGGCTGAGGAAGGAGTGAGATGGGGAAATGGAAAAGCTAGTGGGTGAGAGAAAAAGATGAAAATCTGATAGGTAGCTGTAAACTAAAAAGGAGAACAGTGAGAGGGTGAAATTTGAGTTGACAGCAAGGTAGAAAGAAGAAAAAAGAGAGGAAAGAGCTAAAAATAAGAAGTCAATATGTCAGAAGCAGGTGTAGTGAAGGTAAAAGAAGACAAATGGACAGCAGCCACTCAAAAGAGAATTAGAAGACGACAGACAGGAAAGCAGAAAAGAAACGGCAACCAACATGATGGAAAAATACAATGTCCAGACCACAAAGGTAGAAAAAAGCAATGTATTTTGAATGTTTTAAATGGAATATGTTGGCTTTGGGAAATCTACATAGCAAATGTGTTTGTATCGTGTTCAGGAGAAAGGAAATGCATTTCTGTTTTTATTTCTCCAGTGTTGAAGTACATGCTAAGTTTAACTTTTTGGGGTTCCGAGTTCAATTTTTGTCTAAATATTTTTATTTCTGATACGTGATCCCTTGTTCTGTATTTGGTGAAGGTCTGTTGGTGTGACAGTAATGGCAGGTTGGGAAATCGGAGGGCAGGCAGGGAGGGGAGAGGATCAGGGAGGGGGCCCTAGCATGTCTAACACCAGTTCTGACCCATGCTGTATAGCTGGTAGGGATCCCAAGCCTCCCCAGCTGAGGACTTCCTCCAAAGACAGCCAGAACTTCCTTCTACCAAGCTCTGCAGTCGGTGACAGCATGCTTGAGTCACTGACAGCTAAGCACGCATAGGGTGCTGGCATCAGTGACTTACTGATGTTGCTGCTGCCTGCCAAGTTTGGTAAAAGGGAGTTCTGGCCACCTTGACAGAAAGTCTTCAGCTGATAGAGCTTGAGGATCCTTATTAGCTAATGTATTTATATTTTGCGGTAGGGCAGGGCAGAGAAAATATTGTGCCCACCCACTTTGGGCTCAGGCCCATCCAAAATTGGCTGTCTGGCTACGCCACTGGATACTGGATGACTTTAATCTATCGGATGTGGACTGAAGTATCCCATCTGCAAATTTGAAAACAAGTAGAAAAATAATGAATGCCCTATAAGGGGCTTTGCTTAGACAAACAGTGAGGAACTCAGAGAAAAGGGTCAATGCTAAATTTAATATTCACGAATGAAAAGAGTGTGTCTAATCTCCAGAGGGTTCCCACCTGAGTGGTAGCGATCACTGAACAGTATGGTTTAATATAATTGCTAAAGTGGAGTCTGGATTTCAAACATGCTGACCAGCAAAATGGAAAAGTAGTTGAAGGAGTACTGGGCAGTGTGGGGGGAGATAAAGGAAGTGGAAGGACAATGAAACTGAGAGACTATAAAAAGAGCAACAGATCTTTAAGGGGTCCTTTTACTAATGTGTGATAACAGATTTAGCGCACACTAACACAGTGTGTGTTAAATGCTAAGAAGGCCATACTGCCCTGCAATGGCAAAAGAAAGCAAGTACCTATAAACACTTCCTTCCTTCCGCCATTGCAGGGGAGCATAGGTATACAATAGGCTGTGTGACATTTAGTGTGCATTAATTGTCCTTCTGCAAAAACATTAGCACATTGAGTATTTGTGGATGGGTGGGATACCGTGAGATCATTCAATAGAGAGTGTTTTAATTATTAGTATAAGAGTTTTGCAATCAAGATTGTAATTTGAAATGCATGTGAATGGGTTTTGGTATGGTTATTTTGTTTTGAGATTGTATTAGCCAAGAGATATTGGTATTAAGAAATTACTCAGAGACAGCTCTCAACTACAGCAGCTAGTACTCTCAGTGTCAGGGATAGGAGTTCTCTTTACACTTAGGGTGATTTTTCCACACCCCTGGTCATCCACTCCAAACATCACTAAGGTTTTTCATAGACCCATTAACAGGTTCCTTTTATATTCATCAACTATTTGGTTATCAGGCTTCAGATGCTATGCAAATTAGGCAACTAATGTGCAGCTCAGCTCCTCCTAGCCATCACCAACTACTTTGTTGGGGTGGGGGGAATTCTTCTTCAAAGAAACAGTTCATACAATGCTCTTACAACTGATGCTCCTTGAGGAGAATTGGGGTCTCAGTTAAACAGCCTCTTCCCTTTGGACAGGACTTTAACTTTCTCCATAACCTTACAGTCCTGCCCTCCACCCCCCTGGCTGTTAGTCTAAGTCTTAGTTCAAAAGACCCAGTGTTACCTGGGATCCCCACCATAGTTGCAATACCTATTCAGCACAACTTCAAGGTAAGTACATTTTCCTTGAGTACCTTTTCCTACTCCAGGATCTGGCTTCTTGCCTCAAGCACCCCAGGCCTTCAGTGGAAGTCCTTCTCTCTGCCTCTCCTTAGGGGTCCATACCCCAGGGTTTGCAGGCCATTCCAACCAGCCTGCTAGGTAATCTCCAGGACTCCATCCTTCTTACTTCTTCAGGGTCCCCTTCCCTTCTGGATACCTTCTCCCAGGAAGTGCCTTTTATAGGACTGCTATTACCCCACCCCACCCCTTCTGGGTCCCTCCTCCTACTTCTAGAAGGGTCCAGAACTTTCTCGAGGGTGCTTCTTTCTTAAAGTGGAAACCATCTTCCTTCTTCTGCTATTGGCCCTCCCCGGTCTATAGCTTCCTGGATTTTGCTGGAGCTCCCTCTAGTGGCCCTTTTCAAATCATTTTACAGGCTTTTCACCATGAGAGCTTCCTCTGGTGGCCTCTTCCTGGTGGGACTACCTATACTTATCACAGTATGTAGTATCACATCATTCCTTATACTATGAGTTTACCTTGGTGGACAGACTGCCATAATTTACTGTGTTACTATGAGGCTGATCTGAAACTTGGTCTCCTGAATGAACCTGGTACTTCGATTGTGAAGCCAATTCAGATGATCCTCTTACCCCAAAGTGGATGCATCCATAGTCAGAATCTTCTGGGGTAGAGGAATTTGGAATGGAATCCCCAGGTTCAAATTGGGTCGAATCATCCACCAAAGGAGCAAATGGGCAAGCCCTGGTATTACCATGATGATATCCTCAAGGTTTTGGCACCACTGTGAAGCAAGGACCCACTGGAAATGCACTGGATATACACTGTGGAGGCCATGTGGCCATTAACCTCAACATCTATCAAGCTATGACCTGCTGGTTGCTCTGAACTTGAGTGACTATGGCAACGATGGCATCCGCCTGCACCTGAGGCAGGTAGGCCTGAGTGTGCATCGTTTCTAGCAGGGCTCCAATATATTACAATTGTTGAACCAGGAGCAGTTGGGACCTTGGTGTAGTTGATGATGAATCTAGTAGCTCCAACACCTGAATGGTTATCAGAATTGACTCCCAAGCATATTCCATGGAAGTACACTTGACCAGCCAATTGTCCAAGTAGGGAAACACATGAACTCCCAGTCTGCTGAGCAACACTGCGGCTATAGTGAGGCATTTTATGAACACCTGGGAGTGGATACAAGGTCATATGGCAGAAAGTGATACAGAACGTGTTTCCCTACCTGAAATCTGAGATACTTCCTGTGGTCTTGGAATATCTGAAGATGGGTATGCACATACTTTAAGTCCAGAGAACATTATTGTTTTTCTGAATTATGAGAATAAGGGTGTTCGGGGAAATCATCCTGAACTTCTCTTTGACCAGGTATTTGTTCGGGGCCCTTAGGTCTAGAGTGGGAAGAAATCCTCCCATTTTCTTGGGCACGAGGAAGTACTTGGAATAGAATGCCATCCTTCCTTCTCCTGGTGGAATGGGTTTGATCACATAGGCATTTGGAAGGGAGGAGATTTTCTCTGCAAGAAACTTCCCAGCACTGAGAGTTGAGATATTACACTCTCGGCGGACAATTTGGAGGTTGTTGTTGCCAATTGAAACTGTAATCACCCAAATTATTTGGAGAACCCACCAGTCTGAGGTTACAAGGAGCTACCTTTCCTGGAAAAAACTTCAGCCTCATTCCCACTGGCAGATCATCTGGAATGGACACTTATCTTGTAGCCATTCAAAAGCTCATCCCCTGCTGGCTGGGACTTCTGAGTCCACTGCTGTGGAGAGCGGGTGTGTGGAGGCTGAGACTGCTGCTGATGGCGGGCAGGGGAAATGTACCTCAGCCTTTGGGAGTAGTAGGCACCCCTCCGGGATGTAGAGGCTGCAGAAGGAGAAGGCTAGGGCAGAGACTTGATGGTATCAGTGTGTTTCTTAATGAGGTCTGTGACCCACCTTGTGTCCAAAAACATTATTGGCATCTGCCAACTTTTCCTGAACCCCTGGTTCTAGGTCCGAGTCACACAGCCATGAGAATCTATGCATCCCAACATTCAAGGCAGAAAGTCTAGACACCACATCAAAAGAGTCAAAGGTGCCCTGAGCCAATGCTTTCTATACTCTTGCTTGCTGGCTATTTGGCAAAGGTGAGTGGCCTGTTTCAGTGGGAGAGTATACACAAACTCGAGAACAATGGTCACCAAGGACTTTAAGGAAATGCTCATGTAGAGCTGGTAGATCTGCATGTGAGAGATAGGAAAATATAGAGGCCTGAAAAACCTACCAAATGACTCCAAAGTGCGAGTTTCCCTGCCAGGTGGAGCCGAGGCATGAGCCTTTGAATTTCTGGTGTATTTCCTGGAGCTTTCTGGACTCTATACATGGAGTCCACTTTCTTGGGAATAACCTGCACAGAGAGGGAAGTCTCCCAATGCCTCATCTGTGCATCCTTCAGGACATTGTGAACAAGGTCAGTCACAGTGTCCCTGGGTGGAAAATAATAATCAAGGATAGTCATCAGCTCAGCCCTCGGCTTGCCCTCGATCTCCAACTTGAAGGAAATGGCCTCTGCCATTTCTCACAAAAACCCTTGTAACCAGGTACCTCTAAGTGCAGCCAAGGATAGAACAATCTCCTCCAGCCACAGGTTCCTGGCACAGTCAAGAAATAAATGTCCACCCGCAACTTCAATCTTAAAGACTTTATTCCATGCAGGTTTCTAGTAGACCTGATACACAGTTCCAACAGCAGCATTCACCTTCAATCTTAAGCACATATAAGCCACCTGAAAGTGTGTGGCAAATAGTCCCCTTTAAACAGTAGGCTATCAGCACATACCAGGATTCAATACAGGCTCACAGTCAGCTCCAGTCTGGGCTCTTTATCCAGTGCACAATAAACAGTAGTTCAGTTGCAAATAGAAGCAGTTCTTTCAGTTCATCATCACAGTTAAATCACAAAGCAGCAGTTCTACCTTCTACTCTATTTATCTTCAGGAGAGTTCAATACTTTAGGGACTCCTCATACCCAAGGGATTTCACCCTGCATCAGCTTCACTGGTAAATTCAATACTTTAGGGACCTCCCTTACCCAAGGATTTTCAGCCTGCAAATACTTTTGGGACTTCCTCCCACCCAAGGGATTTCAGCCTGCTTCAGTACTTTAGGGACCTCTCTTACCCAAGGATTTTCAGCCTGCAACTGCTTCTCTCTCTGCTTCTCTCTTCTAGGACTCCTTCCCACCTGCCTAATCAATTCCTGGCTTCTGCTCTCACACCCAATCATTCTCCTTCCATTAGCTTGACCCATATCAGCTGAGTTGAGCATTAGATGAGCTCTTGCACACAGGGTCTCCTAACTCTCTTTCCCCCTAGTGGCAGCCAATCTACACATCCTGCCAGCTTACACCCATGTCTTCCCCCATTGCAGCTAGGAGTCCAGGCCGGGTTCCTCATCTCACCCCCTGGCTCCTTGCCTGCATTGCCTTCTGGGACTTGCATTTCAAACTGACACTGCCTTTACCCAACTATCCTGGATGTGACTTTATCACACCCTACAAAGTCCTGCAGCAGGGACATACGTCTCTCCTGCGGAAAGGAGGGATCTGATGAAAGTCTCAGTGACCTCGCCTCCGAAAGATCCTTAGACTTTGCCTCAGACTCCTAGAAACAGTATGTCTCAGACTCTGCGAAGTACTCATCATGAGCAGTCTGAGTCTGTGCCTGTCTCGACTGGCTGGAAAGCTGAAAAATGGGATGAGGGCATCGAGGTTCAGGCCCTCTCTCTGAAGGAGCTTCCTACCTGATAGGCCAAAAACAGACACTGCATCAGATGGTGCCACCTCCAACATCTTCCACATTTATAATGACCTACTGCCTGCAATGGTGTTATTGCTGTTTGACTATTTTGTGTACGGAACAATCCACATTTCTGTCTCAGGCATATAATATGAGATATAGATTCAGGCAACTAGGGTACCCAAATGGGGCTTTTAAGAGGGTGATCAATACGCAAAGAGAATGGTTATTTCATAGTTCCAATAGAGCTTCAGAAGCATGATTTAATGTGTGTTCTTCCTTTTTGTACTCAAGTGAACAATGTTTATAAGGTCATTAGGAAGCACTGACAGTTGTTATCATTGTATCCACAATTTGGAGAGGTACCAAGATTTGCATATACAAGGAACTGTAATTTGGGAGAAATACTGAGCCAAAGTAAGCAAACAACAATAACACCATTACAGGCAGTAGGTCATCATAAATATGGAAGATGTGTGTATTGTAATATGTGTATTGAAACAGAGAAAGTACAGATCCATAATTCCACATGGGAGTTTAAGTTAAAAGCATTCACTAATTGTAATTCAAAAAAATGTAGTTTATGGGATAGCATGCCCTTGTGGAAAATGGTATATAGGACAAATGATAAGACCTGTAAAACTTCACCAACTGAGATGGACTGGAGTCTGAATTTATCCCTGATTGGAGAAATGGAGACACTTACCGACAAAAAGAATGGGTCGATACAGCTCAACCTCTGAGCTTTGGACTCAGCTTTGAGAGTTGATCCAATTGACTTAAGAACAATAAACCATGATCAGAGGGAAGGGAAGGAAGGGGGACGGGGGGAGGGAGGGAGGTGGGATGGAAGGGGAGGGGAATGACTCTGTATCTGGTTATATGTGGAAAAATTGAGTTTGTTAATACAAAATTTAAAGTAAAAAAAAAAAAAAGACCCGTAAAACTCAGAATAGCTCAACTTTTGAGCAATTTGTGGTTAAATCCTTTGGAAGCTCCTCTGGTGTCACATTGGCTAGAGTGCCATCATCTACCCACAGACTTACATTTTGTGGTTTTGCTACAGATTAGTTCAAATAGGAAAGGAGATATTACTCAGTACCTGTTGTATAAAGAGCAAAAACGTATCTATATTTGGAAAACAGTGGAACCAATGGGTGTCAGTAAGGAGGTAGATTTGGCATCATTAGGTTGTGGATAGCTAGATATAAATATTGTCATTTCTGGGGAAAGTTCAGACTACTGGCGCGGGACTGAATTGTCTCGGCCAGATTAAGTTCACAACCATGGAGTGGTCTGAGTAGCGTTGAGTAATGTACCAGGTTTGAATTATTTTTGAATAATTTGTACAGTAGATACATTGTGGTTTATGTTTGAGCACACTATGCTATTTACTGATGAGGTTTATGGGGCTTTCAATTTCAGTATTTAGTTCCTGAAGACATTTATCAGCAAAACATGGCACTGTGCAGAGCTCAAGATAAGTTGACATTTTAACAAGTTGCTCACCTTGCGAAATCTGAGCTTTTGAAGTCTACCTGTGCAACATCCCAGTTGACTAAAAGACAGCTTGATGAAATCTGGATGGTTTGAGTATCATATGGACTCAGAGGATGAAATCTAGTATAACAGCGGAAGCCTGAGGGTTTTCTCATCAATCGACCATATGATAGGACTGAATTTTCAAATCAGCTGGGTAATCAATCATATTGTAAGAAATTCAGTTTAAATTTAAGCAGGAGGTGAAATTCTAAAGCATAAGGTTTATAAATTAAGTGTTCAATAAAAAAAGAATGTAAAATGTAAAAATTATTTGGTGAAGTGGCTGGTTTTATGAGAGATGAAAATCTGACTGGCTAGGGTTCGCCCCAAGTCAGGTTTGTAAACCACAGCCTTATGGGTTAAAGTAGTACCTCCTGCAGACTGGATCCACTTAAAGTTCTAGTGCTCCTTTCTCTGTTTACATATAAGGGGACCTCCTGGCATCCCTCCCAACTTGGCATACAAGGTCGGTGCTTGCACACTGTACCTGGAGTGATTGCTGGTGTGAAAGCCATAGGCGCCCGGTATAAGAGGCTTGGGGAGCTGCAAGTCCCAAGCGTCTCTCTCTCTCATCCCCCCACCCCCCGATGCAGCGTCTAACCCTCTCACTCCCTCCCTGTGGTCGGTCTCTCTAATTTGATTTAGATTGCTCACTGCTGCCGGTAGCGGCACGGGGCACGCCAACATTACGATGCTTGCTTCGGGGCTTCGGCCTGACACTGACGGCATGACGTGCCCCGCCTCCTCTGACCAGCCTTCCTGCTTCTGCAAGGGCTGGACGCATCATAAGGAAGGCTGGTCAGAGGAGGCGGGGCACGTCATGCTGTCAGCATCAGGCCGAAGCCCCGAAGCAAGCTGTAGTATGATGTTGGCGTGCCCGTGCCGGCAGCGATAGGAGATCTAAGTCAAATTAGAGGGACTGACCACAGGGAGGGAATGAGAGGGATAGACGCTGCATCGGGGGTTGGGGGGATGACAGAGAGCCTATCAGTAGCGGCGATCTGATTAAATTAGAGGGACTGCAGGGAGGGAGCAAGAGGGATAAATACTGCATTCGGGGAGGGGGGGGGAACGAGGGAGAGGCATAGATACTGCAATGGGGGAGAAACAAGGGAGAATTGCTGGATATGGGTGGATGGAGGGGAGGGCAGGGGAGAGAGGAGAATTGCTGGAGATGAATGGAGGAGAGGGCAAGGGAGAATGGAGAATTTAAGGGCTGGATTGGAACACTTTGAGGGCAGATGTTGAAACTGGAGAAAGGATAGGGACAGGGCTACAGATGGTAGACAGGGCGCATAAGGGGACAGAAGAATGGTGGACATGGTGAGAGAAAAAGTATCAAATGGAAAGAAGACACTGCATAAAACAGAAGACACTGGGACCAAAGCTAATAGAAAAACTAAATGCTCAGACAGCAAAGGTAGAAAACATTTTTTTAATTCAGAATTTATTAATTGGAATATGTCAGCTTTTGGTAATGTGCATCTGTGATATTTTGCATGCAAGTTTCAATTTGATTCCCACTGTAGCTCCTTGTGACGCTAGGCAAATCACTTAGTCCTCCATTGTCCCAGGTACAAAATAATTACCTATATACAGTGGGGGAAATAAGTATTTGATCCCTTGCTGATTTTGTAAGTGTGCCCACTGACAAAGACATGAGCAGCCCATAATTGAAGGGTAGGTTATTGGTAACAGTGAGAGATAGCACATCACAAATTAAATCCGGAAAATCACATTGTGGAAAGTATATGAATTTATTTGCATTCTGCAGAGGGAAATAAGTATTTGATCCCCCACCAACCAGTAAGAGATCTGGCCCCTACAGACCAGGTAGATGCTCCAAATCAACTCGTTACCTGCATGACAGACAGCTGTCGGCAATGGTCACCTGTATGAAAGACACCTGTCCACAGACTCAGTGAATCAGTCAGACTCTAACCTCTACAAAATGGCCAAGAGCAAGGAGCTGTCTAAGGATGTCAGGGACAAGATCATACACCTGCACAAGGCTGGAATGGGCTACAAAACCATCAGTAAGACGCTGGGCGAGAAGGAGACAACTGTTGGTGCCATAGTAAGAAAATGGAAGAAGTACAAAATGACTGTCAATCGACAAAGATCTGGGGCTCCACGCAAAATCTCACCTCGTGGGGTATCCTTGATCATGAGGAAGGTTAGAAATCAGCCTACAACTACAAGGGGGGAACTTGTCAATGATCTCAAGGCAGCTGGGACCACTGTCACCACGAAAACCATTGGTAACACATTACGACATAACGGATTGCAATCCTGCAGTGCCCGCAAGGTCCCCCTGCTCCGGAAGGCACATGTGACGGCCCGTCTGAAGTTTGCCAGTGAACACCTGGATGATGCCGAGAGTGATTGGGAGAAGGTGCTGTGGTCAGATGAGACAAAAATTGAGCTCTTTGGCATGAACTCAACTCGCCGTGTTTGGAGGAAGAGAAATGCTGCCTATGACCCAAAGAACACCGTCCCCACTGTCAAGCATGGAGGTGGAAATGTTATGTTTTGGGGGTGTTTCTCTGCTAAGGGCACAGGACTACTTCACCGCATCAATGGGAGAATGGATGGGGCCATGTACCGTACAATTCTGAGTGACAACCTCCTTCCCTCCGCCAGGGCCTTAAAAATGGGTCGTGGCTGGGTCTTCCAGCACGACAATGACCCAAAACATACAGCCAAGGCAACAAAGGAGTGGCTCAGGAAGAAGCACATTAGGGTCATGGAGTGGCCTAGCCAGTCACCAGACCTTAATCCCATTGAAAACTTATGGAGGGAGCTGAAGCTGCGAGTTGCCAAGCGACAGCCCAGAACTCTTAATGATTTAGAGATGATCTGCAAAGAGGAGTGGACCAAAATTCCTCCTGACATGTGTGCAAACCTCATCATCAACTACAGAAGACGTCTGACCGCTGTGCTTGCCAACAAGGGTTTTGCCACCAAGTATTAGGTCTTGTTTGCCAGAGGGATCAAATACTTATTTCCCTCTGCAGAATGCAAATAAATTCATATACTTTCCACAATGTGATTTTCCGGATTTAATTTGTGATGTGCTATCTCTCACTGTTACCAATAACCTACCCTTCAATTATGGGCTGCTCATGTCTTTGTCAGTGGGCACACTTACAAAATCAGCAAGGGATCAAATACTTATTTCCCCCACTGTATAATATGTAAACTGCTTTGATTTTAACCATAGAAAGACAGTATATCAAATCTGATCCCCTTTCCCTTTGCTATGGGGTTGGGCTTCATAGCTGTTCTATGGAAAATGGCTAGATATGGACTCATGCTGATTCCAGGACACAGACTTCCCCCAGTACCCAGGATATTCAGAGATAGGGGCTAAACAAGGTTTGGTGACAACCACGTCACTCCTATAATTTCCGAAATGGCTTTTCATGTACTCATCTTTAGAAGTGGTCTCAAGGTTATTTTATAAATGCAGATCATTTAATACATTTATTGGATTGAATCCCACAAATAAGGAAATGGACATCCCAGGACTGAACCGACAATCTGAGGAGGATAGGTTAAAAGTGACAAATCTGTTCTGAGTCCAGGAAGAAAACTGGACAGCAGGTGAATTAATCTATGAGTATCAAAACCACTAAAGAGGTGACTGGAGTTACTTCTCAAAATTTAAGCACAGCAGGTAGGGCCAGAGAGCAAGAAGGGAAAGTAACCTGTACTCTGAACTAGCAGTTGAAAACACTCATAACACACAGGAAATATGTTGAATAGTTCAGGAAACAGCTGGTACATCACAGCCCTCTAAAGGAATGTGAGATATTATCCCAGAGCTTGGAGGCTCATAGATAACAATGGGGCCCAATCCTATCATAGCCCCTACTTCTGCAGCAGGTCAGTCATAATGAAGGGCCCAACCTTGATCCATTGCTAACATCCTATGTTATCATCAGGTTGAATGTACTTGGTGAAATGCACCCTTTCAAATAATTGTTCACGTCCCTAGTCCCCTCTCCCCCCATAGGATTTGATAATTAAACTGATCATTATTTATTTATTTTACAGTGCTTATATCCCACAATTTCCCACCTCTGGTAGGCTCAATGTGGCTTACAACATTTGAATAAAAAATAGCCAGGGTACAGCAAATGGAAAGGGGTAAGTAGGGCAGAGAGGTAAGGATAAAGAAATGGGTCCATAATAACAGTGCCAGAGCGCAATGGCAGCGTCCTGAGGTTAGTGAGGTTGGCCTGGATCTTTGGGGTATGCTTGCTCAAATAAGCAAGTCTTAAGCGACTTCCTAAAAGCGAGATGATCCTGAATCACTTTCACTGATTTTGGTAGGGCATTCCACAAGTGGGCGCCGACGTAGGCAAAGGAGGAAGCATACATGGTTTTATTCTTCAGGCTAGAACACGCAGGGTAATGGAGGGTTAAGTAGGAGCGGGCAGTTCTGAGAGAGTTTCTTGGTGGTAGGTGGACAAGTGCATCCATGTACGCAGGGGCAGCTCCATAGAGAATCTTGTGGACTAGGGCACAGATCTTAAAAGTTATACGCTCTTGTATAGGAAGCCAATGCAATTTCTCATGAAGCGGACTGGAACTGGTGAACTTTGGTACTCCATATATGAGTCGAGCTGCTGTGTTTTGGACAGTTTGTAGTTTTAAAACAAACTTGCATATTTTAAATATTAAATTATGTTATATATATATATATATATATATATATATATATATATATATATATATATATATATATATATATATATTCATTTGTTTTCTATACTGCCTTTGCTAACTGGCAGCCCAAGGTGGTGTAGAATCTAAAATGACAAAAACATAACAGAATAGAGAAAAGAACTACCATATTCGATAGGAAAGATAAATTCAGATATACCAGGGGGAATTCTAAAAGGGAAGCTAGAGTGAAGAGGAAGTCTCAGTGGGGATAAGGAGACTCATGGAATGGGGAGGGGTAACTGTAAGGGTTTGGCCCAGCAGCCTGGCATAATATCTGTCAGGCAGGATTAAAAGCCAGAATAAAAAGCTATGTCTAAGTCAATTTTAAACTGCTTAACTGATTGTTCAGCACAGATTGTCAGGGGCATGGAATTCCAGAGAAAAAGTGCAGCGAAAAAGAAAGCCCGGTGTCTAGTAGAGTCAAAAATGTCCTGTTTTGGACCTGGAAGAACTAGGCAATGCTCATTTAGGGGCTGAAGAGAGAGAGAGAGAGAGTAAGGGATAGTAAGAGAAGATAAGTATTCAGGACGACCAACCTGAAGGGCCTTAAAGGTGAATAGTAGTGTTTTATAGATGATTTGCTGTTCAACAGAAAGCTAGTGATCTCGAAGCAAAGGAGAGACATGATCGTAACACTGGGCATGACATAGAAGTCGCATGGAAGTCTTTTAGAGTCTTTGGAGTTTTTTTTAGTGTGAGCAAGGTCAGCCCAGGTAAATGATATTACAGTAGTCCATTCTGGAAGTGAGCAAAGAAACGATGAGAGAGTGGAGGGTATTATGGTCAAAGTAGCATCAGATTGGGTGTGACCGTCTAAGAATGGAAAAACCAGACTTACATACTGTAGAAATCTGAAGTAAGTTGAGAATTTAGGATAATACCTAAATAGCAGAAGGATTCAGTGGATTGAACAATAGACCCTAATAGATTCAGAGAAAGATTTGGTCCTGGGAGTTCCCCTGTGAACCAACAGGCAACTGTTTTTTTGTGTGTTCAGAACTAAGTGATGAAAAGCGAGCCAGTGAGAGACTGCTGTGAGATAGTCTTGAAGAGGGTGGGTATCTGGAGAATATGGGTTTATGGGGAAAATTAACAATGTATCATCTGCATAGAAGTGATAAGAAAAACCAGAAGACTGAATAAGGTCAGCAAAAGGGCTCAGGAATAGGTTGAAAAGGAGAGGGAAAAGGATAGATCCCTGGGGGACGTCACAGGTCAAGGGTCGGGAAGAAGTGGAGGAGGTGTTAAGAACCCTATATGAGTGACCTGTGAAAAAAGAAGAGAACCAGGTGAGAATTGTACTAGTTATTTCAAGAGAATAAAGCTGAGACAATAAAAGTGAGTAGTTAACCAAATCAAAGGCGGCAGATAGATCTAAAGAAACTGTAAGGACAATGTTATGTTTTTCCAAGTGGGAGTAGATTTCACTTAAAAGAGCTGTCAAGACTGTTTCTGTGCTAAAATGAGATCCGAAACCAGATTGTTTTGGATGAAGGGCAAAGGATTTTTCTATGAAGTCTGATAATTGTACAAAGATGATTTTCTCAAGCAGCTTTGATTTAAAAAAAAAAAAAAAAAACCCATAAATTTGACACAAGGTGGAAATTTGCTGGCACAGATGGGTCATGGGAAGGTTTTTTAATCAGTGGGCGAAATATAACAGATTTATAGATGAGGAGTACCTGTCCGGAGTAAAGACTTTCATTAATGATAGACAGAATTTTAGGCAAAGATCCAAGTTCAGAAATCTTCAACTAAGATTATGGCTCAGGGAAATGGTCTATTCAAAAACTGTCCACCCTTCCCTGCAGAGAAAAACATGATAGTTCTTTGAGTTTATGTGGCATCAAGACCTATTGTTTTACTTTCATTGCAGCTGTTCTTTACTACTTCCCAGATGCTGCCACTCTAGGCAATTGCCTAGTCACGTGATGGTTAAAGCTAGCCTTGACAGCGAAAAGTATCAAGTGTCTGAAAAGCTTTGCCCCTTTCTTAAGCAACCTATTTTAATGCTAACTTCTTACAGTTACAGAAATTTTGGGCAGAATTCCTTTCCACAGATAACTCTCTCACTGTAGACAAGAACTACTATACTGTAATTAATGGGTCAAGCACCCTCTCATCCCTAACCTCTCTCCTCTTACAGTATATACAACACTGTGATTCATACAACAGAAAAGAGCTGTCAGGTTTAATGTCTTTATTACATGTTTTTCTATCCCGCAGGAGAACCTGCATCTCCCTTCCACCCACCCCCTCTCCCCAGGTTCCACTTTCCAGTCTGACTACTACAACTGACTGCTCAGCAACACATTTCATCGCCAAGTCCATTAATATTCTGAATGCTCATGAAACATTCTAGTTTTCTTTTTGAAAGGATCTACAGAGTGTCATACCTAGTATTGCTACAAAGAAAATTCCATAATGCAATCACACTAATGTGAAAATGGTTATTCTTTAAAAGCCAGTTGTTTCCTCTTTTTGACAGTAATTTACTGAGAAAGTTGGCCAATGATTTTCCACAGGTGAATCCCTCTTACTTACACCCATCATGTACCCATCACTTCATTCTCATAGATTTGTCCTTCACTGTGACTTTAGGACCCCAGTGCCATGTGTTCCAAATTTTTTTAACTCGTATGTTCTTGTGCCTCATGGTTGCTTGCCTGCTGTACCCACAACTTGCACTGGGATTTTGTCAGGTAGCTGACCATAGGCGCCCGGTATAAGAGGCTTGGAGAGGCTACGCCTCCCCCCTGCTGCAGCAGAATGGATCAGCTGTGGAGTCTAGCTGCTCTGAGGGGATTAAATTGTTGATTTACCTCCATCCTCACAGCAGGAGCTGCAGTGAAAGCCCTATAGCAGTTGTAGAAATTGGTTTATGGTTTGTTTACCTTACTGCTGGGAAAGCAGGGGGGATTGGCTGGCGGTGTCCTGGGTTGCCAGGGAGATATTTAACAAGGATGACTTCCTGACCTACACTGAGGACAGATAGCAGCAGAACGGATACTGGGCCAGCATGATCAGAAAAAGTCACTAGACAAAGGTAGAAAAGATCATTTTATTTTCATTATAGTGTTTGGAATATGTCCACTTTGAGAATCAGGTGCTCAACATTAAAAGTTTATATTTATTTATTTATGGCATTTTATCCCATATTAAACATGAATTAGGGTGTTTTGTGGCTCTACATGAGAATTGTGATGATATGATCCCTTGTTTCATATTGTTGACGGTCTGCATTTTCCGTATGGGTGGTATATTGGTGTATTAGGTTCGGCCCAGTGTAATATTTATGGTACCGTAAGGTTCTGAGTGTGTTTTTACACAAAGTTGTGCATAGTGTTTTGCAGTTGAGCGATTGTGGTTAGTATGTGCTTTGAGCAACCACTTTATTCTTTGACATATGATACATATCTAATATCTAAATTTAATAAAAGGTATTGTGACTTATTTTTATTTTTTCTGCGTGTTAGACAAATTCTGGATTTAAGCTCCACCCCTGGCCCCACCCCTAACCCTGCCCCCTTTAGCCTCCCCAAACAGTTGGGCCACCGACCGCCTATGTAGCTGACCTTTGGCCAATTCAGCCATCCATCCACTTTCAGTCAGTAAATGACTTTGCTGGGGAATAAAGATGACTGAGGAAGGCAATGGCAAACCACCCAGCTAATAGTCTGCCAAGAAACCAACGCACAAATGGTGGCCCCCATAAGCTGTTTGTGACTTCTGTACAGGGGATTATTTTTACCTGCATTCTTGTGTCTGTTGTTTTCTGTTATTATTTCCAATCCAACGGAAGTTGGACAGAATTTAACAAAAGAGGTAGAGAATGTCTGTCTAGGGGACAAAATAACTTTCTGAAAGTTTCATAAAGTGGGATGAAACCTAGCATGTGGAAAAAAAACAGTAAAAAGACACACAAAAGTTAAAAAATGAGTTAGATTGTATTAGGGTTTCGAGAGAAATAAGCTCCCCCACAAAATGGCCCAAAGCATTTCTATAGGAGGAGTTCCAGCTTCTGTAGCACAAAAACTTACAAACAGTGAAATGTAGCAGTTAGGGAATTCCTCCTTTCACACTGTCTCTCTCTATTCTCCCAAATCTCCAAACTAACCCTACCCCCCAAAAGATGCTCCCCCTGCAAAAACAGCTGACCCCCAAACTACCCTTTCAACTGTACCACCGCCCTGTAAACTGCTCCTACACACAAAACTACCCCCTGCAACTGCCTCATCATCCCACAAACTGCTTTACCCCATAAATTACTCCAACTCTGCAAACTGCTCCACCCCCAAACTACACCTTAAATGTCCCACCAACTTGCAAACTGCCCCCCCCCCAAAGATTACCCCCACCGAATATCTCACCACCCCACAAACTGACTCACTTTCAAGCCTATCCCTATAACTGCCCACCTACAACTAACACCACCCCCAAACCCTACCCCACCACAACTCTCCCATACCCAAAAACTACCCTTGTAAGTCTATCACTACCTGGCAAACTTACTCACCCCCAAACACTAACTGCTCCACCACTACATTACCCTCAAAAACTATCCGCACAAATGCCTCACCAACCCACAAACTACCCCCTGCAACTAGCCCATCCTGCAAACTCCCGCGTCTCAAGATTACCCTACAATTGCTCCACCACCTCACAAACTGCACCTACAATTGCTCCACCGACTCACAAACTGCACCCACTCCCAAAAACTAACAACCCTACCACCCTACAAAGTTCTACCTCAAAATGTATCCCTTCAATGTCAGCAGCACAGTACAAACTATCCCACTCCCTAAAATTACCACCCTGCAACTTCCCCCACACCTGAAAACTAACCTCGCAACTCCCCCACAACACATAAACTGCTTGTACTTACAAAATTTCTCCCACCACCCTGCAAACTGCATCCACCCACAAAACTGCCCCACCTCTTAAAGTGCCCCCACGTTCAAACTCTACCCCTTCCCCCCAACATAGAGATTACCACTAATTACCCAGCTATGGTGTACTGTACTTTAAGTTATTCAGATATATATAACTCATTTTTTCTTGTTGTTTTTTTGTTTTTAAATTGGAAAACCTTCTGTTTATTTTAGTTTGCTATGTGTACTGCTAACCACTATTCTCTCTAAGTGGAGTGAGAGTCTTCTAACTGCATTGCTGCCAGTAGGGGGTGGTGCTTCAATATTGAGCTTCAATTGCTAGGGACAGGCAGGTTCCCTGGAATCCTGCAGAGCTTGCCTATCCCTCACCATTGAAAATGTGATAGTAAAACAGCACCCTCACTGGTGGGACTGTAAATGGAGGACTCCTGATTCGTATAGAGAGAACAGTACTACTACTACTATCTAGCAGGGATCGATTAAGACATTGGCAAACTAAATAGAATAGCCAAAAACCTGGTAGGTAGTGATCAGCCTTTAAGGATTTAACATCTTTTCGGTTATCTGATTGAGAGTGAATGTGTTGGTGTCTTTTTATAAGAATGGAGTCAGCTATTCAGAATTGTACTAGAGTGATTTTGGAATTATTCTTTGAAGTATTTTTGTGGGCATTTTAAGAATTAGTTTTCACTTTTTGCACATCGCATTCACAAAGTTTTCTGGTATCCTCCTGTCTAGGAAGTGGATTCTGTTTAATTGTTTCAGCATAGAACTATATAAAAGACTAACAAGCCCAGTCAGCGAGTGGCAAAGTCTCTTCATATCAGATAACACAAGTTTAATTTAAGCATTGATAAATTGTGCATTTATATTTTGATAGCCTTGCCAGTGTTGAGCAATGATGATGGTATTCTACTTCTCCTGTGTTGGGAGGGTGGTTTGACTTTCACAAATATTTAAGAATGTTTGGTATTTTTAATGTATATTCTGTATATAGTTTATTGTTCCCATTATAGTAATATATCTATTGGCAAACTAGGAACATACCTACAGTCCAAAATTTAGGAGAGCCCTATAAGACAGGATTCAGAGGTTAGGACTGACAACTCTTCAGAGACAGACTGACTGGCAGTGCCCGATGCCCAGAGCACTAGGGGGCCCACCACCTCTACCCCACATGATCCAGCATCTTCCCGTCTGTCTTTTCTCTATCACAAGTGCCCGGTATGGTCAAGCCCTTCCATATCTCCCTCCCACTGTCATCTCTGCTACTGCTGCTCTGCTTCTGGAGATCGGCAGCAATAATAATAAAGAGAAAACGTTAATCTGCCATCAATGAAAAGTACTACCCTTCCAATGTGAACTTCCAGTTTCAGAGGGGAAGGACTAGAAGAGAAGAGGCTGCGGTCCCACATCTATTTACTTTTCATTGCCACTGCTGATCCCAGAAAGCAGCAACGTTTGAGGTTGTGTGTATGTGTGTGTGTGTGTGTGGGGGGGGGGGGGGGGGGGGGGGGTTGAGATGGTGGAGTGCACAGAAGGAGGTGGACTGGATATGGAAGAGGAGAGAAGAGACATTGGATGGAAGGGGAGACATGCTGGATGGAGGGGTTGGAGAAGGACAAAAGAAGATGCCGAAGGGGGTGGACAGGGAGAGAACAGATGCTCGATGGAAGGAGAGGAGAGAGAGTAAGTGAGGGGGAGATGTTGTATAGAAGGAGGAGATAGAAGGGAAATGCTGGATGGAAGTGAGAGGAGTTAGAGAGGAGGATATGTTGGATGGAAGGAGGAAACGGGGAATATGCTGGATGGAAGGGGCAAGAGAGAGAGGAGCATATGCCGGATAGGAGAGGATATGCTGGATAGATAGGGATGGAGAATAACAGAAGAAGGTAACATAGTAAGTGATGGCAGATAAAGATCTGAATGGTCCATCCTCAACACACACATTCATTTTCAATTCAAGATGAAAATCAACAATGAATGTGAGATTATATACTTGATCATGGTCTTTCTTTGTTGTTTTTGGGACATAGACCGTAGAAGTTCACCTGGGTCTGTCCTTATGTTCCAACTAATGGAGTTGCTGTCAAAGCCCACTCCAGTCTATCTGAATCTGTCATGTCATTTGTGGGACACAGACTGTAAAAGTCTGCCCGGCACTGTCCTCATGTTCCAAATTACTGGAGTCTCCGTTGAAGCCCTCTCCAGCCCATCCTAAACTAGACTGCTATATGTGGAACATAGACCAGGTCAGTATCAGCCTTAGTTTTTACAGCCAGAGTTGTCATCTAAGCACCACTTGACATACCATTCATTTTCTAATTAGAGATCCTCTGTGTCCATCCCATGCCTTTTTGAATTCCGCCACCATTTCTTTCTCTACCACCTGCCTCGGAAGGGCATTGCAGTCATTAACCACCCTCTCCATAAAAAAAATTCTGACATTACTAAGGTAGATAGAGAAGTGGAGAGAAAAGATGCTGGAAGGAAGGGGAGGAGAGAGATAGGGAGGGAGGAAGTGAGAAGGGTTAAAGATGGGGAGATCTAAGATGGAAGGAGGCAATGAGGGATATGTTGGATGGATGGGGGAAAGAGAGAGAGGGGACATATGCCAGATGGGAGGCGGATATGTTGGATGAATGGGGTGGAGAACAACACAAGAAAGGAAGAAATGCTGGAAGGACGGGGAGGACAGAGACAGAGACATACTGGGAGGAAGGGGAAGTAGAGAGGGGATATGCAGAAAAGAAAGAGTGGAGACACTGGACGTAAGCAGAAGATGGTGGGTGGGGATGAATAGGGAAGAGGAGAGAAGAGACGCTGAGTGGATGAAGAGGAGAGAGATAGAGGAGGAGTTGATAGATGGAAGGGATGATGGCAGATGCTGGATGAGAGGGGGAAGATGCTGGATGGAAGGGGTTGGAAATAACAGATGATGCTGGGGGGGTTTGATATTGAATGGAAGGGAAGGAGAGAGGGGGAGATGCTGGATGGAAGGGGTGAGAGAGGGGAGATACTGGATGGGTTTAGAGAGGGCGAGATGTTGGATAGAAGGAGGCATGAGAGGGAGAGAGAGGAGGGATATGCTGTATGGATGGGGTGGAGAACAGAAGGTAGATAGTAAAAAGGAAAGAAGAGATGCTGGAAGGAAGGGGGCAAGAAAGGGGAAATCCTGGGTGGAAGGAGTAGTAGTATAGAGGGGAAGTGCTGGATGGAAGGGGAAAGAAAGAGTGGAGATACTCGATGGAAGGGGGACATGCTGAATGGAGGGGGTGAAAAGCAAAAGAAAATGATTAGGGTGACGGGGAATAGGGAAGAGGAGAGAAGAGATACTGGATGGAAGAGGAGGAGATAGAGAGATGCTGGATGGAAGGGGGCAATGGGGGAGACGTTGGATGAGAGGGGGTATATGCTGGATGGAAGGGGTAGAGGCAACAGATGATGCTTGAGGGGAGGTGAATAAGGAAGAAGAGATGCTGGATAGAAGGGGCAGGGCCGCCGAGAGACTGGGCCAGGCCCAGGACAAGGCCGTCTCCAGGGCCCCCCCCCCGAGGTCATCGTCATCGCCGCCCCCCTCCGTCTACCACCAGGCCAGGCCCCCCTGAATTCAAATAATAGCACCTCACCTCGACCTCACTCTGTGTGAAAGAAGCGCAGCAGCGGCAGATTGCCTCCCTTCGGGCCTTCCCTCCCTGTGTCCCGCCCTCGTCTGACGTAACTTGCGTGAATCGGGACACAGGGAGGGAAGGCCCGAAGGGAAGTAATCTGCAGACTGCCGTTGCTGCACTTCTTTCACATAGAGCAAGGTCGAGGTGAGGCGCTATGATTTGAATTCAGGGGGGTCCGGCCCGGTGGTGGACGGAGGGGGGTGGGTGGAGGGGAGGGGACTGCGGCGCCAGCAGTGGCGTACCTAGGGTAGTTGACACCCGGGGCTGGTAATTTTTTAACACCCACCTCCAAAATCCAGTACTAGGCATACCGAGAATAAAAAACACTCAGGACCTATAGAGCAATTCTACTATACCATAAGCAGTCATTTCTAAAGTCACACAAGGAAAAGGAAAGCATCTTAAACACTACAGTGAGCACTAGAACATCAATTCACCTATTGTAAAACGAAACCAGACAGAATAGTACAGATCGTCGATCCTGCACAGTCAATGCCAACTGAAAGCCATGTCTTTTTCACAAACACAGATACACCTAATCCAGTATAGAATAAGTAATCATAAACTTTCTATTTAGACAAAATTAAACTGAACCCCCAAGATGCCAGACTCTGCATACAATGCAACACCACAGAAACAGAAAATGTCCCCTAGTACTGTGCAAAATATAAAGACAGCAGATGTAAATTTGAAAAAACTAACAAATACCAATCACCACTTTACAAATTAACAAATAGAAATAAAACAAATATAGAAAATAAAATAATACCTTTTTATTGGACTAATACATTTAGCTTTCAGAGGCCAAAACCTTCTTCCTCAGGTCAATACAGTATAGTGCTGTTACAGTATCCTAACCTGACCTGAGGCAGGGGGTTTTGTTCTCTGAAAGTTAGTCAAAATGTACTAAAATTAGTCCAATAAAAAGATTGCCTTATTTACATGTTCTATTATAAACATTTATTAACACAGCTACAATACTACTTTATCCTAAAGCAAAAAAAAAAGAAAAATATATATTTTATTTACAGTTTGTTGTCTCTGGTTTCTGCTTTCCTCATCTTCTTTTCACTATCTTCCTTCCATCCAACATCTGTCTTCGTTCTCTCTCTGCCATCCACTGTCTGCCCTCTCTGCTGTCTCCTCCATCCAGTGTCTGCCCTCTCTGCTGTCCCCTCCATCCAGTGTCTGCACTCTCTCTCCCTTCCATCCAAATCTGCCCTCTATCTCTGCCCCTTCCATCCACCATCTGCCCTCTCTCTCCCCCTTCCATCCACTGTCTGCCTTTTCTCTCTGCCCCTTCAATCCACCATTTGCCCTCCCTCTCCCATCTATCCAGGATCTGTCCTCCCTCTTGCTCCCCCTTCCATCCAGGATCTGTCCCCTCTCTCTCTGCCCCTTTTTTCAGCCCCCAGTTCCAGCTCCCTTATCCCACCTGCCCCTAGCTCTAGCCCCAGCCCACATCTCCCACCTGCCCCCCTTTTCTGCCCCGAGTTTCATCCCCACTATCCCACCAGTCCCCAGTTTCAACCCCAACCCTTTTCTCTCACCAGCCCCGAGCTTCAGCCCCAGCCACTTCTCCCTGTCCCCTTTTAAGCCCCCAGTCCCCACAGTTTCAGCCCCTGCCCCTTTTCAGCCCCCAGTCCCAGTACTAGCCCCCTTATCCCACCTACCCTCCTTTTCAGCCCCCAGTTCCAGCCCCCTTCATCCACATGCCTTGCATTAGGGCCCCCCTTTTCAGCCCCAGACCCATTCTCCCACCAGCCCCAGGCATGGCCCCATTTTCCCTCCTGGCCCCTTCTCAGGCCCCAGTTCCCTTCTCCTATCTGAGCCCCTCCCCAGTCCCCTTCTCCCATCTGAGTCTCCCGACCCGACCTGCCTACCAGCTCTGATGACAGCCGACAGCCCTCTTCCTTCTTCTGCCACCACCCTGCCTTTAAAAAAAGAAATCGGTGAAGCAGCGTCGCAGGCAGGCCCTGCTTGTAAAAGAAACAAATTGGCTCGTCGGGCCTTCCCTCACTGTGTCCCGCCCTCGCGGAAATAGGAAGTTACCTCAGAGGAGGGCAGGACACAGTGAGGGAAGGCCCGACGAGCCGATTTGTTTCTTTTACAAGCAGGGCAGACACGAGGCGCTGCCTGCAACGCCGCTTCACCGATTTCTTTTTTTAAAGGCAGGGTGGTGGCAGGAGAAGGAAGAGGGCTGTCGGCTGTCATCGGAGCTGGTAGGCAGGTGGGGACTGCAGCGCCAGCGGCCTTTTTGGTGGGAACGGAGCACCCCCTCACCAGCTGACACCCGGGACAGACTGCCCTGCCCTTGGTACGCCACTGGGCGCCGGCCCCCCTTGGAGGCCCAGGCCCGGGGAATTTTGTCCCCCCTGTCCCCCTCTCTCGGCTACCCTGAGAAGGGGAGAGAGAGTGATTGCTGGATGGAAGGTGGTAGAGGACAACAGATGATGCTGAGGGAAGGAAGTATACTGTCCTGACCTGAGGAAGGTTTTGCCCTCTGAAAACTAGGCCAAAATGCATTTAGTCAAATAAAATGTATCACCTTATTTTCCATTTTTTAAAAAATTCTTTCTTAATTTGTATTATAATGATTGAAATATGTCAGTTTTTGACATTTACATCTGCTACCTCTATATTTTGCACAGAGTTTGGGGGGGGGGGGGAAACGTGTCCCTGTTTCTCTGATGTTGCATTGTATGCATATCTGATTTTTTTTTGGAGGGGGTAATTTAATTTTTGTCTACATATTTCTGTTTTTAGTTTGTAGTTACTTGGTGAGGGTCTATCTATCTTTTGCATGTGTAAATGAGACCAGGTATTCTGTTAGCATTGAATATCTCTGTAGAATCAATTTGTACTAATCCAGTTTAGTTAGTTTACCAATAGATGTATTGATGTTCTAGTGCCCACTGCTATGATTAGGATGCCTTTTCCTAGGTAGGCCTTTGTTGTGTGGTTCCTGGAAGTTAATGCTATTATAGTATTGGTAGAATTGCTCTATAGGTCCCGACAGACATTTGTAGAGGTTTGCCTTTCCACAATATGTGTGTATTGGATTTAGCTCCCGCCTTTAAGGAGATGAGGGGGGAGGGGGGAGCACATGACCATTATTGCCTGGGGGCCCAGATTACTGTCCACCCCTGCATCTGTGTGGCTTTTTATCAGGATTCTACAGATTTTCACACTCATGTCCAGAAGTTAGAAGAATGTTTAACATGTCTGGACAGTTTTCAGAGTTTAAAACCTGTATCTGTAGATTTCCAATCCAATGAGCCTGCCCTGCCTGTTTCCAGGGTAACAAGCATCATAGGCTGTGGGTAGGATCAGGGCCGGTCTTAGGCAGAGGAGAGCAATGCGGCCGCATAGGGCCCCGCGCCTAAGGGGGCCCCGCGCAGCCTGCCTCAACTCTGCCTCCGCTCCAACCTCCACTTGCCTTGGACGACGACAGCATCATTCATGATGATCCCGCAGCTCAGCTGCTCTGCTCCCGCCACCACCAGCACAACGCCCACCCCCGGCTTGGGCCCGCTGAGCCCGCCGTCAGCTCCCGAGTCCCCGGGCCCCAGCGACAGTAACTTTGCAGCGAGACAGGAAGTGACGGCCCTGCGCCCGACAGTGACAGACAAGTTGCAGCATGAGCATGACGGCTCACCTCCAGGCTCCAGCTTTTCACTTCCCGCTCAATGTCCAGCCTTCTGATGAGGTATTTCCTGTTTCTGCGAGGGCAGGAGTCACTGAGTGGGAAAAGCTGGAGCCTGGTCCGAGGTGGTGAGCCATCGTCGCTGACTGTGGTGCGAGCGAGCGCGTGCAGACTCGGTGGAGCCGAGCGAGCAAAGCAACAGACAGGGCTGCCTACAACAGTTGTGCCAATCACATTAAGGCAGGCAGCAAGCCAGGTATGATGACAGCTTTTTTTTTATAGGAAGAACCTTTTTGAATTAAAGTACTGTCTGTTTCTGTGGTGGTGGTTTGAAATGTCTCAGCTGTATGTCCACCATTTTGTCAAAGGTTTTGCCTGCCTGGGACCCTTGCTTCCAGTGAGCAGAGCCACAGTAGTCCCCTTCTTCCCCTCTTCAGTCCCTGCCCACCTTTACCCATAGATATCCTTTTAATCATATTTTACCTCCCTTCTTCAATGCACCTTAATTTTATTAATTCTTCCTTCTGAGCCTTACTCATCCTCCCCTAAATGGTCCCATATGCCTCATCCTTCCCCAGGGTTCACCCCAAGTCTCACCTGTACTCCACTACACCTCAGTCACCCTCCACCCTCCCAGTATCACAATCACTAGTGCTGCCACACATCCCCATCTATCTTCCTCCCTTAGTGCTCTCCCACTCCAGATACTGTTATCCTTTCCCAATATTTATGTCCAAGCCTCTCATCTCCCCAGTAGCCTGTATTATATCCTTAGTCATCCTTGCTGCAGTGCTCCCCTCAGAATATTTAAACAAATTCTCAATACTACATGACTCACAATCAGGGTTTTGCCCCCTCCATAGCACAAACAGTACTAGTTACACTTTTAGCCAAATTCAAACAGGAAACAGCAACAGGTAAAAGCATACTCCTCCTCCACTTCGACATGTCGAGTGCTTTCGACATGGTAAATCACAATATACTACTAAGACTACTTGAGTACTTCGGGATTGGTGGAAACATCCTTAACTGGATCAAGGGTTTCCTAACCACCAGAACATACAGAGTGCTATCAACTTCAAACACGTCCTCACCATGGAAAGCAGACTGCGGAGTACCCCAAGGCTCACCACTATCACCGACCCTCTTCAACTTAATGATGACCCCACTAGCCAAGTCATTAACCACCCAAGGCCTCAACCCTTTCATCTATGCAGACGATGTCACAATATGCATCCCTTACAAACATGACGTGACAGAAATCGCCAATGAAATCAAACTCAGCCTGGACATCATGAACTCGTGGGCAAATGCATTCCAACTGAAACTCAATGCAGAAAAAACACACTGTCTCATCCTATTATCCCGTCACAATATGGACAACCCTAAAATTATAAACACCCCAGAACACACCCTCCCTATCTCAGACAGTCTGAAAATCCTTGGTGTCATAATCGACCGAAACCTAACACTAGAGAGCCAAGTAAAATCTACAACAAAGAAAATGTTCCATTCTATGTGGAAACTCAAACGCCTGACCATTCTTCCCGAGGGAAACATTCCGCAACCTGATACAATCAATGGTATTAAGCCATGCAGACTACTGCAATGGAATCTACACGGGATGCACAGAACAAACCATAAAGAAACTTCAGACCGCTCAAAACATGGCAGCCAGGCTTATATTCAGAAAAACATGATTCGAAAGCGCAAAACCCCTCCAGGAAAAACTACACTGGCTCCCTATAAAAGAACGTATTGCTTTCAAAGTCTGCACCCTAGTGCATAAAATAATCTACGGTGAAGCCCCAGGATACATGACAGACCTCATAGACCTACCAACCAGAAACATATCCAGATCCACACGAACATACCTAAACCTCCACTACCCAAGCAGCAAAGGACTTAAATACAAATCTACCTATGCATCCAGCTTTTCAAACTTAAGTACACAGTTGTGGAACGGACTACCAAATGCAGTGAAAACAAAGTATGACCTAAAAGACTCCCTAAAAATTCTAGGAGTCACCATCGATTGGCACCTAATACTTGAGAGTCATACGAATAACATAACCAAAAAGATGTTTCACTCAATGTGGAAGTTAAAAAGAGTAAGGCCATTTTTTCCAAGGACCATCTTCTGCAACTTGGTACAATCACTGGTACTCAGTCATTTGGACTACTGCAACTCACTCTACGCCGGCTGTAAAGAACATATACTCAAAAAACTCCAAACAGCCCAGAACACGGCAGCCAGACTAATATTCGGAAAACCAAAATATGAAAGTGCGACATCCCTAAGAGAGAAACTACACTGGCTCCAACTCAAAGAACGAATCACGTTCAAAGTATGCACCCTAGTTCATAAAATTATCCATGGAGATGACCCAGCCTACATGTCAGACCTAATAGACCTGCCACCCAGGAATGCAAAAAAATCTTCTCGAACATTCCTTAATCTTCATTTTCCCAACTGCAAAGGTCTGAAATACAAATTAATGCACGCCTCTACCTTCTACTATTTAAGCACGCAACTCTGGAACGCGTTACCATGCAATTTGAAAGCGACCAACGAACTGGCCAACTTCCGTAAATTACTAAAAACTCATCTCTTTGAAAAGATATATCACAAAGATCAAAACATGTAAAAATCTCCAAACATACCCACAAACTTCGTAACGCGTCTAATGTCTTATAATGTCTTCTGCTATACCACTATCTGTATTCCTAATGTTTGTTAATGTGTTCTGCAATACCACTATCTTATATTTCATGACCATGCAATCCAAAATCCTTCTGTAAAACCAAATGTATATCCTCCTCTCATTTCCAGTATCCATGATGTATTGTAAGCCACATTGAGCCTGCAAAGAGGTGGGAAAACGTGGAATACAAATGCAATAAATAATAAATAATGACCACTTAAATTTACGGATATCACTAAAAACCAACCTGTTCAAAAAGGCCTACCCTACCAACCCAACCTAATTGCCCGGACTCTGCAACACAACGAACCCAAAGCATGAAATGGACATAACATAACTCTTCTGCTCAAAGATGCCATAACTGTGTTTGTTCCACTCCAATCTATACTATCCAACATTAACCTAGTATTTGTTTTTCTCACCCAATTTGTCTTCTTCCCGGACACTACTTTATATTTGTTTTCTTACCGGAATCGGCAATTGCCTTTCCGATAATATGTAAGCCACATTGAGCCTGCAAATAGGTGGGAAAATGTGGAATACAAATGTAACAATAATAATAATTAACATGCATTTTAATCTATGTTAACGTGATCTGCGGTAAGGGTTTTCACTCATGTTAACACTTGTCAACACATAATTGGAATTGGTTGTACCCAAATAGTGTGTTTAATGGGAGAGGGGCTTTACCATGAGAACAGTTAGTAGGGGAAGGAGAGAGGCGTGAATGGGAGATTTGAGTTCATACCTCACAGCCAGATTTCTCGTCATTTCTTGTTTAGTATAATACTAACCTTCCAACTCATCACTTCTTCTTTAGGATGACACCGCCATGTTAAACTGCTACCCTGTCCCAACCATCCCTCTTTACCATCACTCATTCCCCTCAAATGTCCTTTTAATGGAAGAAATCAAATGCCTGCCCTCTGAGCAGATGGAATGAATTTAATACAAATGATTACACATTCAAGTTTTATAATGCAGAGCTGTCTTCTGTGTTTACAGTCCCAGAATCTGACTGTGTGATGTGACCTGAGCTTTCAGAAGCAGTCATACCACAGAGCAGTCATTTCTCATAATCACATCCTGCATTAATAAAGGCCTTTCTTCATCTCCATAATCAGGCTCCAGACTAATGTGTCTCAAGAAAGAACATTTTATTTGACAAGCCGCATGTCTACTTTCTACTGGTCAAGACTCTGAATCCTTGTATCCATCTCCTGAGCCCTACAGTTGAAGATGGGTCAGGCTCTGTATCCCTGTGCCCATCCCCTAAGCCCATCCAGTGTTAGAGGTGACAAACTGTATTCTTGTGTCTATCCCCTGAGCCCTCCATCCTACACCAGTGGCGTTCCTAGGGGGGCTGACACCTGGGGCGGATGGCCGATGCGCCCCGCCCCTGGGTGCAGCACCCCCCCATGCAGCGCGACCACCCCCGGCGAAAGGACACCCCCTGCGAAAGAACCCCCCGGGTGCACGCCGCTGGGGGGGGTGCCGCGCGCGCCTGTCCGTCGTTCGTTCCATGCTCTCGCTCTGCCCTGGAACAGGAAGTAACCTGTTCCAAGGCACAGGGAGCATGGAACAAACGACCGACGGATGGACAGGCAGGCAGGCAGGCAGGCAGGCAGGCACCCCCCCCCCCAGCGGCGTGCACCCGGGGCGGACCACACCCACTGCCCCCCCTAGGAACGCCACTGCCCTACACTTCCCTAACTGCAAAGGTCTAAAATACAAACTAATGCACGCATCAACCTTTACCTTCTTGAGCACACAGTTATGGAATGCATTGCCGTGCAACATAAAAACGATTTACGAACTTCCGCAAACTACTGAAGACCCATCTCTTTAACAAGGCATATCACAAAGACCAACCAATGTGAATATGCACAACTCCTCCACATATATTCAGAATTGCCTTATAATAGCTGCTTGTTATATCACTATCATGTTTATCATTATCATGTTACCCAAGATCCTTTTGTAATACTAAATGTTTATTTCCTAATATATGTCCACTATTCATGATGTATTGTAAGCCACATTGAGCCTGCAAAGAGGTGGGAAAATGTGGGATACAAATGCAACAAATAAATAAAATAAAAAAAATTTCCATTTCTTCGTATTTATACGCCACATTTTCTGAAGAAGTTTCAGGGTCAATGTGGCTTACATCATAACATCACTCCTAGAGGTGACAGGATTTGTATCCCTGTGCAGGGCCGACATTAAGGGGTGGCAAATGGGGCAATTACCCTGGGGGTCCAAAACTTGCCTCAAGCTAAAGGATTCATAGGCTGAAGGCCAGCTTTCGGGCTCCCTCCCTGGTTTCTGCCCTGGGCCACTGAATGTCTAACACCAGCCCTGTCCCTCTGCCCATC
Organism: Microcaecilia unicolor; assembly: GCF_901765095.1. Lineage (NCBI taxonomy): Eukaryota > Metazoa > Chordata > Amphibia > Gymnophiona > Siphonopidae > Microcaecilia > Microcaecilia unicolor. The sequence continues at coordinate 55,503,954 of NC_044044.1, read as the reverse complement.
CAGTCCTAGAAGTGACACACTTGGCATCCCTGTGCCCATCACCTGAGCCCTAAAGCCTTAAAGGTGATAAGCGCTGTAGTTGTGTTCTCATCTTAAGCTTTCTAGTCCTAGCAGTGAGAAGCTCTGTACTCCTGCATCCCTGCAAGAGATAAACAAGCATCCACTCCTTGACTCACCTTGTCCTAGAAGCAAGTGTCATCCACTGAGCCCTCCAGGCCTAGAAATGAAAGCCATGTAGTAACCCCACTTCTGGAGACCTCTCCACATTCAATACCTTAATGAGGAGGAGTGGGATGGGAAAGACTGGTCAGGAATCAGCATGAGAAATAAGAGGGAGCTACAAAAGGATGGGGATTTGCAAGGGAGAAAGGAGAAAGAGTTATAAGGAAGAAGGAGTATCTGTATTTGAAAAAAAGAGAGGTCAGGCTGAGATAGAATTTTAATGAGGAGGTCTCCAGGGGCATCTCTGCCTCTCTGGCAGGCAGCTGGCAGCTTCTGCCTCTTCTCTCGTTTCCTTCCTTGCAAAAGACCTTTTACCATTCTGTCACTCCATGCTTTATTTTTCCAATTTTTTTTTAAGTTGGCATGACAAATCTTTTGAAGATCTTCCCGGAGATTATTCTATTTACATTCCACACACACTGGGCTGCGCTCACAGAGAGAGAGACTGGTGCCGACGTCGCTGTCTCCCCAGGCTGCTCCGGCGAAGCAGAAATGTCTGCTCCCCGGGGATAGCAAATATTTAGCCAAAATACCAAATGCTTATCAATCAAACAAATCTTAATTTGTACCCTGTGAGACAGCGCTTTTCCCTGGCCTTGTAATTTGCTTATTAACAGGGACCGAGTTCCCTGCTTGCTTCCCAAGCTGGGGACTGTGTAGGCACGGGCAGCACTGGGTAATTACTGCAGCCCATACGGAGCGGCAGTAATTAGATACAGCTAATACCAGGTATTAGATTTCGCAGGAAGCTGGCAGGAGCTGCTCAGCCGAAACCGATAAACAAACCTCAACAGCAGCAGCAGCAAGCAGAAAGATTAGACAGAGGAAGAGGGGGGAGGAGATGGAAGTGAAGGTGGTAGGAGGTAAATGGAGGGTATTTAGAGAAGTGGATGAGAAGAGAGGTTGTGATGGGATGAGAATGGCAGGGCCGAGCCTAGGGTCTCTTGCGCCCCCCTGCAGACTATCAGTTGGCGTCCCCCCCCCCCCGGACCTGCGTGGCTCCAAGGCGCGTGGAAGAGCTGGATGGTGCCAAAGAGCCGAGCGCTGTTTTGGTGCCACCTCAGTAAGGCCAACACACAATCTCTCCACTGCAAGACGCTATACACAAACTTGTGCAAAAACACACTCATATCCTTACTAAACCATAACAGCACAAATTCCAAGGACAGGATGAGCAGGGAAGAGAGGATTCACCTTCACCTTGTTCTTCAGGTTTGCAAAGAAATGAAAGTCTGGAACATGCAAAACCAAGTTAATAAAGAAAGCTCGCATTTTGAAGAACAAGGTGAAGGTGAATCCATATAACAAGTACTATATTTGCAGTATTTATAGACCAGCAAAATTTATTATATATTTTTTAAAAACTTTCTAAATAACTCTTCACTTCAAAAAATCAGCACGAGTGAAGAACAAAATATAAACAGAAGTAAATGAAAAAATAATACAATACCTGCAGTTTGACAGAAACCGTCACACGTTTTTCCCTTTGAAAGGCTCTGGTAAATTAGTGATTCAGCTACACGTGTCAATAATATACTGACAGGAGTGTTTTAAGTCTCAATTTATTTTATTCAATAACACTGAAGTTCTCAAAACTTACCGAAAATAATCCCTCTTTCTGTTTCTGAATTAATTTCTTTTTCCTTTTTTTGTCATGACCATCACCATCACATTTTCTTCAGTGGTGCGCTTTAAAAGGAGGAGGAGGAGGGAGCTTTTGAACTTCTCCTCTTTCTTGGTTGGTGGGCGGGCGGGCGGGCGAGCGGGGGTTGTAAAAGCAGCAAGTAGGCACGCTCGTCTCCGTCCGCTTCCCTGCACTCTCTGCGTCCCGCCTTCCTCTGATGTCATTTCCTTTCGGGCGGGACGCTGAGAGGGCAGGGAAGCGGACGGAGATGAGCGTGCCTGTTTGTTGCTTTTACTACTGGCACCCCGCCCGCCAGTTTGCCAACGCGGTAAGGTTTGTTTTTTTTTTTTAAAATAAAACTCGTTGGTGCCCTTGAAGGCAGGCGCCTCCCTGCGGCACTTACCGTGTTGGCACGACCCTGAGAATGGGATGGAGGAACAAAGAATGCAAAGGGAATGGGGGTGTAAAGTGAAGAGAAAGAGAAAGATGGGCCATTATTAAGGTGGACTGCATAAAATCTGTTTTACTGTTCTGGGGTCTTACAAGGTACGACTAGTAGCGCTTTAGAAATGATAAGTAGTAGTAGTACTTGTGATCTGGATTGGCCACTGTTGGAAACAGGATACCGTGCTTGATAGACCTTCAGGTCTGTCTCAGTATGGCAATGCTTATGTTATGTTGGTAACTAGCAGAGGTAGGTGAGGGAGGGCAGCTACAGTGAGTGGTAGCAGTAGCCCAGTGGTCCCCTAGCAGCCTGCAAACCAGGGGAATTGGATTCAATTCCCACTACAGCTCCAGTGCCCACCAGGTACAAAATCTTCTAATACTATATTCTCATCAGTGCATGACTCATTTGCTGGGTAATTTAAGAGATTCTAATCAACCTGCAGAGAGCACTGCTGCATTTTTCATGGCAAAAGGCCCAATAACATCCAGAATATTTTTCTAGTGCTGCTGTCATATTTGTCAGGTCCTGAAGGAGGGGGAACTAAATGTTTCACAAGCTTGAGCGCAGAAGAGGACTTTCACTATCTGCTACAACAAAAAAACAAATAGATAAACCATATTCCAGCAATAGCCGAGTCCCTGAGGGATAAAAGTAGTACTCAGTAACCGCACAGAAACACAGACTTGATAATTTGGGTGACAGGACACAGGCACAAAAGTCCTCTCATAGCACCCGATAGCTCAGCGGATTAGAGCAGGGACACAGAGCCTGCCACCTCTAGGACTGCAGGGATTAGGGAACAGGGGCAGGGATACAGAGCCTGTCACCTCTAGGACTTGAGGATGGCTGCAGATATACGGAATACATTACCTTTAAGACAGGAGGGCTCAGAGGATGGGTGCAGGAATATAGATCTTGCCACCTACCTCTAGGATAAGAAGGCTGGGGATGAGTGCAGGGACACAAAACCTTTGGGCTGTGGAGTATCCAAATTTGTATCAGAAGGACTATGTATAACATTTCAAAACATTAAACCAGAGGAAAATCTTTATGACCTACATATGGGTCACGTTCAAAGGGAATTATTCATGTAATAGCAGCTGTTATCCAGTTAATTTATTTATTTCATTTGTATCCCGCGCTTTCCCACTCAAAGCAGGCTCAATGCGGCTTACATAGTAATAGGAATACAGAATGTTGTTAGAAAGGGTAAAAATTAAGTATACCAGAATAATAGGAGAGATGAGTAGGTAGGGATAGGCAATGGAGGGAAGCAGAGTGGGAGATATAGTCTAGATCAATGCCGTTCCCAAACTATCTGTGGAATATCTGTTGCACTATATGGATAGAGCTGCTGAATATTCTTGCAGACAGTCTTGGGGTGATAGAATGAAGCAGCAAGTTATCTAAAGAGCTTCGATATTCATTCTGTTCTCTGGATAATTACCTGGACAAAGTTGGGACAAAATACAAATAAAATGGTAGCTACATTTTGTTTGCTCAGATGGGGGGGGGGGGGGGGGGGGGAGAAAAATTTTGAAAGACCAAAATTTATCCATGCAGCTCTCAAAGTTATCTACATCGTCTACATAGTGCCTCAAAGATCTTATCATTTAAAACTAAAACCATTCAATATATATCAATTAGTATCATTTCTTTAATGAGACTCAAAGAAATAAAAACAACCTAATCAACACATATAACCAGGTTGTATAATATTTTGTTAGCATTACTGCATTTATAAAAATATAAGGTCGATATTTAAAACACAGGGCAGCTCTATAATTAAGACAGCTGAGGAGAAGGCTCAGGCAGCACTTTTTCAGAGAGCAGCATCACAAGGAGCCAGCCAATTAAAAGAGAAAAATAATTTGGATTTCCCATTGCTGAAGACCCCTACACATGAGCAGTGAGCAAAGAGCAGGAGTCAGATGCAATGTGTGCTGTATATGCAGTGCTTCATTGATCTGAGGCCTGTTGCCCTTGCCGCCCTCCGATCTCTCTCTGTGAGTACTTATTTCCATAGCTTCATAGCATGCCTCCCTGCTATTTGGCATCTGAATTCTCGCTTTCTTTTCCACCTCCTGTTCGCAATCCCTACCCCCACTCCCCACACACAGTCCAGAGTCTGGCATCTTTTTTTTTCCTCTCCTTGATCTTCCATCCCCCTTCCTATCTCAGCTTGCTTTCTGGAGATCACCAGCAGCAGCAGTGAGGCACATATACTGCCTGCCACTGGCTTTGGGGCCTTCTCTTTGATTCATCCTGCTCAGGTGGAAACAGGAAGTATGTCATAGAAGGTGGGATGCAATAGAGAGAAGGCTCCGGCGGAGCCAGCGGCTAGCAGTGTATGTGACTCACTGCCAGCAACTTCAAGAAGGCAAGCTAAGGTAGATGGGGGGGGGGGGGGCTAATGTGGCTAATTGAAAAAGAATTAGATGCCAGACCACAGGGGAGGGGCTGGTTGAGAAAGGGTGAGATGCCAGACTGCAGGGAGGAGTGGAGGTAGAGAGATGCTGGACAATGAGATGGAGGGAGGGAGGGGAGGGAGAGGAAGAGATATACTGGGGAGAGAGATACTAGGAAGAGGGAGGGATTTGGACATAGGGGGTGGAGGGAGAGAGATCCTGGAAAACAGGAGACAGGAAGGGAAGAGAGAGAGATATGTTGGACTCAGGGGTGGAAGTGGGGAGAAAGAGATGCTGGACAATGTGAGGGAGGAAAGAGAGAGAGAGAGAGAGAGAGAGAGAGAGAGGGAGAGATGTTCGATGGGGTGAAGGTAGTGAGATTTGCTGGTCAGTGGGAGGGAGAAAAATGAGGGAGAGATGTTGAACCCAGTGATGGAGGGAAGGACAGGAAAGATGTTAGGCAACAGGAGGGCAGGAGGTAAGGAAGAGGGAAAGATGTTGGATCCAGGGGCAAAAGGGAGGAATAGATGCTGGACAATGGAAGGGAGAGAGAGATGCTGGACCACAGGAGGTGGTGGGAAGGATGGCAGGGAAAAGAAATGTTGGACCACGGGGGGGGGGGGGGGTATGGACAGCAGGAAAAAAAGAGAAGTGCTGGACCATGGGATTGGGGAGGATGGTAGAGAAGAGAGATGGGACGGAGACTGTGGGATGTGAAGGGGTAAGGAAATGTCAGACTTAAAGGGTATGCTGCTCCCTGTGATCTTGGGCAAGTCACTTAACTCTCCATTGCCTCAGGTACAAACTTAGATTGTGAGCCCTCCTGGGACAGAGAAATATCCAGAGTACCTGAATGTAACTCACCTTGAGCTTCTACTGAAAAAGGTGTGAGCAAAATCAAAACAAATAAATAAAAAGTGAGAGATAAGGAGGAGAGATGCTAGGAATAGTGAAACCATGTGCAAGAGGCAATATGGGCTTGGCAAGGAGATGAGTGAGAGGATAATAAGTACAGAGGGTGGTAATGGGTAGTAGATGAAAGATAAAAGGGAATAGAAAACGGGGAAAGGAGTGAAATGGGACACTGCAGAGCTGAGGGGTGAGAGAAGGATACAGAAAGTTGATAGGTGAAAAGTTAAATAGAGGAAGGTGAGAAAGAGGGTGAAATTTGAGTGTACAGAGAGCAGACAAGAAAAAAAAGGGGGGGGGGGGAAATGCTAAAAGGAAAAGATCAAGATGTCAGAGACAGGTATCATGAGGGAGTGGAACAAGAAGAGAAATTACAAAATAGAAAGCAGACACTGGAAACAAAATTAGTAGTAGACATAGAGGAAAGCAGAAAAAAGAAACAGTGACCAACATGATAGCATAATAAAATGTCTAGACAATAAAGGTAGAAAAAGTGTTTTTATTTTGAATTTATTAATATGTTACCTTTTGGAAATGTGCATCACAGATATCTTTATATTGCATTCAGTACAAAAGGAAATGCATTTATAGGATCAATATTCAGCCGGCAGCAGTGAGCATTTTGATGACTGCCAGGTCCAATGCTAGACCATGTCTTTGTTTTGGAACCGACTATCCTGCTGTGGGCTGTAGCATAATGATAGGACTGTGTTTTATGTGGTCCTATTTATATTTATTTATTTATTTATTGCATTTGTATCCCACATTTTCCCACCTATTTGCAGGCTCAATGTGGCTTACAGAGATTTGTTATGACATAGTCATTCCAGGATATCAGATACAATTGGTAGTGTACAAAAATTGATTAAAGGAAGAGAGAAGGAAGGTGTTAGGCAGGATAGTATATAAGGTGGACTTTCGTAGCTGGGTGGGTTAGTGAGGTAGTTTTGTCAGGCTATGGGTTCTCTTTGTAAGCCTTTTTTTTTTTGTTACATTTGTACCCCGCGCTTTCCCACTCATGGCAGGCTCAATGCGGCTTACATGGGGCAATGGAGGGTTAAGTGACTTGCCCAGACTGTGCCTGAAGTGGGAATTGAGCTCAGTTCCTCAGTTCCCCAGGACCAAAGTCCACCACCCTAACCACTAGGCCACTCCTCCAGAGATGTGTCTTCAAAGAGTTGCGAAAGTTAGTTACCCTGTCCAGTTAAGTGCTAAATAGTGGCACTTAACTGGTCAAGTGCTGACTCTGCCCCTGGAATGCCCCCAAAATAGCCAGCTTTCAGTTAAGCACTAACTGCTAATTTTCAATTGTGATAACTTGTTAAGTGTCGCTGAAAATTAGTGAATAGCCCCAACCAAGTGATTTAACCAGTCAGCGGCCATTTTTGGCTGGTTAAACCAGTATGATTTATTTCTCTAGTGCTAAGTTGAATTTTTTGTGGTTCCCAGTTCAATTTTTGTCTACATAGTTTTAATTTGGGATCCCTTGTTCTTTGTTTGATGAGGGTCTGTCTGCGTTTTGCATATGACTGAGGCACTGAATTCTGTTGTCACAGAGTTTCTGTGTTGAGATCTGTAGCAGTCCCACTTGTTCTGTTTTACCTGTAGTAGATGTGTTGGTGTTTTAGGGTAATCTAAATTTCCAATAAGAGCTCAATAGGATATTCCCCAATTAGCATATAACAATTTATCAAACTATAATATCCTAGTATTCTAGCGAAAATTTTTAAAGAAATTTTTGAAAAAGAGTTTTAAAAGGAGAAAAAGCCTCAATTATAAGGGATTACTCCGTCGTTGGTTCACCAGCATAAGGGAGGTCCCTTATATCATCATGGGCAAAAAACTCCTTACTTAATCTAAAGCTACTGCTTAAAGCATTTTTCAGAGAATATATATATTTGTAAACATACGGCTACTGCTCAGTTACAAATCCTGTGCACTTATCTTTTAAGTCTTTTGGACACCCTCCACGGCCCTTTACTTTGGCCCAAGTTTCGAATCCTTCCTCAGGGTCCGTGGTGTCTAACTCTAAAGATCTAAAAATGCAAAAAACATATAATGAACGAATCTCTCAGAACATGACTTCATCAAATACATCTTCTAATATAGTGGTTCTTACCAGATACTATATAGTTTATTCTCTCTGGCTTCTCAAAGTTATAAAAATGGCCGCGCTTTATCTAAGCTGACGTAAGACGCCTTCAGCTAAGACCCTCCCTCTATGATGTCGATCAGCAGGAGTCATCATAAATTTAAAGGTGCAGCGCCGATTCAAAAGAACTTATTCCATTCTATTTTAGTATTCATTCCATATGGATGTAATGTTTGTAACTTAAAGATCCAGCGTTGTTCTAGTCTCAATAGGAGGAGTTTTCTATCTCCTCCTCCTTTATGCCATTTGAGTTGTTGAAGGACAAAACATTTAAGACTCTCAAATAAATGTCCTTCTTTATTGCAGTGAGCTGCCAACGGTGCTGTAGTTTTCTTAATATTAATGTCACTTTTATGTTCAATTAATCTTGTGGACAATTTACGTGACGTCTGACCTATATATAATTTATTGCAGCTGCAAATAATGCAATAAACTACCCAATCTGATCGACAAGTCGTATTATGTTGTAAAATGTATTTTTTCTTTGATTGTGGGTCTATGAATTCTTTTATGTTAAGCATCATATCACACATATTACATTCTCCACATCTGGTATGTCCCTTTTCATTTTGTACTCGTATAGTTGACATCTGTCTTAAAGCTGACGGGGCTAGGATCTCTTTTAGATTTCTACCTCTACTGTAGGCAAGCCTTAACCGGCTATGTTCAAAACCTGGCAATGTTTGTAACATAACTACTGAAGACTCCAGAACATATGAAAAAATCTTTTACTTTATTAACAATAAATATCAATCATCCATACAAACCTACATACGCTATAATATCTCACTCAGACATTCACACGCTCCTGCCATCCATCCATATACAGAACAATAGTGTACAACTACAAGTACAACTCACAAAAATGATACAGCTCATCATAAATCAATACAATGTACATATACCAGTCTGATACTTATTGATCAACCAATAAGTTCGTCATGAACGCTGGTTCTATAAATAGAAACCTGCGTATAGTCTGTATCCATTGTCCTTTGTGTAGCTGAAACAACTTTATAGGTGTTACACCATATACGTAAGTAATTGGAATATTCCTCCAGCCACAATGATATTTCCTATTAAAGACAAATGTCACTGGGAATATCCAAACCCACAAATTGTGGAGGCTGGAAACGTGTGTCCAAGTTTGAAAACATCAAATCGCCGGTTCCCCGATGCTGATCGGCATTTCGTCTCCTTCCTCAGGAGGAACCATAGCTGTAACAACATTAATAACCGTCACCCTCTACATACTCTTATTTATTCAAATCTAATTTTACAAATGAACATTTTAAATAGCACTTACTAATAATACTACATCAGGCTGCACGCCGAGTGGTAGTCGGCCGGACTTCCGCCCTGGAATCGCACCACCGGAAGCTATTGTGCGTCAACCGCAATGGTATGTGAATTAAATACCCAGGGGCTCATTGAACAGACGTGCACGTCGATAATTACATCACACCCACTCGACCTCCAAATTGAGGCCGTGCGTCCCCCATGTGTAAATGTATCGCTGCTCCAATAGTAATAGACGAGCGCTAATGTCCCCACTTCTATTGGTGGGTACAATCTGCGATAATACTACGCATTGGAGCTGTTCAATGGTGTGATTGTGTCGCTGCCAGTGGGACACCAGCGGATTATGCCAGTTATACAAACATTGCCAGGTTTTTGAACAAAGCCGGTTAAGGCTTGCCTACAGTAGAGGTAGAAATCTAAAAGAGATCCTAGCCCCGTCAGCTTTAAGACAGATGTCAACTATACGAGTACAAAATGAAAAGGGACATACCAGATGTGGAGAATGTAATATGTGTGATATGATGCTTAACATAAAAGAATTCATAGACCCACAATCAAAGAAAAAATACATTTTACAACATAATACGACTTGTCGATCAGATTGGGTAGTTTATTGCATTATTTGCAGCCGCAAAAAATTATATATAGGTCAGACGTCATGTAAATTGTCCACAAGATTAACTGAACATAAAAGTGACATTAATATTAAGAAAACTACAGCACCGTTGGCAGCTCACTGCAATAAAGAAGGACATTTATTTGAGAGTCTTAAATGTTTTGTCCTTCAACAACTCAAATGGCATAAAGGAGGAGGAGATAGAAAACTCCTCCTATTGAGACTAGAACAACGCTGGATCTTTAAGTTACAAACATTACATCCATATGGAATGAATACTAAAATAGAATGGAATAAGTTCTTTTGAATCGGCGCTGCACCTTTAAATTTATGATGACTCCTGCTGATCGACATCATAGAGGGAGGGTCTTAGCTGAAGGCGTCTTACGTCAGCTTAGATAAAGCGCGGCCATTTTTATAACTTTGAGAAGCCAGAGAGAATAAACTATATAGTATCTGGTAAGAACCACTATATTAGAAGATGTATTTGATGAAGTCATGTTCTGAGAGATTCGTTCATTATATGTTTTTTGCATTTTTAGATCTTTAGAGTTAGACACCACGGACCCTGAGGAAGGATTTGAAACTTGGGCCAAAGTAAAGGGCCGTGGAGGGTGTCCAAAAGACTTAAAAGATAAGTGCACAGGATTTGTAACTGAGCAGTAGCCGTATGTTTACAAATATATATATTCTCTGAAAAATGCTTTAAGCAGTAGCTTCAGATTAAGTAAGGAGTTTTTTGCCCATGATGATATAAGGGACCTCCCTTATGTTGGTGCACCAACGACGGAGTAATCCCTTATAATTGAGGCTTTTTCTCCTTTTTAAAAATCTTTTTCAAAAATTTCTTAAAAAATTTTCGCTAGAATCCTAGGATATTATAGTTTGATAAATTGGTGTTTTAGGGCCCAGTGTAATTGTAGTGCTGCCTATTCATAGGTAGGGTTCTTACTGTTTGAATCATAGAATTAGTGCTACTGTTGTATGACATTTATTTATTTTAAAAAAATTATAGTCCGCTCTATCTCACAATTCTAGGTGGTTTCCAAAAGAACATATACTTGAAACATAAAATTAACATAGTAACCACTAATACAAAAAAAACCAAACAAACAACAATTGCCATGTGGAAGACAATTGATACATTTACTGGCATCCTCAAGGAGGTTGGAGAAAGAACAAGAGATGCCATGAGCCTATCTAGCCCATTATAGGGTCCTTTTAATAAGGCGCGCTAACAGATTTAGTGTGTGCTAATGATGAGCGCGCGCTAAATGGTAAGATCTTATTTAGCGCATGCTAATCATTAGCAATCACTAAATCAGTTAATGCGACTTAGTAAAAGGACCTCTATGTGAGCTGAAGCTAGTAGGCGGAGCTGCCGCCACACTGAGTCACCCAAAACAACAGCAAACACTATTGAAAACAATAGCAAACACATTAGAAATAATGGACAGCCTATGCATGGTCCATATCTAAAAAGTCTAAAGCTGTTCCAGTTGGATAAGTAGTGCCTTAAAAGGTGAAGGATAAAGGATTTTTTAAAAAATTTGACAGCTTTTTTAATTTATTTGAATACTTCCCATATCTCTATATATAAAAGGCACCACCAACGTTCTAAATGAAGCCTCCAGCCGGAAGTGTGAAGCGGGAGAGATATCCGGTTTCCCCATGAGTGTCTGCCCCGCCCTTGCTCTCTCTGTAACACAAACAGTGAAGGAAAACACAGCAAAGCATGAAATCAAATCGCTCTCTCTGTAACAGTGAAGGATTCAGAGGGGGGAGGGGAGAGAGGGCAGAAGCCCTCACTATCTCTGTAACACAAACACAGCACAGCAGGAAACTTAACACTGAAGGACTCGACTCCGAGGGGGGAGGGGACAGAGAGCAGAGGGGACAGACAGCACAGGGGAAGGGAGAGAGGGCAGAGGGCAGGGACACACACACTCCCACATGCACACAGAAGAAAACCTTGCTAGCCCACGTTTCATTTGCATCAGAAACTGGGCTTTTTTACTAGTATACATATATATTATGAAATAAAATTGGAAATCACTATGGGGCCCTTTTACCTAAGCCACGGAAAAAATGGCCTGCAGAAGTGTGAGTGTGTCCTGGAAAAAGGGCCGTTTTTTTAAGGGTCCGGAAATGAACACGCAGCAAAATAAAAACCAGCGCACATCCATTTTCGGCCTGAGACCTTACCGCTATCCACTGACTTAGCGGTTAGGTCTCATGCGCTATCTGGGCGGTAGGCATGCAGCAGACGCCCACTGCCGTTTACTACTTGGTAAGTACCACACAGTACTGCATGTTTTAGGCACGTGTCAAATTCAGAATTACCGCCCAGGGCACGTGGTAGCCAGGTGGTAATGCAGATTTGGTGCACGCAGGACACACATAGGCCCTTATGCACCTTTGTAAAACGGCCCCAAATTATTGTAGCAGGTAGAAACAGCAGTAATAAACTTTCTGTATTTTGTGCTCATTTTTTTGCACTATTCTACAGAATACAGAAATATATGATCAAATTTCAGTGAGGATATCCTGTTTATTGTAAACTATTGCTATAATCTGCCTTGGGGAGCCTGGTGTTATAAATATAGAATATATTGAAATTAAATGGACGTAAAATTAAACTTTCCTTTCATTGAAGCACATAGAATCACATCTTCACTTCATCTCATTTATAGAAATGTACATTTTAGATACACAAATAGATTGTTCTGTTTTAAGCATGTTTTAGAGACAAGTGGTTTTATAAGTCAAAATAATAAAAAATAAATATTTTGTTTCATACAGGCCTTTTATTTGTTTAAACATAACCAAGGGAGTCTTTTACTAAGGTTAGCACAGTTATCTGCCACAGGACTCATTTTATTCCTTTGGGTCCTGCTGTAGATAACTTGCGCTAATCTGTACTAAAAGATCCCCTAAATGAGCTATAAGCCCCTAATGCAGTCCATTGGTTTTCTTACATTTTGTTCTTGTGATGACATACTAACTGAAAACTCTTATCTCTTCTATCTGGTTGATAATAAAAGGAGCTCATTGTGAACACTATCCACTCTAAAAGGTTGTTCTGTGGCTGTATATGAGGAATAGTGATATTGCATAAATAAATGTGTGTTTTTCTTCCTAGTCAAGTATCCAAAGGTTATATAATCCATTCATGAAAGCCAGTTAATCGTTTAACCAATTAGTGGAACATAACCACAAAGGCACGGTATGGTCACATTTTCAATATGGTAATACTAGAGCCCAGCTAAGGAACACGTTATTTTGAGTTAGTCTTCACCGGACCAAACTTGCTCTCCTTGTGTCATTACCATCCAGTTGGATAGGCAGTGCCTTAAAAGGTGGAGGATAAAGGATTTTTGAAAAATTTACATTTATATTCCACATTATCCCAAGCAAACTCGGGTCCAATGTGGCTTACATTTGAAAATACAGTGAGACTGAATATTAGAATTCAGTAGCATCATGGGAGCAAGTCGATAGATATGTCGGAAATATTTAACAAAGTAGAGATTACCATATACACAAGCATTTAAAAGTCTGTCCTTTAATGATGTCACATGTTCAGAAATCATAGTCATAAGTATAGACAGTTATTCAAACATTATCACATGCACACACCAGCACAAGCATCCATATACACATTGCAAAACTAAACAACAACTTCTGCAGAGTATATCCAAAACTTAATTTTAATGTTTAAATCACCTTTACTCAAAGCACAACATGTTGGTACATATGCTTCATACAGAACAAGATAAAATAGTGAAAATATAAACTTTTACAGAGAAACATACCCCAAGAACCTTCTCCTTCTGCTCTCCCCTCCCTTGCTATAAGCCCACCCGACTGTTTCCACCCACCAAAATAGGTAAGAAATGATTTACTTTGTTCTGACAACAAGGACATCCCATTAAGCTATGCATCACCATTTGCAAAATATAAATGTAATTCAGCTCCAACTCTTCTACTGCTGCTTTCCCTTAGACATCAATATTCCCAGGACTAATCTATATACTAACACACAACCAAGAGACAGAGATTAAAAAAAAACAAAATAAATTGCCATTTATATACAAACAGAAGTTCTGCACGAAGGTAGCTCTTCCCTCATTATTCAATACCTGTTTTAAATAGTAGTAATAAAAAAACTCAAGGAGGGGCATAATCAAAAGGGACGCCCATGTTTTATTGAGGACGTCCTCGCAAAACGTCCCAATGGAGTGGCAGGGAAACCTGTATTATCAAAACAAGATGGACGTCCATCTTTCGTTTTGATAATATGGCTGGGGACGCCCAAATCTTGAAATTTTGGTCGTCCTTAGAGATGGTCATCCCAAGACTTGGTCGTTTCTGATTTTCGGCGATAATGGAAACCAAGGACTCCCATCTCAGAAACGACCAAATGCAAACCCTTTGGTCGTGGGAGGAGCCAGCATTTGTAGTGCACTGGTCCCCCTCACATGCCAAGACACCAACCGGGCACCCTAGTGGGCACTGCAGTGGACTTCATAAAATGCTCCCAGGAATATACAGTGGTGGAAATAAGTATTTGATCCCTTGCTGATTTTGTAAGTTTGCCCACTGACAAAGACATGAGCAGCCCATAATTGAAGGGTAGGTTATTGGTAACAGTGAGAGATAGCACATCACAAATTAAATCCGGAAAATCACATTGTGGAAAGTATATGAATTTATTTGCATTCTGCAGAGGGAAATAAGTATTTAATCCCTCTGGCAAACAAGACCTAATACTTGGTGGCAAAACCCTTGTTGGCAAGCACAGCGGTCAGACGTCTTCTGTAGTTGATGATGAGGTTTGCACACATGTCAGGAGGAATTTTGGTCCACTCCTCTTTGCAGATCATCTCTAAATCATTAAGAGTTCTGGGCTGTCGCTTGGCAACTCGCAGCTTCAGCTCCCTCCAAAAGTTTTCAATGGGATTACGGTCTGGTGACTGGCTAGGCCACTCCATGACCCTAATGTGCTTCTTCCTGAGCCACTCCTTTGTTGCCTTGGCTGTATGTTTTGGGTCATTGTCGTGCTGGAAGACCCAGCCACGACCCATTTTTAAGGCCCTGGCGGAGGGAAGGAGGTTGTCACTCAGAATTGTACGGTACATGGCCCCATCCATTCTCCCATTGATGCGGTGAAGTAGTCCTGTGCCCTTAGCAGAGAAACACCCCCAAAACATAACATTTCCACCTCCATGCTTGACAGTGGGGACGGTGTTCTTTGGGTCATAGGCAGCATTTCTCTTCCTCCAAACACGGCGAGTTGAGTTCATGCCAAAGAGCTCAATTTTTGTCTCATCTGACCACAGCACCTTCTCCCAATCACTCTCGGCATCATCCAGGTGTTCACTGGCAAACTTCAGACGGGCCGTCACATGTGCCTTCCGGAGCAGGGGGACCTTGCGGGCACTGCAGGATTGCAATCCGTTATGTCGTAATGTGTTACCAATGGTTTTCGTGGTGACAGTGGTCCCAGCTGCCTTGAGATCATTGACAAGTTCCCCCCTTGTAGTTGTAGGCTGATTTCTAACCTTCCTCATGATCAAGGATACCCCACGAGGTGAGATTTTGCGTGGAGCCCCAGATCTTTGTCGATTGACAGTCATTTTGTACTTCTTCCATTTTCTTACTATGGCACCAACAGTTGTCTCCTTCTCGCCCAGCGTCTTACTGATGGTTTTGTAGCCCATTCCAGCCTTGTGCAGGTGTATGATCTTGTCCCTGTTGAGAATTAAGGGGTCCCAAGCCCCCCCAAGAAGGCTTAAATGACCTTAATCTGACTCCATCTCTAAATAGCCCTAGAACTGGGGCAATCAGGGGGTTGTGAAGTTCTAAGAGGAGTTGCCACTGAGAGAGACGTTAGATCTAAGAGACCCGCATTAGTCCGCCTCTCAGCACTGGCAAGGAATAGATACCAGCCTTATGACAAACTGGATTTAGGTTACAAGTTATATAATGCAGCGAGAGATAGCTGCTGGATGCAACAAAAGCATTTATACTTACAGCCTTTCATCATTAAGTTAAGCCCACAAATCATCATTTGGAATAAGGATTTTATTTGCACAACAGACTTTAATCAGGTACATTCAGCAGACAGATTCTGGGTACAACCGGACAGAGCTTCGCCGTCTGAGATAAGCGTTGGGGCGGATACCAAAGCTATGGCAAATTGTCCCCTCTTTTATACACAAACCTCTCCATAGAAGTCTATGGTGAGATACCTAGCTCTCAATTTCTGAGATGATACTTTCCCACACAGTCTTATCAGCATGTTTTGAGAAGCTTTGAGATAACAGTTCCACATCTGTCTGTGTCGCAATACTTTTCACGCCATCTTAAGAACCCTGTATAACCTCTGTAGCCTTCTATACCAAACTAATAGACTCCATTTTGTTCATCTGATTTAAAGTGACAGTTGTACCTGTTTGTGTCAGAACTCATGGTTCAGACCTGCTTTTTACAGATATTTGGCCTAGTCAGTACTTTAGTTATTTTAGCTGTTAAAGGTATGTAAATTGACCCATCATTATTCCAGTGGATGGATCCCAAGCGGGGACACATATTAACTTACAGGAAAAGCAAGTCCTTGCTCAGCCAGTCATAGATTTTTAAACCTAGCTGGTATTTTTACAGCCTGAGTCCTAAAATCTGGCCTTCCACCCTTCCGGTGGGCATCTTGCTGTAGTATAATTATACATCCCTGACATCCTTAGACAGCTCCTTGCTCTTGGCCATTTTGTAGAGGTTAGAGTCTGACTGATTCACTGAGTCTGTGGACAGGTGTCTTTCATACAGGTGACCATTGCCGACAGCTGTCTGTCATGCAGGTAACGAGTTGATTTGGAGCATCTACCTGGTCTGTAGGGGCCAGATCTCTTACTGGTTGGTGGGGGATCAAATACTTATTTCCCTCTGCAGAATGCAAATAAATTCATATACTTTCCACAATGTGATTTTACGGATTTAATTTGTGATGTGCTATCTCTCACTGTTACCAATAACCTACCCTTCAATTATGGGCTGCTCATGTCTTTGTCAGTGGGCAAACTTACAAAATCAGCAAGGGATCAAATACTTATTTCCACCACTGTAGCTCCCTTACCTTGTCTGCTGAGCCCCCCAACCCCCCCCCCCCCCAAAAAAAAAAACCCCACTCCCCACAACTACCATAGCCCTAAGGGGTGAAGGGGAGCACCTAGATGTGAGTACAGTGGGTTTGTGGTGGATTCTGAAGGGCTCACATTTTTATAATATACCACAGCATTCCACGAAAAAAGGAGCAAGTTCCCACATACCATCTTCCTCTTTTGATCTACACATAGGAAAAAAGATTTTAAATGCTCCCAGGTTTCAATCTTATTAAAAATTAAAAACTCTGAATGTTGAGCACCTGATTTTCATAATATGATATCTGTTTTGGTGGCCTTTTACTAGGTGAAAAAAAATCTCAGCACCAATACAACACCTGCTAGTGTGCTAGGGCAGTGGTTCCAAAACCTGGTCCTGGAGGCACCCCAGCCAGCCAGGTTTTCAGGATATCCACAATGAACATTCATGAGAGAGAGAGAGAGCTGCATGCACTACCTTCACTGCATGCAAATTTATCTCATGAATATTCATTGTGGATATCCTGAAAATCTTCCTGACTGGGGTGCTTCCAGGACCAGGTTTGGGAACCATTGTGCTAGGATATGCCTATAACCAACCCCTCCAAATGACACAATGATTACGATTTAGGACAAATTACTACTCTAACCAACAAAAGTTTATTCCATTGTAATAGTTCCTCTGTGTACATGTTGCAAAAGGCAGCATGTTTCTAAATATCCTATATAATAAAACGCACCTCCAACATTCTGAAGCTGACTGCATGGCTGAGGCATTCCTGCTCTCTGTATCCATCTCCTGAATTGACATCACGTACTTCCGGGTTCGTCACAAGCAGAAGTGACCAAGCACATGAGGTTTCTCGGCTTCAGAATGTTGCAGGTGCATTCTATTAAATAGGATTGGTCAGTTCCTTGAAACACAGCCAGAACTCAGCGTCCTGCACAGTAACGCTCAGACACCAGAGAGAGAGGGGGGGTTGACACCAGAGAGGGGGGAGGTATCTCTGTCACACACACACTCTCACACACTGTCTCTCACACTGTATCACATTCACTCTCTATATGTCACACAGAGGCATATTTTCAAAGCACTTTGGGAGGCTAAGTTCCATAGGTTTCTATGGCACTTTGGGAGGCTAAGTGCTTTGAAAATGAGCTTGACAGTCACTCACACACTCTCTTGGTCTCCCACACTCAGTCTCACAGAGAGTCTGTGTCTCACACACACTCTCTCTCTCGTACACAATGTATCTGTATGAAACACACTCTCTCTCTCACACTGTCTCTCACATACGCACTTGCACACACTCTCGTTCTCACACACACACACTCTATTTCACAGACACACTCGCACCCAGACTCACTCTCTCTCTCACACACACACACACACTCGCACATTCACTCTCTCAAACATACACACTCCAAGGAAAACCTTGCTAGCACCTGTTTCATTTGTGTCAGAAACGGGCCTTTTTTACTAGTAACAGATAAAATAATAATGAACAACAACAATGCGATACTGCAGCTGATAGCCTTCTTGCTATGTTTTGAGTGTACCATTATGGCAGATGCTGGGTAAACCAGCTTCAGTCTTGAGACATTACACCACCTCCTGTTCTTTCTCCAACCTCCTTGAACAGTCTGGTCTGTCTCACAAATATGACATCATCAAATACTGACAAGAAAATCGCACAGAGCAAAATGCCAGCTTCACTAATACACAAAGTACAGCCTATGAAACCCAATTTATATATGGATTGTACTACTACCTGCCTAGCCCTGGCCAGATGCCAATAAATCAGCTATAGCGCAGGGCACTTTCTTCTTCACTCCAGCTCCTCTAGCTGCTAAAATCAAAGACATTCTGTTTCATGTGGCATACAGGAAGTACTTGTTCTCTGCTTTCAGCTTC
Source organism: Microcaecilia unicolor (assembly GCF_901765095.1). Classification (NCBI taxonomy): domain Eukaryota; kingdom Metazoa; phylum Chordata; class Amphibia; order Gymnophiona; family Siphonopidae; genus Microcaecilia; species Microcaecilia unicolor. The sequence continues at coordinate 55,485,219 of NC_044044.1, read as the reverse complement.
TATGTGGTGCTGGCAGCCAGAGCAGCTGGAGAGAAGAAAGGAGCTCCCCACTTTGTTGCAGATTTAGTTGCTCTGGGCAGGTAGGAGAAGGAAAAAGGTGCTTGGAGATGTGTCTGACACTGGGGATGGGAGAAGGAAGAGGACAGATATTATTGGGGGAGAAACATTGGCATATACAGAGGAAAGTGAAGATGGATGGATACAGAGATGGCTGTTGGGATTAAGATGGAGGAAATAAATATTGGAGAAGATAAGTAAATGGATGCTGGGGAAAGGGAGAAAGAAGTATGGGACAAGAGACAGGGACAATAGCTACTGGGGAAAGGGGGGAAAAGAGACAGAGGACTATGAAGAGTGTGAGTGATTGTGGTAGCATGGGTGGCAGCCAGGCCTAGAGCCTCAACAAACACAGCCACACAGAGGGTTGCAGGTAAAACACAACACTTTATTACTGTGTTCAGATAGATATGGAAGCCTGTTGTTTCAGAGGCTTAATACTATGCAAATGAAGTCTCTTGCAACTCAATAGGAAAAGTCTTACAAGGGCTGGCTTCTGGCTAGGCCCAAATGCAATGCACAGCAGTTCTAAACCAATCACATATAAACCCAGGACCAGGGTCTTCACTAATGAATCAAGGCAAACTTCCTACCTTGGCAGTCTTTTACCCATAGACTGTGAAGACCTATGCTTGAGGATGCTCTTTTCCTACTAATACAGCCAGCTTGGGGCACACTTCAGGTCTCTCTGTTCTCTTCCCACTTCCTCTCTGCCTGAGCTCCACCCTCCTGTCTAGGCAGGCTAACATATTCTTAAGGTGCCATGGTGAAGGAGTGCTCACAAGGAGAACTAGAGTTTGCCTAGGCACTACCTCAGAGGGATAAAAGAAGGTGATATAGGTGAGAGGGTAGAAACAGGAGAGAAATGTGGAATTGGAGCCTATTTAAATGGAGAAGACATAAAGGGACTGCAGGGAAAGAATTGGCATTAGGGGGGGGTGGGGTGGAAGGGATATGAGAAGGAGAAACACTGAACAAGGGAGGCGATTCTGAGGGGAAAGTTACTCAAATACTGGAGAATCAGAGGTTGTGGAAAGAGAGAGAGAGAGAGATGGACAATGTGGGACTGAGGTGAGAGAAAGATGAAAAGCTGGATAGTACTGAAATGATCAGAGGAAAGTTTCAACAGCACTATCCACTTAGTGCCACTGAATGTCCATCTGATCGGCGCTTATGTGGTTAGCAGCACTTGCTAAGCAGATCAGTGTCTTTGTATATCAGTCCCATTATAACTAATTTTATTATAGTGTTATAAGCTATGCTGTGGTTCTCGCTTTTTTTTTTCTCCTTGTTTGAGTATCTTGCATCTCTTTTGTGTTTTTGCAGAAAAGCAGGTTAAAGTATATGCTTTTAGTTATTTGAGTTTGTGTGGCTGTCAGGATCTATTGTTTTGCTTTGACTGCATCTGCTCTTTCTTGCCCCCAAGAAACTGCTGCCCTAGGCAACCACCTAGTTTTGCCTAATGGTTGGGGTAGCCCTGCTCCAACCCCATTTTAGATTCCGGGGGGGGGGGGGGGGGGGGGGGAGTTCATCCTTCACCTCAAGCATCAGATTGCCTTCAGCTACCCCTGTTAAAAGAATGTAACCAGGCAGGAGAGTCTTCTACTCAGTTAAATTGCATTGGCTGGTCCTAGAGCAGATATTCAGTGGCATTTAACTGGCTTTGACTGCCATGGTACTATCCAGTTAATCTTGGGGTGGTCCACGGGCAGAGTTGAGTTGGAGCAAAGAAAACCACCCCAAAGGTGTGGAGGTACACTGGTTCCTACGTAAAAGGTAATATCTGGGCACCACAGATATTCAATACCGGGTGCCAGAATAGCTAACTGAACATGTTGGACTGCACAAAAAGCAGTGCTAACCAGGGCCGGCCATAAGCAAGGGCGACAGGAGTGACAAGACAGGATCCTGTACACCTAGGGGCCTCACACTCCTAGAGGCATCACATTTAACTGAGTCAACATCTGTGTTTTCTTTCGCTCTCGGGTCCTGCATCTCACTCCTCTCTCAACCCCTGGACCAGCGTTTCCCTTTCTTTGTGAACCCCTCTTCCAGTCCATTGTACTTTAAATGGTATCTCTCCCTAAGTCTACAGCTCATTGGCAGTGGCAGCAATCCACCTGCGCTGCTAAGGGCCGATTCCGGAAGCTTCCCTCTGTGGCATCCTACTACCTCCTCTGACATAACTTCCTGTTTCTGCAGGAGCGAGTTGCCACAGAGAGAAGGTTCCAGGACCAATCCCCGGCAGCACAGGTGAATTGCTGCTGCTGCTGGTGAATTATAGACTCAAGGAGAGACACCATTTAAGGTACAACATGGGGTGGGGGAGGGGTTCAGAGATAACGGCAGATGCTGATGTGAGGGAGGGGTTCAGAGAGAAAGGCAGACTCCAGATTATGGGGGGGGGGGGAACTCCACACAGCACTCCGCACAGGGGTGTCTGCACAGGAACTCCACAGAGCACTCCGCACAGGGGTGTCTGCACAGGACCCCGCAAGCGCTAAGGCCGGCTCTGGTACTAACCGAATATAACCCTGGGCACACCTCTAGCTCACCTCCACCCTGGGGTTTCGTTCCACTGCACCCAGGACCGGGTCACACAAACAGACTACTTTTGCCACACACACAGTTCTCACTGGCTGAATCACTGAAGCTGGGATCAGGCTAGGGCTGGAATAAACCCGGTAGGGAGAGGATACTATTCTCTGGGCATGTTCATTCAAAAAAGCAGTCAGTAAGATTCTTGCTTTACTAACAGTAACTTGATAAACAGTTCAGACTTGGTCTGCACAATTCAGGGTGTTTTTCTTCAGATGGTCAGCACAGCACAAAACATAGTCTCCACATGATATCGGGGCTTTCAGATTCAAAGTTCAGTTCTATTTTACATCTTCCTCTATTTGCAACCAGAACAAGGTACTTATCAATCTTCTCTATTTGCTACTAGGTATCAGCATGTGGTAACTTCTGCACTGATCCCCATCAGTCCTCAGTTATCGCCACATAATCTCTTATGTTGCTCTCTGTCCCATCCTGGAACAGGTGTCATTCACACATGCAATGAAAGTCCTGCCAGAAGTGAGGCACACCCGCTCCTACTTCTTGCAGTATATTGTCCCCCAAGCACTCCTTCTTTGTTCCCAGTTTGGGAACTCTCTGCAGGCACCCACTGCTGTGTAGCAGAGGCTTCCAATCACCACATGCTGCAAACTTCTCCTGCTTTGGTTCCCAAGTCTTCCCCCTCGGTGCTATGGGTCTTGGCAGGGGAGGGCTACCAAAGACCAGAATTTTCTCCAGGCAAGCTCTTTTATTAACTGGGGCTGGGCTTTACTCTGACTCTCTCATCAGATCAGTCTACCACCTTACTAGAAGCTTTGCAAGTACCATGTTCCTGAGGGACCTGTCATTGACAATGAAAATCCCAGAAGAAGACTAACAGGCTTATTTTCGAAAGAGAAGGGCGCCCATCTTTCGACACAAATCGGGAGATTAGCGTCCTTCTCCCAGGGTCGCCCAAATCGGTATAATCGAAAGCTGATTTTGGGCGTCCTCAAATGCTTTCCGTCGCAGGGATGACCAAAGTTCACGGGGGGGGGGTGTCGGAAGCGTAGCGAAGGCGAGACTGGGGTGTACCTAACACATGGGCGTCCTCGGTTGATGTGCGGTCCTGGCTTATATGACTGAAGTGCACTTCCTGATCACATGGTTAATGCGCCTTTCCGGTCGAAGCATGGTTCCAGCTCATTGCTCACTGTTCCAGAAAATGGCAAGTGGTTCGTTGAAGTGCAAATCATATATATTAGAAGATAAACTAAGAGCAATACAGCACATTGATAATGGTGAATCACAAGCAAACCTCTCCAGGGACCTACAGGTTTCTGAATCAACTCTGCACAGCTGGTTGAAAAGTCAGCCAAAGACCACAGATTACCGTCACAAAATCAACAAATTGAGTCTTTATTTAATCGGTTATTGCCTTTCATTATAATGCGACCTTCGTTCTAATGCGGTACTGGTTATGGTTCCCAAGTACCGCGTTATACAGAGTGACAAGGCAGTAGCAATTGTCATGAGAGTAGGGAAAGCCCCACTACAGGTCCCAGAAGGCATTGGGCGCACCAGCTCAAAACCTGGAATGGTACTGCCTTAATGGAGCAGGGTGGTTTCCCTCAGAATCTGTAAGGGAAACTGCAGCACTAAGTAGGAGGGGAGCCATAAGGATACAGTCAGCAAACAAGCTCTTACTTGGAAAGAATGACCAAGAGTAGGAAGCTCTGGGGCTGTGTGTCTGTTGCCCAAAGCAGAGAGTAGGGTCTTTGTGTTCTCTACAGGAAGGGAGAGAAGCTAATCTTCAGGCCTATCAAGAGATACTCAGAGAATGCTTTGTAAAGGATTCCTTCCTGGGACAGCAGTAAGGGAGTGCTCATGTAATAGAAGAAAGCTGTACGTCTGTGATCAGTGGGGAGGTGTGAATAGGCTTCCTGACTCCACAGTAGCTAGAGCCAGTGGTGTGCTGGAGCTGGCGCACAAGAGCCGTTTGTTAAATTTTTAAGAATTTTGTGAGCCGGTTGTTAAAGTAGCTACTTTAACAACCAGCTCCCAAAATTTGGGTTCTGATACCCTCCTGACATCGGCATCCTCCTTCCCTATGTCTGTGGCTTAGGCTAGGCATCTTTTGTCTCCCCCTCCAGCACCTTTCCACGCTCAGTTTTTGCCTCCCTGCACCTCCTTGCCTCTTGTACTACCAGCTGTGACGCTATAAATTTTTTTAAAGCAGTTCTGGTACATGTCGGCTGGAATAGGCTGTTTCAGCCAATCCCAGGGCCTTTCTTCAGCCCTCGGGGGCGGGACAGGCTGAAAGAAGGCTCCTGGAATTGGCTGAAGCAGCCTGTTCCCCGCTGACATGTACCAGCACTGCTTTAAAAAAAAAACTTTAATCGCGCTGCGGCCGAGTGTGTGCTTGCTTGCGCGCCTTTTCTGTCTAAGAGTCCCTGTGAGTCTCCACTCGTCACCAGTAGTGCTAGAGGTGATCTCTGTGCCCCCCGCCCCGCCCCCCGACCGCAGCTTCTCTGTGTGGTCTGGCCTGTTCTTCTTGGCTGTACTGCAGCGCGGAGACAGACGTCAGATGGACGGTGTCTCTGGTGGCGGGGCCCCTCCTGATCTGCTCTCAGAGTCAGAGAGAGCAGATCATCAGGAGAAAGGGACTCACGGCACCACCAGAGAGGACGGAGCCGGAGAAGCCACAGAAAGCATGAGTCTGGGATGGAGGATGGAGGGAGCCGGATCAGATAAGAGGATCAGATATGAGCTGCTGCAACCGCATTGTTGTGCTTAATTGTTGGTAGCATTTTTATTTAATCTCATTTATATTTTCAAACATGCCAGCCAGCTTGTGCAGCATACAGAAGTAATAGAGAAAGTATAACTTTTTATAGGTAGAGTAGTAATTTGTTATAAATTGTAATCAGTGTGTCATTTGGAGGGGCTGTTTATAGGGACACCCTAGCATGTGCTATATACGTGCAGAGATTTTTTTCTCCTGGTAAAGGGCCACTAAAACAGACGTCATGTTATGAGAATCAGGTGCTCAACATTCTCTATCAATTTATTTACTTATTTATGGCATTTTATCCCACATTAAATATGAATTAGATTGCAACTTGGGAGCATTTAAAATCTTTTCTTTTCTGGAGAGAGTAATGCATTGCCCCCTCCCAGGCTCTCTCCCTGGATATAGCCAGCTCTGCAATTTGGGAGGTTGCGCCCCCCCCAAAAAAAAAAAAATTGCAGGGCTGGCTATACCCGGGGATAGAGCCTGTTGTTAAAAATTTAGCACCACACCACTGGCTAGAGCTTAGGGAATGGGGCTAGGTCTTCTGGGAATTGTAGTCCAGCCCTATACCCATAGAAAGTAAGAGGGCTGGTGATGTCACCCCCTGAGGGAGGATAAGGGCAGAATTCTAGAAGCACCTGACAGTCTTCTGCTCTAGAAAAAAGTTTTGCAGACTAACAGGAAAGAAAGGAAAAAGAAGGAAAAGAAGGTGAGAAGAAAAGAAGGGAGGAGGGGACTCTCTAAGACCCGGCCAGCTGGAAGAGAGTAAATGGGCTACCTAACCCAGGGAAGTGAGCACCCCAAAGTAAACTGGACCAGAGTCAAGTATTCCCTAAAGTCATGTTGGAAGCAAGGAATGTGGCTAAGCCCTACCTGATAGAAAATGTGGGGAAAGACTCAACCTGAAATGGAGGGGCCAGAGTGGGACCCCAAGAAGGTTTCATTTAAGGAGGTTTCCCCTGAAATGTTTTGGAATCATAAAAATTGTTAACCTTTTGTTTATTGGATTATGTTTTTGGTTTTGACTTCTTGTGTTGTTACATAAAAGTATGGAAATATTTTGGGATTCAGTTGGTGGCCTTGACTTGGTTATAGAGGAGCACAGTAGTCTGAAGGCTGAAGGGATCATCACAAGAGGGAGAGGTGTTAGCGGACTGAAAATTGCCATTACCATACTAACCTGATGCTTTGTACTAACTCCTCCCGAGGCTCGCCCCTAACCTATCTGGTTAGGGAATGGCCAGTTAGCGGACATTCTCAGCAGAACTAACCAATTAAGTGCCACTGAATGTTGCTGGCTCGCTCAGTGGGGTTTAAACGGACAGAAACCTCACCAGCCCAGTTAAACCGTTTTGAATATCAGGCCCATGTTTTTTTTCTCCTAATTCATTTCACACTTTTGTATTAATGAAAATTTAACAACACACCAGGGAAGCTATTGATGTACACACCTTACTTGCTACATTAACATGCTTTCAATTGATTATACACACACTTTTTCTTTAAAGTGCCATAACAAACTGAAAGCCTCTTAACACACACAGTGGCGTACCAAGGGAGAGGGCGGTCCGCCCCGGGTGCACGCCGCTGGGGGGGGGGTGCTGCGCGCCAGTCAGCTTCGTTCGTTTCCATGCTCCCTCTGCCCCGGAACAGGAAGGGAGGGATGTCCTTTCGCCGGGGTGGGGGTGGGGGGTCGCTGCACCCGGGGGGCGGGGTGCATCGGCGATCCGCCCCGGGTGTCAGCCCCCCTAGGAACGCCACTGAACGCACAGCCCCAGGAAGTAATAATGGATACACTAGATAGCTGAACAGCAAGAACTTTGACAACAGATCCAACGGCAGTAGCAGCAGCAACAGACTCAATGACAACTAAAAATACCAATGGGCCATCCAACAAATAAGGCATCAAAAAGATTGGTCTACAACTCCAGCTGGTAGACTGGGAGTGGTTGAAGTGGAGGAAGAAGCTCTAGAGAGAGAGGTTCTGAAAATAACTTGGGACTTTTTCAGGAATTGCACCACACTTGTGGAATACCTTTCTGTCTACAGTAAAAGATTTGTTGGGTTATCAACATTTTCATCAGCACTTAAAAGCCTGCAGGTCAATATTCAAATGCACTTATCCAGAAAACATTGCCTGCTATCAGATAAGTGCTACTGACCTGGATGTTCAAAGGCAGTAGCTGAATAGTCCTGCCTCTGCACTATGGGGGCAATTCTAAAACAGAATCTGGGCACCCAGAATACTACTGTATCCTCATATCAGCACGTCTTACATTTTCATGCCCAAAGTTAGACCTGGCATAACTGCGGGTACATAAATGAGGCAGGGACATGAGTAACGCACACTATCAGGCTTATTTTCGAAAGTGATCGCCGGCCATTTCCCAACATAAATCGGGAGATGGCCGGCGATCTCTCAAAAGCAGCGAAATCGGTATAATCGAAAGCGGCTTTTTTGATAGCATTGCCGCTTTCCCGTTGCCTCGCCGGCGAAAGTTCAAGCGGGCATGTCGGCGGCATAGCGAAGGCGGGACATGGGCGGGCATGGGCGTGGCTACCAGATGGCCAGCTTTCGCGGATAATGGAAAAAAAAAAAAGCGACGTTAAGCAGTATTTCACCAGGTTTACTTGGTCCTATTTTCACGACCAAGCCTCAAAAAGGTGCCCCAACTGACCAAATAACCACTGGAGGGAATGGGGGATGACCTCCCCGTACTCCCCCAGTGGTCACCAACCCCCTCCCACACTAAAAAAAATACAAATCAAAACCTTTTTTCATCAGCCTGTATGCCTGCCTCAAATGTCATATCCAGCTCCCTGACAGCAGTATGCAGGTCCCTGGAGCAGTTTTTAATGGGTGCAGTGCACTTCAGGCAGGCAGACCCAGGTCCATCCCCCCCCCTACCTGTTACACTTGTGGTGCTAAGTGTTGAGCCCTCCAACCCCCCCCCCCCCCAAACCCACTCTACCCACAAGTAGGTGCCCCCCTTCACCCATAAGGGCTATGGTAATGGTGTAGAGTTGTGGAGAGTGGGTTTGGGGGGGATTTGGGGGGCTCAGCACCCAAGGTAAAGGAGCTATGCACCTGGGAGCTTTTTTGGTATTTTAAAAAAGTTTTTAGAAATGCCCCCTAGGGTGCCCAGTTGGTGTCCTGGCATGTGAGGGGGACCAGTGCACTACAAATGCTGGCTCCTCCCATGACCAAATGCCTTGGATTTCGCCGGGTTTGAGATGGCCGGCATTTTTTTCCATTATCGCTGAAAAACAAAACCGGCGATCTCAAACCTGGCAAACTCTGGCATTTGGCCGGGCTAAACCGTATTATCGAAAAAAAAGATGGCCGGCCATCTTTTTTGATAATACGGTTCTGGCCACCTGTTGCACCTCCGCCAAAATACATTGCTGGCGATCTATTTCGCCGGCAACATTCGATTATGCCCCTCTATGTTGTAAATTTCATGCATTACTGGGAGCCCCGCCTATGTCCCTCCCATGTTCCTCCCCTTGGCATGCTATGTAGTAAGACACACCATTACAGAATAGTGCTTCTTGGGCACCCTGCTGCACTCTGCACTTTTGCAAGCAAATATATACACTTAGATGTGTAAGTGCTAGTAATTTAGACATTTATGTATGAACAGTGCTTGTAAATGCAGGCACCTAGATTGTAGAATTGCCCTTTTTATGGATAGTGCCAGAGCGAACCTGGAGTGGAGCCAGGGTGGTCCCGAAATGTATCTGGATAGTGACAATATTCAATCTGATGTCTGGATAACTTTTCTGGATAGTCATAAAATATTTGGATATTTTTTGACTACTGGCTTTTTCAGTAGATATTATTTACCTGTCAATATTCAACCTATGGTGATCAGCAGTTTTTTAAGCACTGACCGTCACCGTCTAAAATTAGATATAGATATTTATTTATTTGTTACATTTGTACTCCACATTTTCCCACCTATTTGCAGGCTCAATGTGTCTTACATAGCACCATGGGGCGAAAGCCTCCTCCGGTTAAGGAACAAAAATAGATGTTATTACAAATGAAATAGATATGTACAGACACATTAGGGAATTTAATATTTAATTTAGTTTAATTTAATTTAATGTTGGGCCATTTCTGGGTATATCCAGGCATGTGCTGACCACTAACACGTGTGAATGTCCCAGTCAATATCCAGTTGGGACTCACATAAGACACTTTTGCAGGTCCAGGCTGAATATCAGTAGGGATCCACATAAGACGATCTGTCACCCCCCTCCCCAACTATGATCACTCTTCTCAACCACACCCAACCTGACCATCGCTCTCCTGATCCTGCCCAATAAGCGAAGTCCCCCATCATGACCCAATCCCCCCAACAAGAGAAGCCCCCCAACATGACCTCTCCCCCAGTTTTCCAGAGGGCACACTGCAGGGAGGGTCATACAATATCTAGCTCTCTGTGATCTCAGAAATATGACACTGTATGTCACCTAAGAGGTGATATAATTTGGAGAATAACTGATTACTTTATAGTTTTGAATTTACTGTTGGTCTGCACGTACTTCATTTGTTGGGACTACTGTAACCCTGTTTTTCATCCGGAGAGCTTGAGTGTGTTACTTTTAGGGAAATATATAGAGGGCAATTCTTTTAAAATGGTACATATAGGCAAGTCTAAGTGTAGGTACAATGCAGGTTTGCAATAGTATTCTTGGTGCCCAGATGCCATTAAAGTATAAGGTTCTCCCCATATTGCAATGGGACTTGTTATATAGTTGTCCTCATAATGTTTGCTGACAGGTCAGGGTCAGGACAGTTAGCACTGGAAGGCTGTTGGCACTTTTAATTCATTCACTTCTCACTCCTCAGACACAGGATGAGTCAATGCAAGCCACAATTTGGTGTTCTGAACCAGATGGTTTACTTAAAGTCTCCAGGTAAAAAGCCCTTCTAGGTTCCTCCCTTTCAGCTCGATTGTTCAACATCTACAGTGCCCCACTTTGTAAGATCGTAAGTTGTTTGGGCCTCAGCTACCAGTTATACGCAGATGACATCCATTTTTATTTTCCAATTAAAGCATCACCTGTAGAGACTTTTGCTTTTTTAAGCTTGTGTTTATCCACTATTAAATCTTGGTTGTCTGCCAATAAGTTATGATTAAATCCAGCCAAAACACAAGTGCTTTTTCTCTTTGGTTCCAATTCATCTTATTTTCCAGAGTTTCTGAATTTTGAAGACGTTAGAATTCCAATTTTGAGAGAGGTGAAGTGCCTGCAAGTTTTACTTGATACTATGAATATGAAGCCATATCTTACATCAGTCATTCAGCGCATTTTTAAAAAATTTAAATTGTTATGGCCTTTAAAGAACATATTAAATATTGCCAATTTTCATACATTGATACAAGCATCTGTTTACTCTTGTATTGATTACTGTAATTCTTTATTTTGGGGTCTTTCCCACTGCTGCTTGTCTCATTACTGGATTACTGGGTGTTCACATTATAGTAACATAGTAGATGACGGCAGAAAAAGACCTGCATGGTCCATCCAGTCTGCCCACAAGATAAATTCATATGTGTATACCTTACCTTGATTTGTACCTGTCTTTTTTTTTGTTTTTGAAACAACTTCATTGGTTGCCTGTTATTTGGTGAATCCATTTTAACGTAACATTGATTTCTAAAATCCTGGTGGATAAAATACTGTCCTGTTTAGCTGCCACCTTGAGAATTTTTATTCCAACCCACACTTTGCACTCCAGCAACCAGGTTTTGCTTGAGGTTCCAAGCTTTTGACACATTAGGCTTGATGGGGGAGTCAATCTTTATGGTTGCAGGCCCTTTTCTGTGGAATTTGTTGCCATCAAATTTGAGACACAGTTGAGGGGCATTTTTGATAAACCTCTGGATTATATATTGTGCCTAGTGTTCTGCGCCGAAATCCAAGTGTATTCTATAACAATGCACGAAACGTAAATTGGTTTAACAAGCTAATCAGTGTTGATAACAGCACTTAACAAGCAATAATTAGAATTTACGTGCACAACTCGCTAAGTGTATTCTCTAATGCAGAGCGCCTAAATTCTAATGCTCATGGCCAAAAAGGGGCATGGTTATAGCAGGGAAATGGATATTTCTTGGGCATTCCAAAATTTATATGCACTGTTACAGAATATTGCCCTCTGCACCTAAATGAGGGGCCCTTTTACAAAGGCATGTTAGGCTCTACATGCGTGCAGTGTGCACCCAAATGAGACTATTGCCAGGCTACAGTGCCCCCCTGGTGGTAAGTTCAGATTTGGCGTGCACCCATAATGCCTGGGTGATTTATTTATTGCCTCCCACTTGCACTGTTTCCAGTGGTAATCGGCAGTTGGCGTGTGCCGACCGGTAACTGCTCATGTAGCATGTGAGTCCTTACTGCTATATCAATGGGTGGCGTTAAGGGCTCAGGGCTTGTTTTAGACGCACGCTGGTTTCAGTTTTATAGCATGCCTTTTTCTCGTCTCATTTAAAAAAAAAAGCCCTTTTTTGCAGACACTTTCAAAACTGGCCTGGTGCGCACCCAAAACACATGCCTACACTGCCACGGGCCACTTTTTACCGCAGCTTAGTAAAAGGACTCCTATATGCGCTGGTATTTACACCATGTTTACCTTGTTGTAAATGGATGCGCATAGTTCTAGGCGCTGGGATATCACCTAAGTGTATTCTATATACGCGCCTAAAACTAGGCACTGCTTATAAAATATGCTTAGGAGCAAATTTGATCTGCATGGATTTTTCAGGAGCCATATTTATAATCTGGCCCAAAAATGTCTGTCCAATTTTGGATATTTTGCTAAAAACGTCCAAAAATCGAGTGGCGAACATAGTCATTTTTGAATCTGAAAAACATCTCTTTGGTTTGAAAATCACCTTTTTCTAGATGTTTTATGTTCAGTGCATTTTTCTTTTGGGACTATTTTGAAAAAAAAAAAACAACAACAAAGAGAAAAATGCCCAAAAACCAGCCACTGGGATTTCTGGGGGCCATCATTCTTAGTAAACTGGCCATCCAGACATCCCAGCTGAGCAGTGGGGCAGTCTAGGGTGCACTGCAGTGGACACCATATAAAAGGACCTGGGTACACATCTCACCATGATATATTGTATGGTGAGCCCTTCAGGAACAGAGAAAAACTTACTTTACTTCACTGTACACCACTACGCTTGCAGGTGTCACCTATATGTAAGTACAGTAGGTGTTGAGGTTTTTGGAGGGCTTACACGTTCCACCACAAGTGTACCAGTTACAGTAAGATATGGGCCTAGGTTCCCTTCTCTACAGCCCACTGCACCAGTCACTAGGCTATTCCTGGGACCTGCCTGCAGCTCTAACAAGAATGGTCATCATAGCTGAAGCTATCATAGAGCCTGGTATGTACTGTCACATCTTAGAGGGGTGGGAAGGGGGTCTGTGACCACTGGGGGAGTAAGAGGGGTTATGCCTTAATCTCTCCAGTGGTCATTTAGGGCACTTTTGCATCACTTATTCATGATTGAAACAGGTCTAGCAAAAAACATTTTGGCCCCCTGGAAATTTGGATGAACTGTGAAGAAAAATGTTGAAAATCACATTTTGTGGACTTTTTTATGTTTTGAAAATGAGCCCCACTGAGTCTTTACTTCTTTTTCAAAAATAGTTGAAAGCCCATTGTTCAAACAAGCATTTTGTTGATTGTATAATATATTTTCAGTCTCTTTTTATGTTTTAATGTTTTATGTTTTTAATCATGTTAGTAATTTTACTTTTTCTGATTGTATTATGAATGTATTGATTTTATTATGTATGTATTTCGTAAGCAGTGGTGTGCTGGAGCAGGCTCTCACAGGCTCGCAAGAGCCGGTTCCCTAAGTTTTTAAGAATTTTGGGAGCCGGTTGTTAAAGTAGGGCCCTCCATGGCTACTTTAACAACTGGCTCCCAAAATGTGGGCTTGTGCCCCCTGCTGAATTCTCTTTTACTTTGCTGGTGGGGATGCTGAGCCCTGCCAGCCAAGTAAATAGACTGCTGCTGTTCCCCACTCCTTGTTTCCAGCTCTGGGCAGCAGGCTGAGACTTCTCGAGCATGTGAGAGAAGTTCCAGCATGCTGCTCAGAGCAAGACGTTGGAAGTGGTGGCAGTCCATTTATTAGCTGCCAGCAAAGGTATACCTATCGTGCCCACACGTAGTGAGGGAGGGGAGAGAGGCAAGTGTTGCTCCCCCACCCCACCCCCAGCCACCCCTGGCCCTTCCAACTGCAGAGCTAGCTACGTCTGGAGAAAGAGCCTGTTGTTAAAAATTTACCAGCACACCCCTGTTCGTAAGCCACCTAGATTTGTAGATATGTGGGATATAAGAGAATTTTTAAATAAAATAAATAAATAAAAACATTGGGATAACGTCTCAATGGGAACAATATATATGGGTAGAGGCAAAAAGGGGGGAAAACACTTTCTAACCCTTACAGTCTTTTATCAACTTGAGCTCTCTACTTGTTGGTGGCACCTAAGAAATATTGTTGCCTTTCTCTGCTCTGTGTGGCTTCTTCCCCAGATGAGATGCTGGTCTGTAAGTCTCTTTATAGTGGTACATCCCAGGATCTTCTCTTTTTTCCCTTCTGCTTCTAAGGGTTGGATCTTCTGACCTTCTGCAGTTTTTTTTCTACTATGTTCTCCTTGATTCTCATAAGAATAGCCATACTGGGTCAGACCAATGGTCCATCTAGCCCAGTATCCTGTTTTCCAAACAGTGACCAAGTCAGATCACAAGTACCTGGCAGAAACCCAAATCGTGGCAACACTCCATACTACAAATCCTAGGGCAAGAAGTTGCTTCCCATGTCTGCCTCAAAAGCAGACTATGGACGTTTCCTCCAGGAATTTGTCTATACCTTTTTTAAACCCAGATACACTAATCGCTGTTACTACATCCTCTGGCAACAAGTTCCAGAGCTTAATTATTTTTTTGAGTGAAAAAATATTTCCTCTTATTTGTTTTAAAAATGTTACCATGTAACTTAATTTCAGTTCCTATGCAAAGCGTCGACCTCGTGGGGTTGGAGGGGTGGTAGCGGCGGTGTAGTGGGTGTAGTGTTCTGTGCATGCACGTCACGTCGGGAGTGAGCTGTGAAGTGACGTATGCTGTTCTGCGCATGCGCGGCACGTCAGGAGTGAGCTGTGAAGTGACGCATGCTGTTCTGCGCATGCGTGGCATGTCGGTCACTCTTTATTTATATAGTAGGATGGCTAGAGAAGTTTGAGTCAAAGGCAAAGAAATTCAAATTTGTCTGGGGTTATATATTATCCACAGTTTCCCTCCAAAAGGGGTCTCCTTCCACTATTACTTCAATGATCAGGAAAGCCTTCTCTGTGATCCTAGATGGAATAGGAGAAGGAATTTTTAATTCTTTTTAAAATTTGTTATATGTCTTTTTTGTGTGTGATGTATGTGTTTAGGACTGTTCTATCATGATTATGGAGTTCCTTGTTATTTTGTTAATTGTGAACTGCATCAAATTCTAATAAACTGTAACTGTAAAGATGTTTCATTTAAATACACCAACAGTGCCCCCTCATCTTTCTGTGCGTTTTTGTTTTTCTCCCTACATACCAGGACACTTTTATCTCTTTTAAGCACCATTTTTCTATTTTTCATCCTACCTAAATTGCCAGTCACACCCCTTCTTTTGCTTTTATGTTGGATCTCTGGGACCACCCTCATCTCCTAACCACAGAAAGGTGGTATATCAAATCCCATCCTCTTTTCTTTCCTTTTTCCTTTCCTAACAATAGCAACATTGCTGAGGAACTTGAGAGGAAAATAGGTTTCTCCTAAGGAATACAAAAATCTATAGCAGGCACACCTGCCAGAGAGGGTAAAAAAAAAAGTGGGGGGGGGGGGGGGGCTTAAAAAAAGAAGAATGGTTGAGGATTTGAAAAAGAAGCTTTAATGCTATAAAGAGGAAAATGCATTTGGGAAGCAAAAATCTATTAGGCACATATCAGTTGAAAGGACAAGAACTGGAAACATTCAAGCAAAAAGAAATTTAAGCATTATCTTTTCAGATGGTCTCAAGATACCGTGCAGTCAGTGAAATAGAACAACCAGGAAAGCTAACACAATGTTTGGTTGCCAAAGCAGAGGTATCATCTGTGAAAAAAGGGAGGTAATTGTCGTGATCTCGAGGACCTTGGCATTCTGTCATGCTTCTTCCCCGGGAACCCTGGGTACGTGAGTCCTTGGACCATGGCCGAGGAGCGGCAGTGGCAGGCAAGATCACCTTCGGAGCAGAGAAGAGACAAGGCTGGACTGGAACCCCGGACTGGAGTCCTGCACTGGAACACTCGGGACTGGAACGCACCGGACCGGAACACACTGGAGTAGGCTTCACCTATGCTTAGCTGCCTTTCCCTGAGGGTTGAGCCCTCAGGTTCGAGCAGCCGGTAGGGCTTACAGGAAAACCAGAACTGGAACCAGCAACAGGAACAACCGGAGTCAGGATCCAGCGGTGCTCCCAGGTACCTAGGCTAAAGCAAGGCAGACAGGCAGGGAAGAGGACTCAGGAGCTACCTACAAGCTAAGCTCAATGGAATGGGAATAACAGCTACGCTTGCCAGAGGAAGGGTTAGATTGGAGCTACAGTAGCTAACAGATAGAAAGGAGAGAAATGGCTGCAGCATCAACCGCTGACCAACCTCAGACAGGGGGCAGCACCACTGCACAGGGATAACAGAAAGGCTAGAAGCCCACAGAGAATAATAAACACAGAAAGGCTGAAAGCCCACAGAGCAATAAACACAGAAGGGCCAGAAGGCAAGGCCCACAGGTGATAGTAACTCGCAAAGCAGAAGGGCTGGAAGCCCACAAGAAAAGACAAGGAAAGCTAACTGTGCAAACAGCACACTAACCTCGGGACCTAAGGCACTGCGGAGGCATTGGCAATGCAAAGGCAAAGCTGCGTAACCCTAGTAGCGCTCTAGAAATGTTAAGTAGTAGTAGTAAAGGCTGCAGTCTCTAAGTGATTAATAAAGCCCTTCAACACCAGAGACACAGCTGCAGCAATCTCTAAGTAACTACGGAGGCTGTTCAGGCACAAATCACAGTGAAATACAGAGGGGCTTCCCACACCCAGGTGTAGTGTAGTGAAGCAATTAGAGTCATGCTGGAAGCAGCCAGCACACAGAGAGAGAGAGAGAGAACTAACCCAGGCAACACCCACAGGTGCAGTATAGTGAAGCAATTAGTGTCATGCTGCTGGATGCAGCCAGCACAGAGAGCCAGAGCTAGCTCAGAAAGGACAGACAGAAGAAACAGGAGCCAGCTAGGAAGCTGACCCCCAGGAACAAGGTAAGTCTGAGGGTGGTCACGGCCACAGATGTGACAGTAATATTGCATCATTGATGAGACTAAACCTTGATTACTGCCTTTGCAAAGATACTGGCAGTAAGAAAGCTATTTAGAGAAGGGTTACTACAATGATCCAGGGCCTGCAAAAGAACCTAGAAAGAGAGGCTTATGGCACTCAAAATGTATTCACTGGAGAAAAGAAAAGAAGGACTGAGGCATTTGTTAAAAACATTCTAATATTTGACACGCTTCAATAAAGCACAGAAGGGTAAAATATATGTAGGCTCGCCAGTGTACTTCAATGTAACTCACGTTGAGCTACTACTGAAATAGGTGTAAGCAAAATCTAAATAAATACGTTCTGTGAACGTTACAAAAAATTCAGAATGTGGCTATACAAATGGTCACCTGTAAAACAAATCTTGCACTCCAACATAATAGCCCTGACAAAATAGCCCCGCCAAAACCCCCCGATACAACAGCCTTGTAAAAAAAATATCCCATAACAAATCAGCCTCTAACGTCCCCTTTATCATTTTCGTCGCCCTTCTCTGCACCTTTTCTAATTCCACTATATCTTTTTTGAGATGCGGCGACCAGAATTGAATATTGTGTTCAATTCTGGTCGCCGCATCTCAAAAAAGATATAGCAGAATTAGAAAAGGTGTAGAGAAGGGCGACGAAAATGATAAAGGGGATGGGACGACTTCCCTATGAGAAAAGGCTAAAGCGGCTAGGGCTCTTCAGCTTGGAGAAAAGGCGGCTGAGGAGAGATATGATAGAGGTCTATAAAATAATGAGTGGAGTTGAACGGATAGATGTGAAGCGTCTGTTTACGCTTTCCAAAAATACTAGGACTAGGGGGCATGTGATGAAGCTACAATGTAGTAAATTTAAAATGAATCAGAGAAAACTTTTCTTCACTCAACGTGTAATTCTCTGAAATTCGTTGCCAGAGAATGTGGTAAAGGCGGTTAGCTTAGCGGAGTTTTAAAAAGTCCATAGACCGTTATTAAATAGACTTGGGGAAAATCCACTATTTCTGGGATAAGCAATATAAAATGTTTTGTACATTTTTGGGATCTTGCCGGTTATTTGTGACCTGGATTGGCCAGGATGCTGGGCTCGATGGACCTTTGGTCTTTCCCAGTATGGCAATACTTATGTAGTGTTATAATTAATCCATATTTCAGTTACCTGTTATTGTTTGCTAACTGCACATTTTTTGTCCACTGTTCTTCAGAGAATAAACACATTTGTATGTTCGCCCTGCCTGTCTGGACTGATAAAGAATCCTGGTGGTTTGTGTGTTGGTCTGCGAGTGCTTTCTGGGAATTGTGGGACTATTGGGAGTGTGGCTCCAGTAATCTAGAAATCACTAAGGATAATTTGAGAGCGGGAGACTCACCCAGAGGCAGTTGTGACCCAGTCGGTGGGAGGAGGGTGCTAGTGTAGAGCACAAGTGGCAGGTGCAAGTGGACCTGAACTGTGCTGGGGATAGATCCTCTAAGTGGCCGCAGGGTAACCCCAGGTGGGTGGCTGGGCATTTCGTGACAGAAATACATCTATATGGTACAGTATTCCTTTAGAAGTGTGAAGGAATCCTCCATCCAGGTTCCTACCATCAAGGTTACTGCAACAATATTGTGGTTTTAATCACAACAAACAGGCAAGAACAGATTACACTACTATTAGGGAAATTGGAGGAAGAATGGCAGCTAGAGCAGCTGTTGATAAAGCTTGAATCTCTTCTACATGTGGACATGAACTTTTATAAATGTATGACAATGAAAATTAAATGAGTATAAAATATTGGAAGATGGAGTTAAGTTAAAGAGTGAAAGCATAATTCTGGAATGAGGGGGCATAAGATGAAGGTGAAAGGGGGTAGACTCAGAAGTAACCTAAGGAAATACTTCTTCATGGAAAGGATGGTGAATCCATGGAACAGCCTCCCGATGGAAGTGGTGGAGATGAAAACAGTATCTGAATTCGAGAGCTTGGCACAAATACACAGGATCTCTAAGGGAGTGATAGGGAGAGTAGATGGCATGGATGGGCAGACTGGATAGGCCATATGGTCTTTATCTGCCTACATTTTTCTATGTTTCTTTGTAATAGAAGAAGAAGATTTGGCAGCTATTTGCTACTTCATCCTTATCTGCTTCTTAGACAATTCAACTACAGTTTAATTCAGAGGGTCTGTTGGACTCCTTATAAATTACTGTATCTAAGTTGGCTAATACAGGGGACAACAGATGTTGGACATGTCAGTCTGTCATAGGGACATTGGCTGATGTGGTTTATCAATGTCCAGTTTTGTCCTATTGGTTAGCAGTGTTGTTTAAAATTTTGCAGATACTTTGTTTAAATGAACCCTTACATATAAATCTCAGGGACTGGAACATCCACTATCACTAGATAAAGCTCAGCTTTTGGACTTTCTACTTTCCATTGCACTAAAATGTATAGTAAATAATTGGAAATAAACATGACAGAAGTAACTGAGAATCAATGGTGGAATAACATATATTTATATCACAAGGTTCTGGAGGAAAAAAGGCTTAAACCTGGACAAGGCAGGTGTATATGTCAGTTGTTAGATGCATTTATGTCAGCAAGGTGAGGAATATAACAAGCATCTTGCTTGTTATATTGTATAAAGTTTCTAACAGAAAATAATAGAGATACTTAAAACCAGAGAAGTTCTGCAAGATTCCCAGGAAACCTGCCTGCCCCTCCCAATTGAAACCATGACGTTGATGCACCACCCACAATCATAGGAAGGAATGTTGATGTGGTGGGCAATTTTCAAAATCTCCATTTCCACATTTAAAACCCTGTTCTCTGAGTGGAAACCAGGGTCGTCCCTAGGCTGTGCGAGCAGCATGACTGCAAGAGAGAAAGGGATGCAAAAATCACTCCCTGTTGATTATTCACCTGTTTGGCAGTGGTGCAGTGGATGATCATCCTCATAATAACTGGATTTTGGGGCCCATGAATGTAGGATTCTGGGATGACACAAACTGGAAGAGGTCCAAGAAAATACTAAATAGGGAAAAATAAAGATTTATAACACCAGATCCCAGCCCTGGTTCCAAATGAACTGGAAGCCTACCACAGCAGACAAAAACTGCCATTAAAAAAAAAACAGAATTACATTATTCTTTCTTTTCATAGATAAATTAACTTGCTGGTAATTCAAAAGCTATGCAAAATTCAGTGACTGCTTCCGATGTCTGTCTGCATTATTTATGTCATGGTTGTACTTTAATGCAGTTCCATCTTGATGGGGGGGGGGGGGGGGGGGGGGCTTCCTGAAGAGATACAGCAGAAAAGGTGTTCTAGTCTTGGGTTTTCTTTTCTACCTCTTGCCTGAAAAGCTGTGAAAAGGAGAACCCAGATGAAAATCAAATCTAAGAATGGTTATATTTAGATACCATGGGAAGCAGTGCATGCAAATACAGTATATTGCATACATATTCCTTGTGCATATGCAGAAACCCTGACTGTCCTGCAGGTTTGCCAACTGTCAGTAAATTTATTGCTAGTCTGTAATAAATTAAAAAGGAAAAAGCAATTTGTCCATAAAAATAATTTGAAGCAAAAACACCAGTGTCTTCACTGCAATGGGATCAGGCTCTGTGAAGCCGCAGTAATTGGGAGTGAGGGACTGCCTCTTGGTACAGAAAGGGGTGCATCTTAGCGTAGTAACTCCAGCTGTGCACAAAATGGTAACAGTAAAACATGTACCAGTAAAAATTGCAAAAACTGTCAGAAAAACAATATTTTCATGAGTTTGAAAGGCTGCTGGCTGGGGAGGTCATGAGGAAAGGGTTGAAAAACACCCTTCTAATCTTGTTAATGTGCTTCCCTCCCCTGGATATTTGCACAATGGCTGATCATATAGATATGGAATAATCTGCTGTAAATGAGTTTGGCTGTTTTAAAGTTTTTCAAACATTTATTTTAAGATTGAATGATTCATTGATGCTATTTATTAGATAAGATGGCTTTGTCTAAAATATATGTTTATAATGTAACATTTCTTCGTATATAATATTGCATGATGTTCTAAACCACCTCAAACCCCCTATGGGGATAGAAGCATGGTATAAGTACCCATTTAAATTAAATTAATAATAATTTTTTAAAAATCTCACTCAATCATAGTATGCATCAGCACAATAGATATACACAGTCGGATCTGTTTCCATCTTATATTCCAATATATAACAGACACACATATACACATAGATTCAGACGCTTCCCCCTCCCACTGTTTGACTTTTCCTAATTAGCAGATGAAGTGCAGTTCTCTTGGCGGCCCTGGTGGCAGCAAATGTACAGCTCACGCACTACTTAATAAGTCGCCCAAGCAAGTAATAGGGCTGTGGAACGCTGGCATTTTGCTTACAAGCTCTGACTACAAAGAAGCCTCTATAACAGCACTTAATGGTCCTGCCATAGTATTTGCTATGAGATCTACAGGAGCCTCCACAGCTCAGTCCTGGGTTCAACCCGCTGCATGTATCAGTTCATAGCTCTGATTTCCCAATAGCATTCTCTAAGAAAAGCAAAACTTCAGGTCTCTGCATGTAATGGCATAGCTGCAGAGTTACCCAGCTCCTAGAGGTTTTATGGCCAGTCCTGGATTTTTAATCTGCATCTCAAATTAAGGTGGAATTTCTAATCTTTGATTCTACTTATTGTAATCAGCAGTGCAGGTCTATAATGCATCAAATGGTGCTGTCAGAAATCCAGGATTGGCCTAGAACAGTGATGGGCAACCTTTTGAGCTTGGTGTGTCAAAATTCACCAAAAAACTGAGCATAACTCGGGTGGTGTGTCACTTCAAGAAAAATCACTGCTACTAGGACCGCCCCCGGGCCCCCCCCCTACCCGAGATCGTTGCCCACCCGAGGTCGCCGGGCCCCCCCCCTCCACCCGCTACCGGGCCCGGAACTAACCTTAAAGCCTCCTTTCACGTTGCAGCAGCAGGGCAGACCTCTCCTCCTTCCTTCTGTGCTCCGCCCTCGCGGACGTTACGTCAGGCGAGGTCAGGACACGGAAGGAAGGAGTGGCCTGCCCTGCTGCTGCTTGCTGCGACGTGAAAGGAGGCTTTAAGGTTAGTTTCCGGGAGTGAGGAGGGAGGGCGGACCACACTGCGGCGGCGCCGCGTGTCATCGAAAATGGCTACGCGTGTCAGTGCTGACACGCGTGTCATAGGTTCGCCATCAGGGGCCTAGAATGTCCCTCCTAAAACTGGGTAGCTTGGCAATTCTGCATTGAAGTAAACCCTGGTGAGGTTTAACCCTATCAGATAAATCTGTACATGGCATGGCTTGAACTGGGCAAGTACGCACAGTGTGGGAGTCCAGAACCCACTGTCCAAGGGAGTGTGATATCCCACCCCAGTAGCTTATCAACAACTAGTGAAAAAAAGGCCTGTTTCTGACAAAAATGAAACGGGCGCTAGCAAGGTTTTCCTCGGCTCCCCTGCAGCCACCCATGTCCAGCGACCCTCCTCTCCCCCTGCAGCCACACATGTCCAGCGACCCTCCTCTCCCCCTGCAGCCACACATGTCCAGCGACCCTCCTCTCCCCCTGCGCCCACTGCAGCCACCCATGTCCAGCGAACCTCCTCTCTCCCCTGCCCCCCTTCCAGCCACCCATGTCCAGCAACCCCCCTGCCCCCCCTGCAGCCACCCATGTCCAGTGAACTCCTGCCCCCCTGCAGCCCAGGGGCGTAGCCACGGGTGGGCCTGGGTGGGCCTGGGCCCACCCATTTCTACCCAAGGCCCACCCAAAAATAGTGGATCACAACCGCGATCGCAACCGCAGCTTCAGGTGAGTCTTCTTTTCCCTCCTCACCCCCACCGCAAACATCTGGACTCCGGAGCCTTCCCTCTGTGGCTGCTGAGATGAATCTCTTTCCCCTCCCTCACCCCTGCCGTAAGCATCTGGTTTAAATTAAGGGCGGGGCCAGCAGTGATTCGCTGAGCACTCCGGAGCCTTCCCTCTGCCACGATCTGCCCTGGAAACAGGAAGTTATGCTGAAGAGAGCTGATCTTGCGGAGGGAAGGCTCTGGAGCAGGTCTCTTCATCTGTGATCAGCAAAGCGATAGTGAGGGAGGAAAATGGAGTGAGTGGCTGTACCTGTAGGGTGGGAGAGGGACAGGCTGGGAGACAGTGGCTTCACCTGCGTGGGGGTGGGAGGTGGGGGGGGGGGGCTTGAGGCCATAGGGAAGGGATTGGAGAGAGGTTCTGGACCTTCAAAAGGGGGGGGGGTTGGCTGGAGAAAAGGGAGAGAGATTTTGGACCTGCAAAGGGGGGGCGATGGCTGGCTGGCTGGAGAGAAGGGAGAGAGGTTTGGGACCTGCAAGGGGGGGGGGGGGCTGGCTGGCTAGAGGGAAGGGAGCCAAGTTTGGGACCTGCAAGGGGAGATGTTGCTGGCTGGAGGGAAGGGAGAGAGTTTTGGATCTGCAAAGGGGGGTGGTGGCTAGCTGGAAGGAAGGGAGGTTCTGGACCTGCAATGGGGGGGGGGGGCTGGCTGGCTGGAGGCAAGGGAAAAAGGCAAGGGAGAGAGGTGCTGGACCTGAAAGGGGGGAGGAAGATGGAGGAAAGGATGAGAGGTGCTGGACCTGCAAGGGAGAGAGGCTGGGGGCTGGAGGAAAGGAATAGAGTTGTTAGACCTGAAAGGGGGGCAGGCTGGAAGGGAGAGAGGTGCTGGACATGTGGGGAGGGGGGGCTAGAGGCTGGAGGGAAGGCCTGCAGGAGAGGCTGGAGGGAAGGCCTGCAGGAGAGGCTTGAGGGAAGGGAGAGAGGTGCTGTACCAGGATGAGAGATTAGAGGGAAGGGAGAGAGATGGCGCCGGGAATAGAGAGGCTATGCTGGACACTGGGAGGGAGGGGTATATGGTCACAGGGGAGAGATACTAGACATAGGGGACAATAGGAACTCAAAAGGGAGATACTGGGCATGTGAGGGCATAGGGACACAAGGGGTGATGCTGGACACAGGGGTAGGGGATAGAAGGGTGGTGATGGATGCAGGAATTTGAACATAGTGGAGATACTGGACAAGGAACTATAGGGACACAGAGATGGGAGATGGATGGTGGACATGGAGAGAGAATAAATGACAAATAGACAGGAGACCCTGGTAAGTGAATTAAGACAGAAGAAAGCAGAAACCAGAGACTAGAACCAAGCTGATTTGAAAAATAAAATAACCAGACATCAAAAGGTAGAAAAAAATCATTTTTTTTTCAATTTTGTGATTAGAATATGTCACATTTGGAATGTACATCTTGCCAGAGCTGGTGTTAGACATGGCTGGAGCCCAGGCCATAAATTTGGGAGGGAACCCCAAAGCCCATCACCAGACTGCACTGCCTTCAGCTTCCATCATGCTTGTGGCTCTCTCTGGCCAGGGGACCAAGAGCAATTGCTCTAGTTGCACTCCAACACCATCCCTGGCAAGTACAATGCTTATATTTTGCACAGGAGGAAATGCATTTCTTTCTGTATCTCTGGTATTGTATTATATGCAAGGTTTGACTTTTTGGGGTTTTGGTTATATTTATGTTTATAATTTTTAGTCAATTATTCTATATTTGGCATTTTTATTCTGTGTGTGTGATTGAGGTATTCCGTTAGCATGGATTTTCTATGTAGCCTTCTGTAGTAAGTTTGGTTTGCTTAGTTTTCCCAATAGATGTATTGATATTTTACAGCCCCACTGTATTATGTAGGGTAATACCTTTTTCATAGGTAGGATCCTTCTTTTGGAAGTTAGTGCTGGCATTGTAGATTTGCACTAAGTTATGAGTGACATTTTGTTTTAAAGATTGTTTTATTTACTATAGGGTGGCTGTTGATATTACGGTGAGTTTTATGGGGAAATGTCCTAACTCTGCTCTGTACCCATTGGGGGAGGGACAGGGGGTTCTGTGGATGCAGAATTTATTTGCCTTTAATACTAGATTATACTTTCTGG
The DNA here is from genome assembly GCF_901765095.1 of Microcaecilia unicolor. Classification (NCBI taxonomy): domain Eukaryota; kingdom Metazoa; phylum Chordata; class Amphibia; order Gymnophiona; family Siphonopidae; genus Microcaecilia; species Microcaecilia unicolor. Next base: position 55,460,470 of record NC_044044.1, on the reverse strand, counting down.
GATCATTTCTATAGAATGTAACTGGAAAGATATGTTGAAAGTGTTTGGTCTTGCTATACAGGCTAAGTATGTGTGTTAGGGAACCGAGGCTCAATGGAAGTGGAAGAGTGCATGCAATCTCTTGTACTTCCCCCTGAAGCCTGCACTGCTACCCTTATTGAAGTTATTGGGAGTGGGGTAGAGCTGGAGCATGGGGTGGGGTATCAGGTGGCAAGTTTTTCAATTTCAAAAAAGTTGGCAACCCTGGTGCCCACCCATCTGACCTGTTGGCCCACCCAAAAATTGCTTTCTGGCTACGCCACTGCTGCAGCCTCCCATGTCCAGCGACCCTCCTCTCTCCCCTGCCCCGCCTCTAGCCACCCATGTCCAGCGACCCTCACCTGGGCATGGATCAGCTGTGAGGCATGGTTTTTTTTCCCCCTGGGGTCTGAAGTTGACATCATAATGGCTACGGTGATGTCAGTCTGATCTACGGAGCCTAGCAGACCAACTTGGAATGAACCACGGTCCCAGGCAAGTCAGAACATTGGAGGTGAGAATTATTATCTACTATAATAAAACTCACCCTCAACGTGCTGAAGACAACGTTCTGAAGTCACTCACTCACTCCCTGAAGGGTTCATGGATTCATGGTGGTGAAGCCACAACACTGACCATGTCTCTCTGCCCCGCCCTCGCATGACGGACCAATCAGAAAAAACACCCTCAACATTCTGAAACACAAAGGACCATCACAACACCGTTCCCAGGCAACACTAGGCAACGTAAGACGGACCAATCAGAGGACAATAAGGGAGGAGCATTCCCAAGCAGAATGGCTCATTATCTGTGCAGCACGGAGAGCACAGAACCACCACTGGAACGAGAGAAGAATATTCCTGCTGTGGGTATAGGCAAAAATAGACCGGGGGGGGGGGGGGGGGTGGGGGGGGGAAGGAGAAATTTTTAAATGCCTAATGCCAGTACTGAAGAGTGCCAGAGGGCCTATAGCACAGACTATATTTGGGATCGCTTGACATGGAGTCAGAGGAGCCGGAAAACAACGTGCCCGTCACCATCTGGGACGTGGGCGAACAGGACAAGCTGCGGACCAGCTGGAAGGATTACCCGCGACCCAGCCAGCACCAAACAGCGACCAAGGACAGCACAGCACATCCCCTAACCCCCAAGAAAAAAACAAAACAAAAAAAGACACACATCAACAACCTGCACACACACCGCACCCTCACACACACACACACACACAAAATAACTCTGTGACACATACACACACAAAAAAAAACACATGCTAGCGCCTGTTTCATTGGTTTCGGAAACGGGCCTTTTTTACTAGTATATGATGATCTGTTGTCTCACATTCTCTCCTTGTTTCTTCCAGGGACGCAGGACTTACCTTAATGGGATAAAGCAAGGGTTCTCAAGACAGACCTAGAATAACTCCTAGCCGGTTTGGTTTTCGGGACATCCACTATGAATATTCAGAAGACTGATTTTTGTGCACTGTTCCATCTACAGAATCAGAAACAAGTAGAGAGATCATGGATGCCCTTCAAGGTTCTCTGGTGATGGAACCCATGAGGGAAGGGGGGAGCAACACTGGATCTAGTATTTACAAAAGGAGAATGTGTGTATAATGGATCTCTACTGCCCAACTGGGTACCCACATGGGCAGTAGTGATCCATCACAAGGCATGCTGTGATATAAGAGCTACAGCAGAGTACAGACACACAAACTCAAAGTATACTGGACTTCAAACATGTTGACTTGAATAAAATGGAAGAGTACAGGAGGAACAAACTGACAGGATGGAAGAACATATGGTCCAAGCTGAAAGGAGACATAGAAAAGGTAATATATTTTGATGTAAGAAAAATAAATAAAAACAAGAGGAAGCCAGTATGGTTCTTCAAAAACTGATTGAAAACAAACACACAAAATAGGCTGTGTTCACAAAATAGAGAACAATTCATGAAAAACAGAAATGTATACCAGATAACTTAAACGAAAGAAAGAAAGAAAGAAAGAAAGAAAGAAAGAAAGAAAGAACATGGGCAGAAGTAAAAATATTTAAAGATGTAAAGCAGATTGATAAAACGTTTTTCAGGTATGTCAAGAAAAGTAGGAATGCTACAAACTGAGTTCGAAGACTGAAAGTGATGAGGAAAAAGCAGAAATGTTAAACAAATGTTTCTGTTCTGAGTTCATGGAAGAAAATATTGGTGAAGAACCATAGCTGGCTGACAAAAGTATATACGGAAGCAAAGTAGATCCCAGAAATTCATACAGTATTTAAAAACTGTTTCTATCACTTGTAGTAACTACACAATCTCTCTCCATGTATTAGAAAGACACGTGTCTGACCCCAGAGATCCATACCATGATAACATATTACTGTAATGCTCTATACATTGGTCAAACAAAAAATAGTTTGCACCAGCTCTAACTAATTTCATGCCCATACCCTGATCGGCATACATCTACAACATCAAAAATATTCACCCCAAAATGGCACCCAAAATAGCATTGAATACAAATAAATCTTAAATCATGCTCAAAATTATAATGAAAACATCAACAAGTAGTAGATTAGTGGCCAGTAAAAAATATGAATCTTAATAAAAAGCAGACCATTCAATGTAATTATTTAAACCAAAATATTCTAAAGTTTTTAACTTATGTATCTACCTTTGTTCTCCTCATAGTTGCACACCGATCAAGGTATGGACACTGAATTAAAACATAATTATGTGTTTTGCATTTTTGTGATTTAAGAACTGGTGGCATCTTCAGTTAGTTGAGCACCATTTTTTGAGTCTGAACAGCATGTATTGAGCATAGCATTTTGAGAAAAGTATTTATTTGTTAAAAAGTTTTTGATAAAAAATAGATATAACATTGATCACATTGAACATTATTTACACATGAACACAGGAGTTTATTAGAACAATGAGTGAGAGGGAGTTTAATTGTAGAACAACATGGTGAGAAATTCAAAAGTGTTAAACCAGAAAAGAGTAGAGGTTGCTTGCAAATACTTTTATTCAAAGCACCAGGAGAAGAACCCAACATGGGCCGTGTTTCAGCAGGTAGAATTGCCTGACTCAGGGGTCACAACAATATTATCTATAACTAGAACAACTAATTTTGTGACTGGCACAGATTTGTTGGTAGATGTAGTAGAATTGGAAAAGGTGCAGCGAAGGGCGACTAAAATGATAGAGGGGATAGGACGACTTCCCTATGAAGAAAGACTAAGGAGGCTAGGGCTTTTCAGCTTGGAAAGAGACAGCTGAGGGGAGACATAATAGAGGTATTTGTGGATGTGAAGCGTCTGTTCACGCTTTCCAAAAATACTAGGACTAGGGGGCATGCGATGAAACTACAGTGTAGTAAATTTAAAACAAATCGGAGAAAATTTTTCTTCACCCAACGCATAAATCATTCACGGAGAGGCCCCAGTCTACATGTCGGACCTGATAGACCTACCACCTAGGAATGCTAAAAAATCATCCCGCACATTCCTTGATCTTCACTTCCCCAACTACAAAGGGCTAAAATACAAGTTAATGCATGCGTCAACCTTTTCCTATTTGAGTACACAATTCTGGAACGGGCTGCCGCGCAACCTAAGAACAATCTACGAACTAACCAACTTCCGCAAACTACTGAAGACCCATCTCTTTAACAAGGCATAACACGAAGATCAACAAATGTGAACTCCTACACACATATCCAGAATTGTCTTACAATATTTGCTTGTTACACTACTATCATGTTTTATCATTATCATGTTACCCAAGATCCTTTTGCAATACCAAATGTCAATCTTCTTATATACTTTTCACTACTCATGATGTATTGTAAGCCACATTGAGCCTGCAAAGAGGTGGGAAAATGTGGGATACAAATGCAATAAATAAATAAATAAATAAATAATTAAACTCTGGAATTTGTTGCCAGAGAACGTGGTGAAGGCAGTTAGCTTGGCAGAGTTTAAAAAGGGGTTAGACGGTTTCCTAAAGGACAAGTCCATAAACCACTACTAAATGGACTTGGGAAACATCCACAATTCCAGGAATAACATATATAGAATGTTTGTACGTTTGGGAAGCTTGCCAGGTGGCCTTGGCCTGGATTGGCCGCTGTCGTAGACAGGATGCTGGGCTCGATGGACCCTTGGTCTTTTCCCAGTGTGGCATTACTTATGTACTTATGTTGGTAGAAACAACAGTAACTGCAGGTAATATGATGCCTGCAAAGCGCAAGTGCAAAATCAACCACCATGTATTGGTGAAAATTACCTTCTTTGTGGTTGTTTGTCAGCTTTGACATTTTAAGAAGGTTATTTCCTCCTTTTTTTGGATATTGGTGCTCAGATTGTGAATATCATAGCTATCTGAATGACTTTGCATGCTGCATTTTATGATGTATCTTTTGGACTCTTCTGACATTTATTGTATTTCCATTATATGATTGTTCAACTGTTCTGTTTAATGTGTATATTTTTGATACTGTACCAAAACAAATTCCACAGAGGTGGAGAAAAGTAAAACAATACAGTCACAAAACCAGCAAGAAGTGTGGTGTCACCAACATGACACTTTCAAGGAAAATAGGAGAACGGTGTCAGAACAACTGGAAACTATTCTGTAAAAGACTCGACACAGCAGCTGTGTTTCAGCACATAAGCGCCTGCTTCAGGAGTCTTGAAGAATAAACTCAATGTAAATATTCAATAATATGTACATAGATTGAGATAAACAAACACAGTCTTTAGAAAGACATGATTGCCAAACAATGTAAAAAAACTTCTAAAGAAGCATGAAATAGGGAAGCAGCAATCCTGCCAATGTGAGATCACTGCTTCCCTATTTCACACTTTTTTAGAAGTTTTTTTACATTGTTTGGCAATCATGGCTTTCTAAAGATTATTATGTTTGTTTATCTCGATCTATGTACATTTTATTTATTTATTTATTTATTTATTTTTGGGCATTTGATGTACTGCAAATTGAACCTATACAAGGTAACTAAGTGGTTTATAACATTAAAATAAATTCTTCTAGAGAGGGGATTGAGGAGTAGGATCGATAATTAGATATGGAGCTCTGTATTTACTTGGAGCGGTAAGCTGATCACTTTGCATCACAGTAGAATAGTAGTTGATTCACAATTGTACACTTGCCAAATCTGAAGGTTCCGTTGTATCGTTGTACTGTTATGACTTTCTTTAACAATTGCTGAAATATAAAGTTGTAAGGAGGGGAGGGGGTGGGAGAAGAGAAAATGGAATAAGTGATTGATGCAGTTACATATGTTGTTGCAATGCTGATTTGAATACTGAACCTTGCTGTATGAAGCCTCCAAGTTGCATTGTATTGTGCATTTCGTCAATAAAAAAGTTTAAACATAAAATAAATTCTTCTAGTTCTGAAACTGAGGTGGTGCAAACAAAGAGGAGAGGAAAGGAAAAAGGGAGGGCACAAAGATATTTATGCAGGAGGAAAAGCTGAAGAGAAGAGAAAAGTCTTCAGAACAGCCTTAAAGGAATAAAGAGGCAAATCAATTCTAAGTGAAGCTGGAAGGTCATTCCATAACTTTGATCCTAGATAACTGAATGCAATTTCATGAGAAAGAGACAAGTGAAGAACAGCAGGAGAATGGACGCACAGCAAGTTACCAGAAGAGGACCGAAGTGAGTGTGGAAGCAGGATATATGGGACAAGAAGTCTATTCAGATAGGCAGAAACAGTAGGATCCTGACCTTTAAAAACAACATGAGAAGCGTATAATGTTTACAAGCTGAAACAGAAAGCCAGTGTTCTAATCAAAGTAATGGAGTAACATGATCAAAGTGGTGAGCCCTGTGGATAAGCTTGACAGATGTAGATTGAATTAACTGAAGACACTTTAAGGAACGGAGTGGAAGACCTGCATACAAAGAATTACAGTAATCTAACTGAGAAATAACATGTGCCAGAAAAGTGAGCAGATTGAATGAGGTGATAAAAATGGCCATACTGAACGTATACAAGAAAAAAGAAGATTTAACCACATTATCAATCTGTGTCTTAAAGGTGAGTGAGGCATCAAAAGCAACACCTAAAATCCTAAAAGAGTCTTTATATAAAATTGGAGAACAATCAAGAACTGGTGCAGAAGGGATAGGTGAATTAGCATTGGAGAAGACTATAGCAAGGGAGGTGGCTGCCCCAGCTCTGGTGGTAGAGGTAGAAAACACTCAGAGCTGGATATTTTTCTGTTGCTAATTTTTGTTGGAAAAGAGGGGAAATATAGTGTGGGGACTTTAACAGTGCTAAGACATGTTTGTTCTAAATGCTGTTGGACTGTATAAACCCTTCCACGACAATCTGCAGAGTGAGGTAAGACGGACTGCTTTCGAAACGGTCTTTTTCAAGACCCACTTTAATGCTCTTGTCTACAGCATTTGTATTTATGATTTGAGACTTTTACAAATGAACCATCAATCTATGATCTCACTCCATAAGTGATTTCAGTTATAAGACTCCTGATGTAGGCCGTCTGGCCGAAACACAACGTTGTGTCGAGTCATTGTTTACGTGAAATTATTTTATTATCATTTGTTTGAAAATTATTAAAAACGGTGTATTTTAATACTCTAGTTTGGATCCAGTTTTTGGATAGCCTGGCTCATATTCCCACCTTTTTTTTTTTTAATTTCATACTCCGTGGGATCTATTGAGTTCTCCACACGCGTGGATTCTCTCTAAACCCTTAAGAAGCCAGGTGGGAGATCTTTTAAGACCTGATTACTGCTGGGCGACTCTGTTCCAGAAATCTGTGCCTGTGTTTTGTTGGAACACTAATGCACTGCCGGGGCAGTGAGAAGCTACAGGACTGTGTAACACGGTGTCATGTTGGGTCCTTTCAGGTCCTCTGAGAGAAGAGGACATTTCTTTGGTAAGTGAACATTATTTTGCTCTGTGCTTTGGGAACTTAAAGATTGGGGTTTAAAGGAGGAATTGTAGGTTATTAATAGAATAAAAATAAACAATAAAAAGCTAACTTTATCAACTAGTCTCCATACCCTTTTCCCCCTAGTTCAAAACTTGAACTTTATATCACAGCATTAACAGATAGCCTCTAGTAGGCACAGCAGCGAGAGAAGCAAGCATTATTAACTAGTTTCTATAGTGTACAACCCTTTTGCCATAGTCTTAAACTGACACTTTCTCTAGAGGTAGAAACTTTTCCCATAGTTTTAAACTGAAACTTTTTCTAGAGGTAGAAGTTTAACAGCCAAAGAATATCAGAAAGGATAGTAGCAAGGTTCAAATTTTGTTCTAAAAGACAGTTATTTTCTGTTCATTGGCTGCTGGAGAGGTAGCACTGCTACTGACCTGAATTCTGTGTTAATTGAGGTGTGAGAAAGTAGAATATTTGCAAAGGTTATTAAGGGCAATCTGATTTCTGAATGAGCTTGAACTTTCCACCAAAGCCTATGACATTAACAGTTAGCCTCTAGAATGCACAGCAGGATCTAGTTTATTCTTCAATTCCACCCCACCCCTAGCACAACTCTTCATTTATAGTCAGTTATTCTAATTAGGCTAACAGGGGAGGTGTGCTCTTACAGAGTTTTAATCACATTTCATTTCTTTTTAAGAAGAAAATACTAAATAACTCACACAATATACCATATAAGCTAAATACTTTTTAAAAATATATTAGACTACTATCTTTAATACCTTAGCAAGTTTTAAATTAATGAAAAACACAAAAATACTAAGATGGAGAAAGCCGTCCAGCAGCGAGAAAGGTGATATCCAGTCTTTTGCATTGAGTGTCACATGTATGATTATCTCCCAGTTGGTGAGCAGTTATATGGGTGTGCCTGATGCAAAGAGCTCCTAGCTCTCAGTGAATAAGCCTGTTCTCTTGAGGCTAAAGTAGCAGACTTGGAAGAGCTGAGGGAGACAGAGAAGTACCTACAGGGATGTTGTAGAGAAATCCCACCTCCAGTCTGGCAGCTCCTGTGCTGCTTTGGAGGTGGGAGGTCTCCTAGAAGATGAGCAACACCACAGTGAAGTAGGAAGTACTCCTGTAGCCAGGACCTTCCCACCAGGGTAGTATGCATTATGCTCTCACACTGAGGATATGTCTCCAAAACATCTGCCCAAGAGGGAAGGTTAGAACAGCTGTTGTAGTTGGTGACTCGATCATTAGGCATATAAATAGCTGGGTGGCTGGTGGATGTGAGGATCACCAGGTAGTTAGTGCTGGGGAGGAGCTGGCTGTCTTGGTACATGTGGGTACCAATGACATAGGAAAATGTGGGAAGGAGGATCTGGAAGCCAAATTTAGGCTCAAGTAGAAAGTTTGTCCAGATCCTCCAAGGTAGCATTTTTAGAAATGCTCCCTATTCCACACGTAAGACCCAAAAGGCAGGCAGAGCTTCGAAGTCTCAATGAGTGGTTGAAAAGATGGTGCAGCGATGAAGGATTTAGATTTCTTAGGAATTGAGTGACATTCTGGGAAAGAGGGAGCCAGTTCTGAAAGGATGGGCTCCACCTAAACCAGGATGGAACCAGGATGCTGGTGCTATCTTTTAAAAAGGAGATAGAGCAGTTTTTAAACTAGAATAGTGGCAAAGTTGACAATCACCCAGGAGCGCATGGTTCGGTGTAAAGTATCCTTGAAGGATACTATTGAAACAGGACATTTAGAGAATCCCAGTAGAGAGGTTTTAACAATGCTGAAAGTAAGCCAGGTGTGCTAAATGAGAGAGCAGGATAAAGATGAACATTATCCCCTTCAACCTCTAAGCAGTTTGTAGATCCAAGGAAAAATCTCAATTTGAAGTGCCTGTATACAAATGCTAGAAGCAGTGGTGTGCTGGTAAATGTTTAACAACAGGCTCTCTCTCCCTGATCCACCTCTGGGCCCCCCCCCCCCCCCTGTCCACCTCTTCGCCCCCCCCAAATTGCAGAGCTGGCTATAGCCGGGGAGAGAGCCTGGGAGGGGGAGGGGGGGCCAATGCATTAATCCAGGAAATAAAAAAAAATGTAATGATCCCAGGTTCCAATCTAATTCATGTTTAATGTGAGATAAAATGCCATAAATAAGTAAATAAATATAAACTTTTAATGTTGAGCACCTGATTCTCAAAGTGGACATATTCCAAACACTATAATGAAAATAAAATGATTTTTTCTACCTTTGTTGTCTGGTGACTTTGTTTTTCTGATCATGCTGGCTCAGTATCCGATTCTGCTGCTATCTGTCCTCTTAACTCAGTTTCCAGGGCTTCCTTTCCATTTATTTCTTTACTTTCTGCCTTTCTTCTTCATTTCTTGTCCTACATCCATAAGTAAAAGCTGGGTCCTCCACAGATTTGACTGTCCAGTGGATCCAGCTTCTGCCTATTTTCTTCATCCATGTGCAGTTTTTCTCCTCTCTTCCTTTTCCCTCATCTCATCTCCTTCCTAACTCTTCCCTCCCCTCCATCCAGCGGCATAGCGAGGCCGGCTGACACCCGGAGCGGGTCGCTGCTGCGCACCCCCCCCCCCGGAGTGCATCTTTACCGCTGACGCTCCGCCCCGCCAAGTGCACGTCGTCTCTGGGAGCTGCGTCGGCTCCGTTGGTTCCCTGCTTTCTCTGCCCCGGAACAGGAAGTAACCTGTTCCGGGGCAAAGAGAGCAGGTAACCAGCGGCCAAGGGGTGTCGGCACCGCCCCCCCTTCCTACGCCTCTGCCTCCTTCTATGTCCAGCATTTCTTCTCTCTCCCTTCCCTCTCCTCTATCTATGTCCAGTAACTCTCCTCTCCCCTGCCCCCCCTCCAGCCATCCATACCCACCCAGCGATTCTCTCCTCTCCTCTGCCCCCCTCCAGCCGCCCATACCCAGTGATTCTCTCCTCTCTCCCCCCCCCTGCCAGTAGCCTACATTTCCAGCCTTCTTCCAGCCCCCCCCCCCCCCACTCCCCAGGTCGTCCATCATCTCCTGCCTGCTAGCTCCCCAATAGCCCTCGTTTCCTTCCTGCTGCCACTCTGCCTTTAAATATTACTACTACTAATCATTTCTATAGCGCTACTAGACATACGCAGCACTGTACACATTATATGCAGGTACTTTGTCCCTAGAGGGCTCACAATCTAAGGGGGGGGGGGTTGTACCTGGGCAATGGAGGATTAAGTGACTTGCCCAAGGTCACAAGGCACTGAAGTGGGAATTGAACCCTGGTTGCCAGGGTCAAAGTCCGCTGCACTAACCATTAGGCTACTCCTCCAAATGAATACTACAATTCTATGCATGAAACAAAGAAAATACCAGGACTCGATCAATCCCTTCATGATGACCTGGGATGAGATGATGACCCAAATATCTCATTCAAATTATGGAACCAGGACTCTAGGACTTCTGTTTCTGTGATGGTTGCACTGAGAGTCAGCTTCTTCATTACCTTTGCCTCCAACTGGCATTAGCCACAGTGGCATAACAGTGGCACATGGACACAGCTGTTCTGAGACTCCTTGTTCACATCAACTTCATTTGCTGACTAGAAGCACTCTTACACACTCAGGTACTGCAAAGAGAAAACAGCACACAGTGCTCAAGATGTGTTCTCTCTCTACTACACTGTGCTTTCCCGTTTTTTTTCTATCTTGGTTTCCTTCCACTAGATCACTGCCAGGTGTTTCTGAGTCTCTTCCCTTCCCATGTCCCACCTCTGCAACATGCTCTCATCTGAAATGCAAGCAACTGCTTTCCAGTCCTCAGTCTGATGTGAGCTAACATTATACATAATCTGCCTAGTTCTCCAATTCTTTTATCCACTGCATCTCCTTTCCTTTGCTCAATTTTGTCCTGCAGATAGGATTTTATGACTGTATCTCATAAGATGCCCCAAGCAGGGCACCATAAAAAAAAAAGAACTAAAATAATTTCATTTTGGCCTTTGTAACCCATTTTTCCAATCCACTGCTCAAGGCAGGAATGCAATTGAAACAGCAAAACCACAAACTTTAAAACCTGTTTACACATATTCAAATTACAAATCTGGTATCTGCAGCCTGGCTCTAAAGATAACATCTCCATTGTCTGCTACTTGGCCACAGAAAGGACACAGCTGGAGTTCTGTGCACTGACCAGGTAAAAAATGTGAGTTTACTCATTAAACCTCTAGGCTGGCATCCTATCCTAACCACTGCCTGCAGGTATGACCTTAACAGTTTGGTCCGAGGACTGGGGGGAGGGGGAGAGGTTGAGGGAGGGTAGAGCTGATGCCAGAGGGAAGAAACTGAAGAGGACAAAATTTTAAACGGATGGAGCAGTGCCAGAAGGGCAGCAATTCTTACCAGAGGCCAAGGGTAATGCTGTAGCAAGTTCAGCCCAGCAGCCAGCAGGGCTCTCCTCTGTCCTCTCTGAGGTTGGAGGGTACAGCTCCAGGACCAGCTGGGCTGTGATCAGGAGCGCTGAGGTGAGCGAGCCAGCCCAGGAGCACACGAATCTGTTGCCTCCTGCAGTGCAGCACGAGGAGGCAGGGTTGCCACACACCACGCATGCACCAATATCAGGTGACAGCTGGTGTGTTTGGACATGCGTGCCTCCAGCCTCCTGCTTTGTGAAAAAAAAACCTCATTCAAGTCCCACTCCCAGCTGAGAGCACAACAACCGGCTCACTAAATTGTTCAACAATTAACAACCGGCTCTGCAGAACCGGTGCGAGCCGGCTCCAGCACACCACTGGCTAGAAGCCTAAAAAAAATAAGATGGGAAAGTTAGAGTATATCGCACTAAATGATGAGGAAGATATAATAGGCATCTCAGAGACTTGGTGAGAGGCACTTGCTTGCCACCTGGCCTTCTAGCTTAATATCATTGTAATTTACAGAAAAAAGAGAAATTTCCACTTCTCCTCATCTGTATATTAATTCTTAGATATTAGATATTTAGCAGTACTAAAACTGCTTGGTCTAGGCCTTCATACGTACCTCCACCAACAAAAGCTTTCGATAAAGTTCCTCATGAGAGAATCCTGAGAAAATTAAAGAGTCATAGGATAGCAGGCAATGTTCTGTTGTGGATTAGGAACTAGTTATTGGACAGAAAACAGAGGGTAGGATTAAATGGTCATTTCTCTCAATGGAGGAGGGTGAGGGATCAGTACTGGGACCAGTGCTGTTTAACATATTTATAAATGATATGGAAATCGGAATGACAAGTGAGGTGATTAAATTTGCAGATGGCACAAAACTATTCAAAGCTGTTAAAACATGTACAGACTGTAAAATATTGCAGGAAGACCTTAGGAATTTGGGGGACTGGGCATCCAATTGGCAGATGAAATTTAATGTGGACAAATGAACATTGGAAAATAAAATCCAAATCATAGTTACCTGATGCTAGCATCAACCTTGGGGGTCAGCACTTAAGAAAAAGATCTAGGTGTCATTGTAGATAATACACTGAAATCTTCTGCTCAATGGGCAGCGGTGGGCAAAAAAGCAAACAGGATGCTAGGAATTATTAGGAAAGGGATGGTGACTAAGACCGAAAATACTATAATACCTCTATATTGATCCATGATGCAACCACACCTTGATTATTGCATTCAGTTCTGCCCGCCATATTTCAAAAAAGATATAGAAGAATTAGAAAAGGCTCAAAGAAGAGTGACCAAAATGATAAAGGGCATAGAAATCCTCTCGTACGAGGAAAGGCTAAAGAGGTTAGGGCTCTTCAGCTTGGAAAAGAGATGGATGAGGGGGGAGATATGATTGAGGTCTACAAAATCATGAGTGGTGTAGAATGAGTAGAAGTGAATTGATTTATTACTCGTTCCAAATACTCGTTCCAAAAGTACAAAGACTAGGGGACACTCAAGGAAGTTACATGGAAACACTTTTAAAACAAATAGGAGGAAATATTTTTTTCACTAAACAAATAGTTAAGCTCTGGACTCTTTGCCGGAGGATGTAGTAACAGCGGTTAATGTATCTGGGTTTAGAAAAGGTTTAGACAAGTTCCTGAAGGAAAAGTCCATAATCTGCTATTGAGCCAGATATGGGAAGCAACTGCTTGCTATTTGGGTTTCTGCCAGGTTCTTGTGACTTGGTTTAGCCACTGTTGGAAACAGGATACTGGGCTAGATGGACCATTAGTCTGACCCAGTATGGCTATTCTTATGTTCTTATATTATGTTCTTATTATATTTGGAAGAGCCCTACTGGCTACACTACTCCTTCTGTGAGCACTTTTATATGTAGTGAGCTACAGTCTTCTGCGGCTTCTTTCCCTGTAGGTTGGGATTCACCATAGTGGACTGAGTACATGTCATACACAGAAGGAAGGAGGAATGGAGAGAGAGTATAAGACATAGATATAGGGGGAGCAAGGAGGGGAATCTAGCAGTGAATCTGGAAATGCCAGCAAGAGAGAAAAACTGAAGGGAGGGCAAGAGAGGAGAAAGAGTTGAGGAAAATCAGAGAAAAAATAGAGAGGATGGAATAAGAGAGAGTAAAGGAATAGCCCAGGGTTCAAATCTCACTTCTCCAACTGATGCTCCATGACACCTTGGGCAACTCACTTCATCAAAGCTGGTGTTAGACACAATGGGGTTCAGAACAGGAGCCTGGGAGAAGTCAATCTCTGCCTCGCTTACCTACATTACATTTAAATGCAAGGATCTCACTATCAACTAGAATAGTGGTTCTTAACTTAGTCTTCACTGTACACCCAATGAGTCAGGTTTTCAAGATATCTAGAATGAATATAGAAGGAAGAGGCACCAGGAGCCATGAATTGCTTTTTGTAGGGAAGCTAGAACTTTAAATCTATGCCTGCCAACAGTAAAACCTAGACCTGAGTTTTCCTAATCCTGCTCAGCTACAGAAAACATGGAAGGGAGCCTGGAAAACAGAAAGGTCCTGATGGAGAAGTGCACTTCGTGCTTTTGCCAATGTGTTACATTGTCGGTGATAAAACTGCTTGAAAAAATAGAGCCTACTAAACTATAAAGTTAAAAAAAATGTATTTATATGTAAATGTTTTCCAAGATTTATTTATTTATTGGGATTTATTAACTGCTTTAATGAAGAGATTAACCCAAGGCCGTGTTCAGCAGGTATAGCTTGACACAAAATTTATAATTTTGTTAACAGTACAAGAATATTAAAATGACTAAATATAAGCATAAATACTATCAATGAGGTAAACTTGGAGATGGCAAATTGAATTCTAATAATAGTAATAACTATGCAGTATCAGAAATATACACATTAAAACAGCACAGTAGAACAATCATATAATGGAAATATGATCAATGTTAGCAGGGTACAAATGACCTACTTTGGCAGAAACAACAGCTTCCAAATGTTTCTTGTAGCCAGCTAAGATTTGTTTTCTGTTCTTGCTTTTGGCATTTCCCTCCACCTTTCTTTGCAGTACTCTTGTGCCGCTGTTTTGTCAGTGCAAGAAAAAAAATCTGCTGTTGCAAGTGTAATAGAATCTTTTCAAGGTAGTGTCCTGGACTGTGAATGAGATGCTGAATGCGGACTCCCCCAACACCCCTTTACAATCCATTCAGAAAGCAGCAGGAATATTCATTTGCTGAGCTGCAAAAATCTGTTTCAGCCTTCCCTTCTCTAAAGTCCCTCACATTAAATACTCATTTATCTTCCCCTGTTCTAAGTCCTCATCCAGCTTTTGTCTCTCAATCCCTCAATCTCATTTAGCTTCCTCCCCATACCCTACTCCAACGCAGGCCTCTCTCCTCTGTCCTTCCCTACATCTCCCCCTTCATTCTTCCATGACGCTACCTCCTCCCACATCCTATGCTCAGCACTGTCCTATCTTCTCTAAGTATCCCCTTCCTCCCTTGTTAACATAGACTTCTTACATCTCAAGCCCTTTCATCTCCTCTGCAGTCTCTATCTTCCAGGCAATTCTCCCTTGCTGCCCCCCCCTCCACTTGGAAGCTCTCCCTTATTTTCTATTCACACAGTAACATAGTAAATGACAGCAGATAAAGACTACCATGGCCCATCTAGTCTGCCCCAAAAGTATGCAGGGTTGTACCTGCAACTCCGAGCAGGTTAATCCAGAATTCTGAGTTCAGATTTATTTGATATAAGCATATTATACATAAAAACATTTTTTAAAACGTGTAAAATAAAAACATAAGACATACTCATAAGGAATAAATTATAGATCCAGCATAAAAATTAAGTTGATTCCAAAATACAATTACTAGTTAAGGGAAGGGGGTCAGAGGACTATGTATCAAAGCCGCACCAGTCCATTGCCGCCAGGAGGGAGAATGCAGAAACAGCAGGCATTAGTTTATAGCTGTTAGAGCAATTATAATATAATCAAAATAGGTCAAAAGCTCCTTCAAAAAAATGTTCCCTCTTTGTCTTTAGGATTGTCGCTGATGCCCAGTGCAGTTTATCTTCACTCCCCCCCCCCCCCATAGCTCTCTTTTTTTGTCTTAAAGTGTGAAACTTATTTAAGTTTTCATGTGAATGGAAGCTCTATACTTTTAGTCCATCTTTATGCCATATAGGAAACCTCTGTGTTTATGTAATCAGAGGTTAAACATTTGCTGTTCACTGACAGAGTTAAACCTGGATATTCAATGCAGTATCCGACGACCAGCATTGAATATGCAGGTTTATTTTGGCCGCTAAAAAATTAACCGGCTATGCTGATTTTCAACGCTAACTAGTTAACATTTTAGCGGTCTAAAATAGGTCTGCTATTTAAGCTAACTGCAGTGGCGTTCCGAACCTAGCTGACATCCGGGGCGGAACGCCGATGCGCCCCCCCCCCCCCCCCCGGCGAAATGACACCTCTTCCCTCCCCGGCAAAATGACACCCCCCGGGTGCATGCTGCTGGGGGGGGGGTGCCGCGGTGCGCGCCTGTTGCCCTGTCTCCGAGTTCGCAATTCGCTTGTGTTCACTACTCCCTCTGAGTCTGCCCCGGAACAGGAAGTAACCTGTTCCGGGGCAGACTCAGAGGGAGCAGTGAACACATGCGAATTACAAACTTGGACTGAGAGAGGGCAACAGGCGTGCGCCGCGGCACCCCCCCCCCAGCGGCGTGCACCCGGGGCGGACCGCCCCCACCGCCCCACCTTGGTACACCACTGGCTGAGATATTCAGCAGGACATAGCCACTTGTCTCCCACTGAATAGTTAGATGGTTAAATGCTATTTAACCGGCCAGGACCCGTTCCTGGCTGGCAAAATAGTTTTGAATATCGGGGGCCCTGTCTCTAGGAATCATCTCCCATCTCCTACCCAAAGCTAGCTAGGACAACTCCAAGCAATTTGTCATCCCAGAGAGTCAAGCACTCACTCCAAAACCTGGACTCTTTCCTTGAAGAGATTAAGAAGGAAATAACATTCTGGGCTTCTATCACTCCACTCAAACTTAAACACCTCCCAGTGGGGAGAATCCTGTGAAAGGCTATTGGGCTCATTTTCAAAAGAGAAGGACGTCCATCTTTCGACATAAATCGGACGTCCCAGGGACGTCCAAATCGGTATATTCAAAAACCGATTTAGGACGTCTCCAACTGCACTCCGTCGCAAGGACAGCTAAAGTTCAAGGGGGTGTGTCGGAGGCGTAGCAAAGGCGGGACTTTGGCATCCTTGACTCATAATTGAAAAAAACAAGGACGTCCCTGATGAACACGTGGATGTTTTCACCCGGACGTGTTTTTATTACGACTAAGGCACAAAAAAGTGCCCAAAATGACCAGATGACCACCGGAGAGAATCAGGGATGACCTCCCGTTACTCTCCCAGTGGTCACTAATCCCCTCCCACCCTCAAAAAACATCTTTCAAAATATGTTGTGCCAGCCTCCGATGTCATACTCAGGTCCATGACAGCGCATGCAGGTCTCGGGAGCAGTTTTAGTGGGTACTGAAGTGCACTTCAGACAGGCGGACCCAGGGCCATACCCCCCCCCCCACCTGTTACATTTGTGGAGGAAACAGCGAGCCCTCCAAACCCCACCAGAAACCCACTGTACCCACATCTAGGTGCCCCCCTTCACCCGTAAGCGCTGTGGTAGTAGGTTTTGGGTGGATTTTGGGGGGCTCAGCACATAAGGTAAGGGAGCTATGTACCTGGGAGCAATTTATGAAGTCCACTGCAGTGCCCCCTAGGATGCCTGGTTGGTGTCCTGGCATGTCAGGGGGCCCAGTGCACTACAAATGCTGGCTCCTCCCACACCCAAATGGCTTGCATTGGGATGTTTTTGACGTGGACGTCTTTGGTTTCGAAAACAAAAGATGGACGTCCATCTTGTTTTGAAAATACGTGTTTCCCCGCCCCTGGATTTCACCGTTTTGCAAGGACATCCAAATCGCAACTTGGACGTCCCTTTCGAAAATGCCCCTCCAAATTTCCTATCTGATACCAATTATATGTATGTGAAGTCACACATTATTATTATTATTATTACTATTGATATAACGCCTTTCTGTATGACTGGTATCTCTTTATGAATATCCTAGTGCGAAATGGCATGGATGTTTAATGAGAATCATCACAGCAACACCATGCTTTTTTTGTTTTTTTTTGTTTAGTCTTTTACATCCATAAACCTTGGCTTGGCCAAGTAGGAAAGAACTTAAATACAGTAACAGCTGCAAAGAAAAGGAGACCAATAAATGAATGAACAAACAAACCAACCAACCAACCCTGGGTAAGGCACTTAACTCTCCATTGCTCCAGAGATAAAAGGGCTCTACTCTGCCTGTACAAATGTCTGATATATGGGCTGTGCTGGGAATGTGTGGGCTACACAGGTATGTGCTGTTTGCAGGCATGATTCTGCTTGTACAGAAGAGCTGCCAAAAGGGAGATTTTAGACCCGTCCTGGGTTTCGGATAAGCCTATTCTGATGCATTATGGGATTTTCAGCATGGATTTTAAAGGGTAGAATTAGGGGCTGTGAGCCCCCCCACTGCTTTAGGGTGTAAATTAAAAACCAGGATTTGTCAAAAAGTCTTCCTTCTGAAATTTGACAGCTCTGTGTACTGGAGTGTGATGTTTGGGCTGTGTTCCATCTTCCTGGTGTCTTCTGTGTGGGCATTGTTCTGCCTATAGAGGTGTTTACTGTACTGGAAGGAGCCAAAGGTGACAGCACAGTTGAGCTCAGCACTTTCCCAGCTGTAATCCTCTCTTTCAAAATGCTCGACAGCCAAACACAGCACTGATTCCATGGCCCAAAGTGGTTCTTTAATCTGCTTTAGTACAAAAGGCTCTATTCACAACTTGCTGCTGCTAACTTCTGCTCTGAGATCATTTTCCTCTCATAGGGAAAGGAGAGGTGAGGGGGAAGTCAGTTGTTTGGGCTGGTAAAAGATTCCAGAAGCCTCATTCCCAAAATCTGATGCCTCCTGCTGCGCCACTCTAACACTTCTTTCTTCCCTGAATGATAAGATCCAGATCAGTTGACTTCTAACAGCCCTACAGTGTTGGCTATATTTATGGGTGTATAATTTATTAACATTTTTAGGAGACCAATGACACCAGCTTAGCTGCATATTCTGAGATATTTGGTTCAATTCTAGCTTTATAATACCCATCCAGCCCAGTATCCTGTTTCCAAAAGTGGCCAATCCAGGTCAAAAGTACCTGGCAGAAACCCAATTAGTAGCATAAGTAAGTATTGCCACATTGGTACAGACCAAAGGCCCATCAAGCCCAGCATCCTGATTCCAACTGTGGCCAATCCAGGTCACAAACACCTGGTAAGATCCCAGAAAACTCAATACATTTTATGCTGCTTATCCCAGAAATAAGCAGCGGAGTTTCCCAAAGTCAATTTAATAATGGTCTATGGACTTTTCCTTTAGGAAGCTGCCCAGACCCTTTTTAAACCCTGCTAGGCTAACTGCCTTTACCACATTCTCTGGCAACGAATTACACGTTGAGTGAAGAAATGTTTTCTCTGATTTGTATTAAATTTACTATTTTGTAGTTTCATTGCATGCCCCCTAGTCCTTATATTTTTGGAAAGAGTAAACAAACGATTCACATTTACCCGTTCCACTCCACTCATTATTTTATAGACCTCTATCATATCTCCCCTCAGCCATTTCTTCTCCAAGCTGAAGAGCCCTAGATGCTTCAGTCTTTCCTCATAGGGAAGCTGTCCCATCCCCTTTATCATTTTTGTCGCCCTTCTCTGTACCTTTTCTAATTCTACCAATCCCGGGGCAAGCAGTGGCTTCTCCCATGTCCATCTCAATAGCAGACTATTGACTTATCCTCCAGGAACTTATCCAAACCTTTTTTAAACCCAGATACGCTAACCGCTGTTTCCATATCCTCTGGCAGCAAGTTCCAGAGCTTAACTATTCTTTGAGTGAAAAAAATATTTCCTCCTATTTGTTTTAAAAGTATTTCCATGTAATTTCATTGAGTATTATTTGTTCTTTGTACTTTTTGAAAGAGTGAAAAATCGATTCACTTTACCCATTCTACACCACTCAGGATTTTATAGACCTCAGTCATATCCCCCCTCAGCTGACTCTTTTCCAAGCTGAAGAGACCTAACCTCTTTAGCCTTTCCTCATACAGGGGAGTTCCATCCCCTTTATCATTTTGGTCGCTCTTCTTTGAACCTTTTCTAATTCTGCTATATCTTTTTGAGATACAGTGACCAGAATTGAACACAATACTCAAGGTGAGGTTGCACCATGGAGCAATACAGAGACTGAGCTGGCTGGCCACCGATTCCAGCAGCACTTAACCAAGTACTAGTATTGGCTCTT
Organism: Microcaecilia unicolor; assembly: GCF_901765095.1. Classification (NCBI taxonomy): domain Eukaryota; kingdom Metazoa; phylum Chordata; class Amphibia; order Gymnophiona; family Siphonopidae; genus Microcaecilia; species Microcaecilia unicolor. The sequence continues at coordinate 55,440,692 of NC_044044.1, read as the reverse complement.
ACCACCCATTCCCTAACCAGATAGGTTAAGGGCAGTCTGGGAGCAGAGTTTGGGTGGAGAGACTACTTAGCTGGTTAGCAGTGATATTCAGTCTAGTAACTGACTTGCATGCGGATAAAGTTAGGACAGCAAAAGGGCACTGGCCTGAATATCGGCCCAGTGTCTAGTTATCTTCCAGGTTGCTGCACTAACAAGGATAGTCAATGCCAGAGGCCAGACATACCTCAGCATTGGATATCTGGGGTTAATTCAGCCCACAGCTGTGAGTGGCTTTCGAGCTACATACTGCCATAAGGTGAATATCAGGTATGTTGTCTGCAGTAGCAAAAAAAGGAAATGTGCATGTGTGCAGCCATGCATCTCAGAGGAAACTCTGTTTGTTCTTCAATGACATGTATAACGGAATAATCTCCTCCTCCTTTCTGCTGGTTATGCCTCTCTATATTCAGTTTAACACCCCTCTGGCTTTGGCGACTGCCTTGTAGCATTTTATTTCACCTCCTTGTGGTTCTTAGACACTAACAACCCAAGGTCTCTCTCCTGGTGTGTGCACATCAGCCCGTCAACCCCTATCTCATTTTTAAGAAGTGCTAATGAACCAAATGCATATAAATGAACGCTCATCCCTGGTATTTAGCCAAATTTAGGGAACTTTGGATGCAGATTGCACCACACTAATTATGTACGTACATATGCATTAAAATATTTTATATTCCACCCATCAGCACAATAGATATCAGGGCAGATCACAATAAAACACTGACAACAAATGAACAAACTAACAGTATCTCACATAAAGAGTCAAATGGCCATGAAAATTAGAGCATTCAGTCCAGATATCAACAGGAAATGAATTTCACAGCCTTGGACAATCTACTGTAAAAGATTGATCTTGATTCACAGACAGCTAACAGTAGGCACCAATATAAGATCAGTAGATCTTAATGATCTTACAGAGATCATAAAATGCAAATTTTTCCATTGGGTACATCAGACCATTACATCTAAGGGCCTTGGCATCCCATCCCAAATTTTGGAGTGAGATTTACTGCCCCAGAGAGTGAGATTTTTCAAACAGTATGCCCAAGGTATAAATCTAAAATGATTTAAGTGAGCTATTGCTAAGCAGCATAAAATAATATTTGCTTTCTTTGGAACCTCTGAAAGATTACAGAGTGGAAGCAATAGGGGTGAATTCTCAGGGCTGAAATTTGTCTCTACTCAGGGTTAAAAGTATGTGCATGGGCTTCAGAGCACATGTACTTGAAGGTGCAATGAAAAGGGATAGGACAGGAAGAGTTTCACTGAGGCTCTAATGAGTGAGTCTTCAAATGAGTGTGACACACTCCTAACGAGTGAGAGAAGGGACCCAGAGAGTGTGAGAATGAGAGAGCCTTCAAATGAGTGTGACACATTCTTAATGAAGGAAAGAGGAGGCTCACCTTCGAACGAGTGTAAAACACTAGAGTGAGAGTGAGAGAGCCTTCAAATGAGTGTAATGCACTTCTGAGGGAGATTTGGCATCATTGGTGCTCAGTTTTTGAGGGCTGTCAACAGATATTGTATGAGAAAGAATGACTGAATATTACTGATATAAAACATGTGGCGTGTGGTAAATTTTTAACAACAGGCTCTCTCCCCCGTCCACCTCTGTGCCCCCACCCCCCAAGTTGCAGAGCTGGCTATACCTGGGGGGGGGGGAATGCATTACTCTCTCCAGGAAAAAAAAATTAAATGTTCCAAGATTCCAATCTAATTCCTGTTTAATGTGGGATAAAATGCCATAAATAAGTAAATAAATAGATAGAACCTCTAAATGTTGAGCACCTGATTCTCATAACATGATGACTGTTTTAGAAGCCCTTTACCAGGAGAAAAAAAATCTCTGCACCAATATAACATGGTTAGGGTGTCCCTATAACCAGCCCCTCCAAATGACACACCAATTACAATTTATAACTAATCACTACTCTACCTATGAAAAGTTATTCCTTTATTATACTTCTTCTGTGTACATCCGTACGCACAAGCCGGTATGTTTGAAAATTTAACTTTTTTTTTTTTTTGACAGGGAAGACATGATAGAGGTATATAAAATAATGAGTGGAGTGGAACAGGTGGATGTGAAACGTCTGTTCACGCTTTCCAAAAATACTAGGACTAGGGGGCATGCGATGAAACTACAGTGTAGTAAATTTAAAACAAATCTGAGAAAATATTTCTTCACCCAACGCATAATTAAACTCTGGAATTCGTTGCTGGAGAACGTGGTGAAGGCGGTTAGCTTGGCAGAGTTTAAAAAGGGGTTTGACGGTTTCCTAAAGGGCAAGTCCATTAACCGCTACTAAATGGTCTTGGGAAAAATCCACAATTCCAGGAATAGAATGTTTGTACATTTGGGAAGCTTGCCTGGTGCCCTTGGCCTGGAATGGCCGTTGTCGTGGACGGGATGCTGGGCTCGATGGACCCTTGGTCTTTTCCCAGTGTGGCATTACTTATGTACTTATGTACCCACCCCACCCACCTATTCCAGACCTCCTCCCCGCTCCCCCGAGCCTCAGGGTCCCAGCACATACCTGAAGGCAGCCACCCTGGTGGTATAGTGGATTCTTCAGGACAGGAAAGATCCCCAGTCTTTCCTGCCCGCTGCAGGTGCTGACCGTCCTGCAGCTGCATCTTCTTTAAAATGGCTGCCGAGACTTACAAGGGTGGCTTGACTTCAGCAGAAGTCTTATACAGTCTCATAAACCCCTATCGTTCCCCATATTTCACCCGCTTCCTTAGCCCTCATTCTCATCATCTTAGCCCTCATCTACCCTCCACTGGATCTCACCACCCTATTAGTCCATTCCAAGTCCATTCTTATATCGCTTACCCTATACCTCATGCCCTTCCTTCCTCTCCCCCACCCCTTGCAAGGTCCAGTGTCACTCCAACTCCCTCCCTCCAAGATACGGGCTCGCTCCCCCTCCTCCTCCACAAAGTCTGGTATTGCTTTCCCTCCCCCCCCCCCCCCAACCCAACAAGGTCCAGTGTCACTTTCCCTCCCTCCTCCCTCCCCACAGCGTCCAGTGTTGCTTTCCCTCCCTCTCCCCCACAAGGTCCAGTGTCACCCGCCTTTCCTCCCTCTCTCCCTACAAAGCCGGTGTCATTCGCTCTCCCTGCCCCCCTCCCCGCTGCCGGGGCCCCCGGCAGCCCACCTCTTTAACATTGCTTTTGACTCGTAACCACTTGTAACCACTCGCCTCCACCTACCCTCCTCTCTTCCTTCCCGTTCACATTAATTGATTTGATTTGCTTACTTTATTTATTTTTTGTCTATTATTGTAAGCTCTTTGAGCAGGGACTGTCTTTCTTCTATGTTTGTGCAGCGCTGCGTATGCTTTGTAGCACTATAGAAATGCTAAATAGTAGTAGTAGGGTCCTGTGTCGCATTCTCCCTCCCTCCCTTGCAAGCTCAGGTGTCATTCCCTCCACCTCTGCGCTGTGCTCCCGCTGCAGCATTCCATCTTTCGGGCTGCCGGAAGTGTTAGCAATGTAAACATGCTGCCTTTGCGCGGCCCGGGAGCCTTCTCTTTATTGTGACTTCCTGTTTCCATGTAGGCAGGTCACTCGCTGCAGAGACAAGACTTCTGGGCATGCCCCCCTCGCCCCCCAAACTACTCACATGGCTGGGACCCTGCAGCTCAGGGAGGACAAGAGGAAAGCCGGCTCGCCCTGCCAGAACAACCAGCTTGCAAAATTCTAAAAAATTTAGCAACCGGCTCTTGCAAGCCGGTGTGAGCCGGCTCCAGCACACTACTGTATGTAGTATACTTCCAGAGAGTTTTACAAAGGCTGTGGATAGAACAGCGGGCAGGACAGAACACTGAGGCATACACATAGCTAACAGCTTCCATGCAGACAATACTTCACCAACTGGAACCTGCTGATGTCTGTCAGAGAAATAGGAGGTAAACAATTTGTGGAGTAATCATTGATAACTCCTTAACATTTTCTCTGCAGGTCTCAACTGTAATTGATAAGATCATGTTACACCACTATTGAAGGAGGCCTACTGGCTACCGATTACATGTTGCATTACATATAAGATGCTCCTTTTGGTACATAAGATCATGCTCTCTGGTGAACCTCTTTTTTTCACTTTGCATTTGATTCCATATCATCCATCAAGAACACTTAGATCATCATAGCAACACGGTCTTATCATTCCTTCATTTAAGGACATTGCACACTGGCCCATCTTTCCAGTCTGAGGACCGGAACTTTGGAATCAGCTGCCACAACAACTTAGACTTCAAACATTTCAATTAAAATGTAAGACTGAATTATTTATTTCAATTTTTCTCACACCTTTTCAGTAGTAGCTCAAGGTGAGTTACATTGAGGTATTTGCCTGTCTTGCTCACAATCTAAGTTTGTACCTGAGGCAATAGAGGGTTAACTGACTTGCTTAAGATCACAAGCAGCAGCAGTGGGATTTGAACCAGGCAACTTTGGATGTTAAGACTTTTTTGCCAATGCCTTATAGGGGTTAATGTGGTCTGGATGTGCCTGGACTGCATGGCTGTCCTCATGTGTTTTCCTCCCCCACTTTCATTTGTAATATTGTAGTTCTCCCCCCCCCCCCCCCCCACCCTCCGAAGTTTATTTCTGTTTTCCCTTTCCTTACTTTTTTGATTGTATGCCGCTCAGACATTTGCTTGATGAGTAGGATAAAATCCGGAATAAACTTGAAACTTGGTAAAGATCTCCCCATTCATGCCATACATCAAAATCAAACAGAGTTCTTTATAGTTAAGTGCACTCCCATTTATAGAAGCACACAGACTATGATGGCAGGTAATGACTGCAAGGCCCATCTAAGCAGGTTGCTTTTCCTATTGTTTGCATGGCCACAGACTCACTTGCTCAAATGCTTTGCCCTTGTCCCGAACATTCATGAATTCCAGTACTGCTTGAGCTCCTCCTGCCTCCCGGGGGAGTCTTTTCCCCTGTATCCAGCCCACTTCTGTGGAGACTTGTTTTTAATGTCATTCCCAAAAGTTTATCCTACCTGAGTCACACACTGTGACTTCTTGTTCTAGAGTTTCCTTGCCACCAGACAGGTTTGTTTCCTGTGTATTATTTATGCCTTTAAAGTATTGGAATGCCTCTTGTATATATCCCCCACTCTCTCATCTCTTCAGAGTTGAGAATATATAGGGCCTTAGGTCTCATCTCATAAGTTTACCCAGTTCTAGGACACAATTTTTGGCCCAGTCTTGAATTTATGTTAAAACTTTCCTGAAACATTGTAGGACCTGCAGCACGGATGGCAAATGCCACACTTTATAAGGATGTAAGTTCAAAACCAGGATTCATCAAAAAATCTTCCTCCTGGAATTGGCTACCTTGGCAGCTCTGTTTTTGTGCATTTGGCAACTCTTCTCTGGATCATTTCTACCTGTCTATATCCAATTTCACTGTGTAATGAACGGTAGCACATTCTGATAGGAGGCAGCTCATACAGACTAAATATTGAAGTATTGGCATCCGTTCTTATATCAGTGCAGATAACCATCCCTTATTTTCCTTTTATTGGTCATGTCATCCATTATAAGCAGTCTTACAGAAGAAAGTAGCATATCTTCAAAGCACTTAGACTTACAAAGTTCCATTGTAACCTATGGAAATGTATAAGTCGAAGTGCTTTGAAAATCAGCATCAAAGGGTCATAGAATTAATGTTTCCTCTTTTTGGAAGCATATATAATTTTTGCAAGTGAGTGGGGATGCTGTCTCCATCTTGCTGATTCCCACTTAGAGGGGCATAATCGAACGGGGACGACCATCTCTAAGGGCGTCCATCTCTAAGGACGTTCCGCCGAAGGGGAAGATGGACGTCCATCTTTCGTTTCAATAATACAGTCGGGGATGCCCAAATCTGGAAATTTAGGCCGACCTTAGAGATAATGGAAACCGAGGACGCCCATCTCAAAAATGACCAAATCCAAGGCATTTGGTCATGGGAGGAGCCAGCATTCGTAGTGCACTGGCCCCCCTCACATGCCAGGACACCAACCAGGCACCCTAGGGGGCACTGCAGTGGACTTCAGAAAAAGGTCCCAGGTGCATAGCTCCCTTACCTTGGGTGCTGAGCCCCCCAAAACCCACTCCCCAACAACTGTACACCAGTACCTTAGCCCTTAGGGATGAAGGAGGGCACCTACATGTGGGTACAGTGGGTTTGTGGTGGGTTTTGGAGGGCTCACATTTACCACCACAAGTGTAACAGGTGGGGGGGGGGGGGGATGGGCCTGGGTACCCTTGCCTGAAGTGCACTGTACCCACTAAAAACTGCTCCAGGGACCTGCATACTGCTGTGATGGAGCTGGGTATGACATTTGAGGCTGGCATACAGGCTGGCAAAATATGTTTTTTTAATATTATTTTTTTGTGTGAGAGGGGGTTGGTGACCACTAGGGGAGTAAGGGGAGGTGATCCCCGATTCCCTCCAGTGGTCATCTGGTCAGTTCAGGCACCTTTTAGAGGCTTGGTCATGAAAAAAAGGGACCAAGTAAAATCGGTCAAATGCTCGTGAGGGACGCCCTTCTTTTTTCCATTATCGGCTGAGGACGCCCATCTCTTAACCATGCCCCCGTCCTGCCTTAAGTACACTGCCGGCACGGCCCCGTGAACTTTGGTTGTCCCCGCGACGGAAAGCAGTTGAGGATGCCCAAAATCGGCTTTCGATTATGCCGATTTGGGCGACCCTGAGAGAAGGACACCCATCTCCCGATTTGTGTTGGAAGATGGGCGTCCTTCTCTTTCGAAAATAAGCCTGTTAGTGGTAGAGGATTTACTGCAGCTGCTGATTGCTCTTCATCATCTGCTCCAGAACCATCAGCTTCAAATTTGCAGGTTTGCATTTCGTGGTGCTGATGCTGACCTCACAATGATTCTCAATTTCAATCCTTGTGCCCCTCACTCACACTCCTAACAAGTCAGATTTGTAGATTAACCCAGGTTTGCAAGTCAACCTAGTGTTTGGATCAGGGCTGGTGCTAGACATGATGAGGCTCAAGGCAGATGCTAGGGAGGGGACCCCAAAGCTTGCAGGACATCTGTTTTTCAACTTCAGGCAGGTTTGGGGCTCTCTTTAACATGGGGGCCCAGGGCAATTGTCTTGTTTGCCCACCCCTAACACCGGCCCTGAACTGGATACAGATATAGCCCATGCACATTCGTTGTGAGACCATATTTAAGGACTTCTTGTTCATTGGGAATTAAGAATTGTCATTTGAGGCCATGCCAATCACAGTTTGCATTTAATCTGTGACCTAGTAGTTTCAATTTCTTCATGAAATGCAGGACAAGTTCATCAATGCAGGGAGACACAATCAGCTTGCTAGGGTTGACTTGGCATGAAATGGCGGTTCTAGCATGAGCCAGGAAGCAGCAGATTATATGAGCTTGCAGTCACATTCCCTTTCAGCAAGCACAACAATGTATAAAGAGAGAGAGCTTAGAGAGAGGAAGAGAATTTATGCAAAATACTAAGGCAGAGAAAAAGGGAGAGCCACTGACATAGATAAGTGAAGACAGGAAGATAAGGAAGAAAGACAAAGGAAGGAGGGGGAAGGGTGAGTGAGAAAAACATAGATGAAACTACACATGAATGGGGAAACAGAACCAGAGAGGTGCAGATGAGAGACAGTGGGAGAGAGAGAGATGGTAATGCCTGTCACTGCCATATGTCTCTGTGACTGAGCTCAGTAAGAGAGCGTGTCCAAGCTATATTACAGAAAGAGCAAAGGCGTATGAAGGATGTCACCCGCCTCATTTGGAAAGAGCAGATAAATGGGTGCAGCGATCAGTCTGCCATATAGCTCCTGCCAAGGGAAAGAGAACTGTAGAGAGGGCAAGAAAAGGAGACTCATAAGCTATTTTATATGGGAGCGGAGGGAAACTTATTTTGCTAAGCCCAGACACATGTAATGCCTAGGAGAAGGACTCTGGCTCTCTAGCATCATCTTCTCAGAGGAAGGTTTATTTATTTATTTTAAAATATTTTTTATCCCACTCTATCCAACTATTCTAGGCAGATTACAGTTATAACATACACAGCAATATTAGTAAATAAGATATAACAAACCAACTAAAATTACATTGCATATTAACATAAAACCTCATCATGCATCAAAAGCTTGCACAAAAAAAATAAGCCTTTAAATGTTTTCTGAACTGCACAACAGAAGTAATTTGTCTAATTTCTGCAGGTATTCAATTCCATAACATTGCACCACAAATATAAAAAATAGAGGATCGATAGGTGCTGAGTCTGATAATTTTAAATAACGGAACCTCCAACAGTAGTTTGTTAGCTAAGCACAAGGTTCACGTTGGCTGATAAATTCTCAAACCGGTCGTCAAACTAACAGGAGCTTCATTGTTCAAAGCTTTATGAATCAGAGTCAAAACTTTAAATTTCACACTTCAAGAAATTGAAAGCCCATGAAGTTCCTTCAACAATGGAGAAATATGAGATCATTTTGGTAACCCAAACAACATGTGATCAGCGTTTTGAAGACCTCGAAGCATGTAATTTGGGAGCCCCAAGCATAAACCATTACAATAGTCCATTAAAGGCATGGCTAAGAATTGAACAATAGTTCTAGAGTTGGGAGTAGTCAAATAATCTTTCAATTTTCTTAAGTCTTAATTTTAATTGTATCCTTTTTTAATTGTATCCTTTTGAATTGTATCCTTAATCTGTATTTTCATCAATAATGAAGAATCTACAATCACTCCCAAATATTTTAGCTGAAAGACGATAAGGATCTTAATATTGTCTATAAGTAAATCAGAAGGCAATATATGGAGATCATCACTAGGGAGATCATCAGATAACAAAATTTGGGTCTCTGTCATGTTCAACTTAAATCTATTGACTTGCTTCCAAGTACAAATTTATTTTACACCGATTGTAAGGTGTTGAACAGCATCTTCTACTGAAGTCTTTAGAGGAAAGAGAAACTGAATATTATCATCATATAACTTAAATTGAAGACTTAGGAAAGTAAACATCAAATGGGTACCAGAAAGATATTAAAAAGTATTGCTGAGAGGGCAGAGTCCTATGGCACCTCCGTCAATAGTTGTTTCCATTCAGAAGGTTGTCTCAAAATATCATACTCTTACCAGAGCTGTTACAAAGCAAACAATTTCTGTGCTGGTCACCCTTCATGCACAATGATGCTGCTCTCCCCAACTCCTTCCCCCATCCTTCTTGTACTACCATCCTCAGTCACCTTAAGATATACCAAAACTCTTTTGATAATAACCAGTGACAGAGTTCAAGCATGGGTCAGTGGGAAGCATGAGGGAAGGTGATGACCAGAGATGGAGTAAATTCAGCCATGATACAGTAGGTAGAGGGCACCTGGTAGACTGGTGCGCCAAAAAGCCTTTACATATAATATCATGTTATTGCAAAATTTGAGGTAGCATGGTTTTATCAGAGTCAAGTGTTGTCAAACAAATCTGATTAAAGAGTTGGATCAGGTCAGATAGCTAGTCTGAGGTTCTGGCTGCTGAGGTGACTTTCGACTCTATTTGGAATGCTCTGGATTCAGTACACAAGGTATGTGCCTTAGTTTTACCCGCTGTGGGCAAAAATGCAGCCAGGGTTATTCCTAGGATAAGCAGCATAAAATCTGTTATACTTGTCTGAGATCTTGCCAGGTACTTGTGACCTGGATTGGCCACTGTTCGAAACAGGAGAGGACTTGATGGATCTTTGATCTGTCCCAGTATGGCAACACTTATGTTCTTATGATTCAAAAAGTTGAAGATGCTTTAAAAATCCAAGAAGGGGAGTTTAAAGAAGTAACAGGCCACGTTCAACAGTTAAAGCAGGCTCACAGTACGTTAATGCAAGATCGTCTCTTGTTTCAGAGAAAATTGTAGAACTTTGAAAATTATACAAAATAATTGAACTTGCACATGTTAAATCTGCCTCAATTATTAACAATGTCATCTAAGGAGGGTTTCTATAAATATTTGCAGGAAGTGTTTAAATATTCCTCAGATGGTTTCCTTCAATTACACAGAATTTATTATATATCAATTTCAAAGAAGTAATGAGCGCAGGTTAGAGAATCATCTATGGTGGAAGTGTCTTCAGATAGTGACTGGCATTTTGGAAAAATCCCAGGAGGAGGTTATTGTGAGGACTACCTTGTTGGTTACATTTGTTTTCAATTAAGATAAGGAAGTTTTATTATATCTTTACTTTAGGCCTAAAGACTTGAACTTTCTTGGCAGAAAAGTTTCTATTTTTCCTGATATGGCGACGTCCACTCAGTCCAAACATAGGCAATTCCTTTCCCTCTGTCAACGTGTGGTTGATATTGGACCTAAGTTTCAGTTGAGATATCCGTGTAAATGTGTTATTCATTTTGATAATCATCAATATGTGTTTTATGATGTTTCTCAACTGCAGGTTTTTCTGGAAGGGATAGGTTCTTCTGCAACCAATGGAGACTGAATCATCTCAATAAGTCTGAACTGTGTTATATTGACACTTAACTTTCAGTTATTCAGTTATTAATGCTTCCTTCAATTTCTCCATTTCCTCTGGGTAATGGAATCTTGCCTCTTCTTATTTGTGGGTTTTTGAATGATGAATAATCTAAGATGGATTCAGAAATACTTTGGAGTCATTTCAACTGTTAGTACAAGCATTAATCCTTACGAAGCTTGACTATTGTAATATAAAATATCTTAGTTGTTTGAAACATTTAATGAGAAGACTTAGAACCAGTGGTGTACCTAGGTTAGCTGCCACCAGGGATGGGTCACCAGTACGCCCCCCCGGTGCATTATCTCACAGCGCATTACCCCCCCCCCCCCGGTGCATCACACACACCCCCTGGCGCATCACCCCTCCGAAGCGCATCATTCTCACCACCTGGTGGTGCATGGAGCACCCGCGTAGCTGTCGGCTCTGCCAATCCCCTGCTCTGGAACAAGAGGTAATGTAAGAGTGGGCAGGGAACCCGTAGAGCTGACAGCCACGTGACTGCTCCGTGCACCTCCTTGTTGCCTGCACTCGGGGCAGACCACCCTTACTGCCCCGTCCTTGGTACGCTACTGCTTAGAGCTATTCATAACAAAGCAATTCATCTTATATGTTGTTTAGATAGATTTGACATAGTTTCTGCATGTTACGAAAGACTCCATTGGTTGCCAATTGAGGCTAGAGTTTTTAATAAGCTGTGTTGCTTAGTTTATAAAATTTTGAACCGAGTGGCACCACGTTATTTCCCATGATCAAAATTCAGATCTCCAAGTACAACACTCATAATAATTTGAACATATTTGTTCCTTTTTTTAAAGGCTTAAGTTTTAAGATAAGGAAGGAAGGACTTTCTAAGAGATACTTTACAGCTTTATTTTCCTATCAGGCTTCTCATAAGTACATAAGTATTGCCACACTGGGACAGACCAAAGGTCCATCAAGCCCAGCATCCTGTTTTCAACAGTGGCCAATCCAGGCCACAAATACCTGGCAAGATCCCAAAAAAGTTCAATACATGTTATGCTGCTTATCCCAGAAATAAGCAGTTGATTTTCCCCAAGTCAATTTGAGCACACAGTTATGGAACGCACTGCCAAGCAGCTTGAAATCGACAATCGAAAGAACGAACTTCCGCATACTATTGAAGACACATCTCTTTAATAAAGCGTACCACAAAGATCAATAACTGTGAGTACGCACAACTCACATATCTATATTCAGAACTTGTTTCATAATATCTGCTTGTACACTATGATTTCGTTTATTATGTTGACCAAGATCCTGCAATACCAAATGTTTATCTATTAACATTCCTCCACTACTCATGATATATTGTAAGCCACTTTGAGCCTGCAAAGAGGTGGGATAAGGTGGGATACAAATGCAATAAATAATAATAATAATAATTAATAATGGTCTATGGACTTTTCCTTTGGGAAGCCGTCCAGACCTTTTTTAACCCCACTAAGCTAACCGCCTTTACCACATTCTCTGGCAACAAATTCCAGAGTTTAATTACACGTTGAATGAAGAAATATTTTCTCCAATTCATATTAAATTTACTACTTTGTGGCTTCATTGCTTGCCCCCTACTCCTAGTATTTTTGGAAAGAATAAACAAATGATTCATGTCTACCCGTTCCACTCCACTCATTATTTTATAGACTTCTATCATATCTCCCTTCAGCCATCTTTTCTCCAAGCTGAAGAGCCCTCAGATTTGGAACACTTTACCAAATTTGGTAAAATCTCAATCATGTTATTTAGTTTCTCATAAATTTTTTTAAACAAATTTATTTAGAAAATATGTGCTTTCTAGCTAGATATTACATTAATCTGTTTCTTTTTTGAAATTTGTGAGCTCCCAGTTTTGTACACTGGTTGAATTGTGATCCACTCCGAACCTATGTAAAGGTGTTGAGGGGAATATAATATTAACATTAGTATAATTTATGTTTATTGCGTAGTCACTATTGATTATCCTAGATTATTTTTTTCCTTGAGTTAATCCTTTATCCTTATTCGATTTATTTTGAATGTAAAAATGTAAATGCAAATAAAAATAAAGAAAAAACAAGAGTTGGATTGGGGAGAACACTAGCCCCCTTATTCCATAACAGGTCACTTAAATCTACGTGTAGATTGTGCATGTAGGTTTACAGCAAACAGGAGGTGGAGTAAAGACAAATGTACCGATGTGCAGTTCAAAACAGCCTTTATTAAAAGCTCAACACAAGCATTGTGTTTCTGCTATAAAGTCTGCGGCAGGAGTCAAAAAAACTCAAGCTGATGTTATAGTTAGAGCAACTTCAGGCCAGGAAGTTAAACAGAACATCCACCAGAGCCAGCACAATGGCCAGTGCTCAATACAGTGAATTGCGAATAAACAACAACAAACAAATGGCACATCATATAGCAATCCAAAACATTGGAGCAGATTTTATGACTGCTAAAAAGTTAACCAGTTAGTGCTGAATTTCAGCATAGCTGGTTAACTTTGTAACGCTCAAATAAGCCCAGATATTCAATGCCAGTCATCGGATATGGCCTGGCATTGAATATCTGGGTTTAACTCCATTGGTGGATAACAAACATGCTACCCGCTAGCAGCTGAATATTGGGCCCAGAAATGCTAGTATTCTATAACCCCTGCGCTTAACTGCCTGACACGCTCCCAACCTGTCCAGGCCCCTCTCATGGCCACACTCCCCCTTGAAGATGTACGTTCTAAAATCTGGGTGTGCAACTTATAAAATTATGACTAATGGGCAGTTACACAGATAACTGCTGATTGGTGGCAATTAACAACCAATTATTGAATTAAGTTATGTACGCAATTGTCCTTATTCTATAACTTGCATGTACAGATTTGCATGCTGGTCAGAAACTTCAGTACACAAGTTTATAGAATTAGGGGGATTGTGTATAATAAAAATAGTAACAATGAATGAGAGTTCTGTAATTATCTTATTTTTAGTAGGACAATAGGGATGTGCATTTGTTTGAAATGACATAGGAAATGTAACCACCATTTCTGAAGTTGTTTTGTATTGTTCTTAACCTAAAACAAAAGGGGGAACCCCCCCCCCAAAAAAAAATGTGAGTTCTTTCTTGTGTCTTCAATAGTACACAGTATTGACTAATTAACTAGTCTTTGGTTCTACATATATACTCCCCTCTTATTGTCCTTCTGCTCTATTGCCATCAATATAATCATATATTCTAGTGGCATCTTACAATGAGCAGCTTATAGGCTGTAGGTAGACAAGTTATGGGTCTGTAATTTTGGGGAATGTTAGAACATAAGAATAGCAATGATGAGCTGAATATTTTCTTTTTTTTTTTAATTATATTTTTATTAAAGG